>NC_068396.1:13646164-14287278 GCF_023724105.1 Carassius gibelio
GTGTGTGCGTGCGTATGTGCGTACTTTAGATGGGTTAAATTCAGAGTAGAAAATTCTGAGTATTCGTCACCATACTTGGCTGTGTGTCGTGTTATTTTCACTCATTTTATTGCCTTAAATTAGGCTATTCATGCTAGATAGCTTCAGGTGAAGTGTCCTTGCAAATGGAGTGCTTGAAGCCATTTTGAGCGAAAGTGTCTTCTAAATGTCAAATGGTCAATTATCTCTTTGATGCAGAATAAGTTTGATGAGCTGGACCCAGAATTGCTGAGCAGGCAGGTGAACAAGTTTGCCAAATATGTCAGCCAGCTGGAGAAAGGACTGCCAAAAAACAATGTGGTGCCCTGCCTCAAAGAGAATGTGGAGAGCATGCGAGAAAAGGTGGGTGAGGTTGGCACTAATGCTAGTGTGTCATTGCTCTTCAATAGTTTCCTTGTTTGAAGTCAAGTACTGTATTTTGCATTTGGACTGTGGAAAAATGTCTAAACTTCATGACAAAGTGTAGTATTAGGAGCACCCTTTTAGGAGTACACTACCGTTTAAAACTTCTTTTGATTATTTACTATATTTTAAATTGCCAAATATTCAGCAGCCATTGGTCTTCATTGTCACACGATCCTTCAGATGTCATTCTAGTTTGGTGCTCAAGTAACATTACTTATTATAATCAAATGTGAGGGATTTTTTAAGGATTAATTGATGAGTGTAAAGTTCTAAAGAAAATCATTTATTTTTTATAGAAAATTCTATAACGTTATAAATGTCTTTAATGTCACTTTTGATGACTGCACCTGCATATTTCATATTCTGTGTTTGTGTAGCTGCCAGTCATCACAGACCTGCGTAACCCATGTCTGAAAGCCCGTCACTGGGAGATGCTGGAGGACATTGTGGATTCCAGCCTACTAGAAGAGCCACTGACTCTCGCTTATCTGCAAGAACTCGACATCTTCCACTTTGGACCACAAATACAGGAGGTGAGAGAAACGCAGAGGCTCTCAATATCCACAGATGGACTTACCTAGACAGTATTTCTGGGCATCTTATAAACATAGTCCACATTTTCAGCTTGCTGTATATGAAGGCAGCTCACTAGGTTTTAGGTGCTGAGAATTCTTCTTTTAACTCTGTGAATCCTCTCTAACTCTCAGGTTTCAGCACAAGCCTCAGGAGAAGCATCCCTGGAGAACATTCTAAGAAAGGTGGCATCTATGTTTATCATTCTCATTTAATAACATTTATGTATGTCTTTATATTCAGCTTTATACACTCATACTATTTATAGATCGAAGAATCTTGGAAGACGACAGAGTTTGTGGTTCTGCCTCATCGGGACTCCAAGGATGTGTTTATCCTTGGGGGAACTGATGATATTCAGGTAAGAGTGTGTTAGAACCATTATTCACCGTATTACAGAGTTTCTGATTGTTAAACTGTAAGATTCATGCATAATTATAATTATATTCCAACCTTGCCTTGGGGTGTGTGATGTGATATGATTTTTGATTGACTATTAAAATATCTTCACAATCCTCTTTTGAAGAAATATGGTATCGTGCTACAGCACACATTCTATCAGTTGCAGTCCTGGTGCCTCTGTCTCTATATACTGTACAGGCCAATTCACACTGTACAACGGTTAAACATTTCATTCGCTTGCTGAAGCACACGCACACTAAAAAGCTTGTCAAACACTTAACTTTCATGTCTGATTGTGCTAATGCTTTCAAAAACACACAAGGTTTACATACAAACACAGTTGGTTATGTCTTAAGTGGAAGTAAACAGTTGAGAGAAATGAATGCGTGCTTGTATATTAGATGCTTGCAGCTCTTAAAGCGATAGTGCTAATCATGCTACTATTGCATTAAAGGGATAGTTAACCCCAAAATAAACATTTTGCTCTTGGAAGGAAGGAACTCTTCCTTTAATTTTAATAAAACAACAAAACACTAAGTTAATAAAAACTCATTAACTGCTCTTGACTGAAGAACTTTAATACCGTTGCTTTAATAAGAATGTATGATGCAATTTATAAAGTGAAGTGTATAGAAGTGCTTTATTTTTTATATTTGAAGAGTTTATTTGTAAAAACATAACTTTTTTTTTTACATTTTCAAAAATCATGTTTTTTTATTGTTATCATGTTTTTATTGTGTTTTATTGTGTTAGTTAGCTGTAGTTTTTAGTTATTTCTTAATCTTGAATGTCTTTGCCATTCTTTTTATTTAATATTTTGTTACCTTGTAAGACTTTTTTTTAAAGTACGTAAATTAATTTGGCTGAACTCCTTAGTAACAACAACTTAGTAAAAACCAACATGTCAAAGAATCGTGCTAAAATCATGAATAAAATCATTATATTTTTGTTGTCCCACCCACCTCTAACCTTGCTTGAGTTTAATACAGAAGATATGTCTTCTCCTTTATGAATATTTGTCTTTGTGAATGTAAAACCTCTAGGTGCTTCTCGATGACAGTATAGTCAATGTGGCCACAGTTGCATCATCCCGTTACGCAGGCCCCATCAAGGCCAGAGTGGACAAGTGGCAGAGACAGCTTTCTCTCTTCAGCCAGACCTTGGTAATCACATCAGAGTGGTGATCACCAAAAAAAAAAACAGATCATTTCTGGGTTTAGTCTTTGGATTTTGATTTGTTCTGTTTTGTTTTGAGTGGTGATCATCTAAAACAAACCCCCTTTTTTTTTTACATCGTATATTTTCTCTGACTGTTTTCTGATGTGTTCCTAGGATGAGTGGTTGGCATGTCAGAGAAGCTGGCTTTATCTTGAGAGTATTTTCAGCGCTCCTGACATCCAGAGGCAATTGCCTGCTGAGTCTAAGATGTTCCTTCAAGTGGACAAGTCCTGGAAAGAGATCATGAGGAAGGTCAACCGTCTGCCTAATGCCCTGCGTGCTGCCACACAAACAGGTCTGACAGGAGGTCGCTCAGCAAACATCTCAAAACATCAGATGAACAACTCAGAACATTAGATGAACACATTCTTGTTCAGTGTCTGAAGAGTTTTTATCTGAAAATTAGTGCATGAAAAATGAAAGCAGTAGGTTAAATGCAACAATGAATGCAAAAGCCTATAATTATAAATGACTTTGACCAGTTTTGCCGTCTAATCTTTCTCCTCAGGGCTTCTGGATATTTTCCAAAATAATAACGCACTCCTGGAGCGGATTCAAAAATGCCTGGAGGCTTACCTGGAGTCCAAGAGAGTAATCTTCCCAAGGTGCCTACGCACACGCACATACTCACAGCAGTTTCTCATCAGAGTGCTGATTTTTTCTTGATGTTGTGCCATGACTTAACTCACTTTTCCGGGTGGCTTAGGTTCTACTTCTTGTCTAATGATGAACTGTTGGAGATTTTGGCTCAGACGCGAAACCCTCAGGCTGTGCAGCCTCATCTGAGGAAGTGTTTTGATGCAATATCCCAGCTGGAGTTTGGCCTTCTTACCCCTGGAGAGGGCGAGACTGGTGAAAAAATACAGCACACCAATGACATCTTAGCCATGGTGTCACCTGAGGGAGAAAAGGTGAATTCTTTTCTTTTCGTTTGTTTTTCCATCTTAAAAACAAAATCTAGAAGACAAATTATACAAAAGTACATGAACCAAATAGCAAGGATTTATCAAATAAAAGAGGATAATGTTAAAACTATGTACGTATGTGTGTGACTGTGCTGTAGGTGGCACTGGGGAAAGGCTTGAAGGCTCGTGGAAATGTAGAGGACTGGTTGGGGAAGGTGGAGGAGGCCATGTTTTCCTCTCTTAGGAGGCTTAGTAAGGCTGCAATTGCTGACTACCAGAGCAAACCCAGAGTGGAGTGGGTTGTGGCAGGACATCCCTCACAGGTTTGTCCTTGTCTAGGTGGGATTGTTTATGTGCATCACTGAGTGTATGAGCAATTCTCACCTAAGCTTTTTTGCAGGTGGTGTTGACAATTTCTCAGCTCATGTGGTGCAGGGACATGGACAGCTGCCTAGAGGGAGATCATGACCACTATCAAGCACTACAAGAATTTGAGATCACCAACTTTGAGGTGACAACATACTGTATAGCGTTCATAGACCAAATTATGTAATTTCATATCGATTTGCTTATTTCCTTGCAAGTCTTTTAAAATGTACTATGTGTAGAACATTTGTGTGTGTTTTATATATATATATATATATATATATATATATATATATATATATATATACTGCATGTGTGTATCTGTCTTTATGTGTACAAATAGAGACTGAATGCTCTTGCTGCTCTGGTCCGTGGGAATCTGCCCAGTCTTCATCGGAACATCATCACAGCTCTCATCACCATAGATGTGCACGCCAGAGACATCGTCACAGAGCTTGTCAAAGAAAAGGTTTGTGTATTTCCTTCATATCACATAGGGACCAAAAAATTAGATCTCTTTTTCAATAGATCAGCTGTCACAATATTATATTTTCACTACAAGATTATCATGGCCAAAAGTATAACTGATTCAATTAACATCTTAAAAATGTTGCTTCCAGCTAACATGTCTCCTATCCATAATATTGCTTCCTCCAGTGAAAAAAGCCATATCGTCTGAATCAGGATAAAAATATGCACATTTCAAGCACTGTTTGGAAATTGAAATACATGTGTCTTTTTACAAATACATGTGGATTTTGATGTGAGAGGACAACAGGGGATGGACAGTTTTACTGGTGGAAGCTTTATTATGGGTTATGGACTCCAGTGTTTCAATGGTGTTTTGGCCAGAATTGATAGTTTAAAATGAAGATCTCATTTTGGATAGCCTGAGAGTAAGTAGTTTTTCAGGAATTTTCAATTTATGGCTGAATTATACCTTTAAATATTCTATTAATCAAATACATCTTTAACTTTTGTGTTTACTTTTTTTGGACAATAAATCACTAAAAATACACATGTAGAAAGAATTTGTTACCCTAACTATAAAAAAGTTTATTAAAACAACTTATTACGTATTACATTTTATGCATATTTGTTATTTATATTTAGCAGCATAAGCTGTACTGTACCCCCCCCCCCACAACAGTTTCAGAACAAACCCGCGACCAGGCAGTGGAGAACTACTGTAATGGCAATTATTTTCCTGTTATATCTGATAGCTCAAGGGGTTATGGTGTGTGTGTTTGCAGGTGGACACCGGTGATAATTTCGAGTGGCAGAGGCAGTTGCGGTATTATTGGGATGTGGACCTGGATGACTGTGTGGCTCGGATGGCTCTCTCTCAATATGTCTATGGATATGAATATTTGGGAGCATGTCCTCGTTTGGTGATCACTCCACTGACGGTACATAAATGCACTTTTTTATTATAGTGTATTTAAAACAAATGCTGTAAAACATGGAGTTTTGTCCAGTTATATCGAAAAAAATTTGAATTGTACTTTATGTAAATAGATTTGCATAAAATGTAATACAATTGTATAATGTTCAGTATAAATTAAAACTAAATTATAAAATTTGACTCTGTAAAAATTTATTTTATTAAATAAAATAGCATCAAAATTAGCTGTAAATAATGCTAAATATATTATCAAAAATGATAAAACTGTTATAGAATTTTAATTTAAAGTTCATGATTGATTTTGATCAAAATTGATTATGTAATTCACTGCAGGGGCATTTTTTGCCCCCACCTTTTTAAAACCTGGGACTTTTTTTGTCAGTTTGGGTTGCATTTTTTGCCCACGTTTGTTTTTGGATCCGGCCTCTAACCCTAAACCTGCTGAACTTTTGTCAAACATCAGATTCTCTTCCATTTTCACATCACCCATAAGAAATAGCAGTTGAACCACTCTTACTAAAGTGCAAATAACAATTACATTTATAAATGTATGCCTGGATCTATGTCAGTGTTGTGTGTATGAGTTAGTAAGGAGCATGATTGTCCTAATGAGGTGTGTGTGGACTGCGGATCTATTTACTTTTTTATGTCAGGATCGATGTTACCTCTGCCTGATGGGAGCGCTGCAGCTAGATCTTGGAGGAGCTCCTGCAGGTCCAGCTGGCACAGGCAAAACTGAGACTACTAAAGACCTCGCAAAAGCTCTGGCAATCCAGTGTGTGGTCTTTAACTGCTCAGATGGACTCGACTATAAGGTGTGAATCTGTCTCTCTACCATTCCAACTTCTATTTTCTTTTTCCTCATTAATTTGTTAAGCAGCTAGACAACCAATATGAGATAGACATATTATTTTTTCCTGTCTAGTTATAGTGAATTCATTGGATCTGTCACTAGGAGGCAGAAGATCCCCAACTGAGTTCTCTGTGCTGTGCATGAAAATCACTGTAGACATCTGCCTGAGACATCTATCTCTTTTATTTATGGCCAGTGTTTAGTGTCTGCTAAAGGGTGGCATATGTTATAAAGACGTGTATTCTGACTAGGCCTTAAAAACAGTAGGGATGCACTGAAATTTCGGCCACCGAAAATTTTCGGCCGAAAATGGCCTTTTCAGTTTTCGGCCGATAGACTTTTATCACCGAAACAACACGGCCGAAATGTTGTGATGACGCAAACAGAAACCGCGACCTGCATGTGCACCTGCATAGCAAAGACCACGAGCTCCCCGCGACATTCACTTAACACCAGTGAGAACATTCTCTCTCTTCTTACTCCTTTATTCGCAGCACTAAAGCGTCTCCTAACAAAGAGATTAAGACGGACCACGAAGTAAAAACAAAGAAAAGTACAGTCTTATAGAGTCTGTTAGCACACGTCTCACTGAGATCTTTTCGGATCCTCTGCACTTCATCGCGAATGTGCTTGATCCGCGTTATAAAGACCATTACTTGGATGCGGACAGGGCCGTGCACAGACCTTTTGAGGGGCATGTGCTGAAACTGAAAAAGGGCACCCCCTCCCTTTTTTTATATCAATTATATATATTCTCTTTTTTAGCTATTCTGTTTGGTTTCATAAGCTAATTTGTATTATTTGGTTAACATTTTTATGAATGACATTGAGAAGAGGGGAAAGTGAGCAATGAGTCAAGTATTTTTGACTAACTTTTTTGAAATATAATTTAAGTAATTATGTCCAACACTACGGTACAACTCAATTCCAGATTATAAGAAACTATAGCCATACCGTTACTATAACATATCCAACATGTTTCCGCCTACCTGGCAAAAATTTGATACTGTGGTGGACCAGGGATGTTGGTTTCTTGAAGGTCTCCTATTCACTACACTTTCCCTAAAATAAGCCAGCAATGAAAAAATAAATAAAAATAGTGTGAAAAGTACAGTTGCAGTGAAAAGCATTTCTGAAGGATCACGTGACACTGAAGAGTACTAACTGCAGTAATGATGCTGAAAATTCAGCTTTGATCACAAAAATAAATTACATTTTAAAATATATTCAAATAGAAAACAGTTATTTAAAATTGTAAAAATATTACACTATATTACTGTTTTTGCTGTATTTTGGATCAAATAAACGAAGCCTTGGAATGAATCATGAATTACATTCTGCATGATAAAATATAAAGATTTCACAGTGATCTTCTGTAATTTTTTTTAGTTACTACTACATTACTGTAGTAAAACCATGTTTTACTACTTTTTATACAGAGAGTATACGGAGAGTATACCATAACATGATTATCCTAAATGTTAAAAAATTAAGTGTATCAGCAATCATAAATCAAAGAAGAAATTTCTTAGAAATATAGTTATCTAGGTGACGAGGATCACTCGCTGCTTTGTGTAAATTCCAGTACGAAACTTGTTATGATTTTCCGATGGTAAAAACAAATGATATGTTGTTGTTATCAATATATCGTTTTTGACCAGCGAATGCGTGTAAATGTTTTTTTTTTTTTTTTTGTCCGTCATTAAAACGGCGACGGCGCCTGCCGCTGCCAGGATCACATTACATTTTCATCTACAGGTTACAAACTAGTTTTTTTTTAGCTATATAGACGGAGCGCTCAGTTTTTCCTGTGGTAAAATGCATTTGGCCAAAATCGCATTTTATAAAAGATGAAATGCTACTATATGCCCAGGCTATTTAAGTGTTGGCTATGTATTGGCTATGACTAGATGGCAAATGCTAGCCCTCTCTCTCAGGCGACGTCCCGCCTTTTACTGTCTATGCGTCCCACATGTCTCAGCCAGTCAGACAGACATCCAATAAATAAAATATGAGCCTTTATAGACATAGTGTTTAGTAGTACTTATTCAAAAAACAAGATATTTATTTACCCTTCGCAAAACTGTTCAGCTCAGCTGTTGTCTACTGTGCGGCTGCTGTGGAACTTCTGTTGATTCAATGAATATAGAGGGGGCGGAGTTATCAGCTTACTGACAGCTTGAGAATCGAATTAGATTTACACAAGCTCGTTTTAAGAACTTTCATTTGCTAAATATTTGTAAAACAGACATACAGACGTAAATGGTGACCAATAGCATTAAAAAAAAAAAAAAAAAAAAAAAAAAAAAAAAAACACCACCAAAAAAAAAGGGCACTTCGGAGTGTAAGGGCAAAAAGGGCATGTGCTCTGCACAGGTTGAGCCCTACCTGTGCACGTGCCTGGATGCGGAAATAAGGCAGCGCGCACGAGAAATGATCCAGGCCGCGCTGGATGCGGAGAACCCGCGTGGAGACGGAGAAGCGCCAAGCGCAAGAGACAGATCAGAGCGCAGAAAAAAAGACTGGTCTCTGCACCAGATGAGGGGCATGCACCATCGTTGTCTGATATGTTCAGTGGAATTCTGCAAGAAAGTGCCTCAAATGATAATAAAACGTTGGCTATTTTGTTCTTATACACACACACAAACATATATACATACATAATATCAGATTGTAGCTATATTTATGCTAGATTTTCTGCTAGATTTCTGCTTTAATTTGATAAAAATGTTTATTTATGCCCTGGCCCTATTTAAATACACTCTCTCAAATATTTCTCAAATGTCAGGCAGATGACAAGCTCAACTGCTCAACAGCTAGATGGTTATCTGTCTGAAGTCCCCATCCCCAGAAGTGATAACAGTCTTGCCAACTGGAGAAGTAATGCACTTTCTAGTCCTACATAGAAAAATTTCAAATGCACTTCACCTAAATGCACTTTGTTTTTATGAGGGAACTGTTCATTTTAAAACCTTTCTGCAGGCCAGTAGCACTGTACATTATTATTAAATATACACATGAGTGGGATAAATTTTTAGTTTGAATTTTATTTTACACTGTGCATTGTTGCAATGTGCTTAATAAATATTTGCATCATTTGTAATTATGTATTTTTATGTTTTTTTTTTTTTTAAATAAGTTATGTAATTGTAATTATCTTTGAAACTTTAATATTAATTTATGCAATTGCAATGTCTTAATTTAAGTAAAGTTAGTACACGGTCATAGCAATAAATGCAATGGTACTAATAATTGGCATAATTTCTTTCGGTGTTTCGGTTTCGGTTTTCGGCCTTGGTTTTCTCTTTTTCGGTTTTCTGTTTCGGCCAAGAATTTTCATTTCGGTGCATCCCTAAAAAACAATCTTAGTTATTGTTAATGGTTTGTCTTTTTTTATTCTGTTACTGAAACATTATTTTACCATATAGCTCTTTCTGTAGATCATTCCTTTGCCTTTGGGTTTTCTGGGCTGGGGTTTCCAAAGTTTTTCGGATAGATTCGTCTTCTATCAGAACATTTTACCAATTGGTGCTGGAGGAGGGCATCTTCTTATTCCTCTTTCTAAAACTGCCCATAATGGTTTGAAAATGTTCAAGTCAGGTGATTGAACTGACCAGGGCAAATGTTGAAGTTCATCTTGGTGCTCCGACTGTCCAGGTTTCATGATCGTGACTCCATCTTTTTCACATCTTAGCATTCTTGTCTGTGACTAATGTTTTAGCAATTGCAGCTTTTTCATGTGCTGTACGTTGGCTTGGTGGAGTTTTTTTTGTGGGAAAGGGGTATTCAAGGTTGTTAAGGTTCTTGAAAGTAAATGATATGTCAAGTAATGTATTTAATTGTCAAGTAATTGTCAATGTCTATCTACAGTATTTGCATTAATCATTGACATGGCTTTTACTTGATTTTGGAATTGACACATTGGGGATACTACAGGTTGACCAAACAGGCATGATGATAAACTTGAAATGGCTTAACATCAGTCAAATGATTAAAGTTTAAGTATTTTAAACTTGAATACCACATTTTTAGATCATTGTGTCATGCCTGAGACACTGGAAACGATGCGAAAGACTTATGCATTAGCTTTAAGCTGTAAAGAAGTTGATATGGTTAATATAAGTTACTACGTTAATATTTATGCTGTGGCATTGTTGTGGTACAAATAGTATAGCTCTGTTTTATTGTATGCTACTGTATATACTTCGATATTTTCATTTTAAGCATTTGGAGGGTTCAGTGTTCAGTTGGCGGCAAGTCTTACAGTATATTGCATTTGTGTGCTCAGATGATGGGGACGTTCTTTAGCGGTTTGGCTCAGTCTGGTGCCTGGTGCTGCTTTGATGAATTCAATCGCATCAACATTGAGGTGCTGTCAGTCATCGCTCAACAGCTCATTACTATCAGAAACGCCAAGGCAGCCAGGGTAATGCACATACACACTCACATACCCATGTACAATGTCAATTTTGATTAGTAATACAGGAATTATGTGCAACTAACTGCATGTGTCTACATTGTGTTTGTGCTCGGCAGCTACCACGGTTCATGTTTGAGGGGAGAGAGATAAAATTGGTGATGACCTGTGCTGCTTTCATCACTATGAACCCCGGTTACGCTGGCAGAACTGAACTCCCTGACAACCTGAAAGCCCTTTTCAGACCCATAGCCATGATGGTGCCCAACTACACTCTTATCGCTGAGGTGTGTGATTTAACAACCTGGTCTGATCCCAGTAATGATGAAAAATCACACAAAGTTAGAAGTAGAGGGGCCAGAGATGTGTTTACTCATTAAAATCTTTTGTTTGTTCCTGGTGTGTTACAATGAGGAAACTGGTGTCCTACCGCTGTGATTTCCTGTTTGTGAATTTCAACAATTGACTGCTTGTTAAGTGAAATTTTAACTTAAAAACACACTATATTTACCATGTAAAATGACAAAATAATTCAGCTATCAGGAGCATGCAGAGCATAGTTGCACAGACCTTTTACTATAAAGGGCCAAAATCCAACTTGATTGGCCAAAAGGAAGTATTGTATTAAATCCAACTACATTTAACTCTAGCACGTTTAAATGGGAAAACTGTGATTTCCTCTTTGTAAATTTCCACAAATTACTGGTAGATCCTTAATGGGAACATACTAAAACTTTTATGTATTTAATTAACAGCCAGTTTTCCCAATTCCTCGAAAAGACCAAAACCTCACAAAGTTAACATACATAAGGCAACAAAATAAAAAACTCTTTAGGGAACTCGGGAAGTCCCCTGTAGCCCCCATTCGCGGTACACACCCTTCCACAGTGTGCAGTGGTTTGGGAAGCACAGCTTTAGAGGATATCTAGAGAAGTTACATGGGTCCTATTAAGTCTTTCAACATTAGCATGTCTTATCTGAGAACCTTGGCATTTCTACAATATGTTTAACCTTACAACTGCTTTCTGCCTATAGGTGATCCTGTACTCCGAGGGCTTTGAGTCTAGTAAGACTCTTGCGAGAAAGATGACTCAGATGTACAAGCTCTGCAGTGAGCAGCTCTCTCAGCAGGATCACTATGACTTTGGCATGAGAGCTGTCAAATCTGTACTGGTCATGGCAGGGTGAGACAGAGCACAAACACATTTTCACGTTACTCAACGATTCTCTGTCAGTCTTACATAAATTAATACTACCATTAAAGATTTTGGGGTCAAATCTGTTTTGAAAGAAATATCACCAAGACCAAGGTCTCATTCGATCAAAAATAAATGTATTCATATTGTGAAATATTTTCTATTTTCAAATATTTTCAAATGTATTTTATTTCTGTGCTGGCCAATTTGAATTTTCAGAAACCATTACTCTTGTCACATGATCCTTCAGAAATCATTAGAATTGCTGATATGGGGCTCAAGAAACATTTTTAATTTGTTTCTAATGTTGCATCAATGCCGCTTAATATGTTTTGTGTCACTTTTCATTCATTTAATGCAGCCTGCTGAACAAACCAATTAATTTATTTTAAAATACCGATACCAAAAACTGAATGATATTGTATAAATAACATAAAGCAGTCCTACAGTCTTGGGCTGTGTTTATTTAGGGTCTTCTAACATGTTTGAGGTCTTTGCTTTATAAACAAGTCAGTATTTGATTGAGAATTAATTTGCACATGCTCAGTCACTGTCATGAATGACCCACTTGGTGTTGCCTGTGGAGTAAAGACCGATAAAATACAGCTGTGTGAGAAACCTCTAAGCAGATCATTTAGGTCCATTAGGTTCGACTGTCATCTTCATTAGCACTGGTCTTAGATCAGTGGCTGTACAGCTGGACCTCACTTGAATTTACTTAAGTGTGTGTGTGTGTGTGTGTGTGTGTGTGTGTGTGTGTGTGTGTGTGTGTGTGTGTGTGTGTGTGTGTGTGTATGTGTGTGTGTGTCAGCATCATGTCACTGGTGCATTTTATTAGTACTGAGGTTTTATATGTAGCATAACTTCACTTTAGTGTACTTTTATTTCGTTGTGTGATACAGTGATTCATAATGTCTGTTTTTAAATCAGCGTGCTTTAGGCTACTAAACTATTTACAAGAATATATGAACAACTGTAGGCAAATGTGTTTAAAAAAGAGTAAATGTGAGCACTATATTCTGTGTAAAGTATTGATATGTAGTTAAAACAGGTAGTCTTTATGATTCACACAGTACTAGTTAGTGGTGCTTACCAAGGCAAGAATAACACATCAGATTGAGCAGGTTGTTGAGAGATGTGATCAAGCCTATGATTCATGGATGATAGACATTATAATGTGTGAAAAAAAAAAAAAAAAACGTAAGCCAGGAAGCAAACACATAGCAACCATCTAGAAATGCCTTAGCAACCACCCTAGCAAAACTACAGTGCCTCCAACATCCTAATATTGTGGAAGGCAAGCACCACTTACCTCATATTTTTGCACCCTTGCAACCACATAGCATTGCACTAAAAGCACTAACAGAGCATCACTCTCATTTTTTTTTCAGAAAATGTAAAATTCTTGTTTGATTTGTGAACTCCATCTATAACAAGATCTTGTGTGATTACCTGTGTGTATTCAGTGTGAAATACTGAGCAAGTCCCATTTTTTTGTGCTGCTGGTTGTCTGTTCATTTTCTGAACAACCTTTAATATATTATGTATTATGTATGTGCGTGAGCAGGTCATTAAAAAGAGAAAACCCTCACTTGAGCGAGGATGTTGTGCTGATCAGAGCTCTGCGAGACTCAAACCTGCCCAAGTTCCTCAAAGATGATGCAGTGCTTTTCAGGTGACTGCTCAGTGTGTTTACTACACATACCATTTTTTTAATGTTTCTGGAAGAGGTCTCTTATGGTTACCAAGACTGTATTTATTTGATCAAAAATACCATAAAAAGAGCATTATTTGGAAATATTAATGCAATTTAAGACAACAGTTTTCTGCTTTATGGCAGTTTAAAGCAACTGCTTTCTATTTTAATATATTACTTTTTTTTATTTATTCAATGTGATAGCAAAGCAGTTTGCAGTCTTCAGTGTCGTATGTGAGCTAAATCTGCCAAAACCTAATTTTAGGGATGTCCTCATATGTAAAAACAGTATAGATATAAATAAAAGTTTGTTTAAGAAAATAGGATGAGGAAAGTTTTCTGTCAGAGTTATTGCTAGAAGTGTTTTTTTGTAGTAAAATTGAGAAGCTATTAAAGTGTTTATTAATATTTTGAATACATTGTTATTTGTGATTTTTTGTTTCATTTTAATTTTAGGTAAATTTTTATTTTTATATATATATATATATATATATATCTATACTATACATATTTTTTATTGTTTAAGTTGTTGCAAATTTTAGTACATCAAATTAAACTAAATGAAAATAGAGTTAATTTTCAAGTAATAATTTTATTTTTATTTTTATGGCTCTGATAACCCTCTAACTCTAATAACTCTGGTGAGGGTTTAGATTAGGGTTAGGTTGTAGTATGTACAAGTAGCAATTTATAAAAGATATATATATATATATATATATATATATATATATATATATATATATATATATATATATATATATATATAAAACATTTGAAAGCTATGAAATATCCCCATTTATATGTGTGTACTGTACTCATTTCACTATATTAAATGATCATATAATCTCCACCATGAGGGGGAGCCACCATTGTGTAGAATAAAATCCATCTCATGTGTGTTGTCTACATGAGTATTTGTCATACCATTCATTTCTTTAGCTATAAACATCTGCACAGTAGTTTTTACTTAATAATAAGTAAAAACTATATAATAATTTTGATATTAATAATTTGATATTTTAAGACGTGAGTCAGTTAAATTCAGTCCCGGTCCAAATACTGTATATATGTGTGGATCCCTAACTCCATCTTTTTCTTTCCTAAGTGGCATATTGTCAGACCTCTTCCCTGGTGTTACCATCCCAGAGCATGACTATGGTGTCCTGCATTCCACCATTCACTCATCCCTGTGCCAACGCTCCCTCCAACCCCTCCCAAGCATCATAAGCAAGGTCATTCAACTCTACGAGACCATGCTAGTCCGCCATGGGGTAATGCTCGTAGGGCCCACTGGAAGCGGTAAAACCACTGTCTACCGTGTGCTGGCCGACACCTTGGAAACCCTGTATCATGCTGGCCACCAAAATCCTTTCTACCGCCCTGTTAAGACTTATGTACTCAACCCAAAGTCAGTGAACATGGGCGAGCTTTACGGGGAGGTGAACCCACTGACGCTTGAATGGCGGGATGGTCTTATGGCGCTTTGTGTGCGGGCAGCAGTCCAGGACTTCAGTGACGACCACAAATGGGTGATCAGTGATGGCCCGGTGGATGCACTGTGGATTGAGAACATGAACACGGTGCTGGATGATAATAAGATGCTCTGCTTGGCCAACAGTGAAAGGATCAAGCTCACGCCTTCCATACACATGATGTTTGAAGTGAGATGCTCAAATGTGCACCTGTTTGTTAAATTGCACATACCCTTTCTATTTTTTAATTAGAGGCTAGTCACGCACGCTTACATGCAACGCTTTCTCTATCAGGTTCAGGATCTGGCAGTGGCGTCTCCTGCCACAGTAAGCCGTTGTGGGATGGTGTACATTGACCCAGAGGAGCTTAAGTGGATGCCGTATGTTCAGACGTGGTTCACAGGTTTTGAAGAGAAGGTGAGGCCTTTATAACTCTCAGTGTTCTAATTAGAAACATTAGAAGGAGTTTAGTTTTATATGCAATATGTATTTTGTTTGTATTGTGTTTTCTAGTTCGGTTTGTAGACCTGTAGAGCTATCGACATCACAGAAATCTTGTTTTCTTAGATTACAGTGCCTGTACGTGAATATCTGATGGAGCTGTTTGAGCAATATGTGGAGAAGGGCCTGCAGTTTGTATCAAAGCACTGTGTGCAGGCCATTGCACAGGTGGACATCAGTAAAGTCACATCCCTTTGCTGCCTCCTGGAGGCATTACTGTTCAGCGATGGAGCCCCTAACCTTAAAATGGTATAATGCATCTCAACTATAACTAAACTGAGACAAAGTAAATTATATTATATAAAGGTTTATTTTTTTTTACCTACTGATAAAGTAATGTTCAGTATATAAACCTGAAATGAAATTCAGATTTATTTTCACTCATCCATTTAAGTACAGACATACAGTACATGCTTTTCTGCTCCATTACTCTATTAAGCATAAACATAAATTCCCTGAATGTTCGGTTTCTCTGAGATATAAGGATGCACAGAGGAGTAGGAACTTGAGTTGCAAGTTGAGTATCATGAATAAAAATCCTGGACTGACACAGTTCAGAACATTCAGACCCAAAAACTACTGCACACTCATATGGATGTAGTTGCTAGAAATTGCAGTATGATCCAACTGTTTGCTTTGTCAGATTTCTATTAATTGTTTGTGTTTTTTGTGTGCATGTATTTGCAGGAGGCCAGTAAGTTGAACAGTATGTTGTGTCAGACGTTTGTGTTCTGCTACCTGTGGGCACTGGGGGGAAATTTGATTGACAGTCACTGGGACACATTCGACACATTCGTCAGACAGCAGTTTGAGGGCAACAGTGATGCAAAGGTACATTTTATATACACTGAAATACACCTCAGATCATTTTGAGGAAGTATGTTTACATTTATGGTTAATTTTATCAATAAGCACACAGTAATGGCGACTTTCTCTTTTATTGTCATAATTTATGACAGTCATATCAGCTTCATAGTGTTTTGTTCAGAAAAAGACACCATTATGTGTTACAAGATTTGTAGGAACATGTTTGGTTTTGTGTTTTTATAATTTTACATAATCCAAATGGTAATTAATTTGTTTCTTCTCTTTTTCCATTATAATGTTTTCTCAGTGACCATACAGCAGCTAGCTATTCCTGTTTAATAGCTGGTGAGGAACATACAAACCTCCTCTGGGCTTTGACCCTGAAAAGAGCACATTAACCTGACTCGGAGGTCATTGTAAATTATATATAGCACCTGACTGCTTCAATTCTTTTTATAAAGACAGCTCTGTCATCTCTATATCATGTGTCTGTTGCATTCTTAAATGTGACCTTAGGAATATTTAATGAGAACAAGATTGAGGGAAAAAAATATGTCCCAGACATTTGTATAAGGATAAAAGGAAGGCGTGGTATTTATTTCAGAAGGTCGGTATGCAGTGGAGAGTGGCATTATTAGTATTCCACAGAGCAAGGCAGAATGAGCAAGGGAGGAGGGGAGGAGTGGAGAGCAGAAGAAAAGGAAGTTGTGAATTTGAGATGAACAAGGGTTCTAGAACCTGCCCTTACAATAAAGATTCCCAAAAAAATAAATAAATATATTACTTTCGATTCTCTATCTAGCTATCTATTTATCTGTCCATACTGTATGTCTGTCTGTCTATGACAAACTATTATCTGATTTCAGAAAGAAATGGACTACCACCATATGAACTATTTTTATGATGTTTTTATGTTGTTGATTTAGAAGTGTGACATCCCTGTCACAATTCACTTTAATTTCATAGAAAAAAGCGGCTAGGACATTCTGCTAAACATCTAATTTTGTGTTTTATTAACATTTAAGATGGCATCGTACATATTAAAGTGAATCTCTCTCTCTCTTTCTCTCTCTCTCTGTAACAGTTGCCCAGTGGAGGTGATTTATGGAGTGTGTATATGAACTTTGATACTAAATGTTTAGAACCATGGGAGAAGATCATTCCCTGCTTCAGTTATAACAGTGAGATGCCATTCTTTGAGATGCTGGTGCCCACCACAGACACGGTGAGGTACGGATACCTGATGGAGAAACTGCTATCTGTCAATCACTCTGTCCTCTTTACGGGCATCACTGGAGTGGGAAAGGTAAGGCAGTGCGAAGTTAATGTGACGTAAAGATTTTCCATTGTTCATCACTACAAATCACTGACTAGACTTATTGTGAATTTTAGTCTGTGGTGGCACGGGCATTATTAAACAGTGTGCAGGAGAAGGCAGGTTATGTCCCTGTCTACATTAACTTCTCAGCCCAAACTTCATCAGCTAGAACTCAAGAGATCATTGAGTCAAAACTGGAGAAGAAGAGAAAGAATATACTTGGTATGAGACCTTAGATATGATTTGGGTGGTTGTGTAAACTGCCATACTGAAAATCATCATCCATCATAAAATCGCCCCCCCCCACCCCACACAAAAACAATCTGTGTTTATGTTTTTCAGGTGCTCCTGCTAATAAAAAGATTGTGGTGTTTGTGGATGATCTAAACATGCCAAAACTTGACAGTTATGGCTCTCAGCCCCCTATAGAGCTGCTCAGACAGTTCCAGGACTTCCATGGCTTCTATGACAGAGAAAAATTCTTCTGGAAGGAGATACATGTAAGCAACAGACACTTATATATAAAAAATAAAATCATGTGTCATGATTTCTTCAGAGAAATCAAAAGATTTGTCCTTGTTTCACGTCACTGGCCAGGGTAGAAAATCTAAATCTGTTACTAAATGACCAATATTGTTTATAATAAATAAACATAAACAGTATTTAAAAGAAGAATTTTTTTTTTTTAGTTAAATTCAGTTTTTATATATGTTTACATACTATATTGTGTGTGTGTGTGTGTGTGTGTGTGTGTGTTTGTGTATTTCCGGAGTAGTAGTGTTGTTTTGATATAGCACTGTATGATTAGGATTTATTATTGAGGGTCAGGGGTGGGGTGTAATGAAAAAGTAATGTAAAGAATCGTTACGGCATCAGAATTGTTTACTAGAACCAGAATTGTTACTTTCCTTAAGATTTCCATTCCTAATCTTGTGCATCTGCTGTGAGACCAGTAGTTTGTGCAGAAACCTCAGAGACTACATTTCAATTTTATCAAGCATTTTAATCGTTGAACATTTTCTCTCTCTATGGGCATGGAAAATAATGTATGTTGTAGTGATTATCGTATAATGAGCAGGACTAATGCTTGATGTTTGAAGTAGCTGCTCTCATTGTAATTTTGCCTTACCTCGGGAATGACTCTTAATTATGTCTTTTTCACACACCAGCATCAAGTAAACCCCGTGCTTGTTGAACACACACACACACACTCATACACACATGCAAACAAAGATAAAATTGCATAATATAAACAGGGACAATTATGCGATTTGGCAAGGTTACAGAGAAATATGGTGATCTGAGATGTAGTTGACCTCAGTACTCATCCATCTCAAATGTGAGTTATGATAAATAAAAGACAGAAATATGATGAGAAAAGCACCTGCTGAAGATTAAAAGAATGATTTGTGAGTCTCAAATGAGATTTGCCCTTGGAGAAACTCATCCGGGTTAGTGTAGCTCTTTGGTGGCTGAATATGACTCTGCTTTGACTTTGACACAGCAACATTTCCTGAATGATTTTTCTGTCGTTTAAAGAGTAATTGGTCATTAAGTTTTCCAGCTGTCATGAATGCTCTCATTCTAATTTGGGTTTTAATCAATATTACATTAATTTCTTCTAGTAAAGGTTTGATGGGATTAGTAGAAGTGTCAAAAAAGTTAAGTGATGTCCCTTGGATATTTTTTCTTATGCACTTATTCACTTTCTTCTCTTTGCTTCTCCTCCCTAAAGGATATGACCATAGCTGCAGCCTGCGCGCCTCCTGGTGGAGGTCGTAACCCGGTGACCCCTCGTTTTATCCGCCACTTCAGCATGCTGTGCCTCCCAACGCCCTCAGAGCAGAGCCTCAAACAGATTTTTAAGGTCAGACATATGGTATCACTCATTTTGAATGAATATTTTACTTTAAAACTTAACATAAAATCACAATTGACCCATTTACTTTCCTAATACATGTTTTCAGTCTTATTGTTAAGTTATGTTATTCCAGATAAACATGCCAAAATATAAAAAATGCTTTGCATCTGAAGCAGCTTTTGTTAGTTAACATTATGATATCCCCTCCAGCCACCTGTCTATATAACATCCAGTCATGTCCCTCTGGATAAAATCAAGTCCTGGCCTACATTTTTCTCATTGAATATCCAGTTTCACTCGTAATTATGCCACATATATGTATGACAGTAACAGGGTTGCCAAAGCAGTTTCATCATGTTTACTTTAAAGCTGAAGCATCCTGTGCCTGATGATTCTGGAGACATCTATGACCGAATCAGCCTGTTGGTTTAGAAAATGGCAATGCTCTTGAGCTGACTTTAAATGTGTTCTAAAATCCGTTGAGCTGCCTACCTAGACTGTTATATTAAAGCTGAAAGAATGCTTTACTTTACATGCGTTTGAAAAGTAGGCGACATAGCATAGTTGAAAACAAAATTGATTAGCATATTAGTATTTCTTTCAACAATGAAACTTACTAGAATGTTGCATTACAACAGCAACAAGTATTTTGAAATCTGTCTGGACTGGATCTAAAATTCTTTCAGGAAAGTTGCAGTTTTGAATTCATTCAATTTAATGGAACAGTTCCCCCAAAATTTAAATTAGCTGAAAATTTACTCAGCATCGGGCAATCAAACAAGTCCTGTCATATTACTTTCTCCAGTGAAAAAGTAATCTCATCTGAGTAAGAAGAGAAGAATGCACAGATCAAGCACTGCTTACAAGTGGAAACAAATATAAACAGACATGTTGGTCGATTTTGATGTGAGATGACAAAAGGGAGTAGTTTTTAATTTTCACTGGAGGAAGTGTTGTGGAGTAAGGACTCATATTTTGGCTAGGGACAACAGTTGAAAGTGAAAAGCCTTAATGATGGGTTTGTTTCTTACAAACACAGCTTTCACTTAACAAGATGTTAAAGGGTTAGTTCAACAAAAAATGAAAATTAGGTCATTAATAACTCACCCTCATGTCGTTACAATCCTGTAAGACCTCTGTTCATCTTCGGAACACAGTTTAAGATATTTTAGATTTAGTCCCAGAGCTTTCTGTCCCTCCATTGAAAACGAAAGTACAATATACTGTCCATGTCCAGAAAGGTAATAAAAACATCATCAAAGTAGTCCATGTGACATCAGAGGTTCAGTTAGAATTTTTTGAAGCATCGAAAATACATTTTGGTCCAAAAATAACAAAAACTATGACTTTATTCAGCATTGTCTTCTCTTCCGGGTCTGTTGTGAGCGCGTGCAAAACATTGCAGTGTAGTGATATCCGGTTCATGAACGAATCATTCGATGTAACCGGATTTTCTTGAACCATTTCACTAAATCGAACTGAATCGTTTGAAACGGTTTGCGTCTCCAATAAGCATTAATCCACAAATGACTTAAGTTGTTAATTTTTTTAATGTGGCTGACACTCCCTCTGAGTTAAAATAAACCAATATCCAAGAGTAATTAATTTACTCAAACAGTACACTGACTGAACTGCTGTGAAGAGAGAACTGAAGATGAATGCCGAGCAGAGCCAGATAACGAACGAAAGATTGACTCGTTCTCGTAATATGTAATATGTCTGTCGAGTTGTTTTTGAATATGTATCATATGAATAACCCTTAAAAATCCCTAAATCATCGGAATAGTGTTCGGTAGACATGACCCTTCACTGGTATAATTGGACTTATTCGTTAAGACAGCCCACCGGCAAGTTGAGTTTTAAAATATGCAGTTTTCCACATCTTTAGTATCTTCCTATAAAGAAAGTTAATTGCAGAGTAGCTCATTAGGTATGGGAAAGGAGCTGTCTTGGGTTCTGAAACTACAGCATGAGACCTGTAGCTGTCCATGGTTCTGAACTGACAGACTCAGAGAAGAAACAAACCCAAGCTCATTGGATATACATGCCTGTGGCATTTTTTCTGAAACACCTACATTACAGACTTTGGTTCATGTTTTATGGCAGTTTCAAAGTGAAATGTCCAGAGAGTGGTGCTAAAAGTGGGTTCAATACGTGACTGTGGCCATGTTTTTATTACGTTGGTACAGGCATATATGCATTGTTTTTATTATTTTGATTCATGGTTCAGATATCAAAAGTCCGGGGAGTGTCACTAAAAGGTTAATGCTCAATCGCTTTGGAAATATCCCCTACACCAAATCCAACCACAAAAGTGATATTAAAATAAATTTGCTGATGCAACTGTGCTATTTGAGTTGTTTTTTCAAACTGTAGTTCCACAGGATTCATACTATAGCGATTCACCTCATAATTGCAGGGCCGTATTGTGTGAGCTACTGAACAAATCTACCGCATTAGAAAACCCATACATATGAAGCTGTACATGTGACACTTACATTCAAAAGTATCAGTTTTAAAATTTCATAGTATGTTAAAATTGTTAAGTCATAACATAATATTGTGCAAGGAATTGTGCAACAAATGAGGCCTTCTTAATCATAACTCTGGTCATGCAAATCATACTTGTGTGAAAAGGAACAAAAGTTGTCAAGTTGTATTGCCTCTAGTGTTAATTTAAGTTTAAAAGTGCAGTGATTCATACAGATAGGTACATTTCTTGAGTTTAGCATATTTCCAGTGAACCTGAGCAAATGAATACTGGTCAGTGCTGGAACTATGCATTGTGGCAAAAGTCTTCAGATATTTCATGCTTAGAAATATTACTGTCCTTAGTTCTACATGTGTTGTGTACACTGACTGTTCTTGTATGTGCATGTTTGCAGGCAATTTTGGGTGGATTCCTCACTGAGTTTTCCACAGCGGTGAAGCAGGCATCTGACAGCATTGTGGATGCTGCTGTTGAGATCTACCGTCGTATGAGTGTAGACCTGCTGCCTACACCAGCCAAATCCCACTACGTTTTTAACCTTAGAGACCTTTCTAAATGTGTCCAGGGTAAGAAACACACACACACACACACACCCACATGAACAAAGACGTGTACCTACAGGGGCATTTATGGCAGTCGCAAATAATTTACAAACGTGTACCTACAGCGGCATTTATGACAGTCGCAAATAATTTACAAAGACTCATTCAAAGTATATATTGTACTCAAATAATTTAAAACCTGGTCAAAATCACAATTCATCTAAAATAATACAACTTTTAACAATTTTACCCAGGGTCTTTAGCATCTGTTGCATAAATCCACCTAAGGCTTGTAAAGAGCTTCTTTCATTTTGGAGCTCTTAAATGAGCAATAAAAAAGCTTTCTCTAATTTGAATAGGCATCTTGTGAGTTGTTAAAATGTTCTTTTATGGTTTCTATAGGGATACTGTCAATGTCAACTAAAACCATCCAGCACAGTCCCCTTCTGATTATGTTTTTTATTAACCAAAGGTCACAGACAAGTTCATCTGTTACTCTCCATTGATCTGTAGACTGTAAAATTGATTTTATACTAGTAGGCATTCTTGCTATGAAATACAGGTTTTAATGAAGAATCAGTTTGAATGTGAAATAAAATCATATGAATTCTCTGCCTCTGTGTGTGTGTTTCTTTACAGGTATGTTGCAGTGTGAGCCAACTACAGTGAGAGATCAAACCCAGATCTTCCGTTTGTTCTGTCATGAGTGTCAGCGTGTGTTCCATGATCGACTCATCAACAATGAGGACAAGACCTACTTCCATACCATGATCTCAGAGATAGCCAGTAAGCATCTGACTCTTGAATCCTTTTCAGTGTTAAATCTTCAGAAGCTTATAGTCAAGACATCGTAATAGATCAAATCATTTAATGTTATAATACATTTTATTTTTAAATGTATTTATTGACCAAAAAAGTTAATAAACAGGTTTATTATTATTTTTTTATGAAATAAAAAAATCATATAGAGGAAAGTGGGTCAGATTAAAGCAATATTATAATTCTCCTTGTTTTGCAGTGTGACTTATCAGAGTGATCTATTTATTTTTGTTTTGCCCCCAATCTGTCATCTTTTTGCTACAGTAAACATTAATGTCTGCTGCTAAACTGCTTGTCCAACAGGTAGATATTTCAGCATAAACATAGAGCCGATGTCCTTTGTGAACCAGCCCATCATTTTTGGAGATTTCATCAAGGTAAAAGTATTTTGGGGATTGTCGTGATCCTTTTGCATCTGACAGTCTGTCTCTGTTTTGTATTTTCTTTGTAGAGTGCTTTCTGTGTGTTTACATTTAACTGTTTAATACATAGTTTCTCATATAAAGATAGTTCACTATAACAGTTGCTTGTCTTTTTAAATTATGGTCATTTTTGATGTAATGGCACTGCAAGATTTTTTAAAATAAATTATTGAATTAACACTGTTCAGGTTGGAGTAGACAAGGCTGACCGTGTCTATGAGGATCTAACAGACATAGAGAAGATTCGCCAGGTGCTACAGGACTACCTGGATGACTACAACACGACCTTTGCCAAGGAAACCAAGCTTGTGTTCTTCCAAGATGCCATTGAACACGTGTCTAGGTAAGCAAGCAGCTTGCCTTTTCATCTGATGATCACAAAACCAGGTGTTCAGGTGACCCCCCCTTTCATGCTTGGCATCTAGATCTGTTTACTAATGGAATGTTTTGTTCATTCACCCAGTTGACCTTTTTTTCTTTCCATTCATCTCTTCCCCTGTCATTAGAATCGCCCGCATGATTCGCCAAGAACGTGGAAATGCCCTGTTAGTTGGTGTGGGCGGCACAGGAAAGCAATCCCTAACACGTTTGGCTGCTCACATGTGTGGTTACCGCTGCTTTCAGATTGAGTTGAGCCGTGGTTATAATTATGACAGCTTCCATGAAGACCTGCGTAAACTTTACAAAATGGCAGGTGTGGAAGACCAGGACATGGTGTTTCTCTTTACAGACACTCAGGTACTACCAAAAAGAAATTAGCTGATGCATTTGCTGTTTTTATTTTAATGTTAGGTAAAGATTTAGTTGTTGTGTGTTTATGTTTGTAAAATGGAATGTTTGCCCTAAGGTAACCCAAAACCCCACCTCTCCGAAAGTCCTTCTAACCATTTCACAAGTTATGATTTATTGATTTGTGGATATGAATCTGGATGCAGAGAGGTTTTCTCTGAGCTGTAGAGTAGACAGTAGGTCATTTCTGTTATGACTCCAGGCCCTCTGCCAGTGCTGTAATACTGTCTCATGAAAGCAGAGACTTCTACCTTTTTGTGATTCAGCATACAGGCTCTGCAGCAATAATGACCCCCTAAATAATTTCTTGAACAGTTCCTAGCGAGAGACACAAGCTGGTGCTATAGACAAGATATACATTGTGGGGTTTGTGTTTGTGTGCCCATCTGTAGGGCTAATTACTAATGAGAATCTAGGTGTTTGATTGAATAGGCTGTTATAAATGTCATTTACTATTGTGTTTTCATTGACTGAAGGGAATAAATACTCTTCAGTGTTTTTGATAGATAGTCACTCACTATTGAAACATTGTTTTTCTAACTTGCTCTTAGAGGGTGTTTGACCTTTCGGTTTAAATTCTTTACCTGGAGTACCATCCCACAGGTGTGTGTGATTGTGTGTGTGTGTGTGTGTGTAATGTTTGGATTGGTTTTATTCTGGATTTAACATATGAAAGAAACAATTAACACAATAAGGAAAAGTATATATATTTTTTTGAATAATTTATTCTCCCTCATTAAGCACTGCTTGATGATCATACTACATCGAGAATAGGTTACAATATTAGATTTTTTTTTCACTACAGAATTATCTTGGCCAAAATAATTCACAATAACAGTATGATCGTGATTTTTAAATAAAAAACAAGGTTTACAGATAAATACATTAATTATGACATAAATCAAAATCAATTTAAAATTCGTCTATTTAGTATTTTTTCCTTTTTTTGGCCAGTGAATCACACTGAAAAAATGAATGTAGGGAGGCAGAGAGAATTCGTTAATATAACTGTACGAAAGTCAAAATGAAGGCCAGTTAAATCTCACTCCCCTGATCTCAAGAGGTGCACTAGCGTCTGATGCAAGAGGCTGCTGTCATTAGCGCCTTTGTTAGTGTGCCTGCCTCCAGTGCCGGTTCAAATCCTGCTCTGAGATAGCTTAGTGTACTGTAGCATGGGCTACAGTACACTGGTGCCGTGACCCGGACGGGAATGAGGTTTAAGCTGATGATACATGGGGCAACTTTTTAGGCAATGTTGCTGTCAACAGGCAACCAAGTGAGATACATGGCCCACGACGGATCAAAAGTATCGAAATAGACATTTGTTACTCATTCTTAATGGGAAAGAGCTCAAGCAACATTGCTCAAAAAAAGTTACCTAGCAAAAATGCTCAATAGCTGCACTGTGGTATCATCAGCCTTAGTGTTGCACCAGTGCTGGTGGAATGATGTTGTTTGACCATGTGATTTCTTTTTCTCATCTGTTTAAGATTGTGGTGGAAGAGTTTCTGGAGGATATCAATAACATGCTGAACTCGGGTGAAGTACCAAATCTCTTTGAGAAGGATGAACTGAAACAGGTGCTGGCTGCCATTAGCCCCAAGGCTAAAGAGGCCGGCATCTCAGAGGGAAATAGGGATGAGGTACATGATACAACTAACAACCATCCAATCTTGCAACATGGCCATAACCATCTAACCAAGTGCAGAATGTCACTATATATTCTCAGCTGCTCTGTAATTCTGTTTAGATGTCAGTTGTCTTATCTCTGTTTGTCTTTGTGTCTTCAGGTTTTCCAGTTCTTTATCTCTCGTGTGCGTGAGAAGCTGCACATAGTGCTGTGTATGAGTCCTGTGGGCGACTCCTTCCGCTCACGCTGCCGCATGTTCCCATCACTAGTTAACTGCTGTACCATTGACTGGTTTGTACAGGTCAGAATACCCCTTCTCTCTTTTAACACTCTCTTTTTCAAACCAAAATCACTGAGCAGTGGATTCATTAAACATGTTTCCACTAAACTGCTGCGCATGCAATCCCCTGCCTGTAACCCGCAACCAAACTTAAACATGCAGTGTTTCACTATGCACATTTAAATTAAGTCATTGTTATTCTTTTTAGCACCGCACACATTTTCTCTCTATAAAATCAATTTCATAGAGAGGAAATGTGTGCATAAAAAGAATAACAATGACTTAGTTTAAATATGCACAGGCACAGGCAAAGGCTTATTAAAGATGTGCCTTATTCACAAAAATCAGTGCTATTTACAGAAAGCAGGTGGTAGGCACAGTTTTAATCGGCCTGCAAGATGGGCAATTGTGTCATGCACATAGCGTTCAGCAGTAATTTTTGGACTTGGTTGTTTAACTTGTTTAGTAAATGAGTTGCTAAAACAACAGGACAGCGCATGCTAACTACACTGTCAGTGGGCACAATTAATTCTTAGTGAGTTCCCATTAAAGTAACATGAAAGAAAGTAGAAATACAATGAATCCTGAAATCCCCACGGACATCTGAAGTGTTGTATACTGTACATACACTACTGTCTAAATGGGCCACACAAAGGACAACACCTGGTCCTCCTGGAAGGGGGGTTGGGCATGAGGCCAACTACCTCACACCGTAAAAGTAACCAAGTTAAAGAAAGTGTTTAAACATTAGGGGATTTTAAAGTCTTCAATCCTCTTATTGAGCATCAAGATATTTATTTGATGAAAAATACAGTAAAAGCAGTGATATTGTGAAAGATTATTAAAATCCAAAATGTGAAATGGTCTTTTTTTTTTTAGTATTTAGTATATTTAAAATTGTAACTTATTTATTTCAGGGCAAAGCTGAATTTTTTAGCATCATTACTCCAGTCTTCGGAGTCACATGATCTTTCAGAAACCATTTTAATGTGCTGATTTGTTGCGCTTGAACATTTCTTATTATTATCAGTAGTGAAAGCAGTTATTCTGCGTCATTATTTTGTGGAAACAATTATACTTTTTTCAAAATTCTTTGATGTATGAAATTTCATAAGAACAGCATCTACTGTACAAACAATTCAAAATAAATCTCTGTATATCTAATACACTATTTCTATTACACAGCTCTGAAATGAGACCAAACCAAATAAATGTGTGTTGCAGGAAAACATAAAAAAAATGTTGACCCGTCTAGCTTTGGTCTTCATCAGGAATATGAGCACATTTATTCTCCATGGCCAATCTGTCCAGTAATGGCTTGGGACATTGATAAGGGAAATTGCTACCCCAGTCCTTTATATACATATTAAAGAGTCACTTATGCAAGGCAGGCAGCAGTATACCAAGATGATAAGAAGCAACTCTCATTTTTGCTAATGTATATACTTTAAAAAGGCTACTTATGCATTCCGCCCTTACCCCTACAAGTTCTCTGTTTTCACAGTAATCATGGTTGGGAACAGGGCTCTTGTCAGTAGCTGATTTGCTATGTCTAAAGGCATAACAATGTGATTTTTGACTGGTTTTGGTTTAGCCCTGAGAGAGAGAAATGGAGAGGGAGATTAAAAATAAATAAATGAAACAGCCAGAGAATGTATTAAGTAAAAATATGCATACTGCTATCTCAAGCTAAATTAATAAAATATATTATATAACAATTATGTTCCTTGAATCTGAGTGAACGACATTTCAAGAGTGCTGATACAGAGTAAATCCGTATAAATTCCGTATAATTCTTTCTGCTTGAATATTGAATAGAAACTTCAGAAAATGTTAATGGTAACTTTCTGTTCATTATGCCATTTAAAATGAAAGTGGTATTGTGTTAGAAATGTGTTGGGGTGATGGCGGAATCAAAATTCACAGATGTAAATATAATATAATTTAACATAATAATAATTATAATTATAAAAACCAATACATATTTTTTCAATAAAATTTATCAGCAATTGTTGCATTTAAAATAAAAAATAAAAAATGATAATATTTTTAGTAATAATATTTTTTAGTTCAATTTTCATATTTTTTTGTAATTCAATTTTAAATTTATTTCGCAACACATTGTATTAAACCTGAAATTCTGAAGTAAAAAGAATGAAATTGTATTTTCTTGTCAAATTTACTTCAAAAATCTTTTTTGTATGAAGTCTTTTTATACAGTGAACTGGCTATATGGACATGCAAAATATATATACCTTTTATACATATTTATAAAAATACAACACAGTCACATAAAATAATATTTTTATATATAGAATATATTTATAATTCAATATAATTAATTTTAGAACACTTAATATCAGATTTTTAGTGCTTTTCATTAGATATTGTGGACACAAATGGTACTTTCTTATAGACTGAGTATGAAAAAGAGGAGGGCATCAGGGGTCTTCAAGTCTTTACACACATACAGACACTGTGCCCCTATCAGTCAGTCTCTCTTTAGCCTCATTCTTTAGTTTCATTCTCTTATCTAATGAGACGCATGTTCATTGACCTCTGTGAGCTTTTTGGTTGAAGGGTCTGTTCTGCTAATTACTATAAAATGTGTGTGTGTGTGTGTGTGTGGTTTGTTTGCATGAAGAGTGTTGATTTTATTTGTTGTGCCGTCCATTGTAGTGTTGTGTTTGTGTGTGGCTCTGTGCTGGCCAACTGCAGCTGCTCATTAATGTTAAGCAGAAAGCTTGTGTGTCGGTTCACCTTGCTTTTATTTGCTTATTTGTTTCCATCAGCATATGTTTGTTTACTTGTATACACACAGACAAACACACTCACCCCTCATATTTCAAGGTGACCGCTATGGTTCTTGCAGAATAAAATGAAAGAATAGTCTATTATAATGTCTTCAGTGTAATCTGCATGCTATTTTTGCCTTTGTGGAAGACAACACATTACATAAGTCAGAAAAAGGAAATTAACATTTAAAGGAATGGTGCATCCAAAAATGACACATGATATTTTAAAAGATTTTTTCAAATACAATTCATTAAACAACTTGTGCTCACTCTGTGATGCATTAACAAATTTGATACAATGCAGGAAATGTTCTCTTTCTTTCCATGTTTATTTTTCAGTGGCCCCGCGAAGCCCTGCTTTCTGTGTCCCAGACCTTCTTCCAGAATGTGGAGTTTGGCAGTGAGGAGATGAAGCAGTGTTTTTCAGAGATGTGTGTAGAGATCCATGTTAGCGTGACTGACATGGCGGAACGTTTTTACTCCGAACTGCGCAGACACTATTACACAACGCCAACCTCTTATTTAGAGCTCATTAACCTGTACTTGAGCATGCTGGGAGAAAAGAGACAGCAGCTGCAGGCGGTGAGGAGACTGGGCTATGGGTGATGCATAGATGCATAAATTATTGATGTTGTTACATGATTACTTAAGATTGTGGACTCTTAACTACTGTCTTAAAAGTTTTAAGAAAAAAAATTGCTACAATTTTTAATTTTAAAGTAAGCGACATGTCAACTGGATGATATATTAGAGTAAAGGATCCACCAGAGCTTGACAAACATAGAAATGTGTGACTTGTATGTGTGAAATATAATGTGTGTTTGTGTGCACAGGCTCGAGATCGTGTGAAAAATGGTCTTACTAAACTGCTGGAGACAAATGAATTAGTTGATAAGATGAAGCAAGACCTCTCTGCTCTGGAGCCTGTGCTTAAACAAAAATCAATCGATGTCAATGCTCTCATGGAGAAACTCGCTGTGGATCAAGAGAACGCTGACCAGGTATGTGTATTATTCATATTCCCACAATTCCCCATCTGTTTTCACAGGAACTCCTAGTTTTATACTTCTATTTTTTCTACCATTCCACTTGTAATGCTATGTCTACTGTATGTTGGAAGGAAGTCCCAAAACACATTAAAATGTTTAGATTTTTCATGATTTTTCATGAACTCTTTGTATAATGAACATCTTCTAACATTAACAGTTGCTCTAATGAACCTCTTTACCTGTAGGTGCGTAGGGTTGTGAAAGAAGATGAAGCTTTAGCTAAGGTTAAGGCAGAAGAGACTCAAGCCATTGCGGACGATGCTCAGCGTGATTTGGATGAGGCTCTGCCTGCACTCGACAGTGCCAACAAAGCCCTGAATGCCCTGGATAAAGCTGACATCTCAGAAATGCGTGTCTTCACCAAACCACCAGACCTCGTCATGACTGTGATGGAGGCGGTGTGCATTCTACTCAACAACAAGTGAGTTCCATCTTTATATTGTATTATATTGTATTAGATTGAGTGCTGCAGGAGTCCTAAAACCTGGACATTTTTGCACTTCTGGTTACATCATCCCAGTCAATGGGTTTTTCGAATGAGTTAAATGCCTGAAATATTGTCTGCATAGAATACATCAGTAATACCCCACACATGTATATAATATTATATTATACTATGGGGCTGTTGAATGCTTGAATCTGATTGGCTGACGAACATTCTGAGATGTGCTATTATTTTCTGGGAAACACACGGTGAACATATTTACAGGCAGCTCTTCTGACTGCATTACAGTTCCATATAACTTTGCATAGTTAACTGGAATAACGGTCACGCAGTTTGCACAAAAAGGTGTTGTGAGCGCTGCCCCGACAATTTTGTCAGTTAGCATAGCGTAGCAATTTAAAGTGCTGTTTCACTAGTTCACGCTTACATATAATTAGCTGAGGTATGGTATGCGTATTTGGCGTGCTGTCCGGGGAAGGGCTCCGAGCTCGGCAATGGCCCGAACCTAGAGTACCCCCCCTTCCCCGTATATTATAAAGTGAACTTGAAGTGAGGAGATGGGGTGGAGGAGGGATGCTGATAAACCGTCAATGGATAGAGGTAAGTCAGCGATATTTATACTATGGGATTGATTACTTGATTGTGGTCCACCTGTGTTGATTAGGCTAAGTATCTGACGCGCTCCTCACGAATCTTATTGATAATTACATTTAGAGATGTATAGAGGTAAGTTAGCCTAATTCACACAAGCTTTCAATCTCTCTGTGTTTCTGTCTCTCTCACTCTCTTTCTAACAACTTAATTTATAACTGCTTTAGAATGCTACCAATGTCTCAAGCCTCCATTATCAGTTTATTGAATCTCTTTAAATATAATATCTGATTGATGTCTTGAGAGGTGGTAATCGTAGTATAAGCGCAATAATTGACTCCGGTCCATTTAATTATTAGAAAAATAATGCACACACGATTTTCTAATAATTCAACGGCCCGGAGTCAATTATTCCTTGCTTATATTATATTATATTATATTATATTATATTATATTATATTATATTATATTATATTATATTATATTATATTATATTATATTATATTATATTATATTATATTATATTATATTATTTTTAGAGAGTTTGTGGGTGGAAAGGAAGAGGACGAGGGGTCGGCTTGACTGCTGACGATATTTTTATTTAAAACAAACACTTTGTATCCTCATGGTGTCAACTACACCAACACAAACATGCTATCTTAATCACTTCCGGCTTACTTTGCCGGGGCAGGTTCACTCATCAGCAGTCCTTCTCTCTCTCACCTACTCCTGTTTCTCTTGGCGTTAATACTCGCTCCACGCCAATTACTGAAACAACCCACTCACTCACTCACTCATTCGTCTCCTGCTTCTCTCTCCCGCTGCCGACTTCGCTAAACCACGCCCCCCCCACCACAATATTATATTATCATACAATTTATAGGCTAGACCTTCATCTCATGTGAGTATACAGGATTGAATCCTATTTATTAACAGTACTATCATTTCTGCAGGGGTTTTTAATGGTGAAAAATGACTGCATGTATATTTAACCCTATGTTGCTCCAGGAGGACTGTGCAGAATCATATTTAATCCAAGATGGTGTGGCTCTGATCAGACACCTGTCCTACTCATGCCCCAAGGCTTGAAAAAGAAAAAAAGAGCTGCCTTGCTATCGCACCGAGCATGTGATAAATGATAGGTCTTATCTAAAGAAACCTAAATAAAAGTAGTTCACTTTCAGAATGAAAATTCTGTCACCATTTACTCAACGCCCGATTTTTTTTTTATTTAACTGCAGAAAAACATGTTCTAACACAAACCCCTTCCGGTTCTGAGACCCTCCACAGTGTGACTCCGTATGTGCTGGCCATATTAACATCAGCTTGTCTGACTGTGGAGCATCTGTGCTCTTTTAACTCAGTCATCAATCTCATCCTGCTCCTTCATCTCCTTACTTTCAGCATCATCATTATCATCTACCACAGAGCTACTCATTATTCACTTTATAAGACAGCAATTTAATGGGTGTTTAAAATGTCATAACAGACTGAACAATCTATGTTTCTCTCTCTCCACCTTCCTCTCTCTCTGCAGTTCTTTTATCCTTCTAATTGTTCAATTTGCTCATGATATTAAACCTGTGCTGTATCTAAGTGGCAGATTAGTGGAGTTTAAACTCGACATTAAATCAAAATTGACCCCTTTTACTTTCTTAATACAAGTTCCTATTCTTACTGTGAAAAATTAATCCATATTTTACCCTCCAGCCACTTAACATATAGTCCACTTACACTACATTATCCAATTAATTTCCAATGGATAAAATCAGGCATTGAATATCCAATTTCACTGGGAAATATTTAACATTACGGAAGTGAACATTTCATATTGACTTACTTCTTAATATTACAGTGTGCTCTTTAATATGAGAGACTTTTAATTGCTCTATATGAACATTTTAAAACATTAACTCCAGTATAAAATTAGACACCTGCTCTGGAGTATATTGCCTGTTTTTCAGGTGTTAAATATTTAAGAATTAATTTCATGTGATACGTTTTGGTGTGACTGGAAATCACCTACATTAAATCCTCTGTTACAGTAATCGCCTTTGTTCTATATTTCCAGCTGCGTATTCATCCAGCTGGTGTTAAATCTAATAATGTAATTAAGGGATTGGTGGAAAGAATGTGGAGGTGTTGTAATACAGTATGTTGAACATTCCGTATTACCAACCATAGTGATTTGCCAAAAGAAAAGAACATTATATACTTTAAAGTAACTCAGGACAACGAGCCTTGTAGGATTTTAAAATGAAAAAGACTTCACTGTACATTCTTTTTTCATTAAACTGGACATTCATCATTTTATTTAGTTATTACAAATAACTCAGTTGGCTGAATTGCACTTTCTGAAATATATTTGGTAACAGATACCATTTCCAAGTCATCTAAACTTGCTATTCATGCTCTGAGCTAAAGAAAACTATTGTTTTAGTTTCTACAGTAGTTGTAGACTTCACTTCCTGTCACTCCATTGTTTACACCCCACTAGGACAGACTGGGCCAGTGCAAAGCAGCTCCTGGGTGATGGAAACTTCCTGAAAAAGCTAATGGACTATGACAAGGACAATATCAAACCTCAGATTCTTCAGAAGTTGCATAAATACATTACTAATCCAGACTTTGTTCCTGAGAAAGTGGAAAAGGTGTCCAAGGCCTGCAAGTCCATGTGTATGTGGGTAAGAGCCATGGACCTGTACTCAAGAGTTCTGAAAGAGGTTGGGCCCAAACGTGAGAAACTGGCTGCTGCTCAGGTGAGTCTGGTTATTTTTATGTTGTACACAGATCATTTCTATTGCATTATGAATGTGTAACTGTGTATTTTTTGCTGTTATTATTTTGTTTTGTTTTGTTTTTATCAGGCCGAGCTAGATGCAACTATGTCCACCTTGAAAGAAAAGCAGAATAAACTACAAGAGGTGGAGAACCAAATCAAAGCTTTACAGGAGCAATATGAGTCCAGTGTGGCTGAGAAAGAGATGCTGGGTGAGAGAAAAAGAGAGAGATGAAGAGACAGATAGCTTGCACGACTGCATAATTATTGAAATGTATCACTAAGTGTGCTTAATGATAATAATGCAATAACAGAAATCAAGAAAATTGTGTTGGGGCCAAATAAAGGGATTAAAAAATAGGATAATGGAATTGAGTAGAGGATTGAAGAATGGGTATTCTTGGATTACTGTGCAAAGTCAAGTGAATTAAATTTACATTTATAACAAATAAGATTGCTGCAGGGAATTATGTATTTTTGCATGCTAAAACTCATCTACTCTCTAGTTTGCTTTTACTGCCTCACTGTGTGTATAATCACATTCTTTTGGACTATTCTAACGTCATAACATTCAGGGAAATATTTAAGAGATGTTAGAAACTTAGTGATGTCATGCAACCATGGTGTAGTTATTTTATAGCTTTAATTCAGCTTTTTATTTATGTCAACTGTATATAGACTTCAAAATTCAGGTGTTATGCTTTGTGAAGATTATCATGATGAACACAACATAATGAATCATAAACGTTGGTCACAGAGGGTTTGATTATTCTGTAATAATCCAATGGAAGGCCAATGTAAAAAAAAAATCCTATTGGGTATTTTTTAAGGAAACTGATGTGTTGCTAACTTATGGTTTGGCCTACAAAAATACATTATCTCTATCTCTGCAATGTTCTATATATGGTGTGGGTTCAGTAACTGTAGGATTTTGTGTGTATGAGTGTTGTTTTTATAAGGGATGTACAAAAGTACATATTTTTATCTCAACTAGTCATAATGTTGTTGAAATGACTTGGTGACTAATCTTATGAAAGTCTGAACCAGTTTAGATGGGATTTTTAAGTGACTATTGACACAAGATGGACTCACACGTTTTTAAGCTGCGACACAGTTTGCCTATATGACTCTGTGTGTATGTTTATCTGTGTTTGTGTGTGGGTTGTAGATAAAACTAGGGTTCTGACGGAAGTACGCCTGGGTCGTTCGGGGAAGTTAACATCTGCTCTGGGAGACGAGCAGGTGCGATGGCAGGAAAGCATTACTTTTTTTGAACAGGAGATCCACAACGTCATTGGAAATGTGTTCATCGCTGCTGCATGTGTGGCTTATTATGGAGCTTTCACCTCCCATTACAGACAACTGGTAGTGTATTAGATCACAAGCTTTTCTCACTCCACAGCATGCCTTAATTATAAAATGCCACTGAGTATATTACATTATCTGGCAAGTCTTTAAAGTCAAGCCTGTCTTATCCTCTTAATCATGACCTATGTCAAATGCCCCATTTAGCTTACAGAATACTATGTGCATGTGATTAATGAGCATTTTTTTTGTTTCATGTAGCTTATAGATCACTGGATCAAACGCTGCCAAAACTTGGGAATCCCAATCAGTGACAACTTCAGTCTTATAAGCATTCTAGGAGATCCCTACGAGATCCGACTGTGGAATGCCGAAGGTTTGCCACGGGATAATGTTTCCACAGAGAATGGAATCCTTGTGATGCGGGGACGCCGCTGGCCACTCATGATTGACCCCCAAGATCAGGTGACTTCTAACATTCCCAAACCTTCCATTAATGCTGTGTTCCAGTGCCTTAGCAATGCAAGACACAAGAGCAAGATTTAATTGAATAATGACATTTCCTTTAAATAACACTGAACAATATAGCTTCTAGCACCAGTGCCTCATATAACCATTAAAAGTAAAGAATCTCTTCATGAAAGGGTTAAGATGGATCAGTTCGTTCAAAAGCAGCTTGTTTTCAGGTTAAAAGGAAGCTAATAGGTTCTTTTCCTGGCAAGCAAAGCAGCTGTCGCACACTGTTTCAAGATGATCATTATAGTTTACCCCATGCAAACTTGATAGTGGCATCAACATTTATGATAGCCTAACCACAGACTTTCCCCACTGTTGCGACCGAGGCCGGCATGGATAGGCTCAGGATGAGCTACTCCCCTCAAGCACTCCGAATTCCTATTGTAGCCACTGTTAAGAGACTGCAGAATTACGAAAAATACCCAGAGGACACCAGACACTACAGTACATTACATTAATATACAACACTGACTATATCTCTCGTGAACATTTGACCACTGACATGTTTTACAGATGGCTTGATCATTTTTTTGTGCCATTTTGCATATTGGTAATTGGTCATTTATATGTTTACACACTATAAATGAGCAGTATACAGTGTACATACTGTATGTCTGTTGGTTTATATTTTACACAGCATTTATATGTTTTTTGTCATGTTTAATCCATGGGGGTTAACCCATGAGTGGATTATATTTAACTCAGAGTAGGTTGGATAAGTGAAGTATTTTAACATTGGAAATTTACACTACTGTTTAAATTTCTGGGGTCAGTAAGATTTTTTACAGTGTTTTTGAAAGAATAATCTAATGTTAATCAAGAGTTTTTTAATGCAGTATTTTAACTTACATTTACAATGATTTATTTCTGTGATGGCAAAGCTGACTCCAGTCCTAAATGTCACATAATCCCTAGACATCCTTCAAATATGCAGCTTCTATCAGTTTTGGATTTCATGTAGCCTGTGTCATCAGGACATAAATGAGTGCTTCAGGTGAAAGGCATCTTTAATAGCAGAGTGTTGTTCAGTTGGTTAGAGAAGGTGTCACAATGGTTCGAAGAACAGCATTCTCAACCCAAATAGGAAAACAAGCAGCCTCCCTGCATTACCATACAGATATCTTTCTCCCATTCCAACCTCTCCATTTTCATTAATGTCCTCCGGTTTCAGCACAATTGCCCGTCGTCGTTTTTTCCTCTGCTCTTTCTTGTCATTTGTTTTTTAGTCTCTCTCCATCTGGCTGTCTCTCTTGGGAGACTTCTGTCTTCTGGAGAGACTGGAACAGACATTCAAACATCAGACTGTCACACATTCACATACACACAAAAACCATGTCACAAACACTCTACACTCAACTCATCTCCACTCTGTATAGTGGCATTGATGTCATAACGCTGAGATGCACGTCTCACACACACATTTCGATAAAGTACAAAACTTAATTTCAGCAGAATCTGAACCCAGATTCTTTACAATGCGACATCTGTCACATCCTTTTCATCTGATAAAGATGTCTCTCTTTATTTGTGTTTCTCTCCATGTCTCTCTGCCACACATACATGTGCAAATAATACTCATGCACTCAAGATGTAGCATGAGAATAAAGTGAAAAAACAAAGTTGTAGCAATACAAGATTATAAAGTCAAGAAGATAAAAAGATAAAGTCATTATATTTTGAGAATGAAATGGTAGCAAGGCCAGTATATTGTGTGAATAACGTTAATGTTTAATGTATTTAATCAAAAACAGCAATAAAACATTCTAAAGGTTGAAGTGGTCTCCCATTCCTTAATGTAAGTTATATTGTTGTCTTTTATGAGGTAAATAATGTTAAGTGACTATTATTCAAGATGTTTTATTCATAGCATAATAAATGATTGGAAATAACATTTCATGTCTTCAAATCCATTCATTATTTATAGTGCGCCAGCCACCCAATAATCGCAATAAGCTTTGTGTATTGTTGCTTCTAAAAAAAACACAGCTCAGCTTTCAAATTCTGTCAGTTTTATCATGCAATACAAATTATGAATGTTTTTTTCCTCTTTATTACAAGTTATAGAATGATATAAACATGAAGGAACATCTGAAGGCATGAAAAACAGTCAAAATTAATGAAACTAATGTCTCATTGCAATTGAGAAGATGATTGATTTACATGCTGCTTAAACTGAGGTTAATACAGCGATGTCACGCCGCATTAAAGAGCGGGAAAAACATGTTATTGTAAGACATATTGTTTTTATTTCACTATTAAACTGACAGAATTTGAAATCTGAGACTGTGTTTTATATTAAAAGTACCAAAAGAACAAATCCTATTACAATTATTGGGGGTGAGTGACGCACTACAAATAGGCTAATGAATGTATTCAAACACATGAAATATTATTTCAAAGCATACTGTCCCTGCGAGTATATGACACTTAGGATGATTGCTGCTAATAGTCCCACATAAATTTAAAACTTTCGCCAGGCCACCGGAATTTCTCCCAGTGCCCCTTTGCATGTGCAATATAGGCTAGTCTCTCAAAATATTATTTTTAATTATCTAGTAATTGCTAAGAATTAATTCTCATAATGTTGAATGTATTCTCAAAATATTATGACATTATTCCTGTATGACGTACTCTCACATGTGTTCAATAATTAAGGAAATTTGTTATTACTTTTTTTATTTTTATGTATGGTTACACCACATTGCCTTTTTACAGTCATGCAATGCAGTCTTTTAAATTTTCTATCTAGGCAAATCGTTGGATACGGTCTAAAGAGACAAAGAATGGTTTAAAGGTGATCAAGTTAACCGATGCAGGTTTCCTCCGTACACTTGAGAACGCCATCCGGCTGGGCATGCCTGTACTTCTGGAGGAGGTAAACTTTGACCCTTCTTTCACATTTGAAACTTTGTAGTCAAATGTAAATACAAATACATTGCTGAAATAAGAATGTAAATATTGAAAATTACGTATTAGAGTTGATAGGAACTGAAAACTGGAATCTGATTGACTTTGAATGGTTAATTCAGTCTTGAATGAATTATTCTATAGTCAGTTTATTAGTTGTGACTCATTCCAGATGTGATATTCTGATGAATCTAGTTTCAGTCATGTTTGTTTTCACTGCTGACAACTGAGGCTTATAGTTTTCCCCTAGCATCTATTTTTAGATCAGTTTTAAGAACAGGATCAGACATCTGTACCAAGAGATCTAACTTAAAAATGAAACTGAATGCTGAATATTTATCATAACTGCAAAATAAACAAATATCATGCATTTTACTTATACAGTATTTGTGTTTACAGCTAAAGGAAACTCTGGACCCTGCTCTAGAGCCCATTCTTCTGAAGCAGACGTTTGTGTTAGGTGGGAGAACGTTGATCCGACTTGGAGATTCTGACATTGACTATGATAAAAACTTCAGATTCTACATGACCACCAAAATGGCCAATCCCCACTACCTCCCAGAGGTAATGACACAGAAAACAAGAAAAAAATACATAAAATTATATTTACAAGAAAACAAACAAAAAAGCACCATCATATTATATAAACTTATTTTTTTGTTTTCAGTTTTTTATTTTATGTAAATTATTTATCTATTACTGGCTACATTCTTGAGTTTGTTTATCAGTGTAGTATAAATTGTGTTCAGCAGTGGTAATTAGAAGTGCTTGCTGATTTGTCAGATTTCTTAAAAGGCAAATCATGGGAGCCTTTTTAGCAGGAGCGTCTGTAAACTTAGCCTAATTGTTTGGTGTTTTAAGAACAACACTTTACGATTATGACTGCGAACAAAAAGCATGGCAATATTTCATCAGCAAAGAACATTTCTGAAAAATAAAATAAAATAAATTGAGGCACCATCAAACACTTAGAATAACCAATAAGTCCAAACAACACAACATTACTGCAGCAGAAGTGAAAGCAAACCTCAGTATTCATCCTGAAGACCATGTTTTCACAAAAACCAAAAAAAGAAAACTGAAAGAGCTGCAACTGCTAAAACTTTAATCACAGACACCAGTGCTAAAATGTGAAAATATAAAGTCATGATCATGAAACCTGGACAGTTGGAACACCAAGATATGCTTCGATATCTGCCCTGGCCTTTTTTATAATTCACCTGAAATGAATAATATCAAGCCACTGTGGGCAGTTCTTAAAGTAAAGTGAGAAACAGATTCCCATCTCCAGTATCTCTGAAGCAAGTTGCAGATGTTCTGATATACTGCATTCTACTGGAGACTATTCAAACGTTTGCATATGAATCTATTCTGAGAATGTTGGAGGCTGTATTAAAAGCTAATTGTGGTAGGAAGAAATATCATCCATTTCCTAGCAGTTTAAATTACTTTTTCCAATATGTGGAATTGGTGTTCATAGGTGTTCACATTACTTTTTCCAACCATGTGACTGATAATTCATTCTTCCCAGCAAATGTCTGACCCCCGCAGTCTTTTTGTTAATGTAATTACTGTCAGTGTTTCATTAGCAGCTCATTGTTAATTTATCCTCTCAGATTATTTTGTGCAAATGGCAGGGGGAATTTTAGAAAGCATTCTGGGATCAAGGTTGACACCTGTTTAAGGTCAACTAGATTTGGCACTGTAGCAAAGTGGACACGGCTGGCACCAGCCCTTCACATATCTGTTGTGGCACCACCTTGTGCAGCAAACCCTCCCTGGCTCCACGCCATATCAACTCTTGCTGCAGTATTCTGGGGTGGATGCGGATCAGCAGCCACATGCCACGAGACAATGCCCTAGCAATCATAACAGACAAGGCCACGGGCAATAGTGCTTGCAGCATGCAGAGAGCACACCACCAGATATGGTTGCCTGTCAAATAGGGATGTGCCGTTGTAAGCTCCAGCATTAGAGACAGGACAGACCTGTCATTTCAGCTTATATGAAGAGAAATGAGCTGTGCTGACAAACCAGTCAGGACTAAAGAAACATTCTCACAGACAGACAGCAAATACAAAGCACATAGGTCCAATCAAAGCACAGAGTTTGCCTCGAGAGGATTTTTAGAGAGGAAAGGTAGCATCTCTTAGCGGATACATTTAGCAGATAATCCCAGTCATTATTTACATTCCCCTAAAGAATACGTTTTTGCTATTTAGAATTACAGGTCAATTTTTGTTTTAATAATTCAAATTTGAATGATTTTCTGCCTTTCTCAGAGCCACCAGTTTTATCTCATAAATGTCTAAATGATGACAGGGTGGAGAAACCAGAACAAGTTACTGTATTTATTTAGCTTGCTTTCAATTAATGTTGATACTGTACAAGTTATGTTATGACTACTTTAAGCTACACATCCATAGTTGTTTTGTGACTTATTTGTGTCAGGTGTGCATCAAAGTGACCATCATCAACTTCACTGTTACCAAGTCTGGTCTGGAAGATCAAATCCTCAGGTAATCCCATGCATGGTTTGAATATTCAGATTCCATTTAAAAACAAAAAGCACATTAGACAAATTATGTTAAGTTTGAAACTTTTTAAATCTGATATAAAGAAAAACTTAAAGTTAACATTTTGAAGTGCTGAAAATCTTATATTTTACCTAATTAGATGTTTCCGTTCAAAAATGCTTGTTAATCTCTCACAATGTCATATTGTCAACAAATCTTGGATTCAATCTTTTTGTCAAGTCGTTTTTGTTTCAGTTATCACAGGTTTTGTATTTCTTTTTGAAAATGATTGATCATAGGCCTCATTAATTTGAGCTTATGAACCTCAGTTTTTGAGTGAAGAAAGCATTATTTGCGGATCATTTTGTCAATGTTCACTCAAAAACATAAGGCACATAATACTGAATCCAATATATGTTAATAATATAGCAAATTAAGAATTTTTTTTTTGTAGGCTGTTTATTTTTGTCCGGAAACACCACAAGTGTAACAAGGTGGGAAGTTGTTAAACCGTGTGTGAGCACAGTCAATATCTTTTAGTCCAATGCAATAACATGAAATTTTAGGAAAAAAATAAAATGTTAGTTTTCCAGAGGTTTAAAATATTCAGCTAGGAGACAATAGCTGAATCAAAGGTGTTTATTTTTCTAAAAGCATGGAGTGATGGAATAATGCAGTAAAATAGTAGTTGTAGGTTTCTGTCTTTGCTTTTTATTTCATGGTCAATGGATATGAAAACCATGACCCCTCGGCTCAAATCCTACATTGTTATAGGCTTTATTATTGCTGTATTTTCTCATCTGTTCATCTATTGTCTGAACTACAGACACATTTTTAAGAAACACATTTTCACTTTTTACTACCACCCATCGTAGGCGGTCCAATCACAGCTAGTCACCAAATAAACAATTACTATTTACAACCTACAGTACATCATATGCAAACACATTTCATTACACTAGTTTCTATAATGACATAATGTTGTCTAACAAAATATTTTTTTTTTATGTTTATACAGATTGTTTGTTTAAATGATGTACCTCTTGCCAGTTACCACTATGTAAAATTTTGATTGACTTGTTTTGATTGTTTAATTTTGTCTATACCCAGTGATGTAGTTCGTCTGGAGCGTCCTGACTTGGAAGAACAGAGAAGCCAGCTTATAGTTCGCATCAATGCAGACCGGAACCAGTTAAAAGCCATTGAGGACCGAATTCTCAAACTGCTCTTTACCTCCGAGGGCAACATCCTCGACAATGAGGAGCTTGTACAAACATTACAGGAGTCGAAGGTCAGTGGTTTGGGGTCAGAAGTTTAAAGTGAGGGCATAGTTAGGGGCCAAGCCCAGAGGGCTGTAGCCCCTATTGTATCTGTACGTTTTATTATTATTATTATTATTTTCGTCCAATGGGAGTCTATGGCAGCCCTATGAAGGGAACATGGGAAAATGATGAAATTTGGCACACTTGTAGAGATGACCATTATTAGTGATCTGACCAACTTTGGGGTCTCTAGGACCAACTCTACAGCGCCACCACCAGTTCAAAAATTCAACATTCAAACGTTAATAACTCTTGAACCACTAATTCTATGAAAATAAAACTTAGTACATCTATTTTGTCTCTTCATGGAGATTCCATTCCACACCTTACATTAAGACTCCGCCCATTACAGTAGTGGCCATTTTGAAAAGTACAGTATTCAGTCTAAACACTACTCCTCCTTCAAAATTGGTCCAATTCTTCTGAAATTTGGCACAGATAATCTTTGGACTGAGCCGCACAGAATAGACTGAACAGAATTTTTTGAACACTAGTGAAAAAAAAAGTTATGATGCTGTGAACTTACAGAGGTTGACCTCAAATCGGTAGAGATGCTGTATCTCGGCCAAACTTTGATCAATCGATACCAATCTTGGTACACTTCATCTACACCATGATCTGGGGGTCCATGCTAAATTTGGGAACAGCGCCACCTATGGGTGTTGAGATACCAAAAATGCACTTTTTTGCTTATAACTTCTGAACAATTCATCAGAAAATTATGATCTTGATGTCTATGGTTTCTGTAGATCATTTTGAATCTGTGGATGTCAATTTTGTCAAGACCACCTGGACCACCCGTCCGCCATTTTGAAATTTGTCAAAAATTGCTCTAACTTTTGAACTACTGTACAAATCTTCACAAAAATCGATAGGCATCATCAACACCATGTGCCGGAAGTACCCCGGAAGTTGGAAGACAGCGCCACCTAGTGTTCAAGAGATATAACGATTCTTGCAAAACCCCTTATAACTACTGTAAATGTTGATCGATTTTTGTTATTTTTATGTCATTTTATTCCTTTGGTTATGCCGATTCTGAGAATGTCTCAATTGTCATTTTCCAACATGGCGTCTGTCCGCCATATTGAATGGAATGAAATACAGTTTTTTCGCTACTCCTCCCTGAAATCTTGTTCAATTTTGTTAAAAGTTTTATCAGATGAACTTCAGAACGGGCCTGACAGAAATGACAGAACGGATTTTTGATATTCGTTCCCGTTCCAGAGATGTACAGCTCCGAAGTTGACCGTGCCTGTGTTTGTTGATTTATGCTAATTAGCTTAGCATGCTAATGAACTAAAATGCTAACACTTTTCTATTCACTCTAATGGGTCTCTTGAGCAATCTGGTTAACTTTGACAATGTTAGCATTTTTTAGCGTAGCATGCTAATCTGGCTAAAATGCTACTTCGGGCTTGTGAGAGATCATTCTCACATCTTGACCTCTCTTCTGTGCCATGTAAATTTTGTGTCAACTAATGTGGCGCACTTAGCTAAGGCGTTGGTTCTGAACCTGTGAGGTTGTGGGTTCGAAACCTGTATGGGAAAAATTTAAAATTGGGAATAAAGTTGTCATTTCAATTCCTTTATTACATGGTTAAGAGCTGTACTAAAGTTTCTTAAAATGGGATCAAAAATAAGTGTGTTTTTGTAACTTCATTCTGCGTTCGTTCTCATCAGACCTTCTGATTTCACCTTATCTGTAATTCTGAATCTATCTGTTCTGTAAAAAGTGCTGAAAAAGTTGCTTGAAAAAACCTTAAAAGCCAAAGAGCAATAAGGGCTTGGCCCCAGAAAGGCTGCTTGCAGCTTTAATTATGTGTTTGTTACTGATCTATAGTAGTTTTAATGTTAAGACAGTATTTAACTACTTAGTGAGCAGAGTAATAGACATCAGTAGGCCAGTAATTATATATAAAATCAGCTGAAAATGTTATTTTAACCTTTTTTTACCCTAAAGCAATTTGAATTCATACACTACCATTCAATTTGGGGTTTGAAGTCTCTTATGCTCATCAAGGTTACATTTATTTGATGAAAATACTGTAAAAACTGTAATATTGTGAAACATTATTACAGTGTAAAATACTGTTTAAAAAACTGTTTACTATTTACTTTCCCATATATCATGTTTTAAAGGTAAATTTCAGCTCAAGAAACATTTTGATTGAAAACTGTAAGTTAAATCCACCAACATTCAATTAAAAAAAAAAAATACATCATTGGAAAGGAATGAAGTTAGCTTTGAAAAGGACTTGCATCATTTGTTTGCCGAAGCCTCTTAATAATAATACTTAATAATTTCTGTAATTCAATGACATTTATTTATTTTAAGTGTCCAGACTCTTTTTGTTGCCACTGTTTATCTAATAGTTGTCATTAAAACTTTTATTCTGCTATGATAATGACTGCTGCAAACCAAAGGGAGAGGTTTACTTCACAAACAATGCAAATGTCACAGTCGACTCAAAAGATTATGTGAACATTTGGGAATGAGGGCTGAGACATATGAATCTTTTTCTTCTGAGGATTTGTTTTAGGATTTGGAAATGGAAAAAAATGCCATGTTTCCTCTTGTGTCAATATCATAAGCAATTCAACATGAGCATATTACCATATATATATATTTTTTATAACTTCTGTAAATTCTATAATGTGTAACTATAGAAAAAAAGTACTCCTCTAGATTATAGTACAGTACAGCTGTGTATGCTGTCTTGATCTCCATAATCTCTTTTTAGTGAATCATGTTCAAAACCAGCATAGATGTCGCTTACTAATAAATGGCACTTTCATTTGGGCTGGCACAATACATTTTTAGCAAATTCCCCTGACGTAGTGTGTTTGTGCCAGATTTGAGCAAGAATCAGAGGCACAGATTGCACATCACTGTCAACCTCCGCCACCCACAGAGAGTAATGAAAGGCTGAATGGGAGGACAGATAGATTGATGAACGAAAGGTTGGGCCAGCAATGAACAAAGTATGCATCTTAAAGGCAAAAACAGCTCTGTCTCTGTCTGACACCTCTGCTACAGTTTCATGTATCTCTGCGACACTAATACTGCTGTCAATGTGGATGGCTTGATAGCTCCTTTCACATTTTAAGATGCTTTATAAACACATCAAGCTGTTGAGTCATTACATTTGTCTCTGTTTGGAGTATAACACTTACATTTGACATCAAACTGATCTGCTGACAATTTATCCTCTTTTCTCTTGCACAGGTGACATCTCAGGCCATCAAATCCCGGCTGGTGGAGGCAGAGACAACAGAGGAGATGATCAACGCAGCCAGAGAGAAGTATCGCCCTGTTGCCACACGTGGCTCCATCATATATTTTGTCATTGCCAGCCTGTCTGAGATTGACCCTATGTACCAGTTTTCCCTAAAGTACTTTAAACAGGTAATTTCAATCTAGAGCAGACATTCTAGAATATTATTTCAGGATAAAATGTAAAAAATGTAAAATTCATTAATTACTTTACTTTTTACTTTTGTCTATACAATACTATTTAAAAGTTTGGGATCTGTAGGATTTTTTTCATTTTTTCTAACCTTATGTTTTATTTTTTCTAACCTTATTTCATTTTTTCTAACGTCTTATGTTCACTGAAGCTGCATTTATTCGATCAAGCATATAATAAAAACATTAATATTGTGAAGTATTTACCGACCCCAGACTTTTCCCCAGACTCAAGGTCTGGTTTACGTTTTGTCAACTCACGCACTCCCTGAGAATGTCCCTGAAATGTCTTTGCAGTTGTTCAACAACACTATTGAGTCATCAGAGAAGCACAGAGATCTGAGTATGAGACTACAGATTCTGTTGGATCAGACTTTGCTGAGCGCCTACAAGAACGTGTCTCGTGGCCTTTTTGAGCAGCACAAGGCCATCTACAGCTTCATGCTGTGCGTGGAGATCATGATGCAGAGGGGAGAGATCTCCCAGCAGGAGTGGCAGTACTTTCTGCGCGGAGCTGGAGGCATGGAGAAGGTCAGGGAGGTTGAAAAGGCATATGTGATAACAGAGAAAGAAAGAACACCTGTGTGTGTGTTTGTGTGTGTGTGTGTGTGTGTACAGTTTGAGTACTTATGTATGTGAGTTCTTATTCTGATCCTACAAAAGGCAATTATCCTTTTACAGGTCATGAATGGGATTTAATCGTGTTAATTGTTCGATTTTAGAGCTGTTTTCTAATTTTTCCCTTTCCTCAGGGGCCTGCGGTCTCTGCCCCCGTTAAAAAGGCATCTCTGTAATGCCCCATGCTGTTATATTGTTTTTGTGTGCGTTAAAGCAATATGTTTTTGTGTGTATTTCAGTAAACTGAGTACAGTTCAGTTTTGTTGCTAAGGAAAGCATCTCTGTTGGGTAACCCTAAGTTTTAAACTTGATTCCAGTGCCATTAGGGACATGAATGAAACTCAAATCATGTGGCTTATTGAGAATGAAATGTGTGGATTGAATTTGTACTTTCACTCCAGTGTGTCTACTGCACAAAATGTGAATAACCATTAACATCTTACATGAGAGGTTGTGTAAGTAAAACTATTCTCATTTACCAAATTTTATCAACCTTGACAGATATTTTTTTGTGTTCCCTTATTTATGAACCTCTCAGTATAGGATGTTAATATGGTTTAGAAATTGAGGAAAATTATCTGGGAAGGAATAATCCAATATACTTGTCCATCACTGCTTGTAACTGATTTTCTCCAGTGTTTGTCAACATTTTTGTACACAAATCAGTCATGACTTGTTGCTTGATCAAAGTCCTTAGTCTCAATTCATGCTCTTTGAGGCTTCTGACATGCATCAGTATGATGAAATATTACTTATGCAGCCTTATGCACAAACACACACACACGTTTTCTGATAATAACACTCCTGCTTCCTCTGCAGGAATTGCCAGAGAAGCCAGAAGTGCCATGGTTGTCTGATTTTGCCTGGGAGACTTGTTGTAATCTAGAAGACCGACTACCATGCTTTCATGGCATTAAAAAGGAGATCTTATCCACACCTATATCTGTCAAACTGGGTATATTCTTCCTGTTTCATTGAAACATCACTTACTTGCACAGTTTCTTGAAAAGCATCAAAATGGAAACCGTCCAGTAATTCTTATGTTAATGCTGTTTTCCCTTGTCTCTCTTTTGCAGGGCAACTAGAAGTAACAATAAATCCTGAACAGTTGGATGGGTATGTTACTGATCTTCCTCCTTTCTCAGAAGACATACCCTCTGACAAACAACCAGAGGTCAGAGGTCACTGGAATCAGCGACTTGGGGCCTTCCAGAAACTTATTCTCATCAAGAGTTTTATGGAGGAGAAGGTAAAAAAAGAAAGAAAAAAGGTTGACTTACTGTGTAAGACTGTGTCTGTCAGAATCTCACTGTTCTGATTTTATTTCTTGCAATTCCGAGTTAAATTCACAGATTCTCAGATTAATTCAAACAATTTTGAGTTAACATCTCACAGCTCTGACTTTTCAGCTGAATAAAAGTAGTATTTAAAAATAAAAACAAAATGAATTAATTGATAAATACAATAAAAAAAATCTTACTGACACTAAACTGTTGAGTGATAGTGTATTTAATGCCTTTATACAATACATGTTGTATTGTACCTGTATTGTGCTTAATAGCAGACCACCATATATGCTTAAACTGTGATTTGTTTGTGTGTATGTGTTACGGTTCCTGTGTGTGTCAAGTTTCTTGAAAGTCTGCTTAAGTTACGTATCATTATCAACTGGTATGGCTTCATTGAAATGTATTTCAAGTTACTTACTCTGCGTGTTTTCAGGTTGTGTTTGCAGTGACTGAGTTTGTTATCACTGGTTTGGGACAACAATTTGTGGAGAATCCCCCAGTGGATCTTGCAACCTTGTATGCAGACATGTCTCCTTCCATTCCCCTGGTCTTTATTCTGAGCACAGGCTCAGATCCAATGGGAGCATTCCAGCGGTTTGCAATTGAGAGAGGATACCAAGATAGGTACTTGTACATGCACTATGACATTTATACACCATTTAATCAGTCACTCACTTGCCAAGTATCACTCCCAGTTAACTGACACATGTAAGTACATAATTACATGATTGAATGCTCAGTGTTGTACATTAACCTCTGCAGAATATATTTATTCATATTGAATGTGTGATACATGTTTCAGATAGCTTACAAACAGATCTCCTAAAAATAAAAAACTTTAATATGTGATATATATGAAGAGGGTTTATTTGCTGCCCTGTTCTTCTGAAAAATAGGATTACACTCTTCATATTTAGCTCAAAACTGGGGTACCACAGGGATCAGTGCTGGGACCTCTATTCTTCTTTTGGCCTAACTTCACTTCTACTTCAGATCCCGTGACTCTTTTAGCATTACTGTGCTCATTACATTCAGCAGTACACATACAGTAATTTCCTCCTCCTGTTTACGTGCCTCACCGAAAAAATCAAATTTGATCACCTTAGCTATAATTGTGATGAGTTTTTCTTTCATTCAGCCATGACATCCCTCACCAAATCACTTTCTCTCTCTTATTCAGAGGTCACATAGTTATTGCCTCCTAGTGTGCATCATGACCTGGTATCATCCTGGGATACTCTTATGGACCACATTACGATAGCAGCGGCCTTATTTAACCACTACTTTACTAATTTTCTCATCCAGGTTGTCTGGAATTCTTTTCTTTTTTGCCAACCAGCATCTGCTATATGTCTTCCATATTCCTAGAGTGGCTCCAAAATCCCATTGCTCAAATGGTTTTTAACCCTCTGTAATTTTTCCATGTCATGCCTCTGCTCAGATCGTTTTCTGGCTGCCAGAATATGATAGAATTAATTTCAAGACACTGTTTCTAGCTCACACTGCTGCCAATTTCCTTTATTCCCTTTATTTTCAGTCATGCAAGTGAGTCTGGATGGTACTATTGGTCACTTCTGCTTGCCAACTATGAGAACAGTTGATTTATTAGTCATTCCAACAAAGCCACAAGAAACACATTTTAAAAAGTTTCACGTACCGTCAAGGACTTGTATTAGTTTTGGATAGCCAAAAATCCCTTTAAATACAAAGAGACTCTTTGAAAAGTAAAGCTTTTGTGTGTGTGTGTGTGTGTGTGTATTTGTGTTAAAATTTCATGTGGGCATGGGTATATCTGAAATAATTGTGGTAACAATGATAGATCTGGCAAATCCAGTACATTTTCAATTATTTTGAGTTTCTTGTATTTCAGGGTGAAATCAATCTCACTGGGTCAAGGTCAGGGGCCTATTGCGGAGAGGATGATAATGGAAGCTCTGAAGACTGGCAACTGGATCTTCCTGCAAAACTGTCACCTGGCTGTGTCGTGGATGCTGGCAATGGAGGAGCTCATCAAAACCTTCACTGAACCTGGTTAGTTTGTATGTGTGTACAAGTGAGGTCTTGCCTTGTAGCCTAGTCCTTTATATTAGGAGTCTTCAGGAGGGACCCCTACAACCCCAGGAGATTCATTTATTGTTTATTATCAAGTCTTGTGAAAAAAAAAAGAATTTACTTCTAACCAAAGATAAAAGTAATAATGCTGAAGTTCAACTACGCTGCTGTTCAAAGGGTTGTTGGATTTTTGTGGTGTTTAAAAAAAAAGTCTCTTATGCTCACCAATTTGTTATCGAAAATACAGTAAAAAAATAAAAAAAGAATATATATATATATATATATATATATATATATATATATATATATATATATATATATATATATATATATACAAACAGTAGTAATATGAAATATTATAAAAAATTATGTTTAATTTTAAAATGTGTTCCTTTGATGGCAAAGTTGAATTTTCAATCCAGTCTTCAGTGATCACATGATTCTTCAGAAATCATTCTAATTTGCTGATTTTTCTTCTGCTTCCTCTTCATTTAGAAAATATTTCAGGATTTTTTTAAATAACAATACAGTTCTAGAGAACAGCATTTATTTGAAATAGAAAACATTTTGATCCATTTAATGCATCTTTGAAATAAATACAATTATTGATTTTTTTAAACTGTAGTGTACCATATTTGTTTGTCTCTCCTGCATTAAATATTTAAGAAAATGTAAAAAAAATAAAACTCCTGCTTAAAGGATTAAGTAATCCATCAAAATGCCATGCTTATTTTATTTACGACTTCTCCAGAACCTTGTCACAGAAGCTGACACTGTTAGATGAATGACTAGATTCACAAAAACTATTTTTGTATGTTTATATTTGTGTCCGTGTTCTTTATTGTATGGTTCAGTGAAAATATTCTTCTTCTGTTTTTATTGACAGACTCACCTGTTTTGCACCTGCTTCTAACTTTTATTACAGAGTGTGTGTTGCACATGTGAATCCACTATAAAGCTATTTTGTTGTCCTGTTTTCTGTTGCCCTGTTCTTGTATGACCTTTGCAGACACTGTTATCCATGAGGACTTCAGACTGTTCCTTAGCTCCATGCCTACCAATGTGTTTCCTGTCACTGTATTGCAAAACTCTGTCAAGGTAACACAAAGGCACACTACTGCTTATACATACTTAAAGGCTTTAGAAACTTATAGTCATAAAGTTCTGTGCTCGCAAACAAGTAGTTATTTTTCATGAAAGCATGCACATGCCTTTATCTCATTTTTTATCTTTCGGGGTGGAAAACATACATCAGTATAGAGTGAAGCTTCACATGTCAGTGGCATCCATACGCTGATGACATGCACATATTTTTACCTTTACACGTCATTCATCCTTCTAGCACTGGGATATGTCTGCATGTATATCAAATTAAAATTTTAGTCACACTAACACAGTCACACACTCCTGCAAAAAGAAGATAACACTTCACAAGGAGGAGCGCTTTCATATTTGATTCACTCTCAGCCTAATACATTAACACCCCTGTGCTCACGTCCCTATCAGTTAAACCCTAGCTTTACCAAATCACTAGAACCAATAGTAGTTTATAAGACCTTAAACAATGTTTCATTATAATGATAGTGCAGTGACATGGATGTCTTTAAGCAGCCAGACTTTTAGAGTTGGTAACTTATTTTATGAATTTTAGCAGTTCTATTTTGTCTTTGGCTCTAATTTTTGTTTTGTTGTTAATATGCTTGTGTTGCCAGGGAACTAATGAGCCTTTGTTAATGTGATGGTAGGTTACTAACGAGCCCCCAAAGGGTCTCCGTGCCAATGTGAGACGCGCCTTTACTGAGATCAGCAGTATGTTCTTTGAGGAACACATTCTTGGCAGAAAATGGAGGAAGATCATTTTTGGAGTGTGTTTCTTCCACGCCATCGTTCAGGTCAGGGCTCAAGGGTTGAAAATTCTGTGTGTAGTCAATAATGGGGGGGGGGTCTATTTAGTTTGAAACCTATAGATTATAAAGTTTAGAAACCTTGTGGAAAGCCTTATGTTCCTCTTCAGGAACTCGAGCTGCGTCGAGAACGATTGGGGAACGCGTCCAGCGTGACGTCTCTGAATAATATGTATAATCAGTCCAAAGGAAGGGCGAGACGTCATAGGCGGGTGACGTCAGAGACCAGGAAGCATAAAAGCAGGAGAGGCACAGCCGGCCCCAGCCTTGTGTCTTCAGCAAGCGCTCTGTGTGTGTGTGTCAGCCGCTATTTGTTTGTGAGTCTTATTTAGTGTCGTTTGTCCACTGATAAACTCCATTGTCAAAGCTTCAATCAAGAGAAGTTTTGGGCGAGAGCAGGCAGCGCTCAGGCTGTGTGTTTTTCCCTGCCAAAAAAAAAAAAAAAAAAGGGTAGGGACACACGCAGCTCGTGTGTTGTCTGCTTGAGAGTGAAGCGCGCAGTGTCAGCTCTCGAGGGAGTTGACGGCTGCCGTGTTCACTTTGCTTTACTCTCAGAAGGCTCTCTTTGTGGAGAGAGCTTTCACTGGCGTTTCTCGCGGTGCCAGTCCCGTTTTCGCCGAGGCAAAACGGTGGTTGTGCTCGCGGGACTCGCTTTCGGATCTGCTTGAAGGAATGTAAGACGGGCAAGCCCCTATCTTCTTTCTTAGCCACCAGATCCGGCGCCCGCTCTCGGTGGTCGGAAGCCCGCGTTTGCGGTACTTCTCCCCGATGAGAGGGCGCGACGGCGCTGCCTGTCTTTCTCTGAGGAGATTGATGTGGATAGGCGCCGATGAGCTCGCCAGTCACACAAGCACCAGTTACACAAGCATGTTATGCCTAATATTAACATAAGCAGCCTTAATGAAGAGTGGAGCTCGCGCAGTCAGCTCTCGGGGGGCTTTTTCTCACTGTTAAGCGCTCCGCTCTCGCCGGGCACGCTCTGAGGACCGGCTACCGCAATAGCAGGAATCGCACATGATCTGGCGAACGGGTTGGAGACGGTTCGTCCTATCTCCGCCCGTGTTCACTAGATCTAGAGCTCGTGCTCGAGGCCTGGAAACCAGCGCTGCGGTTCTTTCGCCCTCTGAGACAGCTCGCTGCTGCTGCTGCATGCTCTCTCGCCGGGCACGCTCTGAGGAGTGTGTCCGTGCATGCGATCTTGCGGTCGCAGTCTCGCTGTGGCTGATGCACGGCGGCGACCGCGATAGCAGGAATCGCAAATGATCTGGCGAACGGGTTGGAGACGGCTCGTCCTATCTCCACCCGTGTTCACTAGATCTAGAGCTCATTCTCGAGGCTTGGAAACCAGCGCTGCAGTTTCTTCACCCTCTGAGACAGCTCGCTGCAGCATCCATATTTCTCTGAGGAGATTTATGTTATTTGTGTGACTGAGTAGCATAAAATAATATATAAAAAAAAAAGAGACATGGTTTCATTTTTATGTGATTTTTTCTACACCAGATCGCGTTGACTAGTCTGGTTGCTGACTACATTTAATTCTAAGGAATAAAATGACATATTTATCTGACTATGTGAAGTTAGATGTACAGGGGCTCTAGGGATGTGATTTCTTTTGTGAGAACACGTGTGTACCGCTCTCCCTCTGAGGAGGTTGAGGCGGTCAGGGGCTGCTGGGCGGAGCAGTCCCAAAGTGTTCCAGCCCCACGTGCCGGGGGTGTCACTTTTGTACTCCGCAGACGCTAGAGTCAAAGTGGCGCTCCCAGGCCGAAGGCTTCTAGTGGAAAGCAGTTCTACGGACTGTTGTTTTCGCTGGATAGCCTTCATCATAACGTCCTGATGCCTAGGACGTTTTGAGGGCCAGCTCCCTCTGGGGAAGAGTGGTGTACACCGCATTACACGGTGCCCATCTCTCCTCAGTGCCCTCAGGAGATCATTCTGCCAACCCTGCCGTTGTTCCAGGGCGCAGCGATCTCCGGCGAGCGCTTCTCTCAGTTACCGCCCGGAAACGTAGCGGTGCTGAGAGGCTCGCTACCTCTACGGAGGTCTCTAGAGCAGCTAGTACGGTCATCCCCTACCGGTCCACGGCTTCAAGGCACCGAGCTAGTGGCTCTAGGCGTACCAGAGGCCAGTCTCGCGAGACTGGTTCCCTTAGGAGGTCACATGGCGGTGTGGGAGCCCCTGCCAAGTGTACTTCACGGGGTCCTGCCCCGAGCAGGCTCTGGTCTAGTCTTCCTGACAGACGATATGAGTCTGAGGACCGTCGTTTTTAGGAGACTAAAGCTATGATAGTCCTGATGCTGTAGCTCAGGACCTCGGAGGGCAGGCCCCTCTGGGGAAGAGCGGTCGGTGTACACCGCATTACACGGTGCCCGTCTCTCCTCAGTGCCCTCGGGAGATCGATCTGCCAACCCTGCCGGTGTTCCAGGGCGCAGCGGTCTCCAGCGAGCGCTTCTCTCAGTTACCGCCCGGAAACGTAGAGGTGCTAAGAGGCTCGCGACCTCCTGGGAGGTTTCCAGAGCAGCTAGTTCGGCCGTCTCCTGCCGGTGCGCCGCTTCAGGGCACCGAGCTAATTGCTCTGATGCAACCAGAGATCAGTCTTGAGAGGCTGATTCCCTTAGTAGACTATATTGCAGTGTGAAAACTACTGCCAAATGTGTCTCAGTGGGTCCTGCACACTGTAGTGAGAGGCCACAGAATCCAGTTCTGGTGGGCCCCAAGCAGGCTCTGGTAATGGAACAGAAGTAGACTCTCTCTGAGGATGGAGACTATCAAGGTGGTCCCTCCTTGGGTTGCAGAGTCCGGATCCTACAGCCGGTACTTCACTGTTCCGAGGAAGGATGAGGTGTTGTGTCCTTTTCTAGATCTGTGCTTTGAACCTCTCAGTCAGGGGACTGAAGTTTAGCACGCCTGCACAGGCCAAGTCCGAGGACTCGTGTGTCACGATCTATCAAAGATGCACTTATCTCCATCCTTCTTCATCGGAAGTTCCTGAGGTTTGCTTTTGGGGGCAAAAGCCTACCAATAAGGATCTTCCACTGGCCTTGCACTCTCACCCCACACTTTCACGACTCAACCACATTGACGATTGGTTGATATCAGCTCAATTTGAGCAGATGACGGTTCGGCACCGAGGTGTCGTTCTCGCTCACATGAAAGAGCTGGGGTTAAGACTTAACGCCAAGGAAAGTGTGCTTTCTCCAGTTCAGAGAACCACTTATCTTGGCATGGTGTGGGATTTGACCACGATGCAGGCACGTATGTCACCTGCTCGGATCGAGTCGATCCTCACTGCAGTCGCGAGAGTGTGAGAAGGCCGGTCACTCACTGTCAAGCAGTCACAGAGATTGCTGGGTCTGATGGCAGCTGCGTCCAACGTGAATACTATTGGCCTGCTGTACATGAGACCCCTACAGTGGTGGCTCAAGACCAAGGGGTTCTCCCTGAGGGGAAACCAACTTCGCATGCTAAAGGTCACGCGGCGCTGCCTACGTGCCTTGCAAATGTGGAGGAATCCTTGGTTCTTGTCCCAGGGCCTGGTGCTGGGAGCTCCTTGTCGCCGCGTGATGCTAGCGACGGATGCGTCCCTCACCCGCTGGGGTGTGGTCATGAGTGGCCACCCTGCCCGTGGTCTGTGGAGTGGTCGCCATCTGACATGGCACATCAACTGCCTGGAGATGCTGGCCATGCTTCGTGCACTTCGTTAATTTCTCCCAGACCTAAGAGATCACCATGTGTTGGTGCGCACCGACCACACAGCGATGGTCTCTTACATCAACCACCAAGGAGGTCTGCACTCACCCCGTTTATACAACTAGCGTACCAGATCCTTGTGTGGGCCCAGGACGAATTCCTCTTGCTCAGAGCAGTTCACATTCCTGGGCATCTTAATATGGGAGCAGACATCCTGTTGAGCAGGGGCCGAGGCCCGGGGAATGGCGGCTTCACACTGAGGTGATGAAGCAGAGTTGGAAATGTTGGCCAGACTCGGGTGGATCTGTTTGCGACTCGAGAGACATCGCACTGTCCCCTCTGGCTTCCTCTGACTCATCCAGCTCCACTGGGGCTGGACGCCATGGTACACGACATGGCCGAGGCTTCATCTGTACATTTTCCCCCGATCGCTCTGCTCTCGGGAGTTCTGGAGAGAGTGTGCCGGGACGGAGTCCGGCTGCTGTTAGTAGCCCCGTTCTGGACGGGCCGGGTATGGTTCCTGGGCCTGATTTCTCTTTTTGATGGCACTCCATGGGAGGTTCCCGTCAGGAGAGATCTCCTCTCGCAGGCGGAGGGTGCGCCCCCGCATGGAGCTTAGAGGCTGTAGGTGTTGTCTCTGAGGAGGCACGACTCTTAGCTTCCGGTCTCGCAACCGAGGTTGTATGACCGTTCTCCAATCCAGAGCTCCCTCAATGAGGAAACTGTATGCCTTGAAGTGGAAGCTTTTCACTTCTTGGTGCGGAGACCGCCAGCTCGACCCAGTTAACTGCCCGGATGGTACAGTGCTGGAGTTCCTGCAGGCTCTCCGCAGGGTTGACCCACTCCACCTTGAAGGTCTACGTGGCGGCCATGGTGGCCTACCACGCCTCTCTCGGTGGCCAATCAGTGAGCAGAAACCCTCTGGTTACATGTTTCCTCCATGGTGCGCTGAGGCTGAGGCCTCCGACCAGAAGAAGCTTATGCTAAGCGGTGATCAGGATGCTGTCCTAAGCCTCGAGTCATCTGATCTCCCCTCTCCTGGGGGTCAAGGCTCACTCCACTAGAAGTGTGGCGGCCTCCAAGGCCTTCCTAGCAGGTGTCTCTATGCGTGACATCTGCGAGGCTTCGGGGTGGTCCACGCCCTTGACCTTCGTAAGATTTTACGGACTAGATTTACGAGCCGCTCCAGGCCCCTCTGTTCTCTCGTCCTAGCTGTGCAGTTTCCCACACTGGCAGAGATTTGTAAGTCTGGCGGCGTGGGCATTCTCGTTCCCCAATCGTTCTCGACGCAGCTCGAGTTCCTGAAGAGGAACGTCTAAGGTTACGTATGTAACCCTGGTTCCTCGAAGGAACGAGACGCTGCGTCGCAGTGCCACACTTCCGGCATCTCTGGCTGGCGCTTGCTTCATCCTTTGAGGCTGGGGCCGGCTGTGCCTCTCCTGCTTTTATGCTTCCTGGTCTCTGACGTCACCCGCCTATGACGTCTCGCCCTTCCTTTGGACTGATTATACATATTATTCAGAGACGTCACGCTGGACGCGTTCCCCAATCGTTCTCGACGCAGCGTCTCGTTCCTTCGAGGAACCAGGGTTACATACGTAACCTTAGACGTTTTTCTTGCCATAAAATATGAGCAGGACAGTTTAAATGATTAAATAAAAAAATTGGATGGAAACATTGCAGCTTATACTGTATTGTACTTTTTTGGGGAGTTAACTTTAATTTGTTTCAAACCACTTATTTAGTGTTAAAATCTACAGTAAATAAAAAAAGGTAAAAAAAAAATAATTAAAAAGTTACTTTTTTATAAAAAGTAAAAAATCATTTATTCAATAATATAAATATTTTCTACAAATATTTTACTAATAGTCTTCACTATCACTTTACTTTTATTAGTTTAATACATCCTTGCTGAATGAAAGTATTATTCAAAAAAGAAAGAGAAAAATTTACTGACCCAAAACTTTTGAACAGTAGTGTATTAAAATATTTATATTTTACATAAATGCTGTAATTTTTTACTTTTATTTTAAGCAGTTTACCTTTTGGAATTATATTACAGGTTTATGTTAAGATTTTAATATGTAGATTTTTGTTATACATACTCTACTCATACACTATGGTTGCATTATTTTTTAATGTATTTTATGCTTGCAAAGGCTTCCTTATTTATTACAGCGATAACAGTAATGTTGTGAAATATTATTTCAGTTATTTAGTAATTGTTTGCTATTTTAATATATTTTAAAATGTAATTTATTCCAGTAAATGGCAAAGCAATTACTCACGAAAATCATTCTCATATCCTGTTTCTGATGTAATTCATGTTATTATCAATGATTAGTGTATTATTAATGTAACAAACCCCCAAAAAAAGTTTTTTTACTGCTTAATATTTTTGTGTAAACTGTGATGGAATTTGTGTGTGTGTGTGTGTGTGTTTTCCCCAGGATTTTCTGATGCGTGTATCATTTATTTGATACAGAAATCATTTGAAAAGTATAACATTAATCTAGTTTAAAAAATTGGCCAATTATTTGCAGATTACTACATGTTCAAGAGGACCTTACTAAATCACACTCTCTAAATCCTACTCTTATTTGTCTGTAAGTTTTTCTCTCGTATGTGTGTGTGTGTGTATGCTTTTATGTATGTATAGGAGAGGAAGAAATTTGGTCCTCTGGGCTGGAACATTCGTTATGAATTCAATGACAGTGACAGAGAGTGTGCTCTTCTCAACCTAAACCTCTACTGCCAGATAGGACATATACCCTGGGATGCTCTTATATACATCACGGGTATGTGTGTGTTCATTGCAGAAGTATTTATAGCATCAGTTACTGATCAACACTTTCACACATTTCTCTCAGCTGTTTCTCTATGAGTCTGCTTTAGAAATACTTTTATAATAAAGTATAAGTAAAGTACTTTATTCATAAAGAAATAAAATATAAATATGAATGTGGTATAAATAAATTTTCTCAACAAAAAAGTATCTTTCACTCAAATTTCTAAAAGGTTTTCTAATTGTTAAGAATGTATTGGTCTAAGTAGGCATCATTTTACAGACCGTCAGATGGTGAATAGATGTTATTACCTTTGGTGCAGCTGGTGGCATGCAGAGACTATAAAAGACTGTTTCAGTAATGTTGTTATGAGAGGATTTGAGAAAGACTCATTAAGGAAGCTTCACAGTGTCAAACTGTCTTATTAATTCTTGGCAAGGTGTCAGTCAGTCATGCAATGAAATGGGATGTGTTTATGTATGTGTTTTATTATCTCTATAGGTGAGATTACGTATGGAGGAAGGGTGACGGATGCCTGGGATCAGCGATGTTTGCGCACCATACTCAAGAGTTTCTTCTCCCCAGCCACATTAGAGGACAGCTATACCTACTCTAAATCAGGTTCACACGTTTACTTAGCTAAAGGCGGAATTCCATAGACTTCTTCTGGAATCTGGGGGTGCAGAAAAATATAAATATTAAGAAAATCGCTAAGAAAATAGAAAAAGTTGTTCAAATCAAGTTCTTCGCAATGAATACTAGTGATCAAAATGAAGTTTTTATATATTTGTGGTAGAACATTTACAAAATATCTTCATGGAACATGATCTTTACTTAATATCCTAATGATTTTTGGGGAAGAAAATAAAAGGTTTTAAACCATACAAACTATTGTTGGCCATTGCTACAATATAACTGTGCTACTTAAGACTGGTTTTGTGGTCCAGGGTCACAAATATACGAACGTATATTTTGTGTATTTTTCCCACACTGAAATACTTTCTGCTGTCCCAGTTTATATGTGCAGTTACAACTATAATCACAAGAACTCGTACGTTGACATCATTGGTCACCTTTCTTAAAATTAGCTTTTATACATATTTAGATAAATGTTACTGGCTAGATAGCCATTCACATTTTGATTCATTTAAAGGGTTACTCCACCCCGAAATGAAAATGTTGTCATTAATCACTTACCCACATGTTGTTCCAACCCTGTAAAAGCTTCTTTCATCTTCGGAACACAAGATCTGACTGTCCCACTGACTGCCAAGTAAATTGCACTATCAAGGTCCAGAAAATTATGAAAGACATAGAATAGTAGAATAGTACATATCCCATCAGTGGTTTAATTTGAATTTGATTAAGCGACAATAATACTTTTTGTACACAAAGAAAACAAAAATAATGACTTTATTCAACAATTCGTCTCCTCTGTGTCTTTCCGCATCTCTGTATTCTCCATTTTGGAGAATATTCACTGAACACAAACTGTGTACGTAATTCTGTGTCAGCTGCGACAGAAGGATATGTTTTCTACATGTATTTATGCTTTGATTTGAACAAAAACAACCGTGCAGCTCTCCAAAATGGCGCTACGGTGATGCGGAGAGACACATAAGAGACAAATTATTGAATAAAGTCTATATTTTTGTTTTCTTCGCATACAAAAAGTATTCTCGTAATTTTATAAAATTTAGATAGAACCACTGATGGCAGATGGATTATTCTAACTATGTCTTTCATACTTTTCTGAACCTTGACAGTATAATTTACTTGGCAGTATATGGGACAGTAACAAGCCTCCCGGTTTCCATTCTAAATATCTAAAATTGTGTTCCGAAGACGAACAAAGCTTTCACGTGTTTGGAACGACATGGGGGTAAGTGGTTAATGACAAAATATTTTGTATACTGTTAACTGAAAGCCATTGAGGGTTGAGGAGCACGAGTGGTTGGTGGAGTGTTGTTGTTTTGTTTTTTGTTTTTTTTATTAAAGATTTTGTTTAGTGCCATTGCTCTTCATTGCAGACTTTATTATATTGCAACCAGATCATTACACACTTCACCTCGAAGTAACCAAGACATTCTTTTCTTTTGTGCAGGGATTTATTTTGCTCCTAATTCAGACAGCTTGACTGAATATAAGCAATATATTGAGGATCTGCCACTAATTGATGATCCAGAGGTCTTTGGCATGCATGAAAATGCTAACTTGGCCTTCCAGGTAATTCTCACCTCTTTTAACCGCACACAGAATAACAAGCTCAGCGAACTAGTTATGTAAGTATGAGTATTTGTTTAAGTCCAGTATTTCTAGAACTTATTCTATTCTTATTCTGTATTTTTATTTTATTTTTTATGTTACTTTATGCCATAAAAATTGATTACAGTAGGTTTTTGTCTAGTTCTCCTAAACACAAGCTTGGTAATAATACCAAATATTTGACCCAGGAGCTAGTACTTATGTAAGCAGTTGTTTAGTAGAATTTTTTAATCCAAATCTTTTTACAATAGCATATAATCTACACCACCACCCAAGTAAAAGCAAGTTTCACTGAGGACCAGCTACAGAAATCATAATACCCACTGTTATCACCACTGTGAAAATTCATTTACTCACTTTCATCTTGTTCCAAAACCCATAAGACATCCATTGACAGTCCACACAACCAAACTTTTTTATCCATCAAAGCATACAAAAGACATGTTAAAAGTGATTCATATGAATTAATTCCACATGTTCTAAAGAGATGTTCATATGTAAACACTGAAAAAAAGCACATACATAAAGCTCATCAAATATGCCAGATACTTACTTGACTCATAAAAACCCATGAGTTTGTTTGAAGCTTGATAGCCCCAGTCCTCATTCATGTATCCATGTTGAGTTACCAGAGTATTCATAAAAAAAGTCAATATTTGTACTCCACAGAAGAAGAAAAAAAAAAAAAAAGATTTAGCACAACATGAATACAAAAGAAATAATAATAGAATTTCCATTTTTGGGTGAACTATCTCTTTCCACCTAATGCACCTAAAATGTTATTAAATAATATCAATCCACAAAGTCGGTACAAATGTGTAATGCAGCCTCATAAATCTCACTGTGTGAAATTGGAGAACTGGTCCCCCAACAGGACCCCCACAGAATCCAATGTGTTCATAATTGACACATTTTGCAAAATTGCCACTATTATTACAAATGTATAAAATTATATAGGTATTAAACTGAACTGAAGTTTACAGCTTAATTTTGATTTACCCCAGAAGTTTGCATCAATGATTTTGTTACTTTCCTGTTTAATACTGTAAAGTCTCTTTGAACCAATGTCTATAAAGCGCAATATAAATAAAGGTGACGTTACTTTTTTATTTCCAATGCGTCTTTCTTTGCTTTTTGTGCATTGCCCGCTGACATACTGTATAACACATATGTGGGTCTTCTTTCCGTCACTGAAAACAGAGGCAGGAGACCATGACACTGATCAGCACCATTCTGGAAGTTCAGCCCCGCTCCTCTGCAGCAGGTGGAGGGAAGACCAATGATGAGGTGGTTCATGAGCTGGCTGAATCCATCTTAGCAAGAATCCCTGGTTAGTCTCAAAACCCTGTTGCTCCTTGCACACCAATCTATTGTCACTTCATTGTTTCATAATAAGTTTTTGGACCTGCCTGTGTGTGTGTGTGTGTGTGTGTGTGTGTTTGTGTATCTGAGCAGAGAAATTAGATATGGATGCAGCAGTGGAGAGTCTGTTCTTGCAAGACTCAAATGGTAGAGTCAACTCTCTAACCACTGTGCTCGGACAGGAAGTAGATCGATTTAACTTCCTGCTTGGTGTACTTAAGGTAACAGAATGTTTATTTTTTTTTTTTTTTTATTTTTTTATTGTAAAGTACAAATGATGAATTGATTACAGTGGCCAGTCCAACAAGAATGAATTATTGATCACATTAATCTTGCTGCTGTTGATTGTTTATATTTATGTGCTTGCATTTCTCTGCAGACTTCACTATGTACTCTGCAGAAGGCAATAGCGGGTCTTGTGGTGATGTCAGAAGAAATGGAAAAGATTTATAACAGTTTCCTTAATAACCAGGTTCCTGATCACTGGTCTAATGCTGCTTACCCATCTCTCAAACCCCTCGGCAGCTGGGTGAGAGACCTCACCCTGCGCACTGCATTTATAGAGGTATGTCTGTGGAGTCAAAATGATGACAAAATAATTACCTAGAATGTGGAAGCTTGATAATTTGTCCCAACTGATTCATGATAAACTGAAAATATTTTAGACTGCTCATAACATAAAACATTTCTTATGTTGTGTTTTGCGCAGTTGCTTTGACGGCGCATTGGCAGTCAGACTAAAATCGAAATTACATATGGCTTAGTACAATTATCATATCACAAATGCGTACTGTTAGTATATAATCTCAGATTGGCATAGTTCACAATAAATGCTGTTTAACCAATCTTGAAATGATTGTCCATGTTCAAGTCCAGGTTCAAGTCAGGTTTTTTGGTTTGTTTTGTTTTTTGTTCCAATTTTGTCAGATGTCTGACAGACAACAGATTGATGCATTTTACTTTACCACCATAGTCTCCCAACATTTGATAGGAAACACTGTGACACGTAGTTTATATACATTTTAAAAGCTTGCTTACTTAAAAATTTAAATCAGTAAATGTTGCCTATAATATTCCTGACACTATTATCCCTAAAGCAAGGCATTAAAATAGTCTCTGGTTTAACACTCAAAAGCTTATGCACGCACACACACACACACACACACACTTTTTTCCTCTGTTTTCAGGAAGTTCACCCTCATTGTACATGGACAATTTCCTCTGCGTAGGGGATTCCAGTGAATGCCATTGATATATGAGTTGTGTGCTGTTGGTATTATAGTTCACAAATGGAGCTAGAGGGGCCCACAGCCATTCCAAACGGCACTCTCTGAAACTCAGTCAAAAAAAGCTACATAAACAAACTCAAATTTGGCACACACATATGGTCATAGTGCTCTTGCATGGGTTTATGGGCACACCAAAACTGTTTCTTGGACCTGATGTGCTGTTCCGTGTGGCTGGTCTGAGTGCTCTGTTAAATAACACAGACACGCACGATAAGCTCATGATAATATGGATGAATTGCAGAAGTATGCTGTTTTTTTTAAATAAAAAAAGGCTCAGAATATGTAACCGCACTAGTTTCAGCAGTGAAGTGAGAAGTTTCCTCTACATCAGCATGAATAGACTGAGGTACACTGCATAATATAAGCCCACCATCATGTATGAAAAAGAAAAGTATTCTACCATGATATGCTGAAAATCAGGTTTAGGGCAGGTGGTGAAGAAGAACATGCACCAGCACAGCCCTCATTGACATTCTTGTCTTGTTCCTTGTGAAGCAGCAAGTTGAAATTTTGGAGGGTGAATGAGATTTGAGGGCTAAGCCAGATTTTTAAGCCATTCTAAGCCAGGCAAGATTTTTATTGAATAAATACGTTTTTCCATTGTTTCTCAAACAAAACCTTTTGGGGAAAATGAGGTGAACTTTTTTTCTAAACAAAGATTGTAGTACACTAATATAAGCATTTATTGTTTGTCTGTTTGGAAGTATCCAAATATTCTCCCCAGCAGTGTGATTATGAGTGGATAGCTCTGTCCACCAGCTATAACCTTCAGCCCTCTAGTTACTGATTTTTACAAATGATCTGAATGTAAAAATTCACATTTCACTGCTGGTTATATATTCTCTATATAATCGTGTATGTGATGAATACAAATCTTGAATCTTAAAATGATCCAAGTCTGTTGGCTTTACCTTGAGCTAACTTCTTTCTCCCTTAGGTGGTAAAAGTTGAGTTTTTGCTTCTTTTTTGTTTTATTTTTATTGAAATGTATTCTTTTCAGTTTTGAATTGAGGTGTAGTACCCATTGGTTGCATTTGTGTTTGAGCAGAGTTGGATCACAACAGGTCAGCCCAAGACTTTTTGGATTTCTGGATTATTTTTTCCTCAAGGATTCCTTACAGGTAAGTAACACGTTTGCTTACATGCTCTGGTAAATTAAATAAAATCCTAACAAAATTTGGCCTTGCTGCTTGTTATAGGTGAAAAACAAATGTTTACAGTATTTTTCAAACTTTGTTTTTTCAATAAAGAGTTGATTCATGTGTCTCATAGGTGCACTGCAGAATCATGCGCGCAAATACAACCTGCCTATTGATGAGCTGAATTTTCGTTTCAACATGATACCAGTGTACAGAGACCAGACCCTTGTCACTGAAGCTCTGAAAACCCTTGAGCCAGGGGAAGAACTTGACATGGATAAGGAGGTCAGCCCAGGAACTTGCAGGGATTTTTAACATATATTTTCTGATATGATTACAACGGAAACTTCAGATGGTTACATGATAAAGGGATTTAAGTTTTATTTTTCCCGGAGTTTCACTTTTATTAGCGAATCATAATTTATTTCTGTATGACCATGTTCTTTCTTGAATTACACTTCCATTGAGGCATTTGAACTTGGCAGAATTTTTAACGGCTGTGACTCCATGTCACATGATCCTTCAGAAATTATTTTAATATGGTAATTTGATACTAAGGAAACATTTGTGAAAACAGTTGTAAAGAAACCATGTTGCATTTTTAAACATCTCCAATGTGAAAATCGATGCTTCTTAAGATTTCATACTGTACTTCTCTGTGAATGGGTGGGCCAGGTTTTAGGGATTAATATTATCTATTTATTTCAGATTGAGACTTTTGAAGATGCTTATTGAACTGGGGAGAAAGATTTGTTGTGAAACCAAACTTTCATTGTTGTACAGTTTTCCTTAGTTAATTCTTTTATTTCAAAAGGCAAGAAAAAAGTGTTCATAATGGTATGGTTTTTAAAAAATCTGACACCATGAATGAAGTCAATACTCTGTGGTCTGCCTCATAGCTTCCCACCATGGAGGATGGTGTGTTGGTTCATGGGATGTTCATGGATGCTTGTCGCTGGGATGACACAAACATGGTTATTGAGGACGCGCTGTTGAGAGTGATGAACCCCATGCTGCCTGTGGTACATTTTGAACCTCAACAAAACTATGTTCCTGAGCCCACCTTATACCACGCACCTCTGTACAAGACCTCCATTCGTGCTGGAACTCTGTCAACTACAGGTTATTTTTTGACTTGTTCAGAACTTCATCCTGTGTCTAGTTTAAAAAGTTATCCTTTTCCCACCACAGAGTAAAATAAAAAAGGCTAATTGTACAGTAGCTTTAAACCTCACAATTGTATTTTGTATTTTACATTTTAACATTCATCTCAAAATTAGCCCACAATTACCCCATAATTAACTTCAGGTTTTTTATCCTGAGGCGGAAACATACTTCCATATTTTTACTGGAGGGAAAAAATACATTGTCTGTAAAACTGTTTTTAAACCATTAGTATCAGATCCTAGCTTTGAAATTGTATTATATGTGTTATCATTTTTTTATCACTCTTATTGTTTTTTTATTTAATTGTATATTTTGTTCTGTCTGTTAGGACACTCCACAAATTTTGTGGTAACCGTGATGTTGCCATCCAACCAGCCCAGTGACTACTGGATCTCAAAAGCATCTGCACTTCTCTGCCAGCTCAATGAATAAGCAACGCTGTATGCTTTACTTCACTTACGTCTTGAAAATTAAGATCCTTTCTCAACTGAGCTTTTAGTGTTTTTGAGCATAAGTAACATTAAAGCCTTAAAAAACATTAAAAATGAATTGTAAATCAAAATGAATGGTAATGTTGCAGTTGATGTGCTAAGCACAGGTCCACTGGTTTTGCCTTGGTATTTGCAGCTGGAGTAAATAGAGATACCAGCTGTAAAAGTAAAACATGGTCAAACAAAACATGCCCCATGCACTATATACAGAAAGTGAAAAATAACTGGAAGATTCTTCTCCAAACTACTGTACGTGGACTCATCTAGAACTTTTTACATTTTTTATTTTTTAAATCTATATTTTCTAACAAAATGACATATATCCACAGTGTTTACATAGTGTCTTCTTTACATAATACAACAGATCACAGAGTCAGAATGAAGTCACAAAATAATAGCACTCTAATTACTTGGACTAACCACATACAAGTGAGAGATTTCAACAAGATTTATATAAAAAATATCAAAAGGATGAAAAGTGACAGTTAAAGAGCATATTAGTTCTACCATACTTGTATGCTATTGTTGCTTTGGTAAGGAAATGTTGGCTAAAAATGTATGGAATTTTATGTCAGTTCATTGATAACTAAATTCTAAAATAATAATATTAAATGATACCAAAAATATGACTAAAGCCAAGGGTTGAAATTAAACAGTGTGACTTCCAAAGGGATTACAGTATTGATTATGTTTGCATTTCAGCACAGAAACTTCACAGACACATTTTTAGCTGTTTTGACTAACAGTTTTAGCTCACTGAGAACACATAAACCAACCCACAAGTGATTGGTCAGATACATTATAAAAGACATAAAATATCACCTAATGTTTGTTCGAAAAGTCACATTTAAAAAATACACAACTTTGTCAAGTTTTATTTTTAGTTTTTTGTAACAATAGTTCACGTTGATCTCAGAAAGATGAGAAGAGGAAGGAATCGACTTTGGTGGTAGACACTTCTCACACTCAATCACGTGATGCTTTTTTATATATTTATATCTTTAAACACAAAAGAAAACAAATGAAAATGCAATGCTATAACGATTATGTGAAGTCCTTCGAGACAGCCTCAATGAAGTTTGGTGCAGACATGAGAATGGTAAAGGTGCAGATAATGGAGAAAAGTGAAAACGCCACCAGACAGAGCCGATCCACAACCGCTGCTGCAAATTTCCACTCGCTGCAGATGGCCTCAGCCTCATCCTGGTCACGGAACCGCTGAGCTATGTACATCACCTCCGCTAGGATGCGATGGATCTCCTGTTCACCTAAAAACATCCTAACTGCCTCCCGCTGTTCTTCGTTTGGTGACCCGCCGACCCGCCCACCGCTGCAAGACACACCAGAATCACTGCTGGGTGGGCAACAAGCACTGTCAATGGAGTGGTAGCCAAAGTACAGGTTCATGTGACCGTTGGTGGCAGAGTTGGTAGAGGATGGCTGACCGGGCATGACTCCCATCTGAATGCTGCTGGCACTGGTGTGGTGCACTGGAGAGTGGTCATATTTGTAGCTGGCTTTGCGTTCCTCACCTGGCTTCTTCATGCGCAAGAACCAGGCACACCAGTTAAGCAGGATCACACGCACCTAAGAAGAGCGGGAAGAGTATGCTAAAAGATGAAGCTCTCAAATGGGTGAATGAGACATTGCTGTCTTTATTTTGATGATATGTTGTATGAAGTTGGTATATTTCATTAGATTATGGAGAAGTGTCCACTGAAGGTTTGTGTGTTTAAAGATTCAGACCTGCTTCAAGCAGCAGGTGCATCCCACTGGATATAATAAGCAAAGCACAAGCAAATAAGACACACTAGACAGCTGAAGCTAAGAGCTCTTTTCTATTTGTAAGAGTAGCAGAGGAGACATTAAACTTTAATACAAACAGACCTCATTACCTCTCCAGTGGGAGACCATGGTTCGCATTCTAACTGCATTCTACAACTCACCTACATTGCTTATATTCAGGATTCCGAATGTTTTCTCAGATTTTTGTCGGAAGTTATTTTTTCTTCAGCCCTAGCTGTTTGAATGGAAAGCAGTATTTTAAGATAAAGATTACACAATTCCTGATAGTTTGTATTTTTCCAAAAACTTTGATTGGTCACACTTTATTTTAAGATCCAATTCTTGCTATTTAACAAACTATTAACTATGACTTTTGCCCCAATAGGCTCCTTATTTGCCACTTATTAATAGTTAGTAAGGTAGTTGTTAAATTTAGGTTTTGGGTAGGATTAGGGATGTAGAATATGGTCATGCAGAATATGTGCTTTATAACACTAATAAACAGCCAATATGTTAATAACTGGCATGCTAATAAACAATGATTTAATAGTGAGAATTGGTCCCTACGTTAAAATGTTACCCTTTGTTTTAATTAAACAATATTGCAGTAACAGTCTGCAAACAATGTGAAGTGATTTTATGAACTTGCACTTGAAAATAAAGGTTCTTTATTGGCACCTTTGGTTACCTGTAGAGGCTTTATCATCCTTGAAAACTTTCTATTGCACAGAAGGTTCTTTATAGTGGAAAAAAATGTTGTTAAGATTCCTCACACTAAGAAAAAAAAATGGTTCTTTTAACCCAGTTTTTTTTCTTCTATGGCAACACTGTGAAACCCCATTTTGGAACCTTTATTTTTATGAGTGTAGATGTATTGATGAGGACGCCTGAAAGCTGGAATACACTATACCTTTTTTTGTACAGACATTTTCAGTCTTGAGGAGTTGATGCTAGTTGCCAAAAGATGCCGCAGATTTTGGGCAATTGGAATTGACTGATTTCAAAGAAAATCTCACAGTGTGTGATGGAACTCTTTATCTTTAGACTCTGATACCACACAGTCAGAGGATGTCAATCACATTTGATATATATATATATATATATATATATATATATATATATATATATATATATATATATCATATCTTATTTCAGTTAATATTTTATTTCAACTAATGATTATAGTTTTTGGTTTTTAGCAGTGCTGAGCAACGATAATCGCATTATTGTCTGTGATTAATCGCAATTAATCTCATTGTTGTGCACAAAACTAATAATGCGTTCAAAAGTAGTGCATTGTGCACTTTTTTCATTTAAAAGTAGGCCTACTGTTTTAGAAACAAAAGTGTAATAACATTTGGTTTGAAAACACTTACAGCTGTGTTCCTTTTACATAGTAGCAGATAAAATATTTAATGTATCCTAAATCACAACTTCTAACATTAATACAATAAAAATCAGAGGTGGGTCGAGTACCCAAAATCTGTACTCAAGTAAAACTAAAGTACTTCTAGAAATATTTACTCAAGTAAAAGTAAATGGTTAGAGAGTTGGACTCCCAATCAAAAGGTTGTGAGTTCGAGTCCCGGGCCGGCAGGAATTGTGGGTGGGGGGAGTGCATGAACAGCTCTCTCTCCACCTTCAATACCACGACTTAGGTGCCCTTGAGCAAAGCATCGAACCCCCAACTGCTCCCCGGGCGCCGCAGCATAAATGGCTGCCCACTGCTCCGGGTGTGTGCTCACAGTGTGTGTGTGTGTGTGTTCACTGATCTGTGTGTGTGCACTTCGGATGGGTTAAATGCAGAGCACAAATTCTGAGTATGGGTCACCATACTTGGGTATGGGTTGGGTCGACCCTCTGATGGGTTACTCCAACCGCTGTCGGTCCCTTCGAGATCCTTGTCTGATACATTCTGTATGATTGCATGAATATTTCTGAGCGGAAAAAGATCTTTAAAGCAATATATTGTGAGAGGAACATATGTTCCAGCATCCCGTACAACTCAAAATAATAAACCACAAAGTTAAAAGATGCACTCCACTGTGTTGAGTGAGAGCGTTTGTTTCTGCTGTCTTCACATGCTATCGGAAACTTCCTATTTCAAACTTAGAGTCATGATTACGAGCTCGAGCATTCTTTTCTATTAAAAATAACAGTGGACACATGGTTTGTGAATGTTGATGCTTAGTTTAAATAATCTGATCAGGAGCATCCCTCCTGTTACCCATGATTTGTCTGTACAGTATGTGTATTCAAAACCAGTGAGCAAATGACTTTCATAATAATAAAAAAAACTGTGTTAACGTACAATAAATAATTTAAGAGTTTTCACTCACCCATCTTGGCATCTTTCCCCCTTGTGGATCATGATGATGAAACTGCAAAACGAGGACGGTGACAACAACGGACAAACCCACAATCATCATGGTGCTGGCAAAGTACTGAGCTATAGAGCCAAAGAAGAGACAAGTATTTAAACCTGCAACCTGTACTGTCTCAAACATTATCAATGGCCAAAAAGTTCTGTGTGAGATTCAGTACAATATTAAAATTAAACAGTCTGCACATACCTATGAGAGGAACTGAGTCAGAGGTGGCTGGCATGATCTCAGCCACAAGCAGCATGAAGACTGTTAATGACAAGAGGACAGTGATACCTGACAGACAGGAAAGTGGAGAAGTAAGTATATTGTCTGTGACTTAATGTAATTCCTTCATGCATAGTTGTGCATAAACTTTGCATAAAACGTGATAAAAAAACCCCCCAAAGATTTATGGTCAAGCATGTCATCTTACCCAGTGATATCTTCTCTCCAGAATCTGCTGGCAGCAGGAAGACAAGCAGAGCCAGGCCGGAGATGAGCACACAGGGAATGAGCAGGTTCAGACCATAGTACAATGTTCGTCTGCGCATTGTTACTGTAAATGTCACATCAGGGTATGGCTCCTTACAGCACTCATAATACAACTCATTACGCTTCCCAGGGACCCCTGACAAAACACAATAATACCAAATATTTGACCCAGGAGCTAGTACTTATGTAAGCAGTTGTTTAGTAGAATTTTTTAATCCAAATCTTTTTACAATAGCATATAATCTACACCACCACCCAAGTAAAAGCAAGTTTCACTGAGGACCAGCTACAGAAATCATAATACCCACTGTTATCACCACTGTGAAAATTCATTTACTCACTTTCATCTTGTTCCAAAACCCATAAGACATCCATTGACAGTCCACACAACCAAACTTTTTTATCCATCAAAGCATACAAAAGACATGTTAAAAGTGATTCATATGAATTAATTCCACATGTTCTAAAGAGATGTTCATATGTAAACACTGAAAAAAAGCACATACATAAAGCTCATCAAATATGCCAGATACTTACTTGACTCATAAAAACCCATGAGTTTGTTTGAAGCTTGATAGCCCCAGTCCTCATTCATGTATCCATGTTGAGTTACCAGAGTATTCATAAAAAAAGTCAATATTTGTACTCCACAGAAGAAGAAAAAAAAAAAAAAAGATTTAGCACAACATGAATACAAAAGAAATAATAATAGAATTTCCATTTTTGGGTGAACTATCTCTTTCCACCTAATGCACCTAAAATGTTATTAAATAATATCAATCCACAAAGTCGGTACAAATGTGTAATGCAGCCTCATAAATCTCACTGTGTGAAATTGGAGAACTGGTCCCCCAACAGGACCCCCACAGAATCCAATGTGTTCATAATTGACACATTTTGCAAAATTGCCACTATTATTACAAATGTATAAAATTATATAGGTATTAAACTGAACTGAAGTTTACAGCTTAATTTTGATTTACCCCAGAAGTTTGCATCAATGATTTTGTTACTTTCCTGTTTAATACTGTAAAGTCTCTTTGAACCAATGTCTATAAAGCGCAATATAAATAAAGGTGACGTTACTTTTTTATTTCCAATGCGTCTTTCTTTGCTTTTTGTGCATTGCCCGCTGACATACTGTATAACACATATGTGGGTCTTCTTTCCGTCACTGAAAACAGAGGCAGGAGACCATGACACTGATCAGCACCATTCTGGAAGTTCAGCCCCGCTCCTCTGCAGCAGGTGGAGGGAAGACCAATGATGAGGTGGTTCATGAGCTGGCTGAATCCATCTTAGCAAGAATCCCTGGTTAGTCTCAAAACCCTGTTGCTCCTTGCACACCAATCTATTGTCACTTCATTGTTTCATAATAAGTTTTTGGACCTGCCTGTGTGTGTGTGTGTGTGTGTGTGTGTGTTTGTGTATCTGAGCAGAGAAATTAGATATGGATGCAGCAGTGGAGAGTCTGTTCTTGCAAGACTCAAATGGTAGAGTCAACTCTCTAACCACTGTGCTCGGACAGGAAGTAGATCGATTTAACTTCCTGCTTGGTGTACTTAAGGTAACAGAATGTTTATTTTTTTTTATTTTTTATTTTTTTATTGTAAAGTACAAATGATGAATTGATTACAGTGGCCAGTCCAACAAGAATGAATTATTGATCACATTAATCTTGCTGCTGTTGATTGTTTATATTTATGTGCTTGCATTTCTCTGCAGACTTCACTATGTACTCTGCAGAAGGCAATAGCGGGTCTTGTGGTGATGTCAGAAGAAATGGAAAAGATTTATAACAGTTTCCTTAATAACCAGGTTCCTGATCACTGGTCTAATGCTGCTTACCCATCTCTCAAACCCCTCGGCAGCTGGGTGAGAGACCTCACCCTGCGCACTGCATTTATAGAGGTATGTCTGTGGAGTCAAAATGATGACAAAATAATTACCTAGAATGTGGAAGCTTGATAATTTGTCCCAACTGATTCATGATAAACTGAAAATATTTTAGACTGCTCATAACATAAAACATTTCTTATGTTGTGTTTTGCGCAGTTGCTTTGACGGCGCATTGGCAGTCAGACTAAAATCGAAATTACATATGGCTTAGTACAATTATCATATCACAAATGCGTACTGTTAGTATATAATCTCAGATTGGCATAGTTCACAATAAATGCTGTTTAACCAATCTTGAAATGATTGTCCATGTTCAAGTCCAGGTTCAAGTCAGGTTTTTTGGTTTGTTTTGTTTTTTGTTCCAATTTTGTCAGATGTCTGACAGACAACAGATTGATGCATTTTACTTTACCACCATAGTCTCCCAACATTTGATAGGAAACACTGTGACACGTAGTTTATATACATTTTAAAAGCTTGCTTACTTAAAAATTTAAATCAGTAAATGTTGCCTATAATATTCCTGACACTATTATCCCTAAAGCAAGGCATTAAAATAGTCTCTGGTTTAACACTCAAAAGCTTATGCACGCACACACACACACACACACACACTTTTTTCCTCTGTTTTCAGGAAGTTCACCCTCATTGTACATGGACAATTTCCTCTGCGTAGGGGATTCCAGTGAATGCCATTGATATATGAGTTGTGTGCTGTTGGTATTATAGTTCACAAATGGAGCTAGAGGGGCCCACAGCCATTCCAAACGGCACTCTCTGAAACTCAGTCAAAAAAAGCTACATAAACAAACTCAAATTTGGCACACACATATGGTCATAGTGCTCTTGCATGGGTTTATGGGCACACCAAAACTGTTTCTTGGACCTGATGTGCTGTTCCGTGTGGCTGGTCTGAGTGCTCTGTTAAATAACACAGACACGCACGATAAGCTCATGATAATATGGATGAATTGCAGAAGTATGCTGTTTTTTTTAAATAAAAAAAGGCTCAGAATATGTAACCGCACTAGTTTCAGCAGTGAAGTGAGAAGTTTCCTCTACATCAGCATGAATAGACTGAGGTACACTGCATAATATAAGCCCACCATCATGTATGAAAAAGAAAAGTATTCTACCATGATATGCTGAAAATCAGGTTTAGGGCAGGTGGTGAAGAAGAACATGCACCAGCACAGCCCTCATTGACATTCTTGTCTTGTTCCTTGTGAAGCAGCAAGTTGAAATTTTGGAGGGTGAATGAGATTTGAGGGCTAAGCCAGATTTTTAAGCCATTCTAAGCCAGGCAAGATTTTTATTGAATAAATACGTTTTTCCATTGTTTCTCAAACAAAACCTTTTGGGGAAAATGAGGTGAACTTTTTTTCTAAACAAAGATTGTAGTACACTAATATAAGCATTTATTGTTTGTCTGTTTGGAAGTATCCAAATATTCTCCCCAGCAGTGTGATTATGAGTGGATAGCTCTGTCCACCAGCTATAACCTTCAGCCCTCTAGTTACTGATTTTTACAAATGATCTGAATGTAAAAATTCACATTTCACTGCTGGTTATATATTCTCTATATAATCGTGTATGTGATGAATACAAATCTTGAATCTTAAAATGATCCAAGTCTGTTGGCTTTACCTTGAGCTAACTTCTTTCTCCCTTAGGTGGTAAAAGTTGAGTTTTTGCTTCTTTTTTGTTTTATTTTTATTGAAATGTATTCTTTTCAGTTTTGAATTGAGGTGTAGTACCCATTGGTTGCATTTGTGTTTGAGCAGAGTTGGATCACAACAGGTCAGCCCAAGACTTTTTGGATTTCTGGATTATTTTTTCCTCAAGGATTCCTTACAGGTAAGTAACACGTTTGCTTACATGCTCTGGTAAATTAAATAAAATCCTAACAAAATTTGGCCTTGCTGCTTGTTATAGGTGAAAAACAAATGTTTACAGTATTTTTCAAACTTTGTTTTTTCAATAAAGAGTTGATTCATGTGTCTCATAGGTGCACTGCAGAATCATGCGCGCAAATACAACCTGCCTATTGATGAGCTGAATTTTCGTTTCAACATGATACCAGTGTACAGAGACCAGACCCTTGTCACTGAAGCTCTGAAAACCCTTGAGCCAGGGGAAGAACTTGACATGGATAAGGAGGTCAGCCCAGGAACTTGCAGGGATTTTTAACATATATTTTCTGATATGATTACAACGGAAACTTCAGATGGTTACATGATAAAGGGATTTAAGTTTTATTTTTCCCGGAGTTTCACTTTTATTAGCGAATCATAATTTATTTCTGTATGACCATGTTCTTTCTTGAATTACACTTCCATTGAGGCATTTGAACTTGGCAGAATTTTTAACGGCTGTGACTCCATGTCACATGATCCTTCAGAAATTATTTTAATATGGTAATTTGATACTAAGGAAACATTTGTGAAAACAGTTGTAAAGAAACCATGTTGCATTTTTAAACATCTCCAATGTGAAAATCGATGCTTCTTAAGATTTCATACTGTACTTCTCTGTGAATGGGTGGGCCAGGTTTTAGGGATTAATATTATCTATTTATTTCAGATTGAGACTTTTGAAGATGCTTATTGAACTGGGGAGAAAGATTTGTTGTGAAACCAAACTTTCATTGTTGTACAGTTTTCCTTAGTTAATTCTTTTATTTCAAAAGGCAAGAAAAAAGTGTTCATAATGGTATGGTTTTTAAAAAATCTGACACCATGAATGAAGTCAATACTCTGTGGTCTGCCTCATAGCTTCCCACCATGGAGGATGGTGTGTTGGTTCATGGGATGTTCATGGATGCTTGTCGCTGGGATGACACAAACATGGTTATTGAGGACGCGCTGTTGAGAGTGATGAACCCCATGCTGCCTGTGGTACATTTTGAACCTCAACAAAACTATGTTCCTGAGCCCACCTTATACCACGCACCTCTGTACAAGACCTCCATTCGTGCTGGAACTCTGTCAACTACAGGTTATTTTTTGACTTGTTCAGAACTTCATCCTGTGTCTAGTTTAAAAAGTTATCCTTTTCCCACCACAGAGTAAAATAAAAAAGGCTAATTGTACAGTAGCTTTAAACCTCACAATTGTATTTTGTATTTTACATTTTAACATTCATCTCAAAATTAGCCCACAATTACCCCATAATTAACTTCAGGTTTTTTATCCTGAGGCGGAAACATACTTCCATATTTTTACTGGAGGGAAAAAATACATTGTCTGTAAAACTGTTTTTAAACCATTAGTATCAGATCCTAGCTTTGAAATTGTATTATATGTGTTATCATTTTTTTATCACTCTTATTGTTTTTTTATTTAATTGTATATTTTGTTCTGTCTGTTAGGACACTCCACAAATTTTGTGGTAACCGTGATGTTGCCATCCAACCAGCCCAGTGACTACTGGATCTCAAAAGCATCTGCACTTCTCTGCCAGCTCAATGAATAAGCAACGCTGTATGCTTTACTTCACTTACGTCTTGAAAATTAAGATCCTTTCTCAACTGAGCTTTTAGTGTTTTTGAGCATAAGTAACATTAAAGCCTTAAAAAACATTAAAAATGAATTGTAAATCAAAATGAATGGTAATGTTGCAGTTGATGTGCTAAGCACAGGTCCACTGGTTTTGCCTTGGTATTTGCAGCTGGAGTAAATAGAGATACCAGCTGTAAAAGTAAAACATGGTCAAACAAAACATGCCCCATGCACTATATACAGAAAGTGAAAAATAACTGGAAGATTCTTCTCCAAACTACTGTACGTGGACTCATCTAGAACTTTTTACATTTTTTATTTTTTAAATCTATATTTTCTAACAAAATGACATATATCCACAGTGTTTACATAGTGTCTTCTTTACATAATACAACAGATCACAGAGTCAGAATGAAGTCACAAAATAATAGCACTCTAATTACTTGGACTAACCACATACAAGTGAGAGATTTCAACAAGATTTATATAAAAAATATCAAAAGGATGAAAAGTGACAGTTAAAGAGCATATTAGTTCTACCATACTTGTATGCTATTGTTGCTTTGGTAAGGAAATGTTGGCTAAAAATGTATGGAATTTTATGTCAGTTCATTGATAACTAAATTCTAAAATAATAATATTAAATGATACCAAAAATATGACTAAAGCCAAGGGTTGAAATTAAACAGTGTGACTTCCAAAGGGATTACAGTATTGATTATGTTTGCATTTCAGCACAGAAACTTCACAGACACATTTTTAGCTGTTTTGACTAACAGTTTTAGCTCACTGAGAACACATAAACCAACCCACAAGTGATTGGTCAGATACATTATAAAAGACATAAAATATCACCTAATGTTTGTTCGAAAAGTCACATTTAAAAAATACACAACTTTGTCAAGTTTTATTTTTAGTTTTTTGTAACAATAGTTCACGTTGATCTCAGAAAGATGAGAAGAGGAAGGAATCGACTTTGGTGGTAGACACTTCTCACACTCAATCACGTGATGCTTTTTTATATATTTATATCTTTAAACACAAAAGAAAACAAATGAAAATGCAATGCTATAACGATTATGTGAAGTCCTTCGAGACAGCCTCAATGAAGTTTGGTGCAGACATGAGAATGGTAAAGGTGCAGATAATGGAGAAAAGTGAAAACGCCACCAGACAGAGCCGATCCACAACCGCTGCTGCAAATTTCCACTCGCTGCAGATGGCCTCAGCCTCATCCTGGTCACGGAACCGCTGAGCTATGTACATCACCTCCGCTAGGATGCGATGGATCTCCTGTTCACCTAAAAACATCCTAACTGCCTCCCGCTGTTCTTCGTTTGGTGACCCGCCGACCCGCCCACCGCTGCAAGACACACCAGAATCACTGCTGGGTGGGCAACAAGCACTGTCAATGGAGTGGTAGCCAAAGTACAGGTTCATGTGACCATTGGTGGCAGAGTTGGTAGAGGATGGCTGACCGGGCATGACTCCCATCTGAATGCTGCTGGCACTGGTGTGGTGCACTGGAGAGTGGTCATATTTGTAGCTGGCTTTGCGTTCCTCACCTGGCTTCTTCATGCGCAAGAACCAGGCACACCAGTTAAGCAGGATCACACGCACCTAAGAAGAGCGGGAAGAGTATGCTAAAAGATGAAGCTCTCAAATGGGTGAATGAGACATTGCTGTCTTTATTTTGATGATATGTTGTATGAAGTTGGTATATTTCATTAGATTATGGAGAAGTGTCCACTGAAGGTTTGTGTGTTTAAAGATTCAGACCTGCTTCAAGCAGCAGGTGCATCCCACTGGATATAATAAGCAAAGCACAAGCAAATAAGACACACTAGACAGCTGAAGCTAAGAGCTCTTTTCTATTTGTAAGAGTAGCAGAGGAGACATTAAACTTTAATACAAACAGACCTCATTACCTCTCCAGTGGGAGACCATGGTTCGCATTCTAACTGCATTCTACAACTCACCTACATTGCTTATATTCAGGATTCCGAATGTTTTCTCAGATTTTTGTCGGAAGTTATTTTTTCTTCAGCCCTAGCTGTTTGAATGGAAAGCAGTATTTTAAGATAAAGATTACACAATTCCTGATAGTTTGTATTTTTCCAAAAACTTTGATTGGTCACACTTTATTTTAAGATCCAATTCTTGCTATTTAACAAACTATTAACTATGACTTTTGCCCCAATAGGCTCCTTATTTGCCACTTATTAATAGTTAGTAAGGTAGTTGTTAAATTTAGGTTTTGGGTAGGATTAGGGATGTAGAATATGGTCATGCAGAATATGTGCTTTATAACACTAATAAACAGCCAATATGTTAATAACTGGCATGCTAATAAACAATGATTTAATAGTGAGAATTGGTCCCTACGTTAAAATGTTACCCTTTGTTTTAATTAAACAATATTGCAGTAACAGTCTGCAAACAATGTGAAGTGATTTTATGAACTTGCACTTGAAAATAAAGGTTCTTTATTGGCACCTTTGGTTACCTGTAGAGGCTTTATCATCCTTGAAAACTTTCTATTGCACAGAAGGTTCTTTATAGTGGAAAAAAATGTTGTTAAGATTCCTCACACTAAGAAAAAAAAATGGTTCTTTTAACCCAGTTTTTTTTCTTCTATGGCAACACTGTGAAACCCCATTTTGGAACCTTTATTTTTATGAGTGTAGATGTATTGATGAGGACGCCTGAAAGCTGGAATACACTATACCTTTTTTTGTACAGACATTTTCAGTCTTGAGGAGTTGATGCTAGTTGCCAAAAGATGCCGCAGATTTTGGGCAATTGGAATTGACTGATTTCAAAGAAAATCTCACAGTGTGTGATGGAACTCTTTATCTTTAGACTCTGATACCACACAGTCAGAGGATGTCAATCACATTTGATATATATATATATATATATATATATATATATATATATATATATATATATATATATATATATATATATATCATATCTTATTTCAGTTAATATTTTATTTCAACTAATGATTATAGTTTTTGGTTTTTAGCAGTGCTGAGCAACGATAATCGCATTATTGTCTGTGATTAATCGCAATTAATCTCATTGTTGTGCACAAAACTAATAATGCGTTCAAAAGTAGTGCATTGTGCACTTTTTTCATTTAAAAGTAGGCCTACTGTTTTAGAAACAAAAGTGTAATAACATTTGGTTTGAAAACACTTACAGCTGTGTTCCTTTTACATAGTAGCAGATAAAATATTTAATGTATCCTAAATCACAACTTCTAACATTAATACAATAAAAATCAGAGGTGGGTCGAGTACCCAAAATCTGTACTCAAGTAAAACTAAAGTACTTCTAGAAATATTTACTCAAGTAAAAGTAAATGGTTAGAGAGTTGGACTCCCAATCAAAAGGTTGTGAGTTCGAGTCCCGGGCCGGCAGGAATTGTGGGTGGGGGGAGTGCATGAACAGCTCTCTCTCCACCTTCAATACCACGACTTAGGTGCCCTTGAGCAAAGCATCGAACCCCCAACTGCTCCCCGGGCGCCGCAGCATAAATGGCTGCCCACTGCTCCGGGTGTGTGCTCACAGTGTGTGTGTGTGTGTGTTCACTGATCTGTGTGTGTGCACTTCGGATGGGTTAAATGCAGAGCACAAATTCTGAGTATGGGTCACCATACTTGGGTATGGGTTGGGTCGACCCTCTGATGGGTTACTCCAACCGCTGTCGGTCCCTTCGAGATCCTTGTCTGATACATTCTGTATGATTGCATGAATATTTCTGAGCGGAAAAAGATCTTTAAAGCAATATATTGTGAGAGGAACATATGTTCCAGCATCCCGTACAACTCAAAATAATAAACCACAAAGTTAAAAGATGCACTCCACTGTGTTGAGTGAGAGCGTTTGTTTCTGCTGTCTTCACATGCTATCGGAAACTTCCTATTTCAAACTTAGAGTCATGATTACGAGCTCGAGCATTCTTTTCTATTAAAAATAACAGTGGACACATGGTTTGTGAATGTTGATGCTTAGTTTAAATAATCTGATCAGGAGCATCCCTCCTGTTACCCATGATTTGTCTGTACAGTATGTGTATTCAAAACCAGTGAGCAAATGACTTTCATAATAATAAAAAAAACTGTGTTAACGTACAATAAATAATTTAAGAGTTTTCACTCACCCATCTTGGCATCTTTCCCCCTTGTGGATCATGATGATGAAACTGCAAAACGAGGACGGTGACAACAACGGACAAACCCACAATCATCATGGTGCTGGCAAAGTACTGAGCTATAGAGCCAAAGAAGAGACAAGTATTTAAACCTGCAACCTGTACTGTCTCAAACATTATCAATGGCCAAAAAGTTCTGTGTGAGATTCAGTACAATATTAAAATTAAACAGTCTGCACATACCTATGAGAGGAACTGAGTCAGAGGTGGCTGGCATGATCTCAGCCACAAGCAGCATGAAGACTGTTAATGACAAGAGGACAGTGATACCTGACAGACAGGAAAGTGGAGAAGTAAGTATATTGTCTGTGACTTAATGTAATTCCTTCATGCATAGTTGTGCATAAACTTTGCATAAAACGTGATAAAAAAACCCCCCAAAGATTTATGGTCAAGCATGTCATCTTACCCAGTGATATCTTCTCTCCAGAATCTGCTGGCAGCAGGAAGACAAGCAGAGCCAGGCCGGAGATGAGCACACAGGGAATGAGCAGGTTCAGACCATAGTACAATGTTCGTCTGCGCATTGTTACTGTAAATGTCACATCAGGGTATGGCTCCTTACAGCACTCATAATACAACTCATTACGCTTCCCAGGGACCCCTGACAAAACACAAAGGAACGCATTCAGGTTTCAAGCATGTCTATATCTCATCGGCATAGTGATTTTGTTCCGTCCAACCTCGGGGGTCTTGATTACTTTCTAGTAATGAGAATGAAAATACTGAGTTTCTCATAATGAGAAACTAAGTAATTATGAGAAAACATGAGAAAATGTGTTATTATTATGAAGAAAATCATCTGTCAATTCACAAGATACTAATTCATAATGACAGATTATTTCATTTAAAATGTATTTCATAATTTTAAAATCATGGTTTTAAACAGTATTTAAATGTCCCACATTTTGGTTACAGGGTAAAAAAAAAAAAAAAACTGACATAATATTAATAAAAATGTAAACAGCTCATATGATATTTAGTTTGATATCATGATTAGTGGTCGAAAGATAGTTGTTGTTTTTATCCAATGCCGATAGGGGTCTGATAGTCGACACACACACACACACACATATATATATATTTAAGAAATTTTTAATCAATTTGACAATGGATTGATTACATTTTTTAATCATTTGACAATGGGTTAAAAAATAAATGTGTAAAATAAACATACTTTATGACTAGGTATTTTTCACAAATAAATAAATATTTAATAAAAATATAATTAAAAATGAAGTAAACACTGTAACCAACAGGACACTCAGTATTCTGGTAAGTTTGTGTGCACTGGGAGTCGTGGACTCATATTTTTCAAATAAAGCCACAATAAACACTCATTTTACATACAGCACACAGTGAAAATGACATAAATATGATAGTGAATGAATGCATAAAGCGTAGCATAATTTGATATCAGTTTAAAGTTTACAGCATTTAATTCACACGAAACGACCGTCTCATAGAGAACACACGATCATGCTAGATAAAAATGCACACTTCACAAGATCTCACAGATGGATTCAGCTAAGTTTGCAAGGTTTGTGAAATAAAATGTTCATCTGTTATTCAAAGATTTGTTTAAATTATGTAAATGTGTATTTTTGCTGACGGCAAATGAGAAAGTATTATAATGTTTGCCTTTCTAGTACTAATAATATAAAAGCAATCGTTATAATACTTTGTATAAATTAATTCCTTTGTTTACCGTTTCATCTGATTATTAGACAAACTTCTATCCGTATTAGACAGAACTGTTTACAACAACAGCGAACAAGTGGAAGAATTTGAGCACTTTGCGCTAAGGCACTGCCGTTCTCAGCACTGTCAAAATAAAAGTCCCACATCAAACACATCGACCAAGCAGAAAAACTTCTCAGCCAATGCCGATATTTTAATAATGCCAAATATCCGCAGATATATCGGCCTTGGTGACATATCGGTCAACCACTAATCCTGATATCCCAAAATATTATTTGAAGAAAAAGTAAATATGTATATATACAAAGAAATAATTTTGTTAGTTTTCAAATCATTTTGTATATTTTTTATATATGTCATCTCTGTTAAAAGAGGTAAAAGCTAAGGAAGCACTTAAAATGTACCCTTTCACAACAGAAGATGAAGGCTTTTTCTGTCAGCCAAGATGAGTGCATTTGCGAAAGGACCAAATCACAGACAGGATCTTCATGACCTTTAAAGTGCATCCAAAACTTTAAATCTAAAGCAAACATAAGATTCAGCCATTATTTATTCCCTATTTATTGTCCTTGATCTGTGTGTGCAAAAGACTAATATTTGCTTTCCATTTTACTAATTTTTGCAGTGCACTCCACTTAATCCTACGGTGCTCTCCAAAGTACACATGCAATTCAATAATTCTGTGCCTCTTAGTCAAACAAACCCAACCCAAGTTTTAATGATATGAAAACAGGCAATGTTTTCTATAATATATAGTATCTTAAAATGCTATTTTAAGATACTATAGAATTATTATTCAATTCAATAATTCTGCGCCTCATAATCACACAAGCCAAACCCAAGTTTTAATGATATGAAACATAGCAATGTATAATAAAGTATCTTAAAATGCAATCCATACTTCAAAATGCATGAAATAAACATTATTTAGGGACACAACAGCATGACATGTTGAAAATGAGACAGTCTTGATCTGTCAGGGTCAGACAGCCCTCCTCTCCAATTGATTAAAAATTAAATCTAAATTGTAATTAATCAAACTTGGCAGGCGGAGGAAGAGCTTTCATCAGGATTTCACGCTGGTCAGAGTTGTCATGGCACTCAGAGACAATCACATCAAAGCAAATAGCTGGTTTGAGTCATTTAACTGATTACAAAAGGCCTACCTGAGTGATGTGGTTTGTGTGTGCATTTAAAGGGGGAGGGATTTGCAATCATACTTATGCAAATTTGTGACATGAATGAAAAAAAAAAAACCTGGAAAAACCACCTAATAGCACATACGATTCTTGTTGCATATCATATATGTTTTCACTACTCTGCAACAGGGAGACCAGTAGGCTGTGGCTGTGTGTGTGGAATGTGTGTCTCCCTGCGGTGTTAAAGATGCCCGTTCACAGACTGCCCATGTCACTGCACAACCTTGGCACGCAACTGGCCATTGGTGCCAGCCAGAATCAGTGCCAAAGCACTGCCAACTACCATCAGGACCCCATCTGTTGAACAGAACCCGAGTCACATTGGCATTGAAAGTGAAAAAATTTGAGACTGAGACAGAAACAGAGAGATTAAAAAGCCAAACACGATCAGATTATGAGATTAGAAAACCTGTGCCACACAGACATTACTTTCTAATATTAGTGCAAAACATCCTATAATGTTGCAAGATTACAGGAATTTCACACATTTACAATGTTATTTAATCCTGATACAATGTAAAAATCAATTACTTTGTTTTGATCGACAGGATTTTAAAGGGATACTCCACCCCTAAATGAAATTTTTGTCATTAATCACTTACTCTCATGTCATTCCAAACCCGGAAAAGCTTAGTTCGTACTTTATTAAACTTTTCCTTTGTCAACAGTCGCCTCTGTGTCTCTTTATCATTGCATGCTGCGTATGCTCTTCTGTATCAGCCACGCCACAAGGATGCACTGTTTTCTTTCAAATCAAAGTTAAATACACATGGAAAAAGTGCATACGGTAGGGGTGTAACGGTACGTGTATTCGTACTGGACCGTTTCGGTACAGGGCTTTCGGTACGGTGCAGGTGTGTACCGAATGACAGAATGCAATATTTTGTGCGGGGAACATAAGTACATTTTCGTGTTTCCAAACGAACATATTAAGTGGCGGAAGTCTCCGCGTTCAGCGCAAATCAAACCCTACAGCTGATTCTGAAGGTCGCCGACACACTGGATGCGTGGCGCAAGCGTCTCAGCTGCGTGGCGTGTCTGTTTTTAATTCGGCTCCCATGTTAACAGGTTAGAGCTTGCAGACTGCCTGCGTGAGATGCGTATCTCAGACGCGGCTCGAGCCTCGTGGAAAATGCGTGCATGCTAGAAATAGAACCGACACCTATTTTTCACGCGACACATGTGCGTGTTGGAAGCGTTTCCGGGCAAAATAGAATAGGAAAATATGTTTATATCCCATTTTGTACACAAATACATATTAATTCATAACATTTTGATGTTTGAAAGTCTATAGGTTGACATAAATTCAGATATAAATGTAATTTTAATAAATTAATAATGATCAATTTTCAAATGTTGCACCTGTCAAACATAGTCTATTTTGCCGTCAATACTGTTGACGGTGTCCTTTATCAGTAGGCTTTATATTTGTGCTCAACATGAAGTATAGATATTGTTGTCGTGAAGACAAGAGCTTGGTATGTCGGCTGTCTCCCTGTCACCTACAGCAGCAGCATGCTGGGATTGGTAATGCTGCACTGTAGTCATAGTTATTTATTTAGATTTTTATTTAGATTTTATTATATGATATTGGTTTGAGACTGAGCGTATTTTATTTAGTGGAGAACTTTGCAGCAATATTTTATTTCTTATTCTACTTTTATTTTATATATATTTTATGAAAAAGTATTTAAAAAAAGTGTATAGTAATAAACCTGCAGTTTAATGTTTGCATTTCTTTCCCTTACTGTACTGAAAATGAACTGAACCGTGACTTTAAAACCGAGGTACGTACCGAACAGTGATATTGAGAGACACAGAGGAGACAGTTGACAAAGGAATTGTTGAATAAAGTCGTTATTTTTGTTATCTTCACTCACAAAAAGTATTTTCGTTGCTTCATAACATTAAGGTTGAACCACTGATGGCAGATGGACTATTCTGATGATGTCTTTCATATTTTTCTGGACCTTGACAGTTTTACTTACTTGGCAGTCTATGGGACAGTCTCAAGCCACCCAGTTTTTATCCAAAATATCTTAAATTGTGTTCTGAAGATGAACAAAGCTTTTATGGGTCTGGAACGACATGAGGATAAGTGATTAATGACAAAATTTTCATTTTGGGGTGGAGTATCCCTTTAAAATTCTGTATGGGCTGTCTTATGCCTCGTTCCAGGCAACCCGTGTTTTTCCAACCTTAAACCTGTGAAAATGCACTAGAGAGGCAGTCAAACCCGTGACTTCCCACCCATGAACTCGTACTAGATCAATGTACTCCGAGTTCTGACGTCACACAGCACACGAAACACCAATGGCATCCCCGACTAATAATGTTGCCAATGGATGAAGTGTTTATACAAGTGTTACACAATGAAAAAACGATTTTAGGAAAATGTAATGTTGCAATAAAATTAATAATCTAGCTACAATTCCTTGCACTCAGGTAGTTTGGCGTGACTTGCCTGGAACGGTACAAAGTCGTAGTTTGAAATCATGACTTACGAGCAAAAAACCTGCCTGGAACGCAGCATTAATCTATGAAAGTGACAGAAGCTCTCCATGAGAAAATGAGTCAAGACTCTTTCTTTTTATTGTCCACCTGAGTATGAATATAAAAAAGAAGTGTCTTTCAAAGACCTTGTGTACTTTAAGTTTGTGTTCCCTACAGTCCATCAGGGAGGACAAAATTATTACCTCAGCATTCAGATGAGCCAACAACATTTAACATTCTTCCTTGAAGCAGATTGTTTTGGGGGGAGGGGGTGTATCAAAAGTTTCCCTCCAAACAAAGAAAACCATTCAAACACAAATAATGCATGACTGATACTTGAAACCCCAAATGTGTGAAAAGCAAACAGGTTTATACTATTAAAGAACAAATGTGTGAGTCACAGGTGTTTGTTGTACTCAATGCTTTCATAAAAATGGATTTGGTTCCTCACAAAATGCTCCCTCTTTTAAAGCACCAAATTCAGTCCACCAGAAACGTAAAACTAATTTACAGCATCTCAATAGTAATGTCAAGGGACTCTCACCCACTAAATCCCATTCTCCATTGGGAATGTATGTAGAGATGTCCACTGCCTGCATCTGTAGGTCCAGGAGCCAGCCGTTATAAGTCCAGGAGCCAAACTTGAGGTCACATTTCTGTATATCGAATGGGAACCAGCGCACATCTATGTAACATGTACTCTTCAGAATACCTGCATGATGATTACACACAAACACATACATACCTGAATCAACAAAATTAATAATAGTAGAGAAAATAATTTTCAACTGTAATTGGATGAATGAAAATTATTTGAACTATTACAGAGGACTCTAGATTGTGACCAATTTGGTCGCATGTGCAACCTATTTTCTCAGTGGTGTGACTAAAAAAACCAGTGTGCACCAGTGTGACCAGCTATTCAAGGGAAAAATAAGTCTCTGCGACTCTGAAAGTCTCCCTGTGGTTCAACAACAGACACTAGAGCCCTACATTTCAGCCTGAGCCCAGCATTCCCCGACTCTTTTGTGCCGCTCGATCCAAACTTGGGCCAATTTTCACATCATAGTTCAGACGCGGGCCGGGCCTCCCATCTGTTTAAGACTGTATTTTAGACATCAATCAATTAGTAATAAAAAAAAAAAATTGCTGCACCGCTGGAAATAACAAGAGACCGCGACTGTCAAGAGCTGCGCGAAAGTGTTAAGTGTCTTGCCGTAGCGTGCCATCGGCGCAGCTGAACAGTTCTGTGTTCAGTCCAAATACACGCAATAGGTTTAAGCTTGCCGCAAAGCACCGGCAAAAGTAATTACCATAAATGCGACAGGGGGGAATAGTAAGGAGATATTTGAATTCTTTACTAATTGTAGCTGTGTAGCAAGGATGCAGTTGCTGAGCCTGACTTGTTATCTCCTTATTAGACGTGCCTTTAGAGAGAATGCATCTTTGCTGATTATGATTATAATGAAAGAGTTTTTGTTTTTGGTTTATTTCGCTAGGTAGCCATTTAAAACTTTCTATAGACTATCATGTCTGTGAGGCATGTTTTCACTGAGTCTCGGTTCATTTTTGTACTCCTGTTAAAGACGTGACGGCAGAAAGCGCATCATGTTTTCTTTATTTTTTAAAAGCACAAAGTTTTGTTGATATTGTGAGTGCACACAAATAAAAGTAGACCCTTTGCAGTTACGAATGATGTATTACTTTTACAGTACCTTAATGACGGCGTATCCACTTTGGCCTCTCTATGTCCTGCAGCATCTCAGCACAAACTATTGGATATTGTGAACATTTATCTGGGTCTAACGTTTAAACATTATTATATGCTTGAACCGTTTTATATCTATAGATTTTATTTTAGGCAAGTCATGATGATTTGAGAAGGCTAAATTGATGAAACATATACTCACTGTCTACCACTGGCCACTTGGTCGTTACTTAAAAAAAAAACAATATATATATATATATATATATATATATATATATATATTTAACAAACAAAAAAAGCTCTGAACATTTTCATTAATTTAATTATCTTTCCAAATCACTTAATATTGCCACGGGAACCGATTCATTATTTGTATCACTCCGCTTGCTGTATTTCCAGAGATTGTCTTCCAGTGGCTTTGGTATTTCTCACAGCAAGTGTCATGACAAAAATCCAAAACCACTATAATCTTAGAAATACTACTGTTGTTGTGTGACACAATGTAGTTTTAAGAGTGTTTTAGGCGAGAATCTTGTTGTTTATTTATTGAATAATGATGTTAAAAGTCAACTTGAGATTTAAATCTGTGGAGGAAGGAAGTAATGTTCTCTATCTGTTGGTCACTTTGAGTTCTACTATACCGTCTCACCGCGTGCCCAGCATTTCATTCGGCACAAACGACAGAGGATCAGATGGCGATAGCAGCATCCACCTCTGAGGATGAAGATTTAGTGGGCTGCCCCCCTCGGTGTTGTTGCCACCGCCAAAATGGACCTAGAATTGATGGCCATGCTTTCCCAGGCCACTGTGAGCTGGTGGTGGGAAGGTTACAATCTTTGTGTAGCATTGGTCTGACATGCGGCTGCTTGTCAACATTTAAAATGCCTTAGGCTTGTGAAGGTGTTTAGGATGTTGCGCTTTCCGTGGACCCCTAATGTCGAGTCACAACATAACTCGAAGTGACCAGCAGACAGGGAACATCTCGGTTAAGTACGTAACCCTTGTTCCTTGATGGAGGTAAACGGAGACATTATGTCCCCATGCCACAACCTCGACTCATTGCTGGTTGCAAGGGACTCCACAGCATAAAACCTGATGAGTGTCGCCTATTTATACCCGTGTGCACAGGGACTGGATAAGCATGCAGAATCCACAAGCCAGATTTCACCGGCATTTTCTCTTAATCAGAGAGGATTCAGGCTCCCAAGACCCCTAATGTCGAGTCACGACATAACGTCTCCGTTCCCTCCATCAGGGAACAAGGTTTACATATGTAACAGAGACAAGTTTTTTTAAGACACTCTGTTGTTGTTTCTTATTTATTTACACATTTGTGCCATCAAACTGTTGTATGAACACAATTTCACACTAGTAGCCATGTGATATCATTCTGTATCAGCATGGCTGTGATTTGGCTCTAGGTGTGAGGCAGCAGGCTGCAGAGTGTGATATTGCTCATGTACAGAATGAAACTGCTAAAGAAATATTTTTATAAAAAAAAAAAAACATATTTGCATGGCTGATATAGTGGTAAGAATAATTTATACCTGGTGGTATGTACTGACAGGAACCTGATGCATTAACCAAGACGTTTGTATGGAAGGTGGCATCAAATCTCTCATCAGCACTACAGAGAAAAAAACAAAACAAAATTCACTCAGAATATTTTTGTAACTGAATTCCTCAAATGTTTGCTGCCCTGTAAGTTACATAAACTAACACACATAGGGAAATCACATACTAGTTATTTCTATCCCAGTAGCTCTCTGTATAATAATATATGTGTCCTTGTCCTTTTATTTTTCTCCTACCTCCAAAAATAATAATATTATGTTGATTAAAATGTCCAATGCAATTGAAATTATAGTTACAAGGAGGCCAGAGGACAGAAGTGTTTGATAATACCTTTGTAAAATAATGTCATAAATCCTTAGTGACATTTAGGACTTATTATTATGTAGGAGGTACACAACATGGTTTTAAACGTCATAGTAATTATACACATTGTGACCTTTTATTTGGCACATTAGTCATATAATTATTATTTGGACAGAGGTGGTGTAGGTTGTACATGTGTGTACAGTATGTGAGTGGGATGTGGGGGTGTAACATGGGAGCACACAAATATGCATCATGTATATACAGTATGTCCAGTACACTACAGTGTGTTTTTATGTTTAAAATTGTACTCTGACTTCAGATAATATGGATGCTAATTCAAAAATGCTGAAAATTGCATGTCATGGAATATACATGTTATACATTATGAATTTATAAGCACTATGTGGCATCATATTTACAAAGTCAGCATACTGTAGGTCTGGTTGAAATTATTAAATTCAGCTTTCAGATACAATAGTATGTATTAATACTTTTAATAAAATGTTATTTATATATTTTCACACTTAATTTTGGTTTTAGTTTTTATATATATTTTATTTAGCTTGAATTTATATCTATTTTAACTTTAGTCATTTTAGTACTTAAATGAAAATTTGAAATGTTGCCCTGTAGCCAAAATAAGTTTAAAATATTTTACTTTATTTTCAATTAATTAAAATGAAAGATTTTTCATAATTTTCAATACAGCACTGATAAGCACTGGATACTTTTTGGATTTTACTCTTTCAACACACTGTTTTCATATTGGTCTTTGAGCTAAAAACACAAATACCATTATGTAAAATAAATCAAGATGTAAGCAATGTCCTCAAAAAGTAATCTCCATTTGTTATATGCTCCTATAACATTCCTTTCCATTTTAAAACCTTTTTTTTAAGAGTCATAGAGGACAACATCCCATTCAAAGTTCCATTTCAACCTACCAGATTTAAGATTTCGACCTACCAAACTGAGAGGAGGCTGCCTGGCTAACAGCTATGGTAAATAAATAAATAAACAATATCTCACATAATGAAAGAATAATTATTTTGACAGCAATTAGCACAAGAACCAGCCTGCAAATTACCAGTTTGCCATACAAATCACCTGTCATGCTCACAATGATGCTTTTGCTCAACATAAAATATCCATTACATGCCTGTGAAAGAGTAACTCAATTGCTGATCAGTCATGTAGTCAAGTCAAAACTATGCTAAATTAACCCATTATTAGCAATAGTTGGCATTTTTAACAAAATTTACACTTGGCATTAAATATTCACCTGGATAAATCAAGTGTAATAGTATGTATAAATAGTTAAACATTCATTAACTGCTAGTTTAAAGCCAAACAGTGGAAACACTGTGTGCAACGAGGCTTTTCAATCTACAAATCGCCGTCATTTACCATGAATTTATGTAGTAACACTCACTGCACCATGGTATTGTGGCAGAAATTTGGGATATTCACAGTGATTTTCTGCTTACCCCCAGGGCATCCAAGATGTAGGTGACTTCGTTTCTTCAGTAGAACACAAACAAAGATTTTTAACTCAAACCGTTGCAGTTTGTCTTTCATATAATGGAAGTGGACGGGAATCACAGCTTTGAAAGTAAAAAAAAGAACGTACACAAACAAAACCAAATTTAACCCTGCAGCTCGTGACGATAAATTGATGTGTAAAGACACAAAACAATCGGAAACTGAACAGTATTTATATAATTTTTTTACCTCTCATTTTCACTGCAGTGTCCGAACTGGCTTCTTCTTGATTTACAGTGGATCGTCGACTTATAAGTGCATTACTACCACCTATCTCTCAAATAAACAATTAACACTCTATCTACAATCTCAATTAGGAGTGTCAATGGTCCATTTGAGAGATAGGTGGCAGTAATGGAAATATAAGTCTGCAATCTACTGTAAGAATAAGATGCAAATGTATCATCACGAGCCACAGGGTTTAATTTGGTTTTGTTTGTTTATGTATTTTTTGACTCTCAAAGCCGTGTTTTCCATTCACTTCCATTATATGACTCACAGACTGCAACGGTTTGAAAATCTTCATTTGTGTTCAAACGGAAAGAACCAAAGTCAACTATATCTTGGATTCCCTGGGGGTAAGCAGATAATCACCAAATTTAAATTTTTTGGGTGAACTATCCCTTTAACATAAAACGTTGTGCATTGCATTCATATTCTGCACTCTTGGTCCTTTAATATCAATGTCTTAATGCAAAAGCCACATTAAGTGTAAAAATATCTACTTCAATTATGTTGCAATTGTTACTATTGAAGTAAAGTGTATATGACAAGTAAAATGTGAAAGAAAATGTATTTTCCTTGGTTGTTGTTTTAAAACCACATTCACACGCTTTTCTGCTCCACTGCACCACCTTTGCGGTCATCTTTCGCAGTGTCTCGAGCATGAAACAGCATTCCAAAAAAATTTTTTTAAAGAGACCATGCATATTTCCACATTCAAATTTTTTTTCAAAACAAAAACACATTCTATATGATTTGTGAAAGCCTTTTAGAAAGTCTGGAATGTCCCACACACCACGGGGGCTGCGGGGGTGTCCTGTACACCACTGGCACAACACCACATCCATTCTCATTAAATATTTTAGCTAAATGCTTATGTCTTGTCTTTAGAGGTTTATCCTCTTTCATCTTATCCTCCGAGTCATCACAGTCAGCATCTCTGAATGTTCTCTTAATATATTCATCTTAACATGGCATGATGCTTTAGCTACTGTCTTCTGCCAAGAGGATCAATGCAATTGGCTGAGTGGCCATGAGCGATATTTTAAGGTGTGCATGATCTGGCAGAATTCAAATGATGTAGATTAAAAGCTCTTTACATCTTTTTCTCAAACTGCAAGTAAGCTGTTGTAATGCTGCATTAGGAAGAGGTGACACCTGTCAAACTACGACAAAATACATTTGCATAATGCAGATTTATGAAGCCTGGCCATAGAGAAGGCAATTACTGCTGTCAGTCACAGACACAAAACACAGCTCCCATTTCTCTATCATACAGGCACATTAAGTTGCAATTCTAATTGTCCATGACAAATGTGTTAAATTAAAAACCAAATGATTGTTGAGAATATGAAGTTATTGTTAGGGTGGTATATGGTGGAAATAAACTGTTTGCAGAGCACATGGGACCAATCTAGACCAATATAGTAATGAATAAAAGATAATGCTGTTCATCACTAAGTGACTAATAACTAATAACTGTACTAAGCTGAAAAATCTAAATATTTGATACATTTCCTTCCTTCTACACAAGTCATGTTTCTTAAAAGTTTTCACATGAATGGCAGATGTAAAGCACTTTCCAGTTTCTCCATTATTTTAGTTGTTGTGATGTAATACATTTATGAAGGATGTCAGAGTCAAAAATAAGCATTTGAATTTTCCTTCAAATATGAATGACTGAAAATAAACAGGAGGACCTGGTAATCTTTCCATTCAACTTGTTAGTCCAGTTGGACCACACAATATGTTCATCAATTGTCTCAATGTTGTACCATCAGTGATTTGTGATAGGAAATCTGCAATATTCTAAATGGTTTGAACCCTTTCAAACACATCGCACATGCATATGTTGCAGTTTATTTTATTATTTTTCAAATCATCTTGCATATTCTTCCAGCCAGATTTGTTTATCCTTATCAGTTTTTTTAACACTTTTAAGGATGCATTGCAAACTAGTGAAATATTTTTAGTAACTTACCAAACGTTTTACTACAGTGTTTTTCAGGCCCAGTAATTTTTGTAACTAATAAAATCATTCAGCTGCAATCTGCTCTATAAACGAGTGTTGCACACCAAATCTGGCACACAATATGTTGCTGGTTGTAGTTCTGCTACAAAATGAAAAGCTCATTTTAATTACTGTACTGAATCCAGATAATGTAAACCTGGAGTAATACTCTTATTAAGACAACACCAAGATTACAGAATTCTGTGATGTGATAAAAACATCCTGATTTAAAGATCTGCTAATGAAATTACACATTGGCAATTGAAATGATGCTAGAGAAACATTAGGAGAGACTGAAGGGAAATACATCTGATCATTTTTATCACTGGAATTTGAGGCAAATATTTGTAATCATGCATTTCTGCAGAATGCACACAAAAGACTATGATGAAGAAAGAAATGGGGGGATGGAAGTCTTGTAATCAGTGCAGTCCATTATATAAAAAGAGGGTGGTGGTAAGGAAAGTGAATCTGACCCCTGAGCAGCTCTGTCTAAATAATACATAACACTACAGTACATCTATCCTCTCCCAGCATACACAAACATGGCAAACACACAGCATGTTTTATATTACAGATAAGTGTGATGTGAGAGAGTGTTTATGTTGGGATTTACACTGCAAGTACAGCACATACTGCTTTGCACAATACATTACAGGTTTTCTCAATTGCTTTGGCAATTTTTCTTAAACTTCTAAGGGAAACTGTTATAAGTTTACATGTAACATTTCTAGAGATAAAGGTATTGTACAAATTTTTTGTATTTGCATGTGCATCTCAATAAATTAGAATGTTGTGGATAAGTTCATTTATTTCAGTAATTCAACTCAAATTGTGAAACTCGTGTATTAAATCAATTCAATGCACACAGACTGAAGTAGTTTAAGGCTTTGGTTCTTTTACTTTAACTGTAAAGATTTTGGCTCACATTTAACAAAACCCCACCAATTCACAATCGCAAAAAATTAGAATACTTCATAAGACCAATAAAAATATTTTTAGTGAATTGTTGGCCTTCTGGAAAGTATGTTAATTTACTAAACATGTACTCAATACTTGGTAGGGGCTCCTTTTGCTTTAATTACTGCCTCAATTCAGTGTGGCATGGAGGTGATCAGTTTGTGGCACTGCTGAGGTGCCACAGGTTTCTTTGACAGTGGCCTTCAGCTCATGTGCATGGTTTGGTCTCTTGTTTCTTATTTTCCTCTTGACAATACCCCATAGATTCTCTTTGGGGTTCAGGTCTGGTGAGTTTGCTGGCCAGTCAAGCACACAAACAACATGGTCATCCAACCAACTTTTGGTGCTTTTGGCAATGTGGACAGGTGTCAAATCCTGCTGGAAAATGAAATCAGCATCTACAAAAAGCTGGTCATCAGAAGGAAATATGAAGTGCTCCAAAATTTCTTGGTAAACGGGTGCAGTGATTTTGGTCCGATAACATTGCACCCCAAATCATCACAGACTGTGGAAACGTAACTCAGGCAACGACTTCTCCACCCTTCCTCCAGACTCTAGGACCTTGGTTTCCGAATGAAATACAAAACTTGCTCTCATCTGAAAAGAGGACTTTAGACCACTGGGCAACAGTCCAGTTCTTCTTCTCCTGTGGTTCAGGAGTGGCTTAACAAGAGGAATATGACAACTGGATACAGTACTCTGTGAACAGCCAGCTTGGGAATTAATGTTTGTGGCTTACCCCTCCTGGTGAAGGGTGTTGACAATGATTTTGTTTTGGACAACTGTCAGACAATTTGAGTTGAATTACTGAAATAAATGAGCTTTTTCACTACATTCTAATGTATTGAGATGCACCTGCTGTAGCTGCTGCTATTTAGAGTTGTGACATGGCAGTGCTTGTGCTTGGCAAACTCTATATATATAGCCTTTGCTTCCAAATTTGTTAATTGATGTGATTCCTATTTCATTACAATGGCAAGTAGGGTTGCAAGGAGGCAGATCATGTCCAGCATAATGAGAACTTTGCAAAAGGTTTTGAAAATGTACAACATTTTTCTAAAATTTCCAAAAAATCCTGGAAAGTTTACAAAAATTCTATAAAACTTCCACCCATTTGCAACACTATAGCAAGCTAGTAGACATAACAACAATTCACAACCAGAAGTTGTGATGAGTTTGAGAATTTTCAGTGAAAATCAACTAATTTGAAACTAATTTGATAATTGAGTCAAAGTGATGGAGAAAAACTAATATAACTACTACAGTATGTAGTATATATATATATATCTGCACAATTTCATCGTCTGTTCTGTATGATACCTGACTACTATAACATGTATGTCAGAAAACTCTTGACCAGCTCTTGTAAATAATTCAAATTTCTTGGGAAAAATATGTTCTAAAAAATAAAAAAACAAGAAGCAAATATGACAACACCCTGATTTCCACAATACGTTATCACTGATTACAGCATGGATGTTTGCATCAGAACAGGAAAAGACACTTAAAATGGATTGCACCTACCCCTGATATTTCCCTGCATTTTTTGTATAGTCCTGTCTTGAAATGAATCTCTTAAAGAAACACAAACTTTCATCCAACCACTGACACTGTATACCATTTCTTTGAGACAGACATACAGAATGGAAGGGTTTGAAATTGTAGAGTTTTTCTGTATTATTTTACTCATGTTGTCTCTCTTGAACTCTTTCTTTTATTCTTTTCAGAACAGTGACATTGCCATCATCAGGAGTTTATCTATGGGTAAGCAGCTTAATGATGTGTGTAATTCTCTTCTCACCTCACTAACTTCTCTGTCTGTATTCCTCTCCTTTCTATTTTCTTTTTCTACTGGTATTCAACTTAAATAAATTTTGTTCTAATCACCTCTATAATATGATCTGGACATCTTCCGATCAAGTAGTAAAGGGTGTGGAACATATTAGAAAGAATCCAAATACACTGGATTAAAGATGGGATATGATAAAACTAAAAGCAATGCAGCTAAATGAAGAGAATCAGAATACATTACATTGTTAAAGTTGAAGACTCAGATTCAGATGTTTGTTTACACACAAGAGTTATTTATTGGTGACAGACAAATAAAATAAATGTGAGTAAAAATATATTATATATTATATAATATTAATATATTATATAAAAAACAAGAGGTAGGATATGTTAAATAAGTATAAATAGTGTATTGGATATTGCACATAATTAATGGGACAATGATAGGGCACAATGATGAAATGATATATCAACTCTTCTGGAGATTAAACCTGTTAATATACTAGACTAGACACTGACTATTCCTAAGAGGTTAAACACATTGAAAGTAGCACTAAAAGTAGCACTGATTCAGAATGGTCCTTGATACAAATGTTGACTATCATTTATTGTACGGTTTAAGATTTAAGGAGCACATACTTAGTCTCCTTCTGTCTGAGAAAAATAAAGATTGTATGCCTTATTTTATCTCTAAGTTATCTCTTCTTAAAACTTAGTATAACTCTCTGACTTTCTGTAATTAAATTCATAATTCAATGTTATGATCAAGTCTTTCTCAGTGTAAACGTTTTAATGGTTTAACTGTTGTTGGCAGGTGGATTTGTAGTAATTTGAAGGGGGAAAAAAGCTAATTAATGCTTTGTGATTTGTAAACAGATGTTTCACTGCTTGTCTTACTTGCCTGAGCTTTCAATTCTGTGGTAAGAGCAACTAGATTGAAGTAAGATATTATAAAACTGCATCACAAATCAGTTCAGACCTCCATTCGGATGGAACGGATGGTGACTCAAATCTACTGAGTATTGACTAAAGGCTTTGAAAGCCCATCCAAACTTCAACCTTTCTTAAAGACAGAATTCACCTAAAAATGAAATTTGTAATTTACTTACCTTCATTTCATAGCAAAAATAAAGGACTTTCTGACTTCAGTGGACCAAAAAAAAAAAAAAAATGCATTAAAGAATGTTCATGCTCTTTCTCGTATAACATTTAAGAGGATAGTTCACCCAAAAATGAAAATTCTGTCAGTAATTACTCACCCTCATGTCATTCTAAACCCATAAGTTGAATTTTCCTCCACGTCACCATCCACCACCATTAACAAGAGTACCACAGCTTTACATTGCTGTCTATAGAGGGTTAGAAAGCTCTCAGATTTCATCAAAGGTATCTTAATTTGTGTTCCAAAGATCATCAAAGGTCTTATGTGTTTGGAATGACGTAACCCTATGGGAGAGACTTCTGGTTTATTAGCCACTATAGGTAAATAACAAGGAGAATTACAATGCACTTTGCACTTCAAACCATTGTGTTCACAATTAAGATAATACATTAAAATAATATGATAAGACAAACCAACTTTCAATATCAAGCAGCAAAACGAACTGTTTTGTTCAGCTAAAAATAGCTGGTCGGAGTGGACACAGATGAGACCGGAAGCCAGACCCATAGAATTTACAATGCGAGCATTTAATAATCACAATGCTCCAGCTCTGCTCAGTATGCTTGAAATATCAAAAATAAAAAATAAAATAAATAAAATAACAGGAAAGTTTAAAAATGGCTTATTGGAACAATAGTGTGCAAACTTTTTTTCCTACAACATGACAAGCTGGTTGTAAGCATTATAATGTACACTCACTTAAAGGATTATTAGGAACACCTGTTCAATTTCTCATTAATGCAATTATCTAATCAACTAATCACATGACAGTTGCTTCAATGCATTAAGGGGTGTGGTCCTGGTCAAGACAATCTCCTGAACTCCAAACTGAATGTCAGAATGGGAAAGAAAGGTGATTTAAGCAATTTTGAGCATGGCATGATTGTTGGTGCCAGACGGGACGGTCTGAGTATTTCACAATCTGCTCAGTTACTGGGATTTTCACCCACAACCAATTCTAGGGTTTACAAAGAATGGTGTGAAAAGGTAAAAAACATCCATTATGTGGCAGTCCTGTGGGCGAAAATGTCTTGTTGATGCTAGAGGTCAGAGGAGAATGGGCCGACTGATTCAAGCTGATAGAAGAGCAACTTTTACTGGAATAACCATTCGTTACAACCGAGGTATGCAGCAAAGCATTTGTGAAGCCACAACACGCACAACCTTGAGGCAGATGGGCTACAACAGCAGAAGACCCCACCGGGTACCACTCATCTCCACTACAAACAGGAAAAAGAGGCTACAATTTGCACGAGATGAAGACTGGAAAAATGTTGCCTGGTCTGATGAGTCTCGATTTCTGTTGAGACGTTCAGATGGTAGAGTCAGAATTTGGCGTAAACAGAATGAGAACATGGATCCATCATGCCTTGTTACCACTGTGCAGGCTGGTGATGGTGGTTTAATGGTGTGGGGGATGGTTTTTTGGCACACTTTAGGCCCCTTAGTGCAAATTGAGCATCGTTGAAATGCCACGTCCTACCTGAGCATTGTTTCTGACCATGTCCATCTCTTTATGACCACCATGTACCCATCCTCTGATGGCTACTTCCAGCAAGATAATGCACCATGTCACAAATCTCGAATCATTTCAAATTGGTTTCTTGAACATGACAATGAGTTCACTGGACTAAAATGGCCCCCACAGTCACCAGATCTCAACCCAATAGAGCATCTTTGGGATGCGGTGGAACGGGAGCTTCGTGCCCTGGATGTGCATCCCACAAATCTCCATTAACTGCAAGATGCTATCCTATCAATATGGGCCAACATTTCTAAAGAATGCTTTCCGCACCTTGTTGAATCAATGCCACGTAGAATTAAGGCAGTTCTGAAGGCGAAAGGGGGTCAAACACAGTATCAGTATGGTGTTCCTAATAATCCTTTAGGTGAGTGTATAATTACTGGGTCTTGCAGTGCGAATTTTGTTTGTGATAAAAATAACAGTACGTTTTCATCAGTTATTTTACCTACGGATCGATGCATTTCTTACAGATTTCTGTTCATTAGAAATCAGATACAGAGGAAGTAGCACTGTAAGATTACATTTGTTGAATGCATTGTTGAGTGACCGATTCCTTGTTATAGTACTTATTTAAATCATGCTTTCAGCTGAAAATATTCAGTAGCCTATCTAGAAGGAACAAACAAATTCTCTGAGAACTTTAACTTCCCGCTCATGTCCATCGCCGTCCATAGCCTTCACATTCTTTCTCTATCTATCTAGCTAAATATGTTTAACGTAATTCTTGCTAAATAGGCATACTGTATGCAGTTATATGACGGGCCATTGGCATTAATTGTACAAGTGCTGGAGTGAGTGAAAACAACAATGCTCCACCTTTTAAAAAATCTGCACCTTGCTCCAGTCAAAATCACACCGCTCTCACTCCACTCATCTCACATACTCTGATTTTTGAGTAACTGTTGCTGTCATTAAAGATCTATTTCAGAACCAGCCGCTATCAAAATAATCTGGATGCGGGCGTGGGGCAGATATTATTGCTGGCAGGCCAGTTGTGTAGTAACTATGTATTAACTACTTAATACACCACCTGTTCTAATGTTTGTGTGTAATCTTATAAATATTCCTGATCCAAACCTTTGCGCCCAAATGCCAACTTCTGGTAACACCTTGTCTTACAGTGTCCTCATTACACGTTCGATGTACTTGCTATAGTAATAACAGTAAATTTAAATAATTACGAGCAACTTACCCTAAACCAAACTCTAATCCTGACCATACCCTTATAGTAGGTACACACTGTTAATATTACTAAGAACTTAATTGAATATTTACACTGTAACATGGACACTTTAAAATAAAGTGTAACCACACTTGTTTATACAAACCATGATCACATCAGTTTAATCCTATATTCATGTATCATTTTGCTTTGTTTCCTGACAACCGACAGATTATTTATCTTGCCCTAAAATTAATCTGTAAAACTGTATTCTACAGTGTCCTCATTTCACTTGTTACAGGTACTTGCTATATAAAATTATTTATAATCACAAGCAACTAACCCTAAAGCATTCTCTCACCCCAACCCTATAGTAAGCACACATTGTTAATTGATATTACTCCATACAAAAATCTAGAATTACACACCCTAAACTGAAATGTAGCCACTTTTTCTTATCACTGAAGATACCTTTTTGTATTGCTATTGCTGCTGTCTTAGAAAAGCAATAAGGCACTGGATTATGTTGTATGTGTTGTATTGTATGAACAGCATCCTGTGGCTTATTGCTTTATTGAAAAAAAAAAAAAAAAGTTTAATAGGCAGGAACATAGAAAGTAGTGGGCTCCAAGCAAACAAAATTATATTAATGTGACAATGTGTCCATTACCTGTTATACAGCAGAATATCTGGTGTCCAGATCTGATTGGATGGGAAACGCAGTGTCTGAACACCAGGATAGTTATCAGGGTTCCAGCTCAGATAGACATCCGTCCATCCCTGAATACACAAAACACACATCAGATTCAACACCATTAAAAGGCTTGACTGTTAAGACACAAACATATTGGACAAAAACACACAGCCAGAAAACACAATAATACAATCACACAGCTGTGGTCTGCCCAGGGTACACATGTGTACATTTAGCACTGGGAAATAAGAAGAGAACATAAATACACATAAAACACAGAGCAAAGGCATATGCATGTGCAATCACAATGTGCCGAAACAATCCCTAAAAATCGCATAAATGCCATTAATTAAAGTTAAAGTTAAAGTTGAAAGCTATTTAGTATGAGTAATGTGTGTTGACATCTCACTTCTTTGTGCATGAACTCCACCTGATCCCTTTTCAGAGGTGTAGACAGCCCGTGGCTATATTTTCTCTAGCCTAAAGTTGCCTCCCCCCTGTATTAAAGGGCAGGATAATATGCAGTGGCACAGTGGATTTAGCGTAATATATTCTTTTTAAAACCTTTTTAAAGCAGCACACAAGCAGTCTTTCTTATAAACAACAGAAAGCACACTAATACTCCATTAAATGAATTTAGAGATGCCGTCTGAGTCAAACAAGACATTGCATTCTGAAATCAGACATCAGATGCCATATTGATAATTAGAACAAATATTCCCATTTTTTGATACTCAGCATATTTATTCCAGTACAGTAGCATTGCAGTGCTGCAGTTTTATGTTGTCAAATGTGGATTGTTTGTTGATAGTTAATTTTTCATAGTTATTAGGGAAAATGTACAAATAGTTAATTCAGAGTTTAAGATTGGCCATGAAGCTTCCTCAAGCCCCATTCCCTATTCATTGAAATATTAACATTGTGTGCGGATACGTACTTAAAAAAAAATCACGTTTAAATATACTTTGACAAAAATACTGATTTACTAATGAAGGGTTCAACCAAAAAAAATGAAAATTCATAAAAATCTAGATTTTAATCTGAGCTTCTATTTATTCATATACAGTGGTGGCCAAAATTATTTGAACACTACAGTTTTCATTCAGATTTTAAAAAATGGTTTTAAATATGTTATTTCTATATTTGCAGTAGTGTCAGCAGGAAATATCAGTTTACATTTCCAAACATTCATTTTGTCATTAATTGTAATAATCCAGAGATTTTTGTTTGCACAAGGAGTCTGACAAGAGCCAGTGCTCCACACAAAGATCTGGGGCCTGTACAATGAAGCTGGATTAGCTGGCTAGCCAGGTAAGTTTCAGGTTAGTTTGCACCAATCCTGGGTTTTAGGTACCACATAAGTGGCTTGGCTTTTAGCAGCATTCATTGCCATGGTAATTTACACTCCACGGCTAACCTGCTCCGGCCGGGGCAGGCTATGTTCTGGGTTATGGATCTCAAACTGAAGTTGACCAATCAGATGTGAGAGAAGTGACACATGTCTGACACAAAGTCACTCCCCCAGTTTATCTTGCTCCAAATTAATGGTCACTAATGCAAAAAAAAAAAAACAAAAAAAAACAAACAAACAAAATGGAAGTCTGGCTTTAATGATAATTACTGAGTCATTTTATGATTTATATAATTATAGTGATTCATATTATCATTATTATTAATTATCTTTTACACACAAGCAATTTTAGTTCAACAGTTATTTTAAATAATTTATTTGAAATAAATATTAATGTATACAGATCATGTAATATAAATAAGCTGTAGTATCAAAAGATTGCACTATTTAAAAAATAAAAAATCTGACCTTACATGTTCGAGTCTCTATATATTTTTAAATGTATAAACTAACTTAACAAGTTTCACTTGTCACTGCACTGAAAGAGCAAGATTATTTATTTTATTTGTCCTCCCCATGTCCACCCACCTATTTTTTACATGACTTTTAAATTTGTCATATTCTTTCATCTCTTAACCCTAGGCAAAACATTACAGGCCCCTGATCTCACCATCACCCAGTCTGTCAGGAATAACATGAAGAAACAGAACAAAGAGAGATGGACTAAATCCAGAAGAACTGTGGCAATTTCTCCAAGATGCTTCAAGAGACCTACCTGCAAAACTACTTGAAAAATTCCATGAGGGCAAAAGCTGTTTTAAATGTAAAGCATGGTCACACCAAATATTGATTTCATTTAGTTAATAGAAGTTTACTGATAAAATATATATATTTATAACATTATTATTGACAGCATCCTCATTTTACAGCATTTTTACACAAGTGCCTAAAACTTTTAACAGTAATGTATCTTTGTAGGTAGGTCTCTTGAATCATCTTTGCCATTGCCACAGTTCTGATGATTTGGATGAATTATCCCAGTAACGCTTGGAAATTGTGGTAGAAGTTCTCGAGAATGTAAAAAAAAAACTGGCATGAATTTGATGATGTTGGTTTAAGCACATATATTCTTTATTACATTTGTCCCTGTTTATCTCATATATTACAGATTGCTGTCATTATAATTCAACCTTTCAGCTATTTCTGATTACTTGTGTGTGTGTGTTCAATGATGCACAGTTAATTGAGTTAAAACAACAGGAGGAAAATCATGTTTGTTTCATCCTCACAGATCACATCAGATCATTCAGGAGGAAAGAGGATTTTTTGTTCCACACATCTCTCTCTCTGTGTGTGTCTCTGTGGCTCAGATGTCCCAGTGTGCTTTAGTGATCGTATTCCCTGAGGCGATGTCTCTCTCTCCGGACACACTAGAAAGGATCAGGGAATGTGTGCTGCACATATTTCATATATGTACTGCAACACGTACTTACAGTAGAACATACTGTTTCTACTCCGTGTCTAATAAAAGCATAGGAAGAAAACAAAAAATCCACTTAGTCACATGCAGTTTCATGTTTTCTAAGCAACAGATTTTAGAACAAATAAAAGATAAGTTGAGAACATAATTGTTGGTCCAAATTCGTATTAGTATATTTGAATGATCTGTGTTGATATTTTCATTTTATACTTTAAAATAATTTGTTTATATTAAATAAAAAATAAAAAATCCAATTTATTTTTTTAATAATAAATGCATTACTTAATAAAATAAGTATAATACATTTGTGCTATTTATTTCTATAAGTGAATTCATGGAAAAGCCTTTCAAGAACAATTTGATGAACTTTATTTAAGATCATGCCATCATTCTACACTTCATCTTCCCCATGCTACCAACAACAACAAAAATTGTATAAGTTTAATCGTTTAGAGATAACTTGTTGTGGTAATAATAGCAGGTGCAACTTACAGATGCATCTCAATAAATTTGAATGTTGTGGAAAAGTTCATTTATTTAAGTAATTCAGCTCAAATTGTGAAACTTGTATATTAAATAAATTCAAAGCACAAAAGTCCAAAGTCTAAGGAGAAGAAGAACTGGACTGTTGCCCAGTGGTCCAAAGTCCTCTTTTCAGAAAAGAGCAAGTTTTGTATTTCATTTGGAAACCAAGGTCGTATAGTCTGGAGGAAGAGTGGAGAAGCTCACAGCTTTTTGAAGATACTGATTTCATTTTTCAACAGGACTTGGCACCTGTCCACACTGCCAAAAGCACCAAAAGTTGGTTAAATGACCATGTTGTTTGTGTGCTTGACTGACCAGCAAATTCACCACACCTGAACCCCACAGAGAATCTATGGGGTATTGTCAAGAGGAGATGAGATGAGAAATGAGAAACAAGAGACCAATGCAGATGAGCTGAAGGCCATTGTCAAAGAAACATGGGCTTCCATACCACCTCAGCAGTTCCACAAACTGAGACATTTTTTAGACATTAGGAATGACAGACAGAAAGGGTAAAAAGCTGCAGTTAAGTCAGTCAGGCCTGTTTGAGGAGACAATGGAACTCCTATTCAAAATCAGTAGCAAAGCAACTGAGCTTTGTAGAAGACAGATGTAGCTACTTTTAGCTGACATTCGGAAAATACAGGACCAAACCACACGACAACCGCTACAACCTTCACTATTACCGCTCATCTTTCTCTCAGCCTTTATCTCAATCATAAACCTGTGTGTCTAATGCTACATTTAACATGTGACGTTCATCTGTGGGCCATACTTTGCAATGTCAACAAACCAAAAGTCAGTTTGTTGGTGATTATCTGTGCAAGGTCTGTCTCTATGCCTGCTTGGCACTTTGGAAAGCAACTGGTCTGAATGTTGGGTTCAAAATCAGGGTGGCCCCTTTGTAGAAAATTTCTTATCCAATATTAATTTCATGGTTAAGTTAACTCATGCATTATGGCTGATGAGGTCAAAAAAAGGTGAATTAGAGCTGAGCAATGTTTCAGACAGATAGAAACACCTTCTAACAACTAAAACCCATAGTTTGTGCAAGCCGTGTCTTTCATGAAATTTCACACTTGCCTGCTTTCAGGCTGATTATGTTTACCAAATATATTTAATGTGCCTATGTTTTGCACCTTTAGTGGTCTTAGGTATTTTAGCAATTACCTTGGTTTGTAATGTTTCTCAGCCTGGAAGCTTTTACTCAAGTGAGTCACAAAATTAGTCAAAATGAGCAAATAAATAAATAAATATAGGAGTATTTTTTCTTTTCTCCATTATAAGACCTTCAAAATGATATATGGTTTGTTGGAATTGGACAAAAAATAACTGAGCTTCACCCATTTGAAGTCAACACGCTTCAAACACACGCTGGTGGAAGTGTCTTTATATGAGGATTCATGTCAGTCAGTGGTGAGAAGAGATTGCAGAAAAGGTACACCTCTCAGAAAACGTATAAAGATAATTTTAAATGTTAAACTACTATTTGGATTATTGGGATTGCTAGATGAGGGCTTGACAAACAAATTTTTGTGAAAAATATTTTTTTTTTTTTTTGCCTGTAGCTCGAAATTAGCCAGTGTGCGTTCTGATTTCTTTTGTCAGTATGGGTCACATATGCTGCACAAAAAAATGCAGTCCAAAGGGGGGTGCACCTGACAATGGCAGCCTTGTACACACCATTCCATAAGTTAAGTCAGAATGCCCATAATAAGTCAAGCTCCCAGACACAGACTTGGTCCTGCTCCACTTCAAGCAGTTATTTTAGTAGTAAATCTACCTTATGTGACCAAGGGGTGTGACATTAAACCTAGAAGCCATTGAAATGTTGTTATCTTGTCGCTCTGAGGACTGAAACCTTTGTTCTCATCACCTGCAAGCCATGTGACTGGAACAACCTATTCAAATTTCAAATAATTCTGTTGTTGTTTTTGGCTTTTCATGGTGATGTCTGAACAATGAGCATTTGAGGAAGACATGCCACCAAGTGGCATAAATGAGCAGGACAGGAACACGGGGACTGTCATGTTTAAAACAAGCAAAATTGCTAATAGACTTTTAAAAAATGATGCTGTAAAAGTATAAGTGGAGGACACGGACCACTTTGTATTAAATGACGAAGAGAAATCATAATGTTCAGTATGACAGCTGTAGGAATGGAAGTTCCACCTTTCAGTTAAAAAGCCAATCATCTTTTTCATTGACTTAATTTACCCTAGAATTTACTCTGTGATTTCTCCATAAAAAATATAGTTAATTACAGTTTTTAGCATGTTTTGAGCCAGAGAAGCAACATTTATGTGTCACCGATATGGTTAATGAAATGCACGAAGAAGACTGAGCAATTCACATAATCTTTAATAATACACAAAAGGGTAAACACAGGTCAGACAGGCAGGATGGACACATAGAGATGCAGTGGATCAGATGAGGGAACACAGGACTGATCACAACTATATATACACTGAAGAAAATGGAGATAATGACACACACTTGAACTAAATGACAGAGTCAAACATGAGGGAAAACTGGGTCACACAGAGCACATGAAGGATGAAACATAACAAAACAGGTCCTTAGGTCTGACAGTTCACCCTCCTCTGGAAGGCGCGACCTCACGGTGCAGAGAACAACAAAAGGAGAGATGGAGGAGGCTTAGGAGGAGGACACAAGGAGTGGTGAAGGGATGGTGACAGGGGATGGCAAAGGGCTGGCAGGAAGACAAGACAGGTGGAGGCTCCAGTGGAGGACGGACACTCATAAGGAGGATGACAAACATTCAGGGTTGAGATAATGCATGGAGGAGACAAGAGGAGCCATGGCTGATCAGATGGAGGGAGGAGCCAGGAAGAGGACAGGAGGGACTTGGAGCTGGAGGAGCCAGGTGCGACCCAGGCCGCAGCTATAATGGCTGACGGAGGGAGGAGCCATGGTGGAGGAAGGGCTGCCGACAGAGAGCTTAAAAGCCATGGTGACATGGAGGATTCAGAGGGCCAAGGCAGAGCAGATGGCTCCGGCCACTGAGGCAGAGGCGGGGATCCAGAAGGCCGCGGTGGAGCCGGAGGGAAGGAGGGGCCTAACCGAGCCGGAAGGATGAAGTGTAGCAGGAGGATTGAAGTCCCAAGGTGGTGGATGGTCGATAACAGACCAAGGCAAAGCCCAAGGGACAATGGACGAGAGAGCGCAGCAGAGCTCGTGGACTGATGGGCCACGGTGGACAGGCAGGGCAGACAGATAGTTCAGGGCAGGCAGAGAGTTCAGACGGGGTGGGAGAAGAGGGGGCAAGTATGCATATATATCCAAATAACAGTCCACTGAGCTCAGCTAACCCTCAGCCATGATGCAGTGGGCGGAGCTGTCACTGTCCTTAACACTCTCTCCTGTGGCAACTCTGTTGCCCGCTGTCGCACCTGGTCTGTTGGGCTCTAGAACTGGGGCGATCCTCGGCATTGTCGCTCCACTTTGAGATGGTTTGTCAGTCCCGGCGGACTCTGGTTCTCCATCAGCAGTAAGCTCATACTTTTTCTGCTTGCAGCAGGGTGATGGTGGGCTGAGCTCTGGGTCGAGTCGCGTTCCGGTATGAGGTCGATGGGTAGGAAACAGTTAGCCCCGGTCTTGAACAGGGACTTAGTGAGGGCGGTAGTGATGGTGAGACAGCTGAAGTCCCTCATAAAATCCTCAATATCTTGGCTCCTCCGAGCCAAGGCGGTGAATCTTGCGGCATACTCCATAACAAAAAAACTAAAATTTCACAAAAACAAAACCAAAAAACGCAAGAAATAACACCGCCTACTCTATTCTAAGTCCGTTCTTCTGTCACTGCTATGGTGAATTAACCGTACTAACAAGACATTGAACAATGCAAATAGTCTTTAATAATACACAAAAGGGCGGACAGGCAGGATGCACATGTAGTAGACAGGACGAGGTAACACAGGACTAAACATAACTATATATACTCTAAAGAAAATGAAAATAATTAATGACACACCTGAACAAATGACACAAACAAACATGAGGGAAAACTGAGTTACACAGAGCACATGAGGGATAAAACACAACTAAACAGGTCCATATGTCTGACATTATGACACCACTGTGATCAGATTTGAGTCCAAGCTGGAAAAACATGCCTATGGCGACATTTCTGCAAAATATTGAGATAAATTTCTGCAAAGTCTCTGCAAAAATACAAATAAACGTGACTCTGGCAACTTGGTTTTTGTTTGTATTTTGGTAGTCCTCTGATGAAATGTAGAGTGTGTTTCTAAAAGGTTTACTTTGAAATTAATGTACCACCTTCAATAAACCCTACCCAAAACCTAATCGATAGTGTTAACAAAACCAAACGTGAGATAAAAGCACATTTAAGCACATAAAATAATTTTAGCTGGCTTCTACAAGTCTTTTAGCTCTTTAATTTGGACTTTTACCCAAACGCTCCACATTGCAAGTGAATGTTGTACCAGGTGAGCTATACTGAGAAAGTTTGCTACAGTACATCAGAAAAGTCATTCATATGGTACACATGATGTATAAATGTCAAAATTTATTAGTTTATAAGTCATACAATATAGAATGCATAGTTTTGAAGACTTAAGGTGGGCGCATACTGTACGATTTGTAATAGTCCTTTGCTATTGTTGCTTGTCAGACTGTAAGAACATGACGATCATGTCACACTGTGAGATCTCAGATGCCATTAATGTCAGACTGTATGACAGTCAAGACACAATAAAAATGGGTACGCACAAGAAATCTTTTCTGGAGTTTTTCATTATCAACCCATACAAGCTCAGTGAGCTTCATTACAAGTGGAGCTGAAATGTTGGCTATCATGAAAAGTATATGAATGACGGCAATACCAGCATATTTAGGAAGAATAATGTAATCAACACCCACCCACCCACATAAAAGCAGCAGCACAACTGGTGTTTATCATAGCAAAAGCAACATGTCATGTTAATTCTGTGAGTGGAGGACGGGAGCGCCGGAGTTTATGGCAGTTACAAGAAATCTCTAGCATTAATTCTGAGCATGGCTTGTCTTGAAAAACGAAAGACAGTTTTGACGTTCGTCGTAGCAGACATCACACTGCAAGACTATGCGACAAACCTTTTTAAACTGCCAGAATTTCATCAAATTTGTCAAATTTGATCACAACAGCCATTAATCAACTGTTGGTGAACATGTCAAAACAGTGATTAAAGACTACAGATTTTAGCCTAGGATTATTGGAATTTTTTGCCTAGAAATTTGACCAAAATGACTGTCAAGTGAACTTGGTTGCCTTAAAGCACATGTACAAAGAGTACAGAAGGAAACGAAGTAAAAACTCACCAGCTGTAGCCAGGCGTTGGTTATTAATACCTGATTTTTTTCATCCTGGGGCAGAGAAAGGAAAGAAAAAAAGAGATTCAGTATCAAATGAGGACATAAATGAAGGATTTCTTCAAATTGAACAAATCTCCTTTCTGTCTCTATAATCCTAACCCTTTCTATGAACAAAGTCTTTTATTCTTTTTTGGCCGTCTGTGTACCATTTGCTCTCTATCTCTATCTTCTCACACACACATCCACAGACTTTGCCTTTTGGAGTATTTGAGATAAAGCCATCAGAGACCAGCTATGACATCAAATGAATAGGAGCAATCTAACCTTAAAGCAGTTTCACAAAGTGACAATCACCATTTCAATACAGATCTCATAGTAAACCTCTTGGGCTTTAAAGCTTGACTTCAACATGCATCGATCTGTGTCAGATTCTGTGTGTGTTTATGTGAGTTCTAGAACATTGAGCTTTGAATGATCAAAGATGTTAGTTTCATTCAGAGTGTTGGCTCTCATTTCCTCACATTTCATTCAGTTTGGACCAGGGATGATCCACAGTGCCATCCATTTACCATTAAATGTTCTTGGTTCAGCTATATTTCAATAAGTAACTGACAGATAAGAACAAAGCATCAGTTTCAGAGAGGTCCAAATAAAGTGTAAACACTTTTTATACACAACATAGCACTATACATACAAGATACTATTATAGAATAAATAAGATTAAAAAAAAAAGATAACTGTTTTTAAATTTAGGAAGTATTTAACTCAACAACAAAAAAAAACTGCACAAAATTGTTTACTGTGCAAAAGAAACTCTGCATATTAGAAAGATTTATGAATGATCATGTGACAAAGACTGGAGTAATGGCTGCTGAAAATTCATATTTGCCATAACAGGAGTAAATTAAATTTAAAATATATTTGAAAAGAAAACAATTAGGTAAACATTGAAAAGAATAAAGCCAATATTCAACTCTGCTTTCTGAAGTAAATTACTGTTGAAAAGGAGCTTATAGAGGTCAGTTTAGAGTTGACAAAAACAGTTTTCATTGTTGCTGATCTTAAATCGCAGTTTAAATCTTTCCTTAAGGCACCAATGATTACTCATGCTTAGGAGAAACCCGTCCTTGTTTCCTCTCTCCAGCTCCTCTGTCACTGAGCAATGAAGTCACTTTTGGCAAATGCAGAATGGGGTGCATTTACTCTTTGTTCCCTCAGTTCAAATCTATTTGGCACAGACAGCATTACTTCAGTGCCGTAAGAGTGTGCTGATCTGCTTTATATTTATATATACATTTATTTTAAATAATTTAAATACTATTTGGAACAAAATAATAAACGCAACACTTTTGTTTTTGCCCTCATTTTTCATGAGCTGAAATCAAAGCTTTAAGACTTTTTCTATGTACACAAAAGGCCTATTTCTCTCAAATATTGTTCACAAATCGGTCTTAATGTATTCAGGGGTCCGAAAACCAGTCAGTATCTGGTGTGACCACCTTTTGCCTCATGCAGTGCAACATATCTCCTTCCCATAGGGTTGATCAGGTTGTGGATTGTGGCCTGAATGTTGGTCCACTCTTCTTCTATGTCTGTGTGAAGTTGCTGGATATTGGCAGGAACTGGAACACGCTGTCGTATACGCCGATCCAGAGCATCCCAAACATGCTCAATAGGTGACATGTCCGGTGAGTATGCTGGCCATGCAAGAACTGGGATGTTTTCAGCTTCCAGGAATTGTGTTCCTTGGGGCCATGCATTATCATGCTGCAACAAGAGGTGATGGTCGTGGATGAATGGCACATCAATGAGCCTCATGATCTCGGTATCGGTATCTCTGTGCATTCAGAATACCATCAATAAAATGCACCTGTGTTCATTGTCCATAACATACACATGCCCATACCATAACCCTAACGCCACCATGGGCCACTTGATCCACAACGTTGACATCAACAAACCGTTCACCCAGACGCCATACGCAGCATCTGCCATCTGCCCTGTGGAGTGAAAACTGGGATTCATCCATGAAGAGAACACCTCTCTAAAGTGCCAGATGCCATCTATAATGTGAGCATTTGCCCACTCAAGTCAGTTACGACGCTGAACTGCAGTCAGGTCGAGACCCCGATGAGGACGACAAACTGCAGATGAGCTTCCTTGAGACGGTTTCTGACAGTTTGTGCAGAAATTCTTTGGTTATGCAAACCGATTGTTGCAGCAGCTGTCCGGGTGGCTGGTCTCTTGGAGGTGAAGAAGCTGGATGTGAAGGTCCAGGGCTGGTGAGGTTACAAGTGATCTGCGGTTGTGAGGCTGGTTGGATGCACTGCCAAATTCTCTGAAACGCCTTTGGGGGCGACTTACAGTATGGTAGAGAAATGAACATTAAATTCACTGGCAACAGCTTTGCTGGACATTCCTGCAGTCAGCATGCCAACTGCATGCTCCCTCAAAACGTGCGACATACGTGGCATTGTGTTGTATGATAAAACTGCACAGTTTAGAGTGGCCTTTTATTGTGGCCTGCCTAAGGTACACCTGTGCAATAATCATGTTGTCTAATCAGCATCTTGATATGCCACACCTGTGAGGTGGATGGATTATCTCAGCAAAGGAGAACTACTCCCTAACACAGATTTAGACAGATTTGTGAACAAAATTTGATAGAAATCGGCCTTTTGTGTACATAGAGAAAGTCTTGAAAGTCATGAAAAATGGAGGCAAAAATAAAAGTGTTGAGTTTATAATTTTGAGTTTATATCATTATGTCATTTTAAATATATAAAAAAATATTTTATATGTTTTATCTTATAATAATCATGATATATTTTGTGCTTTGTTTTATATGCTTGTTTTTTGTTTCTGATTTATAAGCATGTCTTATGTGTCCAAATAATTTTTTAGGGCTAAAAATATTACTATAAAATATTATTTTTGTTCAGGATGTTAATGAGTAAGTCATATTCTCACTTTTCGCTCTGTTGTTTTTGCTCTTCCTTTATTAAATTACTATTCTAGGCCTGTCTGCAGAAATATTGTGACTTTGATGAATGAAATAATGCCTAAGCCATCTTGATTTAAGGTCCTCAAACAAGGTTAGTAGGATAATTTCTCTATATATCCTCTTTGTGTCAAAACCTGATAGAGAGAGAGGGGTGCATCCCGAAATGTGCACCCGTTAACATGACACATCAGTTGCCCGTTTGACCTTTTTTTATTCTCTGCTGAGTATCTATCATTTACTTTTTTGCTCTCACTCTCTGTCTCTTCTTATTTTCCTTCTTTGTCTCTTCCTTTGTCACATTAAAGTCTCTGTTGTTTTCTGCTCCTGTAGAAGAAAGTGGAGGCAACGAGTTATCTGTAAAGGGTGAACTAAGGGCTTGTGACATGCAGTCAACATCAACGGATGAAGTTAAGAATGCTATAACATTGCCAACACAAACCTGAACAAAATGTCATCTGTACGGCTCCAGTCTTGCTGACAAAGACTTTTAACTGGTGACACACTATAAATCATAGGTTTTATTTTTGTTACCATTGGTCATAAAGTTTAGAGTATTAACTGCTGATATAATTGAAAGAGTACAAAATAGAAGTTGAGAAAAAAAAACACTAAAGTCCTTGTTCTTGAATAATTAAAAAATGCATGCTTAATCAAAACATTTGAACTAATATAATGAGAAATAAAATATTTTTTTGACATTACTCTTGACATTAAAATGTAAAGATTTGATTCTTATTGTATTGTTGTAGTTTGTGTTTTGTGTGAAGACACAGTTATGGATCATTATGAGAGTCCCTATGGTGAACTGTTAAATTAAAGTTATTTCTCTTTATAAATGTACAAAAAAAAATCTGTTTTATGTGCTACACTATTACAATAGTGTGGGAAAGAATATGGCCTTGGAAATGTGTGTAGACTTCGATTATATTTACTGTCCAACCAAATGTAATGAACTTACTAAACCCTTATTATTTTTTTAAAGAATTGATTCTATCCACCTCTTAAACCTTTGAATCCATTGATTAGTGTATTTGAAGAAAGTTGTAGCCGCCAAGTAAATTGTAAACATGAGTATTCTGCTTGATTTCAGTGGAAGCACATGGGAAAGTATAAAGTTTATTACTGCATTTAAAAATTAGACCTTCATGGCTAAGCTTTTGCAAACACCTTTTCCTGCATATATATATATGGCAGTATTCATAAATCACAGTTCCACTGCAACGTCTAACTGAAACCCACTGAAACATGAACACAGCCTCAGGCAGCTTCAAATAATTATACTCCTGTAAAACAGAGCAATAAAATGCTGTCCAAAACAAAAATCTATGCAGTGAATGTAAATCTGAACTGGAGAGTTAATGACAGCTGATGCAGATTTAAGTGATAAAGACACATTTCATTGACTTACATTTCACTCCAATTTAAACAGAAACCACTTTAACTCATTTTTATAAAGAGTGCTTAAAATTAATTTATTAAAATACAATTTAGATTGACACTTGTATGTTAAATAATTAAATATATGAATAATTATGTAATGATTTACAATTTATTATATTTAAAATATATTAAATGTAATACTGAACAACATAGTGGGTTAAAATTATGATCCAGCAGCATCTATCAAGCTGTTATGTTCTGTTTACAATTACTAAAATACTGTTTATGTAGCTCCAGATTGTGGGGTAATAGTGTATTTGAAGACATTACTGCAGTAATTAGTGTTCCATTTGACTGGGAATTTAGACCTTATTTACATTTGATGAATTTTCTCCCAGCCCATTAAGCTACAGACTAATTAGTTGCACTGTATTACATGAATACAATATGCAGTTATTCATAGTCAAATCATTACTTGTGCGCAATTTTGTATTTTACAGTTCGTGGGAAATGTTATTAAAATATGAATAATTAATAAAATGTATAATAAATAATTAGGGGATGAGCTATTTGTCTCAGGGCTTGTTATCACCAGTGAACATTTGGTTGAGTTATAAACCAGGCATGCACAAATAACACTCAGCATACATACAAACTCGCAAAAAAAAAACAAAAAAAAAAAACCTGCAAAGTAAACAAAGAAAAAATAACCACATAATTTATTAATTCCACACTGAATGCTGGAAACCCTCTGTAAGTGCCAGCATAACACTTTTACAGTTAATCTGCCAGTTCACAATCCTTGTCATTCTATCACATCACAGTCTGTTTACAATATACTGTAAATTGTTTGCATTTCTTTCATTCATTGTCTCTATCTTCAAAAAGCCAACATACTTTAGATGAGTTCATAAGCTGCTTATTAAGAGTTGATTTTGTAAATAGATGTGGAATAAACAAGAGTTGCATCTGCTTCTGTACAGTGGGACTGTCCAACACAAATTCGTGACTGAACAGTTCTACAGTACTTGAAATTAAATGAGACACATGAAAACCTGCCTTCAGTAATGAACAGGGCTGACTGTTGTGATCGGATTGAGATAAGCGGGCGAGTGAGCGTTTTCGCTCTGTGAACCGATAAATTGAATCTTTCATATGGAAAAGCTGTGAAATGAACACGCATTGCAGATGACAGAAGATTATCCACATAAGTACGGGGGCTCTTTAAATGGAGAATATAATAATAAGTGTCACTTGATTTGATAAAAAGAGGATGTGAACAATGGAGCGGAACTGTGGAGAATCGGAGCTACTATTCTAGGCCTTATCTCTCTACACCCTCCATCTCTCTCTCTCTCTCACTTTCTCTCTCTCTCTTTCCCACTCTCTATGCAGAGTATGTGAGCAAAGCGTGCATGATTTTTGCCCAGAGCGAGGAGAATTTTAGACGTTTTTTGAGTGTGCTCACTGGTTCCAGGATTGTACCCATCATGGCCTTAACATGTTAGCAGTCCATAATACAGTTAGAAGTCAGCAAGAATATTCCATGTGTTAAGCACAATGTTAATGTCAGAGGTGCCAGTGGGCTGTTCAAATTGTGTGCTGCAGATTGTGTGGGTTCCTATTCAAATTATTACATTTGCCTCACATTTGCCTGCAAAAATGTGTCAAACAAAGGTAAAATATCTGTGAAATATTATTGTCAAAATATTCAGTGTTTTGTAAAATGCTGGATAAATGCATTGGGTGAACAAAAGTTTTGTGGAGATTTATTGAGAAATTTAATGGGATGAGTTGAGGAAAACATAAATGTTCTTTAATATTTGGAATAAAATCCAAAGATGGGTAATAATGCATCTTCTTTTCAGATGTGTAGTCCAAAAAGCAAACAATCAAACTTTGTTTCAGTTTTGATATACAGGTGAAGAGGTATAAGTGTAAATTTGTGATAAACAAGAGATTAAACTTGACTTGAAACCATGTGAGATCAGGATTTGGGAGGTTGTGGGGAGGTTGTATGAAGGTTGAATTTGCCGTATATTGCTACATTGGTTGTAGGGCTCATTAGCAGTTTAATATTTATGACAGTATTTCCACGCAGTGGGAATTTGGTTTGTTGTGTGAGGAACAAACTGACAATAAAGTCTATTATTTAGTGTTGTTTGTTAATCTGTCCTTACGTGTGTGTGTGTGTGTGTGTGTGTGTGTGAAAGTGTGAAAGAGATAAAGAGAGACAGAGAAAATGCATGCAAATGCTGACCAAAATAATGAAAAAATAAATGTTTCACTTCAGTTTTTTTTTTTTTTTTTTGAAGTAACCCTGTTTAAAAATAAACCCATTTCTGATCTCAATCTAGTCTCAGAGTTGACCCTCTCCTGGTCCCAGTCTTGACTTTGACTCGACCCTCTTTTGGTCTTAGTCTCAACACAAATGTGGTGATCTCAGCTACAACACTTGTACTATATATGATTGGTCTTTCCTTGAAAAAGAGAGATGAAAGAAAGTGAGAGAGTGGTGCTGGCTGTCTTGTGGTTTGGGGATGGCAGGCAGTGAGTGAGACAGGACTGTAGAGTATGGACAGAAGGACAGAAGGATGGAGGTTAAAGAGGGGTTACTGGTTCTCTGGGCAGACGGTGAGTGTGAGATTCCTGCCCGGACATGAACTTTCCCTCACATACTGCGGTTTGCATTCCCAGAATTCACTTTTCGTCTGCTGAACAATTATGAGGACATGTAAACACATTACAAAGGTTCACATGTAATACATGGTGTTTGACCTACAGAAGACTTGGTTTACAGGAATCTACCAAGTTAAGCATTATTATAAAAAACAACTGTCTTGTTTCCTATTTCTGGTGCATGTATAATGATTAAGTGTTGAAACAATGCCATTAAATGTTTATTAGCTGACCCCCTGACCCCATACCTTGTTTGTGTCTTATCATTAACACAATTTTTCCCAGTCAAAATCTTTTTCTATGGTCAACAAAACAACCTAAAATCTGTTGTTGGCTCCAGTAGCCACAAAGCTGGAAGAATGGCAGGGTCCACCCTGCCTAGATTTGAACCTTCCTTCCTAGATCATTAACAATTAAGCTTCAATTCCCTCATCAACCAACGTTAATTCCAAACTTCTGTATTGTCCCCAAAAACTGCAAGCCATTAAGCCACTTCTGATACAGGAAAGTTTCCTTCCACATAAACTCAATTCTATGTTGTAATGTAATGGACACACTGCATTACAAATCAAACAGAGGCCTTTTCAATGCCAAGTATTTTTCAGTTTTTGTTTGTCACAGTCCACCTATCCTCACACTCATATCCCTCCCAGCACTGCGGTGATGTAGAATGGTGTGGCAGCTGCCACCCCAGCCCCCCCTCAGCTGATTGTGAACAACTCATGCGTTCACAGTTTCACAGCATCCCAGTCATAGCCTATGGGCCTCTCGCCATCTGGGGCCGCGCAAGAACCATGCCACGGCAGCCATGATTTAACACAGGATAAACAGATATTTCATAATTCACATGGTGCAATGGGTAAATGGAGATAGATTTCAGAAGGGTGACGGGGCCTTTGGGACAGCAGAAATGGGACAGTCAGGCATGCATACTTTTATTTTCTTTCAATTTCATTTTTTTTGTATTGTTTGCATAAAGCAAGTGGGTAAAATCTGTAAAATAGTGTTTGACTTGTTCTATACAATATCTAGGTTCAGAGTAATCACACACTTTGTCCTTTAAATCTGACAAATGCTCCGCAATGCGCATATACATTTAATGGTCATCAGCCATTTCACAGGACGATCTGTCATGCAAACACATTGCACTCATGATGTACCGATGTTCCAGGATGATAAAGCTAAACTGCATGCTGTTTAATGAAGTTCAAGACTCTTGATAATGCAAGGATGGTGATAAATGCCTTCGTTGGCTTCACAAATCAGCAGAACTAAACATCATTAATTGTTTAGGGTAAAATCTAAAGGGCAGAGTAGGTGTTTTTACTGATGTTGCAATATAAAACTGCAAATAGTTTAGGTCTTACAAGTCAAGAAGCCTGAGATGGATTAACCATATCATATGGATCCTTGGGCTCCATCAAATCCAAAGGAAGGAATTGTGCAAGGTTACTGTAAAAGTTGAAGATGTAGCATGATGGTTAAAGACTGAACTAAAACTGCTCAACATTTATTAATAACTTAATAATCCTTTTTATATCAGTCTATTGTTTTCTGCATATTTTGTCTTTTTTTTTTTGTTGCCTTATTGATGTTAATGTGATTGATATGCATGCACTGTCAAGTGCAACAGCTACTCAGCCAAAATGTGATCTTATTAATGTTTCATGTGGGTCTTTTCATGCTCAGGGAGTCCTGCTGCGTTGAAACATCAGCATGAGTATTCATCTGGCATATAAAAAGGGTAAGAGAAAATAAAAAAGGAAAATGTGTCAAAGTGTGTTCAAAAAGACTTTCTAGAGAAAATAAACTTTTCAACTGAAACTTGAAACAATCTTTTAAACTGCTATTTTCTTATGTTCTTACAAAAAAGGGGTGTGTGTGTGTGTGGGGGGGGGTGTCATATTGCTAAAAATACTTCTTTAGAATTTTCTTAAATAAGGATAACCTCCAGTTTGTACAAAGTCCCCAAAGGTAAGATGTCATATACATTTATTAGGTTTTTTCAAAATAATTATTGTAAATATTAACATAAAAATAGCTATATACATTAATTTGTCATGATTATGCATGACATGACTTTTTCCCGAATTAAAAATTCAGTAAGAACACTAGTAAAACATTTTTTGTTTTTAGAATGATTTCCTCTGTTAAAGTTTTTTTTGTTCTCTGATGTTAGAAGAAAACTGTAGTTTGTTGCAACAAACCACACAAGTTAAGAAAGTCCTAGCTTTAATGCCCTTACAATCATAACAATAAAAGCTATTCTTAAATTAAAGGGTTTAGTACAACTGGGCAATGGGCCTTGGTTGCCTTCAGAAGTACAACAAATTATTTAAATTATTAAGAGCTTGATAAAAGGAAAACAACATCTGCTAAGGAGAAGAAAACAAACATTTTCATTAACAGCGCGGTCTCCAAGTGAAGTGGTCTACTCATGGGTCCAAGCAGGTCAGAATATTGTAACTAGCCCTAAAGCCCAATATAAAGAGGTGTTAATTGTTAAGTGAGTAGTACTTCCCATAACACTATAAAAAAAACCTTTGTGCAATAAAAAGATTTGTTGCATGTTGAAGGTTCTTCATGGAACCATAGATGCCAAAAAAAACTTTTTATTTTTATTTTAAGAGTGCAGGTCTCCTAGCAGAGTAACCTTTGGACTTGCTCCACTACTGTTTGATAGCCAGAAAGTTTCCAAATACAATCAGACATTGTCTTGAGTAGATCTTTAAATAGATATATTGTTTAATAATTTAGATTTCAAACATTTATATTCTGGGGGTCAGTGTATTAACACATTCATTTGTAAACCCTAAAAAATTGCAATTTTGTAATCAACCCACTTTGTGTGCGTGCAGACTGGGTATGTTCCTCTACATGTCAGATACCATCAAATACTTTGCTTGGTGATAAATAATGTACGTACAGTACAGACCAAAAGTTTGGACCAACCTTCTCATTAAAAGAGTTTTCTTTATTTTCATGACTATGAAAATTGTAGATTCACATTAAAGGCATCAAAACTATGAATTAACACATGTGGAATTATATATGGAATTATACACATAACAAAAAAGTGTGAAACAACTGAAAATATGTCATATTCTAGGTTCTTCAAAGTAGCCACCTTTTGCTTTGATTACTGCTTTGCACACTCTTGGCGTTCTCTTGATGAGCTTCAAGAGGTAGTCACCTGAAATGGTCTTCCAACAGTCTTGAAGGAGTTCCCCGAGAGATGCTTAGCACTTGTTGGCCCTTTTGCCTTCTGTCTGTGGTCCAGCTCACCCCTAAACCATCTTGATTGGGTTCAGGTCCAGTGACTGTGGAGGCCAGGTCATCTGGCGCAGCACCCCATCACTCTCCTTCTTGGTCAAATAGCCCTTGATGCCTGCAGTGTGACTCTACAATTTTCATAGTCATGAAAATAAAGAAAACTCTTTGAATGAGAAGGTGTGTCCAAACTTTTGGTCTGTACTGTATATGTACCTACAGATACTATAATGAGAACATTTGAAACAGACTGTTAATGAGAGTGAAGATTGTTCACTCTGGGATTTCTTCATGAATAGAGCATGAACCCTAATTTGAATTCAAGGTATTTCAAGGAGGGTTTCACACTTTTTTTTTTTTTGATGCAGAAACAAAGAACAATGACTCTATATACAGTCTTATCGATCAAACTGAAATCAGTGGATTCAGTAGTAAAGGATGCATCCAACTGCAAATCACCACTGAAAACACTGGGAAGTGGAATATGCATGGTGTGATGCAAACCAGCATCATGAAAGAAAGATCACATAAAAGAGAAACAGAAGTAGACACTCACCACATCTATGATCTGAAGCAGTGTGAGTCCCAGTTCCACCACTATAGGTGCAGAATCATTGAGAACAGGCCTTTCCAGTCGGTTATAGTTCTCCAACAACTCCTTATACAACTTCCGCTGATATTCCCCCTGTAAAGAGTCTATAGAAAGAAAGAAAGAAAGATTAAAATTCCATCATTATTTACTGACGCTCATGAACTTTCAAGTCCGTATGAACACAATAAGTATACAATGAAACAATGAAGTATAATAAAAATGTTCCATGTGATCTGTGAAAACATGATATATGTATTTAAAGCACATAAGTCCTATGGACCACTTTTATGATAAGCTTCAATCCCAAAGCTTGACAATAATTGCATGTTCATTATAATGACAAAATGTTGTGAACTAACCATTCAAGACTGGATTCACAGACAGATGGTTCGGGGTTAAATTATTAATTAATCGTTAGACAGATTTGATTTCCACAGGCTCTGATAGGAGACTCAGTAACTGAGACTAATACCCTGAGGGACATTGCTGTTGTCTTGTAGATAAAAACCCATGGAGGGAACATTCTGAGAGAAGAAAAGAACATGTAAAACTGCAGCGATCAGCGGTATAAAATATTCAGAACAGACCCACTTCTTCCAAAGATGGACTAAAGCACACTGATGTGTACAAATGGGATTTTCTCAAATGTAAAAACACAATGAGATGGAGAGATGAAACGGAAAATTTCAACAAAATAATGAATATTAGCAGTCCTTGATAATTCAATGTGGATAATTGAATTTTCTTGGAACATATGTGATGATGTCTATGTTTAGATTCAGTATGATTATGTTGTTATATAAGCAGAATTCCCTTCGTAAATCAAAGGAATTCATTCACATTCTAAGCAAGAGGCATCACACTCTCTTGACTCACAATGCAAACGAGGAAATTAAGAGGAGCGTATGTTCTGTGTATCTGTGCATGAGATTGCAGCTGTGATGGGGAGAGACAGACAGAGCAAACAATATGCAGCTCGCATAAAATCTGTTCAACGTGAATCAAGTATTGAATGAATGCACTGATGCAAACTCTCACCATTTTGATGCAAGATATGCATCATACTAATGTCAAACCTGCCAACCTGTCAACCATGTGTTGACTTTAATGTCTAGGTACACATAAAACATCAACATTGTTTCAGAAAATGTATTCATTTCCTTTATTTATTTAGTAGAAAGATGTCAACTTTGATGTTCAAAGAGATAAATATTTAAGAATTAAGCTGTCAAACTAATTTCAGAAGATGCAGTATTGGTTCTTACCAATTAGAATCCCATGTTGTTAGATTGTATTGTAGCATATTTTTGTTGTTGCAACAAGGTTCACCTCATGTTTAAAAAATATGGTGTATAAAGAGTTTTCACGCATTAAATTGAACATAACATTTTAAAGACAAACAAATGCTCAAATAGCATTTTCTAATAAAAAAATACTCCAATGCTGTATTTATACATTAATAAAGTGAGTTGATTACTAGAATAATATAATAATATAAATAATTAAATTAAGCCACGCTCAGAAAAACAAAACAAAAAACATTCATTCTAGATCAAAGGTCAGAATGTCAGTAATAAGTGACTTCTATTCTTCAAACAATGAGCTTTTTAATAAACCAAGAAAAATTGCAGTAGAAACATTTTAAGGCCAGAGTCAAGAGTCAAGAGGCATTTATTTGTCATTTGCATAGTTAACACTGGGGAAAACTGGGCATTGAAATGCTTGTGACGAGGCTCAGACATACAGTGACAATAACAAGACATAAGACATAGATGTACATGGAGAGCACTGAGATTTTTGAGTGACTACAGTGCCCAAAGACAGAAGCAGTGCTATCTGCACTTCTGTAGTCCATGGTGGATATGTTTAACACTGGAAGCTGCACAAAAAGAGATATTGGCTAGGTCACAATTAATTTTCAGTTATGAGTGTGCACATGGTCATTCCTTTTAATTACCATTAAACCATATACTATTAATTTCTTTTTTCCTTGATTCAATATGGTGCTCTTATCCCCTGGCATTTCTAATGGCTGAAACTTGCAGAAACTATTTAGCAGAAGTCATAACCACATCTCTGCACACTGGTGTTTTATTAAATCCTTTCCATTAAAGGAAATATCAGGTATGCATTTCAATGCATGGGCGTTTGTTAAAGAATGAGACTTTAATGTCCTGTTCCCGCAGGAACAGTGATAGCTAATAGATACAGGACATGCCGAGCAGCAGGATACAGGCTGGGCTTGTAAATGCTCAGGCTAAAAATCCTATTTGAAAGTCGCTTTGAAAGTTTACTTTCTAAAAGACTGGATCGGCAATAGTGTTACTCACACATACACACACACACACAAATCACAGCATGGAGTACCAACAACAGAGAATTTAGCACTATGACACTAAAGAATTACAGCCCATGACGAGAGTGACTGACACTCTTAACGAGGCCCCTACTGCGGAGAAATTATGGATTCCATCAGAGGCAACACATTAATTTATCTTTTGTTCTCTTGCATAATCAGAGTAATCATGAACACTTTTTTCCCTTATTTCTGCAATTTGCTATGATGTCAAACCAGAGATGGGGACTCGAGTTTGAGACTCGGACTCGAGTGCGACTTAAGTCGCACAAACAGTGACTTCAGACTCGACTTGAGACTCGTCCTCGAAAGACTTCAGACTCGACTCGGACTCGAGCTCCGGGACTCGTGAACAATGTTTATTTTTAGTAAACGTCAGATGAGCTCGCTGTTAGAGTTGTGACGTTCGCGAACGAACCGATTCTTTTGAACGGCTCATAAACATGAACGATGGGAGCCGAGTCACGGCTGGAGGGGAGCCATTCTTTCTGTCGCTCTTTTTTCCTATGCGTGTTTCAGAGCGCGTGTTTCACACAGATGCACACAAATGAGCTCCTCCGCGAGATAGAACAGTTATAGGGGGAGGGGCGCACCCAGCGCAGGCCAACCCTTTATAGCGTGATGATATTAGTTATTAGTTGTGCACGCATCCTTCACGTGAGTAGGGGAGACCGGGGATGGTTGTAACACGGGGAGAGTTGTAACACTACCAATTCCATGAATCAGGGGCAAGATAGGAGTCATGTGACAAGATAGGAGTCATGTGACGTGTTACCCAATGTTCTTGTGTGGAAGTGTTTGTAGTAAAAGCTGTTTTGCACAGAAATTCATTGCAGCCGGCTTTGTTTTTGATGTTTATTTGTGAGTAGGTATTGTATGAAGTCAGCGTAGCTTTGTTCATTCTTAAGCCAGACAAGAGGTGTGCAGCTATACAGCCAGGACAGACAGAAGGCCATTACTGAATCCATAAATGCAAAATACAGATATTAACTTAAAAGTAAAGCATTCTTGGTGTTTTTGTCATGTTGCAATAGCCTGTTTACACTGATTATATACCAAAATCAAAGTTGATATTGTATGCTAATAGATAGAGTTGTCATAATAACATATTACATGCTTTGAATTCCTTATATATAGCTATGCAGTGTTCTAAGCAGCTTGGATGGGTCGCTGTACGTGATGCAACATTTATTATAACCAGAGACTTAATATAATAAAGAGACTTGAGACTTGACTTGGACTCTAGCTCAGAGACTTGAGACTTGACTTGGACTCGAGCTCAGAGACTTGAGACTTGACTTGGACTCTAGCTCAGAGACTTGAGACTTGACTTGGACTCTAGCTCAGAGACTTGTGAGCATCTCTGTGTCAAACCTCTTTAGACTGACAAATAAAATAAAAATAAAATAAATAAAATATCATACATGTATTGATTATTTTTCCACTTTTTGAGTTCATTGTGCCCTGCAATGTTTTATATATATATATATATATATATATATATATATATATATATATATATATATATATATATATATATATAAAATGTAACAGAATTTAATTAAATGCATGTTGAATATAAAGTTTTAGTCACTTTTAGTACAACTGTTTTACAACTGTGAAAAATTAACATTAAATACAATTTTTAAATTAAAGTTTAAATGTATATTAAATGCAACTAACTGAACAGTAGAGTTTTAACCCACTTAAGTACAGCTTTAGTATACAGAGTATATATCAAGTCAAGTCAAGTCACTTTTACTGTCACATCACCACAGCACATGTGCCTTGGTGAGTGAAATTCTTGGGAGCATGCTACAGAAATTGCAGAAAAAAATTACATATAACCATGCAGACTTCATCAGATGACAATGTGCAATATGCTCATTAGAGATATGCCGGTATAAAATTTTCATGTTGCGATTAATTGCTAATGCTTTTATCACAGTATACGGTGAATTTTGAAAATAGTGGTATATATATAATTGTAAGTACATCTTTATAACATACAATTTCATAATTTCTTATGAAATACTTTTTAATGTAGTATTTTTTTCTATTGAAGCTGTATTTAAATGTATTTTTATACATTTGTAATTTATAAGGTTGCAATGTAGTACATTTGAAATATTTTATAGGCTATGTAATACTGAATCATGCACTGCAGTTTAAATGATAATCAAGTACTTTACATGTGCTTTAGTATGTTAGTCAAGACAAGTGTAATTCTTTAAAGCATCATGAAACAATAGGTTACACTTGTTGTCCTTGTTACATTGTAATTATACATTTAGGTATTGAGAAATATTAATTAACTACATGTACTTAATATATGGTAAGGGTTAGGATTAGGGTTTCGTTTAGGGTTATTTGCATGTAATTATGCATATTTTATTGTTATTATAATAGTAAGTGCATGTAAAATGTGTAACAAGGACACTTTAAAATAAAGTGTTACCAAAAATTATTAAAACAATAATTTAAAATGCACCTTCAAGTAAAGTTTTTTAATTTATCATTATAACAAAGGTACTCTTTAAGTGTACTTAAGTGTGTTTTATATTAAGTGGCCTTATCTTCTATGTACTTATATTTAAATTAATAATTTGGTACAATGCACTTATTGTGTACATATATGTTTTTAAATTTTTTAAACACTGGCTTGTAATAACATCTGTATATGTATGTAATATTTCTGTAATTCCATTTTTAATTACAATTTTGACCAATCCCTTACACCTTAACTCACCCTTAAACGTAACATTACCACTAAACCTGTCCCTAACTGTATCCTATCTCAATAGCAGATGAAGTGTTTTGGGTTGAACTTTATTTTACAATACTTGTACTTACATGTACTTATAGTGTACTAACAGTGTATTTATCTAAGAAAGTTCTAGTAATACAAGGTAACTACATGGGGTAGAGTTAGGTTTAGGGGTAGGTTCAGGGTTAGGGTTAGTACCTAGTTATTACATAGTTATTGAAATTACTATAATAAGTACATAGTATGTACACAAGGAACAGGACTGTAAAATAAAGTGCTACCGTGTTTTTGTAATACATTATGAACACTATAAATACATTGTACTTATTTTTTGATGTAGGTACATAGTACCTAAGACCCTAAGGCCACTATTGTAACCTTATGAAATTTAAGAACATTTCAGTGGTCTTTTATTTAAAATATGATCAAGATCACTTGATGATAACCCTGCAAGGATTTGAAATGAACAATCTGCACAGATGAACCACTGGTGGTACACCACAGTTGTATGCCAGTTAGAAATGCTTTTTTAACACTAAAATGGAGAAACACATATTCTGACACAGAAGACAGATATACTGGTGAAACTATATAAATTGGACTACATCTTCTACTGCATGCACTTAATTGGTCAGAATTGGTCAGAAGAAATATGAAAAAATTCTCATGTAGATTGCTGATCCACGTGAGACTTGAGATTTGTCTAATTTGCCTGCTCTTTTTCCTCCTCCTCCCCAGACTGCAGCTGTCTACTCTAATTAACACTGAAAGCAAGGCGTTTGGCATTTCAAATGAGTGTAGTGTTAACATACAGTTGCTTGTGAAATGTACACATCAGAGATTCGGTGTTCCAGATTACCCTAATTCATTCTAATGGAATAAGTGTTTGTGCTTCAGGCCCATCTCAGCCTGAGGGTTATGCAGTGTCTGGTGAACGTGATTGAAATGCATATTTCAGGTATAGAAAAGATTGTGATCCAAGAAAGAGAGTGTTTCAGACTAACTCTATCCTGGTCACATCTACAGCACATATAAAAGCCTTTCAATCACGTTCGTTAAATTTCATTGCTTATTTAAAAGTATTTTTCCCACTGGCCGGCACACTCTCATTACTATGTATATGCCGTCATTGATTAACCCTCTATTGCCTCGGGTTAACTAACCCTTTTTTTTTTTTTTTTTTTTTTTTTTTTGCAGGCACAAGATGTTTAAAAGATAAACATGGCAATAAAATGGTTTATAAAAAAAGGGGATGAATAAAATAAACCAATAAAAAGCTCTTTTATGTTCATACTTGGTGGACGTATTAAAATCATTTCTATGTACACTGTGTGAAAGTGTCACTCAAATAAGTCATTTGTAATGATTTTTATTTTTATTTATATATCAATCTAGCTAATTAGGAACATTTAAAACACACACACACACACACAAATCATGAAGGCACTGGGTAAACAAATACAACAGCTGCGGTGTAAACTCACAGCTAAGCAAACAGAAGCTGTGAAACACAATGTGGGACAGACTGATATTACATATTTTAAAAGACTGGAACAAGTATATGTCACTTTAGCCTGCCTGGGAAACAAGCCCTCAACTTTTCCTCACACTTGAGTGCTAGCATACAGTGTTAAACCCCAAATAACAATCAAGGAGACTCCAGGGGGAGACACGGGGCTATGAGATCAGCAAGCTGAACCTGACAGTGATGGTGTGACTGGTTATTTATTGAATTTCATGCAAATGGTGAAACATAATAGCATAGACATCACAATGGAAGCTTTGTGATAGTGAGACTTGTAAAAAGAGAAAGTTGGACATAATGTAAAAGACGTGGAAGAGAAAAAGAGAACTGAGAATAGAGAGACAGTGTGTTCTCAACTGGTTTTGATTTAGGATATTTTGGGGATTTTGGATCAAACTTTGAAGTGCATTATTCCTATAACAACAATATATCACTATATATTATTAAAACAGCAACTATGATATACTTAATAATAATCACAATAAACTTTTTTATGGTGTTTTTTTTTTCTTTTTCCAAGGGAATCTGTCACACCCCTGGATTCATAATTTTGTGTTTTCCCTGCATGTGTTCCATTCCCCATGTTCTGTGTGACCCAATTTCGGTCCCACCTTAATTGATAAGTTCCCAGGTGTGTCTGATTAGTTCCCAGGTGTGTCTCCTTACTTAGTCCCTCGTTAGCCTGTCTTTACAACCCTTGTCCTCTCAGTCTGTGTTTGTCTGGTCTACAAGTCAATATATGTGTCTTCTTCCTGTGTCTCATGTTGGATTTATCCTGTGTTGGATGAATAAAGACTCTCTCTATTATTCTCGACTATTGTTCCTTCCAGCAGCGTAGCATGACAGAAGACCCAATCCACAAAATGTTTTCCGGTTTTCCTCAGTCCTTTTTTTTACGTAGTGCTGTGTCCATGGATCCCCACCTTCGCCTCGAATTCTTCCTCCTCCTGCTGGAGCAGGAAGGATGTTCTCTTGAGGACCATTCGAGACCATACGAGTTCCTAGTGCTAACTAACATCATCAGCTACTGGGACAACATACTCTGCGCATTCTATAATGCCTGCCTGAACTCAGAGTGCAAAGCGTTGTCATCCGAAGATGGTCCTCGGAAGGAATTCACCACATTTGTGGAGTGGACTCTGGCGAGAAATGGGTCACATCTCACCATCTATCCACTCCCGACCCAGAGCCTAGCCCACCATCTCCCAGATGTGCAGAGCACATGCCCGAGCCCACCGCGTCCAACGAGCCATTGCCACATAGAGCAACAGAGCTGAGGATCACTGCGGAGCCAGACTCTGTGATGTTAGACCAGGTGTGTGAGCCGGTAACACCACCTGCCATGAGGGAGAAAGACACGGACAGGGTGAGCACGGAGAGGAACTTCACCCCCTACACTGCGGCTTAGGGCGAGCTGGATATGGCGTGCCAAAGGTACAAAATGAGGAAGTGGATCTCATAGACTGGGAATTGGAACTGGAAGTTGAACTGCCCCCTCTCCTCTCTCTGTCGTTTTTTCCTCGTCCAGCCCTGAGGGGGCTTCCAATTCTCCAGTACCCACTTCTAGAATGTGTCCTCCGGTGCCCGCTCCTAGAATGTGTCCTTCAGTGCCCGCTCTTAGAATTTGTCATCCAGTGCCCCCTCCTAGAATTTGTCCTTCAGTGACCGCTCCTAGAATATGTCCTCCAGTGCCCGCTCCTAGAATGTGTTCTACAGTGCCCGCGTTTCTACAATGTGTCCTCCAGTGCCCACATTTCTACAATGTGTCGTCCAGTTCCTGCTCCTAGAATGTGTCCTCCAGTGCCCGCTACTTGAATGTGTCCTCCTGTGGTCACTCCACCATAAACTCCGCCTAGGTCCTCTGGATCCTCCCCGTCACCCTGGCTCTTTGACTCTTCGTCTCCGCCTTGGGCTCCTCCTCCACCTGCTCAACCCCTGTTGGTCGGTGGCCATTCTTCCTTAATGGCTTCTCCCACTATCAGCTCCACCCTGGGCTGTTATGGCAGTGGCCTGCTGGGCTCCTCCTGCTCCAAGTCCCTCCTGTATCCTCCCTGGCTCCTTCCTCCGTGGTCTCTGTCTGCTGGCCCCCTCCAGAGGGTCCGTCCTCTGAGGAACCTCCTCCCAAGTTCCCACCCACGCCTCCCTTTGTTGTTTCTACAGTGCAAGCTCACACCTTCCGGGAGGGTTAATGTAAAGTCACACCCCTGGACTCATAGTGTTGTGTTTTCCCTGCATGTGTTCCATTCCCCATGTTCTGTGTGACCCAATTTCTGTCCCACCTTAATTGATTAGTTCCCAGGTGTGTCTCCTTAGTCCCTCGTTAGTTGTCTTTAAAACCCATGTCCTTTTAGTCTGTGTTTGTCAGGTCTACAAGTCAGTATGTGTGTCTTCCTCCTGTTTTCCAAGTTGGATTTACCCCTTTGTTGGATTAATAAAGACGCTCTTGAATATTCTCGACCCCGTGTTCCTTCTGGCAGCGTAGCGTGATAGAACCTGTATTTAATGCACTGGAATTTCTTTTTTACTACTTTGCAAAGGTTTGTTAATAGTTTTTGAGGATGAAGGGATGCAAAGTAAATTTAACTTTTTTAAATGTTTGACTCTCAGGTGACAAATCATTTTGTGCCAAAATACTGTTCCATTTGATTGGACATATTAGGGAGCATTTTCATTTACTTCAAAAAGTCTAATCATTTTGCTATAGTTTCTATGCATGAGATGAATTGTTCCATTTTATTATTTGCATTTACAAAATATTATATATTTTGACACATTTTGGTCTTTACCCACCAGCAGATAACCACTGTAGTGAAAGAGAAAAATGCGTGTACTTTAAGTCTGTGAGAGATGGAAAACAGTTTAAGAGAGAAGGAAACAAATATTGAAAAAGACAGACTTTGTTTTTGCTTTTTTTTCAATTACTCAAGCTCTTCTTTTTTCTTAATACAACTTCTGCTGGAATGGATCAGACTCAGATGTTCTTTGCATGTGTGTGTGTGCATGTATGTGTGTTTGCTTACTCACAGTCCAGGCCTTTTATGGGGATTTATGTCAATCCAAGTATGATTATGGCAGCACAAGTTAGATCAGAATCAAAAACGCTGTAAATGACTCTTCTTCTCCACTGAGGAAAAAGCAAACCATTTTATATAGAAGCCTTATCGGAACAAGATATTCTTTGACACAAACATCAAATCATCCGGTGTAATAACACATCAAGTTTCACCTCATGCCTTTGGAGAAAAAGAAGCAAATGAGGAAAAAAGAGAGAGAAAGAGAAAATCCCTGTGGAATAACTGGGTCAGCTCACTCTCTGTAGGATTGTGTTATAGTCCAGATTAGCGATGAATATCTGCCTTTAAAAGCTGAATGACTATCACTCTACTCTTCCCTTGATGAAAAAAAAATATTTAGACTGAGGAAAGAGTTTTTTTTTTTTTTTTAAGCACGCTTTCCCATAAATTCATTCAGTAATGTCAGTACTGGGCTAAAGGTGGCAGAGGGAAGAGAGTATATTGGTGAAGCAGAAAACCCTGGAAAGTTACTAATCTTTAGTTACCATGCTCTCTGTTTTCTAGTGCCTGAATAATGTCACACATTGAAATATTAACTAAAGTAACTTTAACTATCCACCTGTAGCATCTAGATAAGGTGGTAGAAGCAGGGTTGTCCATTTATTAAACAAAATAATTATTTAATCACACAGATTTCTGTAATTAATCATAATAACCTAACATTACAGTTGTTGTAATCATCAATAGTAGAATAGTAGAAACAATATAGTTTAAAAATGTATTTATCTTTTTACTAATGAAGTCCAGTGTCAATAATACCAAATACTGACACTGATGCCTCTATAGCAGGATTCAGAAACCTTTTCGGCATGACATCCAATTTTTAATTTTTCTGGTTAACTACTGTGTCAAAACCCCCTACATTCAGAAGCTCATAAACTTGTCAGTGCTGCCAGGCGACTTTTACTAATCGATACTGAATCGCTACATTATATTTCTCAACAAAAGGGGGGAAAATCGCTTCATTGTTTGTAGAGAGAAACACAGCCTGTTAGGAGCTATAAATGCTATTAAAGTGGGAGAATAAACTTGCGCTCGTCTACGGATGCGTGCACGAACGTTGCACATACTAGGCACTTCAGATCGAAGCCTCAGAGGTCTAACAGCCCTCGTCAATAACAAAATGACTGAGATACATATTTTTCTCTGAATATAAGTAATTATGAAAATTCAACATTACAGTAAAATTGAATGCCAGACCTAACTTTCAAATTGTTTTTATTAAAAATTAATTAATGATAACAAGGCGTTAAATAGATGTCACATAACAATATTACATGTAAAACATTTTATGTTGTAAACTTTTTTTTGGTAAATGTAGCATTATATCAAAGTAAATTTAAAGTATTTGTATATTATAATTACTCTCTAAATCTAGTGTTTAACTTGTTATTCTAAGTAGCAAACTGGTAATTGTCACAGTTCATGAATTCACTGTCTCACCTTTTCTGTGCGTGCGGTTGTGTTGGAGGCATGGTTACTGATTACCTATCACCCTGATCACTGCCACCTGCTACACTCATCACCGGGGCTATTTAAACCTGTCTCTCACCCAGCCGTGTTGTCAGATCATTTCAGTGTGTCTGGGGTTCCGGCTGTTCATGTGCTTCCTGGTCTTCACTCTTCGTTCAGGATTCCTGGATCCCGCCGGTTTGGTTCGCTCATTGCATCCCTGCGTCGCTGTCCTGAGCGGTGGTCTCCTCAGCCTGCCTGCCTGCTTCAGAGCCCGACTTCACTTGTCTTTGCTTTGTCCAGTGAAGCTGTCTATTGTCATTTACGAGTCCATGAGTATAATAAACCTCTGTTATTTACCCGCTATTAGATTCTCTGCCTTTCTTTCCGCAACCAGACATAACAGAACGATCTGACCATTGATGGATCCAGTGAGAATGGCAGAGCTTCAGGAATACCTCACGACCAGCAACCAACGTATGGATCGTCAGGAGGAACAGCCAACAGGGTCCTGTATTCCTTTTGTAGTATGGACCGATCATATGAATCTGGAATGCATCAGATCTGCTAAAAGACTCAACTCTAGGCAGGCTCGGTGGGCTCTTTTTTTTTTCTGACGTTTTGATTTTTCTTTTTCTTACCGCCCAGGTTCTAAGAACATCAAACCCGATGGTTTATCACATGTTTTTGACCATTCCGAAAGCCGTCTAATCCTGATTATATTTTTCCCGAGAGGCTAGTCATCTCCACACTTAGATGGGAGATCGAATCGAAGGTCATGATGGCCTTAGAAGGGGTAACGCCTCCTACCGGTGGTCCACCGGGTCGATTATTTATGCCTGAGGGAGTTATCTCCGATGTCATACGATGGGGCCATGGTTCCAATGTAGCTTGTCTAGTTGCTAGTTTTTGGTTAAGCAATGTTTCTTGTGTCCTGGTATGGCTCGCAACATCCAGGAGTTTTTGGCGTGTTCGGTTTGTGCCATGGGTAAGACTTCCAATCGCTTCCCAGATGGGTTAATACAGCCACTGTCTGATCCTTCGAGACCCTGGTCACACATCACTCTAGATTTTTTTTACCGCCCTCCCAGGGCAAGACGGTCGTTTGACCATGGTGGACAGGTTCTCGAAAATGGTTCATTTCATTCCCTTGCCCAAATTACCTTCTGCCAAGGAGACCGCGGCGGCTGTCGTAGATCAAGTCTTTCATTTACATGGCCTTCTGATGGACGTGGTCTCCGACAGGAGGCCCCAATTAGTATCAGTGCTTCCTGGTCTTCACTCTTCATTCTGGATTCCTGGATCCCGCCGGTTTGTTTCGCTCATTGCATCCCTGTGTCGCTGTCCTGAGCGGTGGTATCCTCAGCCTGCCTGCCTGCTTCAGAGCCCGACTTCACTTGTCTTTGCTTTGTCCAGTGAAGCTGTCTATTGTCATTTACGAGTACTTGAGTATAATAAACCTCTGTTATTTACTCACTATTGGATTTTCTGCCTTTCTTTCCGCAACCAGATGTAGCAGTAATTTAGTATTTTGTGATGGATATCAAATGGTACATTTTGAAATAAATATTCCTTAAAGTAGTGTCTGTATGTGTGTTTGTGAAAAGAGGATAAATACTATACCTAGAATGAAAATGTTTGGGTACCTCTACAATATTAGGCAAACTAAATCTGTCCTTTCTTGACTGGCTGCTGCGATGCTTTTTTTTCTTATATGCACAATCAACCTTTGAAAATGTGCATTTGGTCTTCAGCAACCCCAAGAGAGCATGTTACACTTCGCTTTGTCTCACTCTGCTGCCTGCCATTTGCTGCTGGCTTGATGATTGAAGTGATGATTGCATACAGAAGTGACTGGATGAGCACAAAATGGCTCTGCCAAATCTTTTCCTTCTTCCCAACTTCATCACATAAAAATGTCACTTATTGCTGTTAATGCACTTAAAAAAAAACACCACACTCTCTATTCTTCTCTATCTTATAATGTCTCATCTGTACTGTAATACAATTATAGTTCTAAGTAATAAGGGAAAGTATGAAAACCTGTTTTTGTGTAATTTACTAATTTACTAGCAATTTCAGAGTGAAAGTAAATCCAACACCAGAGTACGTCTTTTTTCTGTTTTTCACTTCACATATGGGGCAAGCTGAAAACCAAAATATCATATTAACAGACCACCATCTTTTCAAAAGTAAATGGCAAATCAGATGTGCATGGAACTAATAATCAATTTAATGTAATTAATTACAAGTTTTGTGGAAGACTTGATCATTAGGTGTATTGGATTTTAACTGAACTCTACAATAGATCTGCAGGATCAGGATTGCGAAGCCCAGGTATATAAAAAAAAAACTATATAATATCTTTGGGAAACTAGTGTAGAACTCTTTCAGGCACCTTTAAAACAACTGTCTGTTTAGGCTTATTGTTACTTGCATTATAACAGATCTGCATGTGAGTCTAAATTCTGATTGGATATACACCATGCATGAAACCACAGCCGATATATTCACACCTGTGTCTGCACATTAGTTAATTTTACATTAATATGCAAAGTTATGTTGCTGGGCAACATTAAACAGTATATGATTAGGCATATGAAATACATGGCCAACAAAACTTAATGCAACATCATGCAATAACAGAGTTCACAAATGTGAGGTTTATATAGAAGTAGTTTACTGGATTTGATGTAGAAGGTCAGACTTGAACCACAATGAACCCTGTTGCAATTTACTGGAACACCAGCTGTCAGTCAAGCCCCTGCCCCCTTTATTTAACATCAGTGCCTGATATCAATGATGCTCTTGCATCCGAATAAATCAAATCATTGCGTCATTCTTCCGATACCTAGTGGAAAAGCTTCTTAGAAGTGTGGAAGCAAAGGGAAGGATGAATATTTTTTTTGCCATTACTTTTAAAGTAAATATTGATACAATCAGTGAGTTACGTAACTGACATGATGATAAGGTCTGGCTCACTGTTCAGTAGGGTTCAGGTCTGGGTTTTGTGTAGGCTGTTCATTTCCAGTACGTTACTGATGCAAAACATACAGTATGACTGCCATATCTTTCTCTAATCTACATGCTGACCATTTTCTCTCACCCAAATAAAGTGTAAGCTGCTGGTCTATGGGATTTTAAGGTCATGGTATTAACTCGGACCCTACATGATAGGGGTATGCTGTGAATATTGTCAGAATGTAGGATATAATGACATTTCCGCCAACATAAAGAAAATATCTATCCTGTTTTGCTGTCAAAACAGCAAACCGTCATTGGTATTTTCATTGCTTTTAAAAGAATTAGTTATTGATAACGAGGGCACATAAATTAAGAAAATATATAAGTCAGATATACGTGCATTGCAATATTCCATAAAAAAATAACAATGGTCAATTTCCTTGGGACTTAAAAATATGTATTATATCATATTTTATTATTATTTTATTGAAAGACAACAGAGGTCCAGGAATCCAAGGCCATTTGTTTCACCTATTTTACTTTACCTTTTAATCTGCCGACTCAGTCTACAATATTACCTTAATTGGCACATAGCTGACCAGAGTCATAAACTGAAGTAATTTTGTTGAAATACTAAGGGCAGTGATCTAGTTTGACCTCTATAAATAGTTTAAGGGAATCCCGCACCTTAAATGGTTAGAATGGAAATCCCCAGATTGATCCCCTTTGATTTTGTGAATGTCCAGACAAAATCAATCAAATAAATGTAATCATGCTTCCGCCGTAAGGGAAATTAAAGAGACCAAGAGACCATTTTCAGGAATGGAACGTGTTACTAATCCAAAAAGTCACAAACCAAGTTCTCTATTTGACAGGTTATTATTCAGAGGAGCAATTCCAGTTCCAATGCTAATGTTGGCACTAAAAAATGTTCCATTCCTCAAATTTGATTGGCTGAGTGATGATGAAAGGGTGTTGATTTAATAATGGGACATTTCACTTGTTTGTACTTGTGTTTGCAGTGGTTGATAGGCTACTTTCCTTTCTTTTGAGGGCTACTTTCTGTGTCCGCTAAGAATTTTTTTTTAGATCTAATCAATATTAAATGTCGTTTTGGCATAACACCCCTCGGTCATCACAGATTTATTGTAAGAGGCGTAATTGAAAGTACCGAAGGTAAGTCGAGCATAGAGACATGCACTTGATGCGTGCGCATACCCATACACTCATGCAATGAGTTAACCCATAATACCCTTTAATTATAGGTCATAAAGAATTTCTTTCATCACGTCCTTGTCATGTTTGCTCGCGTCTCACATTGGCGTAATAGCGAGAAAACCTAAGGATATTGTGCGGTATTTTTGTCAGTGATGAGCATGCGTCAATGCGATCATGCCAGATGTTATGGAGTATTAAAGGGTCGAGGTGCTGCAAAGTAAATCGCACTCAGACACTCTTACAAGCTATACACAAAGATAAACACACATGCTCATATATTTCTACAGTGAAATGATCAAACTTCTCTTTAATTTTGTCATACTCCACGTATTCAAGCTAACAAGAAGTAACAGCTTACGACAACACCAAAGTAAAAGCACCTTGATGCACACGGAGTTCACTTTTACGATTCAGTTTTAAGTTGCGCAAATTACTTTAGCAAAAAGAGCAGCGGCTCCTACCTTTAATACAAAATGACGTCCATATCAAAATTCCAAGTTGTAGAATTCCAAAATATCTTTGATTCTGCATGATTCCTGCAATGGGAAGTTGTCCTTGCACACACAAACCGACGAAACTTTAGTCTGTCAGCATCCGAGCTGTGTGCAGAGGTAGGTAACACTTGCGCGCCCTCTCTCTCTCTCTCTCTCTCTCTCTCTCTCTCTCTCTCTCTCTCTCTCTCTCTTGCTTTTAATTTCTCAATATAATTTGTTACCGAAATGCAATGCAAAGCAGCCTGTCTATAATCAGCATATTATCCTTAAACAGTGACCCATTAACTGTCTTTTTCGGTGGTATATCAATCTCAGCCAAGAGGAATCTAATCACAATGCATAACAAAACATAAACGATTTACGAAACTGGCGCGCGCTCTGACATTATGCGTAAAGACGCCATCTGGATACACGTTAGCTGCAGGAATTATTTCACTCACTTGCTGTGGATAATATGCTGCAAGCGCGATATGATGCTTGTAAAATTTACATTTAAAGTATTGAATCCGATTGGAGATTTAAACCCTCTTTTATTAGTGTTCTTCATGGATTATTATTTGGTTCAGTGAGGATTTATAAATAAGAGTATGCATCATCAGGTGTTTCTGATCGGTGCACTAAATCTTAGGTATTACATTCCTCTCGTTAATTTATTTTAGAGGTTAAAGACGGGAACGGATAATCTGAAGGTCGCTGTTCTAAACACTGTGAAGTTTAATTCATGATTCATGTCACTACTGTGCCACTGAGCAGCGCATTTAAAGCCATGTTGTTCACGACCCAATGTCCCTGAAGTCCAAATGATGTAGTCCGTTATACTGTAAGGTTAGCCGCCAACCAGGTCTAGTTGTCAGGGTACATTTATTTTTGGAAGTCAGTTACTATAAACACCTTGAAGTCTTGACTACAAAAAGCTATTTAATATTTTCAGCCTTATTGCTTAGGGGAAAATATTCAGTGCACTTAAAACATGTTGATACAATCTAGAATAAATTGACACAATTGGAACCTGTTTTTTCTATACATCTCAAGCTAAAAAGAAAGATAAATCTACCAGAAAAAAAAAAAAAAAAAATCAATGCAAAGTTACAAATGAAATCATCAATAATGAGGTTCCAATTAATGAACTGTATAAATTAATGAGATCACATGTAACAACTTCATCCTGATATCAATGTTACAAATGTTTCCAACCTGACTCTTGTCCCAAGAACACGGTTCAACATTTCAGTTCAAATCTACTGGTGTGATTTCATTATTTACCTATTTAGCCAACTGCTATTTTAAAACTATGATGATCCAAGATGTAGATACTGTAAGTCTGTTTATCGGAACTGATTTGGAGAAATTTTGCATTACCTCACATGCTCCCCAATGGATCCACTGAAAGTCCATCTCCTTGTCCTCACACAGCCACCAACATATTTGTTAAGAACTGATTTAGACTGTTTTCGCTTGTAAACTGTTCTTGATTTGTGCACTGGCTATTTAACTGGAGAAAACAATATTATGGAAAGAGTATGGAATACAAAAAAATACATTCTTTGTCTAATAAAGTGTAATCCCATGTGATAATTAAACAAAAACCTGCTTATCATAACGATTATCATTAAAAACTATTTCACACACTATTGTACTGCTTGATGTTACTGACTGGAAAAAATTTAACCGGCCCTCAGAGTACATATGTTTTAAGAGTGTGCTGCAGTTTGCAGCTGCATGAATTGCAAACAGATTCATCACACACTGGTGCCCCGGCAGACGTTGGTTCTCACACAGGACTATGAATGAGAGAGCAAGGCATTGAATCTGACAGTCCCCAAAACCCCATCGGTGGCAGACACCGGTATATGACCTCTCCCACTTCTTTCCTTCTCACAGCATCTACAAGCTTTGCATAACTGTCTCTCAGCATCAGACGAGAGCAGAGAACAGTTGGGTGGGTGGGGGGGGGGGGGGGTGTAGAGACAAGCCTCGTGCACCATCAGCTCGACTCAGAGCGCATTAGCTAACTTTTATTGTATTGTTCTCTTTTTTTCTTATCAGAGTCACAGGCCATTTAATCTGTCCTCACTGGCATATAACCTAAAGCCATGCAAATCTTGATTTTGAAAGGTTTTGATTTGTGATAAATCTTAAGAATAACCATACATACATAACCCAGCATAATTAAATAATTTTTCTATTAGAACACTTTTACTGTATTTTATACATTTTAATATGGAATGTTTCGAAACTATTGTTGTGTAATAGATTATAAACCCAACACTATGTACCCGCAATAAATAGCTAATCATAATAGGGATTCTTAGGTATAAGCCTTTTGTTGATTTTCGAATTTTTAGAATGTCATTTTCAGAATCAAAAGACAAGGCAGAAATTAAAAATCTCATAAGCATATAAAGTACAAGAAAGAGAGAAAGAAAGAAAAGCGATGTGCTGGGAAATATAACAGGCTCAGATTTATATTAAATGACCTATAACCTCAGAGAAGAGTGGGCACACCATCAAGGTTTCCATATCTTTTTCTCTCTTTTACTCTATCAGTCTCTCACCTTTCATTATATGAGATAGAATATGAGTGGAGTTGAAGCTTCAAAGATTGGAGGGCACAAGGTGAAGAAAAAAAAGTTGTAGAAAAGAGAGGAACAAAATTGAACTTTTCTGACCCTCAATCAACTCAAAGAGAAGAGATGAGGAAAGAAAGAAAGAATAGCTTAACTGGAATCCTGATTTCACTTTAAATGAAATGCATTTTTGATAACACAGAACACAGTGTATTTTTATATATAAAGATTTACACAGAATGACATGATGTCATTTCAGATTAATTGAGGGTGCTACTTTTAGCAGATTCCTTTTTGGAACATGTTACCACAGTAACAAAGAGTAAGTGACACATTGGTTTCGATGTAAAGTTTTAACAAACTGGTTAATCACTCAAACACACTTGAACAAAGTATCAGACTATGCAGAGAAATATTAATAACTCCTGATTAATGCAGTTCTGAGACCCATAAATACAGTCTTGAAGACATTAGGCCTGGCTCCATACTAGAACGATACATATTTGGAAATATCAGTTAGATGTAGTAATTCATACCCAAAAAGATCAAGGACAGGATTTAGGGCAAAACTGTAGTTAACATCCTCCGAGAAAGTTGCAGTGTACTGTTATATCTCAGTGAATCACGGCATTTATTTTTTTATTTTTAAGCGCACACTATATTTATGATGCATATCAAAGCTCCCTCACAGTGGATGTTAGTCATAAAGATGAACGTTATTGCAACCAGTGTCATTAGAGTGGGATTTGCTGCCATCTGTTGGCAATGAATGTTTTTATTTTATTTTATTTTATTTTATTTTATTTTATTTTATTTTATTTTATTTTATTTTATTTTATTTTATTTTATTTTATTTTATTTTATTTTATTGCACAAAACTCATCCTAGTGGCTAGACTCTTCTTTATTTTGTAATTTTATCTGAATGTCAAAAGAATTATTCAGCGGAAACAGTTTTGAGGTTTATTAATATTATTTTGAAAAACTGTCTGTGAAATTGTATTAGATTAAATATCAAAGTTGTTAATTTTATTTTATTATTAATAATTAGTGATCTGTGGACACGTTGATATTTTTTAAGTTGTGGAGTAAAAGGGCGACAGAAAAATAATCTTACTTATGTTATATTGTGTAAAATGTAATATTATATTTTGTGGGTATTTTATTCAGTAATTCGATGAATGTACATTTCAGACATATTATTGTTAAAGTTAATTCAGTTTGAATGTACAGTGGTGCTAATGGCATACCTTCAATTAAAATTAGAATAGTTGGCTAATGAAACAACAAAACAATTTCAGACCCCTGTAAAATAGGAAATGCAGTTGTTGTGAGCGTGGGTATTGTAAAGGAGGTTAAGTAAACTTGTTAGGGTGTTTCTAACAAGAGTGAGGTTTCTGAATTGAGACTGCTACAAGCACCAGTGCTGTCACACCACATAATATCTCCTCTACTGAATTATACAGGAGGAGATGAAGTCAGACTATTCAAGAGCTGAGGTTGCCTGTTTTAAGTTCCGTTCAATTAAAACACAGGTCTGTTACACATTTGTGTCCATTTTGTATTTAATTAACTTGACAGGTGAAGCCTGATTTGACATCCTCTAAGTCTGCATTATGCATTATTAGAAAAATACATCCATAAGACATGAATTTATTATGGAAAATAAGTCTTTTTAAAAAAATGGACATTATCTACTGTGATTTGAATCAGAAAGCCCCACATCTTGCATATAAAATCTGTTACACAGGCCTCTTCAGGTCTCTTATCCCATCATGAAATTTAGCTTCTTTGCATACACTGTAAAAAACAAAGTACATTATTTTTAACGGTAAAATACTGTAAAAATCCTATGGTAAAAACCTGTTGTTTGGATAACTGTAGGTTTTGTTACTATTCAACGAAAAACTGTAATAGCCCTAATGTGATATATTAATGTAAAATAGGCCACTGTTACTTTTACAGTTTTTCGAAGTGTAAATGTACAAGTCATCTTTTTAACAGTGAAAAAATTTTAATTGGCAAACCCAGATTTCTATGTGTTACACTTCACATTTGTTGTTGAAATATTGAACTACTTCTCTTCTTCTTCTTATTATTTTTTTTTAGTTAAGTACATATGGGGTTTTAAATTACATCTTGTTAAATTCATGTGTGAAGTTTTACATATAAATACAACAAAACTTCAATTTCATGTCTTCAGTGTGTTACTTGAAGATTCTTTGTAATTATTTGTGAAATTCCTATTCTTTTTTTTCATACAGTACAGTACTATATTGCGTTGGCTGTATGTTGACTGGAACATCGACATGCATTAGACTGATACTTATAAATAATCAACAATGATTTTTTTTCTCTATGAATTTTAACTTATACAGCTCTGTGATTTGTTGGAACATGTGGGGGACCTCGAGAGAATACACCTAGTGCTCATGGCTTGCAAAGAAAGAGATGGCACAACAGCGTGAAATTCAATCTACCGTTTACACACTATGGGTTGCTAAGCCAGTGATTACAGAGCCCAGATGTGGCTTGAAAATATATCTGCAGAGTTCACACACTCTGAAAATGGAAATATTTCACGCTCTGTGCTTCTCTTAGAAGCCAGACAATATCACTCCCAGGTGAGATGCACAGGATGAAAGCCTATCAAGAAGGCAAACTACACTGTCAACAACTGCTTTGTGCAGCATTGCACATTTGAATAATTTCTCTTTGATGTGATACAAAGGCAGCATTCAGGAATGTAGATGTTAAATACATACTCATTCATAAAATAAATAATATGTACGCATTACTTTCATATTTTGAGTCATAGGAGGTGAAGATCCTGCACTGATGAATCATGTACAATAAGATTTCGGGTTGACTATCTCACAACAGTATCATCAATGGTAAAAGAGAGATGCTTTAGAGAGGAACTACAGTAACATGTTGCCAATACATTCTACTTTTGTTGAACACTTTTCTTGTAAATGTAAACTGAATTGGCATCTTTTTGTTAGTGAAAATAAAATGTTACCACTTTATTTTACAGTGTCCTTGTTATACGTTAAATATGCATACTATACTAATAACAATAAATTCTGCATAAGTACAATCAACTAACCATATAGAGATAAACCAAAGCCTGATCCTTACCGTTTATCCTAATTACTAAGCAAATGTATAATTACACTGTATCAAGGGCTCTGTAAAATAAAGTGCAACTGAAAAATATTGAGAATATATACAGCAATATGGTCAAAGTATCAAAGGTGTGCATTTTACCTGAATTCATAAGTTTGCATTTTTACAGTAAATTCACTCCCAAAATGGTTTAGGTTTAGGGTTCTCTCGAAAACATTATTTTAAGGACCCAAATAACACTGATTCAATGTTTCCTGTGGAATTTGCCAAGCTATTCTGAACCACAGAAAGTGTTTTCTGATGTGTCACAGGCTCACAGCAGTAAATACACTTGCACAGATCATATTATTTCCATAGATTGTGATTTATTTTGTTCAATCGACATCTTCATTTACTGACCTTGGATAAAAGAGTATCTATGGACAGAAATAAAGAAGGGTGTCATAATACATACAGTCCTTGCTAATGATGCCAAAGACAAGTTGTGATTATTTAATCTCACCACCCCTTGAATCAGGAACAGAATCTCCAAGGTTTTAGGGATAAGGATGGTTGACACTTATAAAAATAAAATATACATAGGCATAAATGGCAGATTTATAAAACAATATAAGAGCGAAAATTTTGCAGAGTTTTATTTTTAAATTCCAAATTGTGGAAAATTTTAGATACATACACATGCGCTTTGTATTACGCATGGACACGAAATTTACATATACATAATATCATCCAAAGCATGATACTAAAGATGATATTATAGACATGATACAAGTACTAAAAAAATAGGAAAACAGATGATAGACTGTACAGTAAATGTCACCTGTGCCAATAAGAGAGATAATATTATAATTTATCATCATCCAGACTTACAGGAAGAACGCTACATTATTAATAAAATCAATGAATAATTACATTATTCTTGATGGTGATACAATTACATTTACTGAAAACAGACTGCATTTTTTTTTTTAAATAAAGTGAATAGGTATGCTACCTAGTGAGAAGAAACATAAAATCACAAAGTAAAATATTACTTACATGGACAAAGACACATTTTTTACATGAAATAAATAAAAGACTGAAAGCAAAATGAGAGGCATAAAAAAGGTGGTTATACCTTTTACAGAGTAATTCTAACTTATTGAAGATCTATCAAACCATGATCCCCTTAGAGAGATTTACCCAGATCCAAACTCCCTCAACTGTGTAAGCTGCCTTTTAGTTTTGTGTTAAAAGGGCAGAAAACTCATTTTATCAGAGTTTTGCTATTTTCAGACTAACTATTGAATGCAACATCTAGGAAGAAGATACAGAGGCTGAATTTGGAGATGATTAGATGTGGCAAGGCCAAAAAAGGACTTTTAGTGGGATAATTGTAATGTCGTGGGAAATCTCTAAGATGTGCTGAGGTACATCTGCAGAGCAGGGGTGAAGATGAGGATGGTCCCAAGCACAGATACTGTCAGAAAGACCCAGAGGAAGATCCGGTCCAACACCTGAGCCACAAATTTCCAGTCCTGAACAACCTGAGAGGCAAACAAACCAAATCTAAATTAAGTACATACTGTCAATGAATTGCTCTTTCACCTTAAAGGGATAGTTCACCCAAAAATGCTAATTTGATGTTTATCTCCTTATCCCCAGGGCATCCAAGATGTAGCTGATTTTGTTTCTTCATAGAACACAAACAAAGATTTTTAACTCAAACCTTTGCAGTCTGTCAGTCATATAATGGAGGTGAATGGGAATCACTTCTTTGAGAGTAAAAAAAACATACACAAACAAAACCAAATTAAATAATCTCTCAAGGTGGACCATTGACACTCCTAGCTGAGATTGTAGCTAGAGTATCAATGGTTGACTGGTCCATAAGTCTGCATTCCACCGTGAAGCAAGAAGTGTCAAGTGTTGGCTGTTGAGAACATGCTCAGGACAGTTCGGACATTTTTTTCCCCTCTTTATTTGTCAGTCAATTTGAACCAATCACATGTGGCAACAGCCAGTAAGCTTTCTGAATTTTAAGACACAGACCCTAAAACCATATTTTTTTTTTTAAATAGGTGTTGTAGTTTAGACAAAATCTTGCTGATACAGATGCATTTATGTAGTTACATTTAAAACTAAGTTGATAAACTATGGCTTAACATCTCCAACATTTGCCACTGAAGATGGCTATCGTGTCAAAGCGTTGTGTCTTACGGATGGCCACTTTTGAAACACACAGCTTCTGCAGTCTGTTTATATTTTCTAGCAAATTCTGAATTAAATAAGTCACTTGACTTAGGCAAATGAGTTAATACACTACACCAACTCAAACACTACAAATTATTAAAAATACTTTATGCAGACACATATTATTAAATGGTATTCGATTATTTGCAGATTTCATTGAAATCTTCCGAAGACATTCACTAATTGACTGAAGTCGTGGATTTGTGATGTCTTTATTAGCTTTTTAAAATCTCATTCTGACGACGCCCATTAACTGCAATCCATTGGTGACCAAGTGATTTAAGAAACAAACTCATCAACTACTTGCATGACCTGAGGGTTAGTTCACTTTCAGCACATTTTCATTTTTAGGTTAACCATTCCTTTAATAGATTACAGTTTAAAGAAAATGGGAAAAAAAGGCTAAACACCTCTCTGATGAAATGTTCCTTTTTTATGTGTTTGGAAATGTAGTGCACTGAGTAAGTGGCTTTCTCCAACAGAGCAATCCAGGCATGGCTCTCATCTTCTTTTAACCCCCCTCGTCCTCCTCCGGCACTCTTCTGTTGCCCTCTTTTCATCCCTGTTTTTGGCTCTGGGCTCCGCAGCTCAATGTCTGGGTACTGATAACGATCAGTGTGTCCCCTCATGCAGAGCAGTCTAGGTAATCTCTGGAGGAAAAGACTTTTAACCCACGGTGCCATGGGATGGTATGTGGCAGAAGAACGATGATGGACGTTAATGACAAAGACAGTTACAATGATCGAGAACGTGACAAAGATCATGATAAAAAGCAGATACTCTCCTATCAGAGGAATGACTTTAGAGGAAGATGGAATGATCTCTTCAATGACGAGAAGAAACACAGTGAGAGACACAAGGACGGAGGTGGAGAGGGAAAGCTTTTCTCCTTCATCCGAGGGGAGGTAGAAGACCAGGACGGTGAGAAACGACAGACCAAGACATGGGATGATAAGAAAAAGTGTGTAAAAGAGAGGAAGACGTTTGAGAATGAATGAATATGTGACGTAAGGATAGGAGTAAATGCCGTCACGCCGACTGCCTCTCTGGCCGGTAGCGTTGAGTATTTCCCATTCCCCATTGTCAAAGAAGTCTTTACGGTCTACGTATGCGTCCACCAGGGTCAGGTCCACCATTGTGCCATCATATGTCCACGACCCAAACTTCATCGAGCAGTTCTGTCTGTCGAATGGGAAAAAGGTGACATCCATGGTACAGGAGGATTTATAGCTGGCAGGAGGAGTCCACATGATGGTACCATTAAACCTTACAATGGCTTTGGTCATTAGAGAACCCTCAAATCGGCCATCAGCGCTATAAGAGAGAGGGAGACTTGATATTAACAACTACATTTTTCATTTTTTAAAGAAAATCTAAGCATGAATACCCATGCAAATGTCACAAGGTTCTAGGTGCTTGACAGGACATTGCTAAGGTGTTGTGAGTGACTGTTACATTGCCCCTCTAACTGTTTCTGGGTGTCTCAGATGTGTTATTTAACCCTACTAAGTAGATTAGAGATTGTAAACAAGATCTTATGTGTGGGTTTTGCAGTTGAAAAAAAAAAACTATTTTTTATTATTCAATTTCTGCTCAACTTACACTTCTCAGGCTCATTTGAACTGTCAAAAATCTCTAGATTATCTATACAAATTTCAGACTTTAATTCAAATATTTCCTCACACATTGGTTCCCAACCTTTTGTCCTTGAAGCCCCTCCCCTCCTGAAGATATTAGCATATCTGAGATGCTTCAAACATTCCTCTCCCCTAACCACACAGTTATTTCATCATTTAAAAAATATATTAATAACAACACATAGGTGTAATTAAACATGAAACATTATACAATTTGAATGTAATATTATAATTTAATCATAAATTAAATGTCCTGTTTTTTATTATTATTATTTTGGATATTGGTAAAGTTTGTTTCATTAATATTTGCTCTCTTGCTACAGTTTAGTCATGTCTGTTTATTATATTGTGATTCTGAGGGGTTTGTTTTGAGAATACTACCTCCAACCCAAAGCACAATAACTGTGGTAGCTGTTTTATTAGACAAGTTTGCTGGCAACCTTTATCTGGAGCTTTAATAAAGTGAACAGAGATGTATGAGGGAAGAGTTCAGAAGAGAGTGAAAGAAGTGCAGCAGTTATTGTTAATACCGTCTGGTCATGAGTTGTTTAATAAAGTACATCTTGTAACTAGGTTATTATTTTTCTCTCGTCTGGTGGAAACTGAGACACCACAGTTGCTGCAGAGCTCTTCATATTCACCATACATGCTTACATCTTTTGTGTCATAAAAATATGATTAACGAACTGACAGACACTGCACTGAATCAAAGAAAGTGATTTTCAACTGTTTCTGATCAGTGGCCAGGCATTTTTTTTGTGTGTGTGTGCTTAAAATACAGTCTAAATCTGTCTGTATTTTATACATGACACAATGCAGATATTTGGGAGACTAAATAAACCTAGTTTGTTATCTCTGGCTTTCAGAACAAGCACACAAAAATACAATCAAATTACAATCACATTATTCATTAACGTGCACCTGTATGACACTGACATGGTTAAGAAATCCTACATAGTATTACTTCTCATAGAGGACGATGTCTGGTAGCCAAATCGTTTCTGAGGGCACTCTGATGGATGTGATTCCACCATAATCTTCTGGATTCCACCGCAGTTTATAGTCTGTCCACTCCTACACGAAAGAGACCAACAAAGTATCAGTATTTTGAGAAACACTTAAACAAATTAAAGCTAGATTTATTTGAGTTACCTGCCACAACCAGACATTTGTAGTCATTAGTTGATTCTTTTCATCCTGAAAAGAAAATAAAGAAAATGCACAATGAAGAGTGATAAATATCCATAGTTGCAAAATAATCTTAGTACCATACATGAGCTTAACATGTTTTGAATGAGCCCAAATGCAATATTTCTCTCAAAGTCTCTAAATATTTCTCACCACTGACCTACTTGAGTCATACAGATGATTGACTCAGCTGTGCTATTTATACACACAGCTTAAAAGATAGTATCTTATGTCTTTTGTTTCATTTAAATTCAGACTCTGAATAGAAACCAATATACTGAGACTCATCTGTTAAATAAGAATGGTGTGAAAATCAATTGTTCCCCACAGTGTTCAGTGTTCACCACCCAGAAAATGTACACTGTCAAGTTGTGACAAGTTGAGCACAGAATACCATGTAGTGTTGATTACAAGATATGACCATCAGGTGGCTCTGCAGGACTATCACATACAGGATAAGATGTGTCGGAATCCCAAAAACACCTGGGTCTGAATGATTGTATTTACATCAGCAAACATAAACTCTACCATGTAGTTGAAACCAGCAGCATGAAACTCATTCAGTAATAATGACAAAAGCAAATTAGTTATATTATAATAATTTTGATTGCTAATGGTACAATCTGCAAATTTTATGCACTTTTAATAATGATAACATTACTCCATCCACATCATGTTGTAATTGCATTTTAATTTTCAAACTTAAGTGGGAACTTCCCAGTAGGACTTGAATACAGCAACATTATTAGAAATATGTTCCTGTGGAATTAGTTAGTGAAATTAGAGTGAGTTCATTATACTTTCATTACAATCTCTACAGTTAAGTTGAAAACATTTTGCAACTTTCAGAACTTATAAACTCCCTCCCCAGTCCAAAAATACCTAATCTAATGATATAAAGTTCTTAAAAAGCATACAATCTTAAATCTTACAACTTTTGTTTATTATTATTATTTCTAAGCAACAAATATATGCATTTTAAATAGAGTGCCAAGAACAGTGTTTGCCTTTCTGTGGTTCCTGTGTAAAGGTAATTAAGATTGTATATTCAAATACTTTCACATACATTCATACAGTAAGACATAATTACACACTTCCACACACATTATTGCATGATGATTTATGGACTGCATAAATCAGGTTGCAGGTCTGACTCAGACTGTGATTTGATTTAACTTGAGCAACTGGCACTAACTTAAAGAGATCACACAGAATCACATCAAATTCTGTGATTATTTATGCTTGTTATTCCAATCTTTTATCCTATTCAAAGAAATATTGGAAGAATCTTTATGCAGCTCTAACCATACAGTGACAGCTCATAACGACCAGCGGGCTTCCTCTCACAGCATTTTACACCAGTGGTTCTTTCTTTTAGGGCTTGTCCATTATCCAATTCTCTTTCTACTCCCTAACAAATAAAATGTAGGGTAATTGTCATCCTGATTTTACCATCTGCTTATTTACCATAGTAAAATTAATGAATAATGAATGTAAGGATATATCCACACAAACCACCTATATGTTTGAAAGAGAAACAAAGTAGGTTTTCAATGGCTAATCACATAAATAATGACATAATTATAATAAAATAATATTTCTGACAGAATTATTTGCTACCACCCAGAAATAGGGTTTAAAGAATAATGTTCTATGGCAAAAAAAAAAGGAATTCTTAACTTACACTCGTAGTTTAGATTAGAAGATTGGGTGGTTATATCTGGTCGGGTGGTTATATAAGGTCTAGCTGCAAAAGTTCAAATATTTCAACACACCAAACATTGAACATTCACAAACACATAGGGTTGGAACTAGGGATGTCAACGATTAATCGATGATCGATTAATTGTCGATAAGAGATGCAATCGATTAAGGCTATCGATGGTCGGTTAACCGATTCAATGTTGGGCTGCGTGCGGCTCATGCGCACTCAACACGTGCGAGCGGCTGTGAGTGACGGTGACGATATATAAAAGCATCATCATTCATTCACAATGTACAAATTAAGCTTTTAATGTGATTTAAACTTTAAAGTACACTAAAATAGAAACAACATAAAAGTTCTTCAACATTAAATGCAATAGAAATGTAGTTACTAATCATTTCATCAGATAACTGTTTTATATTGTGCGCTTTGCAGGACTGCGGGACACAGTGACAGGACAGGTTATTCATTCCTACAACTTGTTAATTCATTCCTACGAATTATTAATGTGGCAAGTGTCCATGTTTCATTAATTTTGTTCCCTAAATAACCCATGATTTAAGTGAAATAAGGGAACAAATGAATAAATCGAACGAATTCTTAATTCATGAAATCTTTAATTTCCCTTCCCATGTTTACCACAGTAAGAGATGCGAAAACAGTTATTAAAAGCGAAAGATAATAAAATAAACCTGGGAAATTAGAGGGTTAGACTATGAAGATTTAGGAAAAGAAACAATGCCTAAATATACTGAATTTGTGGAAATTCGTGACCAACCGGCAAACCAGAACAAAGCCGCGTAAATGAAGACTATGGGGTCCAAAAGCATGGTCGCGATCTAACATTTTCCAGTTAACCTACACTCTAAAAACTGCTGGGTTGAAAACAACCCAATTGGGTTATCATATTTAACCCAGCCTGCTGGGTTGCCTTTTTTATGGTTTAAAATGACTATATTGCAGGGTTTAAAAAAACAGAGCGGGTGTTTTTTTATCACTGTATTTCAGAAGGAAAACTACTGTATTTAGAAAATGTTCGATATCATTTCGCATGTGCTTGATAAGGCAGCGTTTGTGAGCTCAGTGCTGCTCTGCAGCCGTTACCGGAGAAACCTACCTCTCCCGCTCTTAGCGCCTCCTGCTGGCAGAACATAAACTCGCAGAGTGCAGCCATGTGGGGAAACAATGCATTTCTACGTTAAAATTAACCCAAATTGAGCTAGGCATTAAACCTACAAATGTTGTTCATTTTAAATATCACTTTTACACACAAATAATAATTACCAAAAGGAAAATATTTATTAAAAACAAGAGAAAAGTCAAAAAGTAACATGTTAGAAGTTAATGCCATCCTTTTCTGCATTTCAGCTACAGAGTTCATAAACAAAGCATTGAACATTTGATGAATATAACTTAAGATCAAATTGGACTTTGTTCAATTGTATAAAAATATACGAAAACACATACAATAAATTTACAATTAGTTAGTTTTTTTTCCAACTATTCTGGCATGACAGTACACAAATAAATCACAACATTAACTTTGATATTATAACCTTTAACAGACGCATGTGTGTGTGTGTGTGTGTGAAAGAATGTGAGCAGGTGTATGAATGACAGAGTGTAAACTTTTCTACTAAACAACACAGAAAAAGCATTTAACTTTTTTTTTTTAAACAAATTATACACTTACAGTTTGTTTCATTGTCCATGAATACAGATCATGCATCACGGTCAATTTTCATGATCTCTTTAGCATAACTGATGTAATCATGAAGAAACCCCATCAGCACAGCATGTGACATCTTCTACATCATCCAGGGCAGCGTCCTCCTTTAAAACCACCGCTGTTTAGGGGAAAGAAGATTCTCCTCTCTGACCAGCATTCATCCCAGTCACCGCCTGTTCTTCATCAGTGGCCTAAGAGAAACACATTTGAAAAAATTAAACATTTAATTAAACTATCCATTTTCAGGTAGAGGTGTATTCACATCCGTAAGGATAGGTAAATAATCGGTTTTAAAGTTTCAACACTTTGTGCGGTTGATTAATGTCTCAGTCCACCACAGCTCTCATGAAGTCTATAATGGCAGCACTAGTGTGAGGACATGCGATATTGTTTGAATAAATATTGCTTTCAGAAAGCTTCTTTACTGAAACATTAAAACAGACATGACATTCACATACCTCACAATATTCACGTACATGGAGGGCTGCTCTTCAAACCGTTAGTTCAGCAAATAATTAAAATGTTCATAATTTACTCTCCCCATGTTTTTCCAGACTCATACAAACTCTGTTCATTTTTTGGAAAACATATGAATATATTTAATATTCTCTTTTTGTGTCCTCCATTGCTGGTCTGGGAGACCAATATTTTATTTTGAACATACATGTTTGCTATCATATAATTTAAGATGTATTCATATATAAATATCAGAATTTACTTCTACAATAACTCTATATTTATGAAGCTTGAAAATACTGATTATCTAAACTATAAATGGATTAACAAATATTATGAGAAAACTAAAAATATATTAATTTATGTTGTAAAGACAGACAAAAGTCTTATAGGTTTGGAATGACTTGAGGGCAAGTAAATGATTTTTTGTGTGAACTTTACCTCTAAGAGCGAAGACCAAGAATAATGACTCTCCAAATCAGACAACTCCAAAGTTGGTTTGAGTTCTGCAATGAAAAACACAGACATCAATGGTCTTAATGAAATGAGCACGTAATCACACTGTTGTTACATCAAAATGTGAAGTAAACTGGCAGGAGACAACAGAAAAATTTATTTTCTAAAAATAACTTACATAAAATCTCAAGGGAATGATGATCTCCCATGTCTCTTGCTTTTAACATCTACAAAAACAAAAAACAAACATTATTTTACTCTTAGTAAAAAAACAACAACTGATAACATGAAATATGAAGTTTACTTGCCTTAAACGATATTTCCCTCTCTTCAGAAGAAGCTGAGAAAACCACCTCCTCACACAAGCAGACTTGTGTGTCCTTAACTCCAGTTAGTTTGAGTTCTGCAAAGAGGGACATCAATGTTTCAATAAAATATTAACATATACATACATACATATATAAAATCACACTGTTTTTGCATCAAAATGTGAAGTTAACAGGCAGGACACAACAGAAACATAAATTTTCTAAAAAAAAAAAAAAAGTAATAATAATTTAACTTACATCAGTCTCAGAAGAATGAAGTTATCTTGTCTCTGGATTTCAACATCTAAAAAAAAAACACATTATTTTAGTTTACACATTATTAAGAACACCTCCTCCTCATCCTCACACAGGTCTGTGACTCCTCACACAAACAGCTTCTGTGTCTTTAACTCTCAGCGCGAGGACAATGAAGACAGGAGCTCGACAAGAAATATTACATGTAAAACGTACTTTTAACAGTTACCACTTCAACAGCCTCAAAATAATTATGCTAGTCTTTACTACACAATGCCGTTTTCTTTAGGAGACAAAAATACATTCAGTTTAACCGCGAAAAAAAAGACAAATTCACATGAGCGTAACCGTGACCATAACCGTCTGTTAACGCCTCAAAAAGTACAGATAATGTAAAATCTTATGTAAATATGACAAAATACATTCACAGACGTTATATTAAAAGTACATCCTCCGTTCAGTAACGTTATATGAGGCAGTTAAGACCTCCATGTCTGAGGCGAAAACCGCGTTTTTTTTTTTTTTAAATATATATAACGTTAAGCTCCTTTGTTTCCGCCTTTCATAAAACCTTCCACCTTTCATACAACCGGGTAAACAATAAAAGATAACTTTACATTTTGAATATTTACTTACCATAGTCTTTCACTCGCTTCTCGCTTCTATCACGCTGAGAAAATGGCGGCTGCTCGCACTGGAGACGTACGATTTTGACGTGACGTGCGTGCTCTCCTTCACGTCCGCGTCCTCAACCCAGCCCGCTGGGTTAAAAAAGATAGTTATTTTCAACCCAAACTTGGGTTAAAACACCCCAAAGTCCTATCCAACGGCCTCAACCCAGCAGTTGGGTTGAAAAAACAACCCAGCGTTTTTTAGAGTGTGCGTGCCTGCAATAGACGCATTTTGCAGTATTATGGTTAAAGATTAATCGATTAATTGATCGTTAATTTAAACGACGATCGATCATGGAAATAATCGAAATTTGACATCCCTAGTTGGAACACTACACATTTTACACAAGACACAGGCCACAAGGATCTTGACATACTGGCAATCTATAGAGGAGAGTGAGGCAAGGTGAGACAAAGGGAAGATGTCACAAGGGCAATACCTTACTTTAAGGTTAGTCAGAATCAGAAGTCCAGTAAAAAAATAAAACAATAAGAAAAATGTAAATAAATCTCTAACAGTATGTTGGTTTCAAACACATAATTTTCCAAATCAGTGTTGTGCTTTGTTTACTTAAACCAGCTACCAGCTTCCAAACATACTTACAACAGCATATGTTGTTTTTTTAACAGATTGTACATCTATAATGTGAATCCCTTAAGTTTCCTGTTTTAAGCTAACATAAGTGGCACCCGGTGTGGTTTCTGTTTTATCCCTGTATGCTTTAAGGTACATTTCATGGCTTCTGAAGATCAGATGTTGCAATGCAAATATGTGTTTGTCTCACCACATCCACCAGCTGCGAGATCTTTAGACCGAAACGAACGGTAATCGTGTCATTGGCGTGAAGGACAGGTCTCACCCACTTCTGATAGCCCCGAAAAAGATTCCTCAACAACGTGTCCTCCATCTCAGCTAGTGAGACATACTCTTCAGGAGCTAGAGAAAGAGGGTGAATTAATTTTAGAACAATTAAAAGCAATTAAAATGACACAACAGCCTCAGGTGGCATGTGGTGATAAGGTAAAGCATAATCTAAAGCTTTCATGCTGATTACCAGTATTGTACAGGCCTATACATACACATATCTGTCTGGTTATGTAGGAAGTAGGTCCATGTTGGATTTGCCATCTAGAGAAATCACACATTAAATTCAGAAACACTCTCCCACGAGTGTTAGATGAGCACAGAGTCATGAAGTGACAGCTGGCCCATGTTCCTCAGAGCTCCTTCTGCTGACGCAACCTTGCCATGACATGATGACCTCAGACAAGTGAACTACACAGCATCAGGAGAACAAGATGTGCCCACGACTACAAACACACACACACACACACACACACACACACTCTCTCTCTCACACACACACACACACTCTAGCATTAATGATTACACTCTCATTCTCTCTCTCTCTCTCTCTCTCTCTCTCTCTCTCTCTCTCACACACACACACACACACACACACAAACATATACCCACTAAATGAACCATGGAGTACAGTTTATAGTATAAATGTTTATTACATTTTATTAAAGTTTATTAATAAAAACCTAAGTTAAAACCTAAATCTCTTTATTGTTTAAAGTGATAATGTTTTATGTACTTTTTGAAGCTTAAAAATATTGATTACATACTGTCTATTTATATTTAAAAATGTGAGAATTTTAAAAAACTAAATGAATATTACAATGTGTGTTTCAAAGTTTATTTTGGAACAATAAGAGTAAATAATTGCAATTTTAATACTAAAATAAATTAAATTTTAGTATCAACTACCCCTGTAAATAGCATTTTCATAAAGCATTTACAAGCTGCTGTTCTTTATCTTTTGTCCATATATTTATCTACAAGTGCTTTTCTTTATTATTTCTTTAAAATGAAAAACAATCCAATTTCCCCAAAGAAATGGTACATGCTACACATTACCTTTCTATTTACAAGTAAATAAGGCTAAATGGATATGTAAATGGATATACAGTATAACAACAAATAAAATGGGCATTTACAAAAATAGTCTGTAATAGTTTGGTTGAGATGCAGAATAATAAAGCTTGAATGAAAATGTGTAATTCTCAGCATGATTGTTATATTCAGAGTACTTCCAGAACATTCATGCATTCACTCACTGAGAGTTCTTAATTCCATTATACAGTATAATTTATAATTCTATTTTAGATAATTATGACTAGGATGGTCTCAGTCTTGTATATTCCCGACATGCTAAAATATACATTACCGCAACAGCTAATGTACAGTATATTTAATATCATGTATATAATGTAATTGTATATAATTTTACTTTGTATAATATAAATGTAATGTAACGTAGATCTACATGTCAAGGATTTTACAGAATGATCTACTGGAAAGGTAACACAGAATGAATTTTCTTAATAAAATAAAATTTCACAAGCATGTTTATTATGCAGAAAAACACACCAGAGGTCATGCTATATTGTAAATATAAGTGTTATGAATAATTGGCTTTTATGATTATATGAAACCAACTCTCTTTCCATTATTTTACCCTTTCTCTTCTATCTTCCTCCTTGGTTTTGTCTTCCTCCATTTACATATGCCCTTTCCTGATATGCCCTTGCAAGTTTATAAATGCATCAGTTTATAAACGTAGATAGGTTCCATTAGATAAAAATTATGTGCATGCATTTGGGAGTTGGGGTTGTCCATAAATGTACTTTGTAAGGTTCCCTCCACCAGTAATGGCATAGCAATCTGTGCTCCACCACATTAATGACATTTTTACAGGATGTTACGCCTATCATTGCTGAACGACCGGCATAACTTCCTTCCTCATCACAGTCTGTCGTGCCTTGGCAAAAGATTTCTCAGTCTGTCTGTGGGAAGCTGTTTTTCCAGCTCAGCAGCGCTGTGGGTCTAGCAACAGCAAGTATATGAAATGACATCATAAATAAAGACTGTGCACAGGGCAGGCCATCTCGTCTGGGTTTACGATTCAACCAACCACGGAGTGGACAAGGACGTGTAAATCAAAAGACAAGAAGAGGGAGGAGGGTGAGCAAGAGAGTGTGAATAACAGAGTGTATTTGTATATGCATTCTGAAGTGTGTACAAGCTTATTTCAAGGTAAAAGCGGGTTAAAGTTTTGTGGGAAAAGGTTTATGCGTGAAGCTGTTGACTCTTCATTCAGTGTGTTAATGAGTTCTTTTCTCTCCTCTATAAAAATGAGATTTCTGTCAATTGCATCAGGATGTTCAAAGCTACTTTAATGTACTCAAGAATGCTGCAATTCATAGGACATCCCTACACAAAGAGTGAAAAACCCAGCTATGAATAACCCTCCAGATTCAAGGATATCTGCATTCATCTGTTGCTACACTGAAAACAATGTTATTTACTTCCTACAGTATCAAATAAAAGTGGATGAAAACCCTAGTTATTTACATATGGATGGACAAAGTTCACAGACATGACCTCATTAGTCACTGAACACAAATGTGAACTAATGTCCTCTTGTCTTCCCCTGACAGAAAAACATCTCATCTGGTCTTTTAAGGGTAAAAGGTAGTTTCAGCCAAGATTCAAATAAGCATGTTCATGGCATTACAGATATGGTTTCAGTCAAATGATTCTGCTTTGACTTCTTTGGAACCATTTTGTATAGATGGAGCAGGAATGGACATAACACCTGCCATATCGCAATTAAAAATTACTTGATACTATATTCTTTTAGGAATTGTTGTATAAAAATAACATCACACTCACCACCAAGCTGTTATCAGCATGGACTATTATTCAGCATATGACTATGCTGTTATTCAATACAATAAAAGTGGCTATATAGGCCTTGTTTTACAGATACAAATAGAATATAAAATTTCCTTTACAACAGAACTTCAATTCAGTGAATCTATGAATGCCACGTTTGACAGCAATTTCCCCTTGATTAAACAATTTCTCTAATTTCAATGAACAGAGAGAGCAAGAAAAATATGTGAAGCATTTCTCTCCAGAGTGTTGCTGACAGTAAAAGATAAATGAAAATCCAATCCAGCGGCTTCATTTTTGGATTAAAGCTTCAGATGAAGGCTTTCATTGACTCGACATTGATAAGAACCCCCATATCTTCACTTTTACACTCTGCCAAATCCAAACAAAACACATTTTCTTGCATTAGTGATTCAGTGTGATACTATTAACACATCAAAGTGTGTTGGTGTCTGTTAAAATCTTTTGTTTGTTTGCTTGTTTGTTACAAAGCTGGTCCAAAATGACACCTATTGAAGGGTGGAAAACCAGTAAAAGTGTGTGGTGCTGAACAGGTCACACAAAACATTAACACTCAGAGACCCAGCTGAGGGCGCTAGAAGCAAAGCAATAAGCGTAAATTAAACATGAGTCGAATTTCTTTTGTATAATTCATTTGTTGCAGGGACGAAAGCACAAGATAAAACGTCTAATGATTCTTGAATACACGTGGCTTGATTCGCAACATGTATGACTTCGTCTAAATTAACATTTTAGGTAACATAGCCTATAGACTATTGGAGCCGAAAGCACTTGCATCATTTTAATAACAGACTGTGAAATAAGTAAAACTGTGCAATGAGGTCCTATACTGTATGTAGCCACACACGGAAAAATGCAGGAAAACTTAGATCAGATTAAAGTGCAGTAGGTTACTCACCCTCTATCGTTGCATAGGCTACTGCCATCACGAGCAAAAGACCGGAGATTTGTAACTTCATGCTGTCCTTCCCAGCTCCAATTCCTTCATTCAATGGAATTATTTCATGCTGTTTGAACAGTGAGTCTCTGTCGCTCAGTAAAAGGGGTTATTCTCTTTTTTATTCATATGACCGTACACCGAGCCGTTTCGTTAAACGATCAGGTGTACTGCAGCCTGCTGTGGGATAAAGCTATAAATTAAACATGAACGGAGTGGGGTTTTCAGGCTTCTCCGTCCGAGGCGAACTCAAGAGGAAGATGCTTTCGCTGCCCCCGTCGACGTTAGTATACGTGATGTCGAGAAATATGCCATGCATTCGCCGAGCAGCTGCAGCGGAGCAGGGAGAAAAGAAAAAAAGAAAGCTCGAGAGTTAAGAGGAGGGGATAAACGTTCTTCGATACGAAAATATAGGCTACCTTATTTGAAGACTGGCGTGGTTTTGCTTCAGGAGCCAGAGTTTACAAGTGACATCAAGTGACGACTTGACACAAGTAATGTGAAAAGGTAATCAAAACTGTCCTTAAAACCGAACACTTTGCCATGTTTTATTAATTTTCCCAAAAATCAGGCCAAGGAATATGAATATATATTGTGTGTGTGTGTGTGTGTGTGTGTGTGTGTGTGTGTGTGTGTGTATTACCCATGAAATAGACTGCAAATGAAAAGAAAAATCAGTATTAATAAAACTCTTTTTTTATTAATATGAATGGATTAATCATCATCCAAGATGTCCATGTCATTCTTTCTTCAGTCAAAAAGAAATGTAATTTTTTGGGAGGAAAACATTCCAGGATTTTTCTCCATATTGTGGTCTTGAATGGGAGCCAAAGGGTCTAAGGAAAATTAGGAAACAAAAAAACAAAAACAAAATTGTAGTTTCATTGCAAATGAGGATTTGTAGTTAAAAATTATATACACTTTTATTTATTTATTTTTAGAAAATAATCAGTTCTTTTTTCGTCTCACCAAATAAGACCCTTATTCTTTGGATGAAATCATGTAGAAAGACTTTCTATTATTTATATTTTATAGACTTTTTTATTGTGCCCCTCATTCCACCCCATTAGGATGCCATCAATCATATCCCACACCTTCATTAGTGGAGTACAACATGGCTCTGTACTAAGACCAATGTTATTTCATTTATACCCAAGATACTTTGGGTTGCTTTGTACAAAGTGTTACCACAATTTTGTTGAAGGTGACAATCTTCACCACGGCATTTGCACTGATGGCTTGAGCCCGCCATCACTGTTTGCAGCTATATTCCTTATTATTAGGGCTTCATTATACATTTACTGTAAACTGTAGTATTGGGTATATATTTGCTGTATATTATTTAACTCACCATGTTGTCAGTAAACTCAGTTCATTACAATAAATTATTATTTAGTTAGATCGCAGAAAATGAGTACTGGTGCATCTCAATAAATCAATAAACTCAAATTGTGAAACTCGTGTATTAAATAAATTAAATGCACACAGACTGATTGTGATGATTTTGGCTCACATTTAAAAACAAAACCCACCAATTCACAAAATCTTAACAAATTAGAATAATTCATAAGACCAAAAAAAAAAAAAAGAATTGTTGGCCATCTGGAAATTATGTTCAAGTACAGTACATGTACTCAATACTTGATAGGGGCTCCTTTTGCTTTAATTACTGCCTCAATTTGGCGTGGTATGGAGGTGATCAGTTTGTGGCATTCTGCTGAGGTGGTATGGAAGCCCAGGTTTCTTTGACAGTGGCCTTCACCTCATCTGCATTTTTTGGTCTCTTTTTTCTAATTTTCCTCTTGACAATACCCCATAGATTCTCTGTGGGGTTCAGGTGTGGTGAATTTGCTGGCCAGTCAAGCACACCAACACCATGGTCATTTAACCAACTTTTGGTGCTCTTGGAAGTGTGGACAGGTGTTAATTCCTGCTGGAAAATGAAATCAGTACCTTCAAGAAGCTGGTCAGCAGAAAGAAGCATGAAGTGCTCCAAAATTTGTTGGTAAATAGGTGCTGTGACTTTGGTTTGCATAAAACACACTGGACCAACACCAGCAGATGACATTGCAACCTAAATCATCACAGACTGTGAAAACTTAACACTGGACTTCAAGCAATTTGGGCTATGAGCTTCTCCGCCCTTCCTCCAGACTCTAGGATCTCAGTTTCTGAATGAAATACAAAACTTGCTCTCATCTGAAAAGAGGGCTTTGGACCACTGGACAAGAGTCCAGTACTTCTTCTCCTTAGCCCAGGTAAGATGCCTCTGACATTGTCTGTGGTTCAGCAAATTTCTTGACACATCTGTGTGTGGTGGATCTTGATGCCTTGACCCAAGTCTCTGTCCAATCCTTGTGAAGTTCACTCAAATTCTTGAATCGATTTTGCTTGACAATCCCCATGAGGCTGCGGTTCTCTCGGTTGGTTGTGCCTCTTTTTCTTCCACACTTTTTCCATCCACTCAACTCCCTGTTAACATGCTTGGATACAGCACTCTGTGAACAGCCAGCTTCTTTGGCAATGAATGTTTGTGGCTTACCCTCCTTGTGAAGGGTGTCAATGATTGTCTTCTGGACAACTGTCAGATCAGCAGTCTTCCCCATGATTGTGTAGCCAAACTGAGAGACCATTTTGAAGGCTCAGGAAACCTTTGCAAGTGTTTTGAGTTGATTAGCTGATTGGCATGTCACCATATTCTAATTTGTTGAGATTGTGTATTAATGTGTTTTTGTTAAATGTGAGCCGAAATCATCACAATTAAAAGGACCAAAGATTTAAACTGCTTCAGTCTGTGTGCATTGAATTGATTTAATACTCAAGTTTCACAATTTGAGTTGAATTACTGAAATAAATTAACTTTTCCAAAACATTCTAATTTATTGAGATACTCCTGTATGTCTGAAAAATAACACCTGACTAAAAATAGCAATAGGAAATGACAAAAAATTACAGTAATTCTTTAAGAATAATTATTTCTTTTATATCTGCCATCAAGTTTAGATTTTCACTCATGAACCGATTAGGTCAGTACTTGAAGCTAATGCAAACAGAATACTGTGATTATGTTAATGTAATCATGCTCATAATTAGAAAAACCCTACCCGTATTAAAATATGCAGAGTACTGACAAAGTCTGCACATGCTAGTGCTGCAGATGGAAGGCATGTGATGTTCATCTACAGCTTTGAAAATATGCTGGGATATAAAAAGCCAGATATTATGTAAAAAAAAATGTAAAGCTCTTCTTTCATTGATACATAGGCGTTTTTTTACCATTCCTAAATTTAGAAACAGGGCCCAGTCATGATTTATTTTATCATTAACATGGTCTGCCTGAAAAATAAATCTAAGACACGGCCAAACAGTACTGTAATATGCGTGTAATGAAATAAGAGATTAGCCTGACAGCTGGTCACAGATATGAAAACAAGATAGCATGCTAACACTAGGCAACCCAACTGGTTAATAAAACAATCAAGGTATAGAATGAACATGGTAATGAATAATATATTAATAAATATAAAGAGGAAATATATTTTTTCCAAAGATGTAAAATAGGCAACTGTACTATACTGTATGCTATAATTAAAGAAACACAAACTATGGAAGCGTATTTCTGTCAGGACAGAAATTTTTTTTAAATAAAAGATAAATGTAACTCTTAATCTCACAAATCTAAGTTTTTTCTTTCACAACTCAGAATTCCAAGAGATTTCTTTTTGCTTTAATTCTGTAGTTTAATTCTTTCAATTCTATTTAAATCGCAGAATGCAACTTTTATCTCACAATTCTAACCTTTTTTCTTACTATTCTGAGGAGGAAAAGCCCTTAGAAATGTGTATTTTGAGATAAAAAGTTTCTATTACCTTTTTTTTTATTTTGGCTATTGTTGCTATTATCTTTTTTCATCCTGTGGTGGGAACGGCCTTCCATAATACATAAAGGGCAACTCGAGAGGAAAGTGAGTAAAGCAAAGTGAGACTGCAAAGAAGAAGAGAGGCCAAAAACGTGTTTAAAGAAGCATGCTGGGTAAATCTCCCATAACTAATTAAGACTCTTCACAAAACAGATCAAAAGAGACCAGCAGAGGCACTGTTATGCACTTACACCTTCATACACCATGTAAGTGTGTGCATGTGTGTAAGAGCAAGCAGGTTTGCATGTGTTTCCCTGTTGGGCCACAAGGGAGTCTCAAACTAATGGGCAATGGCAAACCAAAACAGGCATCAACATCAACCTACTAAGAAAAAAAAGGTTCTGAATTTTGATGTGTGAAATGTGAGTTTAATTAAGCATGAAAAGCTCATCCAACAGCAATAGAATCCAGCACCTGATCTCTCCAACACACTCTGCCAACCTCATCTTCATGCTCAAAGACAGAACAATGCACAGCAGAAGTTCAGCTACTCCCAATCTTCTATAAATCTGTTATTTGTTTGTTTAACCAGAACCGCTATCATTTATCCTGTCAGCACACACTGAACTTAAAGGTATACTCCACACCTGGACTGCTGCTGAGTGGTCCAAACCTTCAATATTGAACCTTTTCACAATATTCAAATTTTCTGAGACACTGAATTTGGTATTTTCCTTAGTTGTCAGTTTTAATAATCACAATTAAAAGAAATAAACATTTGAAATATATCAGTCTGTATGTAATGAATGAATATAATATACAAGTTTCACTTTTTGAATGGAATTAGTGAAATAAATCAACTTTTTGATGATATTCTAATTATATGACCAGTATCTGTATGAGTTATACTGTACCTATGTGTGACAGACTAAAATTTAAGTCATTATTCACTCATAATGTTCACCAGATCAGTCTTGAACAATAAATACAATTTTAAGAAGAATGATCTTCTTGTAAAGTATATCAGAAGATTCCTTTGAAATCAAAATAATAATTCAGTGACAAATCTGGCATCACTACTTTGCTCAAGAACTGTGTAATGAAGGTTTTAAATGTCCGTCTATTTTCACCTAATACTACATCTTCAGAAGAACACTTGGAATACATTATACTGTATGTACATTTGAGTCGCATTAGATGCTGTCACGGTTGGTAAACCGTGATCTCGGGTTGTTTACACTTTGTGGTGAATTCTGTGTGTTCTGCGTCTGCACTGATTAGTTGTGGGCGTCTCCGTTAATTGTATCAGCAACAGCTGCCACTCATTACTCATCTCCTATATAATGGCTTGTCTCACGTCTTGTGTTGGTGAGATCGTTGTTTCATGTCGTTGTGTTACCCCCGTCTGGCTTCTGTGTTAGTTTGCGTTTGGATGTCTGTGTTTTCCCTAGAACCTCATCCACTCTCCGCACGATCACTCAGCCACGGACACTTACCTTCGGCTCTGTTCCCCGCAGTTCCTGTGCCACTCTCTCCTGCTGCCTCACGCCGTCAAGACTGGATTTCTCACCTTCCACCGTCTCCCTGGAGTGTTATCGCCTCATCGTGTTTGTGTGTCTTTGTGTTATATCTCATCATCTCATTAAATCCTGTTATCTCGCATTTGTTTCCGGACTGTCTTTTCACCAGCCGTCACAGAACGATCTCACCCAACATGGAAGCAGCGAGCACCAACACCCTCACCGATGTCATGCACCATAGCATCAAGAGAATGGATCAGCAGCAGGAGAGCATCTCGAACACCGGACGCGCTGTCCAAGCGCTGGTGGCACAGGTGTCCGAGCTCACCCAGCAGATCCATCAGCTCATGTCTCCCACTGCGCCCATCGCCCCGCCTGCGCCGACCGTTCCCCCGGGGATTCCCCAGGACCACTTCCGGCCTGAGCCGCGATTTCCGGCACCGGAGAGTTACGCTGGTGAGCCAACTTATTGCAGAACATTCCTTAACAAGTGCTCTATGCATTTTGCCCTGCAGCCCCGCACTTTCGCCGCAGAAGAATCCAAGGTAGCGTTCACGCTCACACTACTATCAGGCAAGGCTGCCTTATGGGGAACGGCGGTGTGGGAGAATCAACATCCGTGCTGTGCCTCGTTCCACCTCCTATCAGAAGAGATGAAGAGAGTTTTCGACCGGGCCGCGACCAGCAGGGAGGCCGTCCATCGCCTCTCGGAACTCCAACAGGGACATTCATCTGTCACCGAATACTCCATCAAGTTCCGGACCCTGGCGGCCGCGTGCCAGTGGAACGAGGCGGCGCAGTGGGATAGATTCCTGCATGGGTTATCCAACCGTGTTCAGCAGGAAATCTACCTCCTCGAGCTGCCTCCTACCCTCAACGAACTTATTGACCTGGCGTTGTGGGTGGAGGCCAGGTTTAATCGCCTGGGCCGTCAACACAGTCCTTCCAGACTACCCTTCTCTTCCGGTAGGGGGCGCTTGAGTCGAGAGAACACGGTCATGCACAGTCAGTCCCCTTCCTAGGGTTTATCGTGTCGTCTGAGGGAATACGAATGGACCCTGACAAGGTAAAGGCTGTGATAGATTGGCCATCTCCAGATTCCCGTAAGGCCCTACAGCGGTTTCTGGGGTTCGCCGGGAGAGTTGTGGGCGTCTCCGTTAAGCCGTATCAGCAACAGCTGCCACTCATTACTCATCTCCTATATTAAAAAAAAAAAAAAAAAAACAGCTCTCAGCCAAGTATGGTGACACATACTCAGAACTTGTGCTCTGCATTTAACCCATCCGAAATGCACACACACAGAGCAGTGAACACACACACACACACTGTGAGCACACACCCGGAGCAGTGGGCAGCCATTTATGCTGCGGCGCCCGGGGAGCAGTTGGGGATTCAATGCCTTGCTCAAGGGCACCTAAGTCGTGGTATTGAAGGTGAAGAGAGAGCTGTTCATGCACTCCCCCCACCCACAATTCCGTCCGGCCCGAGACTAGAACCCACAACCCTTCTATTGGGAGTCCGACGCTCTAACCATTAGGCCACGACTTCCCCTTATAATGGCTTGTCTCACGTCTTGTGTTGGTGAGATCGTTGTTTCATGTCGTTGTGTTACCCCCGTCTGGCTTCTGTGTTAGTTTGCGTTTGGATGTCTGTGTTTTCCCTAGAACCTCATCCACTCTCCGCACGATCACTCAGCCACGGACACTTACCTTCGGCTCTGTTCCCCGCAGTTCCTGTGCCACTCTCTCCTGCTGCCTCACGCCGTCAAGACTGGATTTCTCACCTTCCACCGTCTCCCTGGAGTGTTATCGCCTCATCGTCTTTGTGTGTCTTTGTATTATATCTCATCATCTCATTAAATCCTGTTAACTCGCATTTGTTTCCGGACTGTCTTTTCACCAGCCGTCACAGATGCTTTTGATCAGATGTTTGAGTGAATTATCATTTAAACTCTCTATTATTACATATGAGAAGTTTCTTCACTGTTGTTCCAAACCTAATGCTTTCTCAAAAAAAAAAAAATAGGGAAAGGAAGACAGTTTTAGTTAATGCAATGCTCACCATATTCTATCATTTCTGCACAGTTAATTAAACACTTAATTATCAAGGCTGCAGTCGATTCTCCTAAATTTGGCCTGCAGGGCGGCAGACAGTTGTCTTCTTCACAGTCTATCCTCGCATGAAATTAGACAACAGGATTAAATGAGAAAGAGAGAGACTAACAAAGCAAGCAGCAGAAAGACACCAACAAAGTTATTACACATTTAGAAAATGTCTGTTTAAATTGTCGATAAGAACTCAAGTGGCTAATGATAGATGGAAGCTGATGAGAGGTGGGGGTCAGGAGAACTGTTGCGAGAACACCTGTCATACAACATTAGTGGTCACAAAGTGAGTGTGTGCATGTACATATGCTTCAGTGACCAGATGCAGCAAGTGGGTCTGGAAAAAGTGAAACAGAAAAGGGTGAAGGTTTGTGTTGTGAATATGTGAATGTGTCATACAGTGTGCAGGCAGAGTTACTGTAAAGGCATAGTTCACCCAGAAATGAAAATTCTGTCATAATTTTTGTCCATGCAATAGCCGCTTTTGACAGGCCAGTGCAAGCCGAAATTTATTTCAATGGCTTGCTGGTGTCTGAAGGTGAGTTCTCATAAATTTCATAATTGTTTAAAATGTTGTTAATGTTGAGGTTAGCTTATATAATATGAAAACATTAGAAATGAGCTACATGCTCTTTTCGCCTGGAAACAAGGCTAATAAAAGTCATTGTTTTGGACCCCATGGACAACGTTTTCATTTTGGGGTGAACTAGCCCTTTAACATCAGTAGCATTGGTCTTTTTTATATATATATGTAATAAAACACAAAGCATTTGAAAATCTACAAATCCCTGTGAAGTTTATTCTTTGGGAGCAAATGTTTTAAATACCAAGAGCATTGGGCAGAATTTAAGTTTGTGTGTTTTCTTTTCATACAGCTGGTGCTCTACTGCTTAGTCAGCTGTTATTATGTTCATATAAAGGCAGGTGGAAAAGAGAGAAAGCTCTCCAAGGAGACCTGGGCACAGTGTGTGTGTGTGTACTGGAGGATGAAGGGATATGGATTCTGGCAAGGGATGTATTAACTCTAGTGGGTATCATGGCATTTCTAGAAGGTTCTTTTCAATCTACAAAACAATGTAAGTCTTTTAGATTGCTATCTTAAGCTGATATTTTACTCTCTTCATTGGAAACATTATTCATGCTCTTTAGCACAATATCAGCTGTAGATGATTCATAAACATAGAATTCAATCTAAAAGTTCACCTTTCTTGACACAGCTGAGCTTGGATATGAGGTTATGTAAGTAAAAGCCTTTATGCAAGTAAAAGAGTTAGTGATTCTTGTAAGCGTACTTTTATTAATCTCTTTGACAAGTAAGAATAGGGAGGATGAGAAAGCAAGAAAATCTTTCATGGGGTTAAGGGCAAAATCTAAGTATTGGATGCTGTATGATACTGCAGCTAGGAGAACAAACTAGATGCAACATTTGGACAAGATTTGGACATCATCCATAGAAAAGTTGGACATTTGGAAATCATCCATAGAATGCAATAATTAGACCTTTGGCAGTGCCTGATAATGTTTAATTTTTTAATTATTATTATTACATTTGATTACATGACACATCATCTGAAAGCTGAATCAAGCTTTTCATTGATGCATGGTTTGTTAGGGTAGTACAATATTTGGTCAAGATACAACTATTTGAATATCTGAAATCTGAGGGTGTAAAAAAAAAACACAATACTAAGAAAATTGCCTTTAAAATTGTCCAAATTAAGTCCTTAGCAATGCATATTAATGTTCAAAAATTAAGTTGTTATATATTTACAGTAGGAAATTTACAAAATATCTTCACTGAACATGATCTTAAACTACGTAATATTCTAATAATCTTTTTGGCATAAAAGAAAAATTTATAATTTTGCCCCATACAATGTATTGTTGGCTATTGCTACTAATATACCTATGCACTTATGACTGGTTTCGTGGTCCAGGGTCACATTTGTGATGGTAAATTAACTTTACTTTTTGGAATACCACTCCCCCCCCAGGTCTGATTATTTCAGAAACTGCTGATTTACTGGGATTTTCACAAACAATCATCTCTACAGTTTATAGACTAGTTGGACGGATTAAAACTTGAGAGAAACTCAAATAACCACTCGTTACAATGGAGTAAGGTACCTAGTTATAAATACAGTATGGTGTATTCAATGCACACTGACTGATCCAGCCTGAAATTTTATTTTTTAATGCCATTTTGGCAAAAGTAACATTTATAGGACGGTTCATGACAGATTCTGCAGATGATTTGAAATACGTTATTTACACATGAGTGTGGCCAGCAGTTTTTGAGATTTGAGGATTTCCCCATTCTCCAAGTAAATAGGACTTTGATTATGATGCCTGAAATAGCTGCCTGGGAGGCGTTGTAAATTGATAGGGGCTTTGCCCAAATGTCTCTGTATTGCAACTCAATAAATTCCTCATCTTTTTATTCCAATTCAGAATAGTAACAGAATAGCAGTCTTCAGACAGAGTGTTAAGATCCAAAGTCACCATTAAATTAAAATGGATAATAATTATTATATAATTATAAGATGATTATCGGTTATTATATATAACCGATTACTTATTTTATCAAATGTTGCAGTGATTTTTATAAATGATTTATTCATGCACATGATCATAATTGTTGTTTATATCATTTTGAAAGAACACTTACAATCCTTAATCAAAGATATTAATGAGCTTATGTCCTCACAACAACATCTCTTCCCTAATGACATGTATACTAGCGCTAATTCCAACTCAACATATCGTTAAATGACAATTTAGCAATTAATAAAACAAGAACAATCCGATCAATTTCCAGTGGACTTGAATTCTTATTCAAGAAGACATTTTACAAGAAGACATATCTTTTTCATGCCAATTCCCTTTTACTTTTATTTTTCAGTCTTTCTAAATAATAGGAAGATTTAAAATTACATTACAAAAAAAAAAAAAAAAAGAAAAGAAAAAAAAGTCTAAAACTAGAAGCTTTACATACAGTTATTTAAAACCTGACGAATTACAAAGGAAATATTAGTGGTTATTATTTTACAACATGGAAGTATGCTATTTTCTGTGAATGTGCAAGCCATTCCATTTTGTTCACCTCTATAAGGTCAGTAACTACAAGAATAACAAAATGTGAAAACAGTAAAACTATTTGCATAACAAACCAGTGGTTTAATAATGACAATAATGCATTAAAATACTATTGCAATAAATATATCAGCTTGCAAGGTAAAAAATGGCTGCAAACGCATTTTTTTTTACATTACATTTTACATTACATTTAAAATAGGATGAATAACAAGGGTAAAAGGACAAAAATACAGGACAGGAGAACACAATGAAGATGTGACACAGGATACAGGAAGGCATAAAAGAACACTACAAACTAAAAGTCTCAAATACAAAAAAAAAAAAAAAAACAGTGTCAGGATATATTCACTGGAAACTCAATTACGGAAACAACACAGGCCCTTCTGCAGGACATGGCCAACTTAACCGAAAATCCATTCATGGATTTAAAGGGAGACACTTCTTACATTTTGCAGTAGGCCTAGTAAGTTTCTGAAATTTTTACATTTTAGTATTTGCATAAAACTGGCCATTAAGTAAGCTTGAAAAACGAAATTAGTGAATGATTTGTAGCTTTTAAGCATTTTCAGTAAACTGGTACTAGTGCAAATGTTTTTAGTTCAACTGGAGGGTGACTGTGAGAAACTCTCCATCATTACATCTTTTAGATTTAGATTGTTACTGTATTGTACATCATTTTAAACAAAATAGGGTGACAATGAATAACATGTACTGTACAAACATAAATAAGTAAACATGCATAATGTGCATTGCTTATACACATGTAGTCTGTAGAGGACATGTAATCATGTAATCACTGTGTGATGAGATGATTTTCTGCTCTAGTTGCTGCAAAGGCACAGAGCGCAGCGGTGTGGCTACATTAAAGACACACACTCTGCTCCCGCCACTCCACGACTAGTGTCCCGTACACAGGACGCTCACATATGGCCTCTTACCAGCTCTCTCTGATGTCAGTGCAAGAAGTTCACACTCAAACTGCTTTAGTATTGGACTGCATAGGAATATAGAAGAATTTATGATGAAAGCTTTTAACATTTGTGATTTTTTTTTAACAACAGGCACCAGCCTTGCAGTTTATTTATAATTATGGTTAATCCACTCAGGATATTTACTGATGTAACAATGATTAGTCATAGGATAAGTATGTCTTGATGCAGAACAATAGGATTATATAAGGAATATTTAAAGGTCAGTGAATGAGCTAACACTGTGTTTCTATACTTATTAAGTGTCCTGTACATTTCAAACAACAACAACAACCTTTATTTATAAAGCACATTTAACACAATAAAAATTGATCCAAAGTGCTGTACATAATGCATAGCAGGACTACACTATAAAAAACAACAATGACAAATTTCCAAAAGCTAAAGAATAAAAATGTGTTTTCAGCGTAGATTTAAAAATGTCCAATGAAGGAGCAGACCTCACATGATAAGGAAGAGCATTCCAATCCAAAGCTTGGGCCCAGCCACAGAAAAGGCCCGATCACCCTTTAATTTGTAACGACTTCGTGACACATTTAAAAGCAAGTGATTTGAAGATCTAAGTGACCTAGCAGGACAGTATGGCACAATAAGATCACAAATATACCTTGGTGCACAGCCTGACAATGCCTTGTAAACAAACAAAAGGATCTTAAAATCAACTCTAAACTTAATGGGAAGCCAGTGAAGGGATGCCAAAACAGGAGAAATATGATCCCTCTTTCTAAACCCAGTCAAAAGTCTTGCAGCAGCATTTTGAACAATTTGCAATCGAGATAGTGAAGATTGAGGAAGACCACAATAAAGAGAGTTGCAATAGTCTAATCGTGATGTTACAAAAGCATGAATTGCAACTTCTAGGTCTTTGTTTGAAAGAATATTCTTCAACTTTTAAATTGAAAATGAAATAGCTAGGCCTATATAATAAAAAAGTTGCAATTGTGAGTTATAAAGTCAAACTGTGAAATATACATGACAACAGAGATAAGTTTGTTATTGGTTAAGTATATCTTTATATATATATGTATATATTTGTAGCAAAGCTGAATTTTCAGCAAACGTTATTCAAGTCTTTAGCAAATCATTATAATATATTGATTTGGTGCTCAAAAACATTGCTTATTATTGTCATTATTATGTCAATGTTGGAAACTTATTATTCTTTTTTTTTACGTTTATTTGGGATTTTTTGATGATTAGAAAAGAACAGTTTTTTTTTTTTTTTTAAGTAATCACTGCCACATTTGATTCATTTAATGCATCTTTGTTAAATAAAAGAAGTAAACATTTATTAATTTCATTCCAATTTTTCCAAAATTAATTGTTGGGATTAAAACTTGTTTTGATAGAACATATCCCAAACGATTAGCAGGCAATAGTATGCACTATTCAGTTCACTGTGTTCCAGAGTCACATGGTTTCAGAGATTCCGAGATAATGAAGAAACTGCATTGCAATTAGCTATGAATCATAAAACCCAGTTAAGGGATTCCGTTTGTGATTCTGCAGGACAGGAGTGAATAACTCCATCAGGTCAATGTTTTGAAAGTCTCTTAGTTGATCAAAAATATAGTAAAGAGTACTATTGTGAAAAAAAATTATTACACATTTTAAAAAGGTTTTTATGTTAATATATATATTTTTTAAAAATGAGTTATTTATTTTTCAGTAAAATAGACTATTAGTAATTTACATTTAGACTCGTTCTGTGTTCTGAGTGTTACACACACTGCATGGCTCTGATACACACACAAACACACAGTGAGTAGGTTAGAAGGATTAGAAAGAAAGGGTGTTTGAGGGTGTTACTTTCATTAGATTCACCCTGTGGGCAGATGAATTGTGCTGCATAGCTCCTCAAAGTAGTTTACTGTGTGCTTTGTATCATTGTGTTAGTGTGTGCGGGGAGCTGAGTAAGGCCTCTGTGGCTGAACTTTGTGAATGTCAATAATTCTTTGATTTAGCTATCAATAGCAGCGGGACTTGTTCAGTAAAAATAGACATGGAAGGCTCAACTGAGCTAATGTTGTAGAGTTACCAAGAAATTACAAGCTTTTTTCATTATGTCATTTGTTGTGTATAGTTTCTCAGTGATGTTGGCTGGTATATGGAAGGTTGGGACTAGTTGTCAATTTTAACTGCAATTAAGATTTCCCTGTAGTTTTTAATGATAATTAAAACATTTAAATATACTTAAATACACTTTTTGTGTATCTGTACTTTACTTGAGTGTATTTTTTTTTTATTTCACCACATTCGAAAGACAAATATTGTGCTACATTTCTAAATTTCTACATTACCTACATTATTGTCCTCGAAACAGAAAATCGTTACTATATAGTAGCTTTGAAAGTCAATGCAGTGATTTTTTCTTTTCTTTGCTAAATTGTGCCAGTTTTTTATTTTCTAAATTGTGCCTTTTTTTGACAGCTTATCAGTAATCTGTCTTGTATTGCTACATGAAATGCTTTCCACCATTTCTTGAACATTGACTAGTTGCAAATGTGATGTTTATTTACAACAAATCAATAATAAGAAGTTAATATTGTGGTAGGCCTGTATATTAGAAATTTTTTTCAGGTTTTGCTAAATTGTGTAAATGAAAATATTATCTATAAAGCCACAGAAGAATTTTGTGTTTCCTAACTAAGTGTTTGACTTCAGTTCACTCCACAGACCGTCCTGTGTGACATCGAAGTACCGCAAGAGCGATTAGAGAGCATTTTTTAATTTTTTGTTTATGTCAAAGAAATCTGTTGCAGTTTTGCTGTTGTAAAGTTATACTTTAGTTGTGTTGCTGGGCCCATTTGCTGGCCCCATTTTCACCTATAAAGAAATATACATCTCTGTATAATAGAGAAAATAAAAATCTGTAAAAAAAAAAAAAAAAAAAAAACACCTACCAAACTCTGCTTTTTACCTTAATGATGGTACAACAAATTTGATAATAAACTATGTCAGATGTATATAGATGATTCACAGGGCCATCCATGAAATAATATGGTTTTGCACAGGAAGTAGTAAATGTAACCCAAAAAACCCTAATGTACTAATGGCAAAAAAATTATAACAAAAATAAATAAATACTGATAACAAAAATAAGAAACAAAACGATTTAAAAGAAAACATAATCATATGTGATGTGTCATGGAAGGACTATAGGAATGTCCTTTAATGTTTTTTGCATAAATTATATGGCAAAACTTAAATCAAAAACCATAAATTTGACAGTAATGCGATTTTAAAACATTTATAATTTCACTATATATGGTAATATATTTAGAAATATGACAAAAACAGTGTTTGTTTGTTACAAGTAGCTATAAATGCCCAAGACTTGTGTATTGTTTTACACAGCATTTCAACATTAGCATGCAGCAGGCCACTACATACTACTAGCTCATATTTTAGTGCATCGATAAGCCAGAAATAGGACACCAGAGATAGATACTCTTGGCCTAAATATTTTTGTTCATATAGAGATATAGGTAGATACTATTTTCAAAACGACCTAAGGACTGTATTTTGTTTTTCATAAAGTGTCATTTTACAGAGACTGCAGTAATACAAGCAGTATAGGCAGTATAAGCAGTAATATAATATCATAGGGCATATTAAACATTGACTATTATAAACAGAACATTGCGACAACGAAATCAAGTTCTCAACCTCTTGTCGGAGCTGCACAAGTCTATGGTGACGGAGCTGGCCAAAGCCTGCCAAAGCCCGCCAAAATAGGCAGGGCATCTGGCTATAAAAGCAGGCATTCACCACAGGATTCTCAGATTACTTAGACTGAAGCGACAATTGAAATGTGCAGCTATATAGCACGGCTAGCAATGCAGTATTTGTTCCCATATCTCAGGGAACCGATGTTACATTTAGTAACCGAGTACTTTACCTTTCGATACTACACTCGTACTGTGCCTTGCTAGATGCATATGGGAACATAGTACAATCACACCATGCTAATGTAGAGGAACGACTAAAAGTAAAAACTTCCATAAGCATCCAACGCCCATAGAGAAGTTAACAACAATCTAAGACTAAGATGGGCTGAGCTTCCTAAGATCACACCTGGCCTGGTTAATCGTTCCAGAGTACTCCTGTAACATTGACACCCAGGGGTCAAGAGTTAACAGGTAAATTAATGCCAGAGAGCTTGAGTGTGATACAGCTGAGGGCTCTCTGTCAGATTCAAGCGGAGGGGACCCTGGCCTGCAAGGCAGGGACTTTCAGGTTACAAAACCTTGCAAATGTAGATGGTAAGGCCTAGCCAGCTGCCTAACAGTTATCCGCTATGGACACACCACTGGACCATGCTCAGGATGAGGCGATTCCTCTAGTCGAGCAGGCCCTTACTTCAATGGGGCACTGAAGGCCCAAAGAAGAGTATGCTAGTGAGATGGAGACTACTAGCACGGATTCCAGGCAGGCGGGGCTAATCCCCTTCAAGGCCCCTCAGCACAGTGGGCAGGTCCCATGAAGGAATGGTAGGAGGACAAGGCACATTTAGCCTCCTGGCACCCCTTAAGAAGCGAAAACTACTGGGGCATAAGAGGCCACTATATCTGCCACACAGACTTTTAATGTGGATGGGGAGTGTCCCTTATCCAGCAGATCTTGCAGAAATGACAACATGTCTGTCAAATTAGAAGTATGAAGGTCTCTGAGGTTTAGATACCAAGCGTAGAAAAAAGACCACTTCAAGGTGTACAGAGGCATCTCGTAGACGGGGCTCTAATCTCTGAAACTGTGTTTAAGACTCGCTCAGGGAGGCTCAAAGGCTACCGTCAAGCGGCCAGAGGTGCAGGGCCCATAGGTTCCGGCGTAGGATGCCATATTGTCCCATTTGCTTGAGAGAGGAACGGGAATGGGAACGGGAACGGGAACGGGCCAAGGGGCAACTATCATAAGCTGAGTTAGCACTGATATCCACAGCTGTTTCATCTGAAAGGGGGCCACCAGGAGAACATTGTGTCTTTGTTCCCCTTACTTGCCCAATAACCTGTGGGATCAGGGCACTGGGGGAAAAGCATAGAGAAGGAGGTTGGGCCAATCATGGACCAACGTGTCCCTGTTTTTTTGAGAAATAAACTGGGCAGTGAGTGTTGTCTTCTGAGGTGAAGGGGTCCACCTCGGCCGTGTCAAAGATCTCCCAGATCCTCTGAACTGTCTGCAGATGGAGCGTCCACTCCCCTGATGGGACATTGCTCCTTGATAACATGTCCATTCCTTGGTTCAGTTTGCCTGGTATATGTAATGCTCTCAATGAGCGTGGGTTGAGTGGATCCCATTCCAGGAGGCGCTTTACCAGAGTGAAGAGAGAGGCCTCCCTGGCAATTTATGTAGGACACCACAGACATGTTGTCTGATCGGATTAGCACATGGTGTCCTTTTAAGACTGGCAGGAAGAACTGACAGATTCGACATACTGCTAACATTTCCAGGCAGTTGATGTGGAAGCCTTTTTTCGCCCTCAACCAGTGACCGAAAGTTGGTGCCCTCGCACAGCACCCACAACCTGATTTGGAGGCGTCTGCCAATTTTTACGTTCCACGTGGATTTGTGTGTTTTTTCTTTGTCTTTGTTAAGTGTGTGTTCAGTCATTACTTTCAGGTGGTTCTCATTGGCTGTTCGGCAGGCATGTCATTATTATCGCACGCGTCATAGCAGCTGGTTGACCAATCCGATGGCGCACCACCGAGTTTAAAAGGCCCATTCATAAGGAGCATGAGAGATCTTTTGCCAGATTTCAGCCAACTTGTGTGAATTGATCTGTTCTTTTTCTTCAAAGTCATGAATTGTTAATGTTTTGAGTTGGTCTAGTCCCTGTGATGTGAGTAATACTCCTTCGTGTTTGTTAATTTTGACGTTTCATTTCCTTGTAACATAACCTGTTTAGTGCATTTAGTTTTTGATACTGAGTTTATTCTACCGATTGTGGACCAGGTTTCGTGCAGGTTTCGGACAGTATAAGATCATATATGAGGTTACTTTGGAGTTTGGTGTTTGTGGTGATGAGTTTAATTAGAATGGCTGATTTCGATCTGGTTAGTTTAGTGAGTGCACCAACTGTTGAACAACTAGATAAGTGTAGGAAGAATGATGTATTGAGCTTTGCTGATCACTAAGCTGAGTTTCTAAACAGCAGCTTAAGCGTGAAATTAAAAACGTTGTAGTACAGGAGTTGAGGAATTTAGGTGTGTTGAAGCTGGCTGACAGATCTGAGAAGCATCCTCTGAGCTCTGAAGTTTGCCCCAAAGCAGTTTTTCCACCCGTCAAACCTTTTTCTCCAACTCTGACTGGGTCCGGAGGTGATCTGTGTCTCAGAGTACGTTTGCCAAGAGTCCAACAGGAAGAGCGCGAGAGGGCAGAGTAACGTAGAGCTCAGTTGGATCTGCAACTTCAAGTCCGCCGTCTGGAAATAGACGTGGACACACAAGTCAGGTTGCGTGAGTTGGAGTTAAGAGTAGCCCGAGACACACCGGTTCCCTGTCTGCTCTCAGTATCATCTGAGCAACCTGTGCAGCCGTCTGCTGTTGCGTCAGGTGCAAGTTCAATTACATTTGATGTGAGTAAACACATTTCTCTTGTTCCACTATTCAGAGAGGCTGAAGTTGACTCATACTTTAATGTATTTGAAAAAGTTGCTTCTATGCTTAAGTGGAGTAATATGAAGGTACCTTTGCATCAGCTTTATTTGAAGTCAGATATGAATGCGTGACAGTTTACCAGTGCATGGAGTGAACTTCATTCTTGGTTATGATATAGCAGGTGGTAAAATTTTTCATCTGCTGGAAGTTTTGTGATAAACCTGTTTTGTCAGATTACACTGATGAATTGTTTGAGAAATTTCCTGAGGTTTTTCCTGTTCGTAAATTCGCTAATGCAGATGATTTATCCTCCACTTTCATGTTACCTACGATTGTGAATGATGCTGTGTTGGCTGAGATAGGTAAGCCAAATGACAAAGTCATTGTTTTGAAGTCAGATGACTGGTGTCAGTTACAAGTCACCAGTGAGAAAATTATTTCAGCTAAAAAAGATGATTTTTCCCTGCGAAAGTGTTGATTTGAATTGGTTGCTGATGCGTTGGTGGTGTGCGGATGTTGGGAGTGATTTGGATTGGACTTCTGTGGTTCAAATCGTCATTCCTACGTGCTATAGACATTTAGTACTATCGCTGGCTCATGATCATGATTTGTCTGGGCACTTGTGTATTAAGAAAACGTATTATCTAATTCTGAGAAAATGTACTATCTAATTCTGTAGAACATGTGTGACGTCAATTCTCGGGTAAGCCAAACCAGGTGATTCTGCGCGCACCACTGGTCCCTATACCAGTGATAGGAGAACCTTTTGAGCATGTTATTGTGGACTGTTTTGACCCTCTAGCTAAATTAAGATCTGGTAATCAATTCTTGTTAACAATAATGTGTACAGCAACGCGTTTTCCGGAAGTGATACCACTGAGGAAAGTTACAGCGCCGGTGATTAGCAATGTGCTTGTAAAATTCTTTTCAATGTTTGGATTACCGAAGATTGTGCACTCTGATCAAGGTAAAAAAAAAAATGTCAAAGATTTTTACACAATTGTTAAAGACTTTGAATAGTTCTCACAGAATTTTGAGTGCCTACCATCCAGAGAGCCAAGTAGCTTTGGAACGGTTTCATCAGACCATGAAAGCGATGTTGCGCCGGTATTGTATGAATACGAGTAAAGACTGGGATGAGGGGATACCTTTAGTTTTGTTTGCTGCTAGAGAAACAGTAAAAGATAGTTTGGGATTTAGTCCTGCTGACCTTGTTTTTTCGGTCTTACTTTGAGGGGTCCTTTAAAGGTGCTTAAAGATATTCTAGCTAACGAGTCGAGTGCTACTACCATGATGCTGGATTATGTGAGTAAATTTTGTGAGTGACTGCACAAGGCTTGTACAAGTGGCAATGAAGAGTAATTCGACCGTAAAACTGTCCAACGTAATTTTAAGGAGGGTCATCAGGTGCTTGTTTTATTGCCTGTAGTTGGTTCTGCCTTGTCTGCACGATTTTCAGGTCTGTATGAACTGATTAGAAAATGAGTGACGCTGATTTTGTGATTTGTACTCCGGATCGCCGAAAGAAATTTCACATATGTCATGTAAATATGCTGAAGGCATATAATAAAAATTAAACATCTTTGTAATACTGAGTTTGGTCCTTCTCGTTGTTCTTACTGCTCGCTCACATGGCAACAGTAACTCAAGCAAGTGTTGCGTAATCATACCGTTTAACATCTTTAAACACGTAACAGTCATGATAACTGTTCTTCTGCAAACCATCCCCAAGGCCATGCCCTGTTCCATCTTACAGGAGTTCTTCCATGGAGGCAGGGCTGTTACACTGGCCTGACTTACCCTTATCTGCAGGTGTCCGTAATGCCACCCATGCGATGGAACCCGTTGTTTCAACCAGCACTGAAGGGGCCTATATGAAGCAGACCCGACTGTAGAACTGGCGATGCCACCGCCATAAGGCCCAACATCCTCTGAAATGCATTGAGAGGGCGAGTGTTACCATTTTTGAAGAAGGTCGCCAGCCTCCGTATGGCCAGAACATATTCAGGCACGACTACAGCTCTCATTTAGGCTGAGTCAAAAATTGTTCCAAGGAATGATATTCGCTGCCTGGAGAACAATGTGCTCTTGGCAGAATTGACCCTGAGTCCCAGGCACACCAGGTGGCTGAGGAGGAGGGTCCTGTATGATAATAATTCTGCCTCTGACTGGGCCAGAATGAGCCAGTTGTCGAGGTAGTTGAGGCCTGCAATACGGATTCTCATCTGTCTCAGAGGGGACTTAGTAAACGTGCGGGGTACCAGAAAGTATGCATCCAGAAAAAAAAAAAAAAGAAACGGTTTTTGAGAAAATTTGTGCAAAGATCTGTTTCAGCATAGTCACCCTAAATGACCTTTTCATGGGGGCATGATTGAAGTGTCTGAGATCGAGGATAGGCCATAGGCCACTATCCTTTTTGGGGATGAGGAAGTAGCAGCTGAAACCCTAACTTGTTCCGAGCTGGGAGAACAATTTCTACAGCTCCTATTGCCAGCAAATCAATCACATCTGAGTGAGGGATGTGTGCGTCTTTGCTCTAAACTAAGGTGGGAACAACCCAGTTGAATTGCAGGGTTTTCGTGCAAATGTCAGTGAATAACCTCGTTTTATTGTCTCTTACATCCAGTTTGGCACTACAGGGATGGCCTGCCAGGCCTCAGCCCGCGTGACCAAGGGTTGGATTAAATTGTGGGGACCCTACACTCACAAGAGGAAATTTGCTTTCCATGAAAATGCTTAAAAAAAAAGCTTTAATAGACTTAACGCTCTCATAGCAGAATACGCATGCTGCCTCAGCATGGGCATGGGCCAGACGTGTCCAATTTGAAGCTGTCAGTAATAATTATTAGTGACTGCATTCACTTTTAATTCACCTAAAAAGATCAAACTGCTCATTAGAAGAGGAGTTTTGATGATCTTAATGTGTAAACATTCTGGTAGATCAAAAATGCTGATTGCATTCTCTCAAATCCGCATTGTTGCACATGACCTGAGTGTGTGGTCTGTCTTAGCAGCACAGCCTCAGAGGCATGTTCAAATACAAAGCTGTCAGCGATATTAAATCATTGGTGACTGTGTGGTGTGTCGGCATAAGATGCTCCAGCTTGAGCGCTCAACCCATGAGCTTGCTGTTGCATCCTCTGAGGTAACTAGGAGGAGAGAAACATGAGAGTGGGGAGGCAGGGCCGCCCTTCCATGGACAAACAGGTCCCTTGTTTCTGTGAGTGCACCCAAAGTTACACATACAAACATTTGCTTCGATCTATTTAGGAGGATCGAGTTTCTCGATGTAAGAGGGGCATTTGATCTTTACATGTGAGACACAGATTGAAGCGAGTTATGCTCAAGTGAGCATTCTGTCTCAGTAAGTGCGCAGCTCACTGCTCTTCTGTGGCATATCCAAATGCAATGGGGAGATATAGCACACAGGCATAGTGACAGCATTAGATCTGTCAGACCTGGTTGCTTATTCCCTGACGCGAGTGGAGAAAAGCGAGACTCATGCTTTCCATGAGAGCATTCTGTCTCAGTAAGTCTCTGCGTGGGGGGCTGCTCAGACAGATAACACACTCACTGCCCTTCTGCAAGGCATGTTAACGGCGAGCAGGCTTTCAGGACCAGCAATGAGCCTAGAGTAGTCACTGAAGGAAATAAATCTGAGAATCCTGTGGTGAATGCCCGTTTATATAGCCAGATGCCACACCCATTCTGGTGCATTCTTGTGCAGCTCTGCTGGCTGGCCATTGGTTACTTTTTTTAATACACTGCATGAACCAAAGGCTGTGCAGTTACACTGCATGGATAAAAAAGCCTTCAATTCAGGAGAAAAAAAAGGCTTTTTCCCATATGTGTCTAGAAAGATGCAGTACGAGTTTAGTACCGAAAGGGAACTATAACTCTTTTACACCTGCTTTTAAAAGAAAGCTTTATTAAAAATGCCAATCACTTGGACAATAGACATATGAAAAATAACTGGCCTGCAGTGCAGCCATGTAATAAATCCCTGTTCTGTCTCCCACCACAGGTCATTCAAACATACAGAACACAGTAAACAGTTAAGAGCCCCATAATCATGAGGGCGCACTGTTAAGCTTGTTAGTGGCATTTAAAATGCTGTTAGTCTCTTAGAGAGGTTGCAAGGCATGCGACTCATCATTAACATACTGCTAATGAATAAAGTGCTCAATGGCCAGATAAAAGCACTGTGATTGTGCAGTGAGCACAATGCTAATTGCTAGAGCTGAGCAGCACAGGTTTAACAGCAGGGGGAGGATGAGATAATCCTGAGACTCAAAGAGAGAGAAAACAGATTCTCTCTCCCTCTCTCTCTCTCTCTCTCTCTCTCTCTCTCTCTCTCTCTCTCTCTCTCTCTCTATATATATATATATATATATATATATATATATTTCTTTATTTTCATGACTATGAAAATTGTAGAGTCACACTGAAGGCATCAAGGGCTATTTGACCAAGAAGGAGAGTGATGGGGTGCTGCACCAGATGACCTGGACTCCACAGTCACCGTACCTGAACCCAATGGAGCTGGTTTAGGGGTGAGCTGGACCACAGACAGAAGGCAAAAGGGCCAACAAGTGCTAAGCATCTCTCGGGGAACTCCTTCAAGACTGTTGGAAGAATATTTCAGGTGACTCTTGAAGCTCATCAAGAGAATGCCAAGAGTGTGCAAAGCAGTAATCAAAGCAAAAGGTGGCTACTTTGAAGAACCTAGAATATGACATATTTTCAGTTTTTTCACTTCACTTTTTCTGTTATGTATATAATTCTACATGTGTTAATTCATAGTTTTGATGCCTTCAGTGAGAATCTACAATTTTCATATTCATGGAAATAAAGAAAACTCTTTGAATGAGAAGGTGTGTCCAAACTTTTGGTCTGTACTGTATATATATATTTAGTGTGAAATGAGTTAAACTTTTTTCATATCAAATAAACGTAATACTCTTAGGTTCGTAAATATTTTTATATTAAATTATATAAATGCCTTCAATGTTGCAATAAACATTCAAGAAAAATTTAGAGAGTAGGAAAAAAGTTTGTTTTTATAAAATAACACATGAATATAAATAATGTGACAGATGGATCTCTATGTAAAAATTGGCTAAAAGGTTTGTTTGTTTTGCTAAAAAGAGGCCAAAGACCTCAAATGTATAATAAAACATATTACATTTAATTTACATTTAGATTAAGTAATTAAGCAGATCCATCCAAAGCGACTTACAATCGAGAAAAAAGCACAAATTATATATTATAAAAATATATATTGTATAATAGTTATATTAAATATTGATACAGTAATATGTAAATACATGTAACTCATTAAAATGTGCCAGAAATTGCTATATGTGACCCTGGGCCACAAAGTGAATTTAGATTTATTCATCTTCTGAAAGCTTAATAAATAAGCTTTCAATTGATGTATGGTTTGTTAGGATCGAACAATATTTGGCCGAGATAAAACTATTTGAAAATCTAAACTCTTAGGGTGCAAAACAAAAAATCAAACTATTGAAAAAATCGCCTTTAAATTTGTCCAAATGAATTCTTAGTGATGCATATTACTAAACAAAAATTAAGTTTTAATATATTTACAGTAGGCAATTTATAAAATATCAAAATGGAACATGATCTTTACTCAACATCCTAATGATTTTTGACATAAAAGAAAAATCTATAATTTTTACCCATACAATGTATTTTTGGCTATTGCTACAACCACAGTGACTTAAGGTTTTGTAGTCCAGGGTCTCACATACATTAAAAATATCAACTTTTGTCAATGACCTTATGAATAATGAAAATTTAACAGTCTATAATGACAAAGAAGCAATTTGCAACATAAGGGCTTTTAATGACCCTTTAAGTAAAGTCCTTGTGAGAACCTTTACCTCTGCTGTACTCTACTCCCTTGTAATTTTAACAAAACCATAAAGTAACAACCCAAACATCACAGCTGTTTAAATGCTTTCTGAAAAGCACCATAATCAAAGAGTTTTATGATAATAAAGTACTGGTTTATGAGGGGTTTTCTTGCTAGTAAAACAAAAGCTGCTGTGTGGCTTGGACAAGCATAATCTAACAGAAGCTCTGCACACTAAAATGAATTATTGAATGATAGCCTCTTCCCTTTACTTCCAGTCGACTTGACTGAGACACGTTTGAGTGAATGTGCACACAAGTTTGCATGAGCATATTCTCTCTTCCTCAAGTATTCTTGGTGACCACAAACATATATACACATAAACTAGTTTATGTTTCCTTTCTATCTTAAATTGGAGTGAATGAAATCTGTTTGTGTTTTTGTTCTTGTGTGTGTTGGACTGTGAACCCTTAACACTAAACACACGAGAGGCTGCAGCTGATGAACCATCCAAAAATCACACCTGGGGCCCTTTTATACCTCATGTGTGCCAATAGCTAATGTTCTCCCTCCTGTAATTTTTCAGAAATTACTTCAGTGATGAGTACACTGCTTTTAGAAAGAGTGTTCACATTGATTTATCTGTAAAACATATCCTTGTTAAAGCCTTCTGAGAGATCCATTAGACATTTAAAAGCTCTCTATCCCTCAAGTGTGCCTCTATGCGTGTGTGTGTGTGTGTGTGTGTGTGTGGAAAGCAAAAACATTCCTCAACTCTGCTTTGTACATTAGAAAAAAAAAAGAAATAAAAGAAATAACAGCATAAAAACAATAGACAGTGGGAGTACAAGGAGCAGCCGGTGAACAGGTAACATTCAAAAGTTTGAGTTCTTGAGTGCTGCCCTACATATTCTCAGATACATAGATCAGTGCAGCATTTTGTGCTCTGTTAGTTGAATGAGGTGATGTCCTTGAAAGACCAGCAGTGACAAGATAAAAACCAAGCCAGGCAGTCAAGCTTAGGAAATGATTCTGCATGCCTGATCAAAACAGGGATGAGGGAAGATTTTATAACGGAGATTGGAGAGAAAGTGAGACAGAGTGAATGACATGCTTCACTGCTATTATAATTTACAGGCTGTCCTTAGAGATCCCTAAAACTCCCTAAAAAAATCTGACTTCTTATCATGTGCCACTCTTAAAAAATATCACAGATAACATGGCGATTAAAGAAATGACAGCTCTTACTTACCAAATAAAAGTGCTACACTTTTTAAACCTCTTTCCATTTGAAAATGTTTATTATTAAAAAAAAAAATCAAAAATAGATACAGCATCTTGATTGTCTACCTCCCTTGGAGTAATCCCAATGGATACTGTCACTATGAACTCTTATAAACCATTTCTATTTTGAGAACAGAGAGGAGAACAGCTGTGAGCTCTTCTGTGGTGACAGTGAAGCCGATTATTAGTGAACTGAATAGGATGCACTCACAAATAAAGTAACAGTTTGACTTTTCAGGCCTATCACAATCATATTTAAAATCTATGTGGTAAATTTGAACACCATGTTGAGCAACGCTAAATGCATTCTGAGCTATGATGTACACTTAGCTTAGCTATCCATACGGGGCATTCAAGACACATACTACAAATAGGTCAGTCCACTATGAACCAACCTGACAGCAGCAGAATCTGCATTTGAGTTATGAAGGTACGGTGTTGCTGTAGGATGCACTATGATTGGGTCTCTGGTGTTGAATGTCATAGCATGATCACTAGCCTCAAGTTTGGCATTAATAAGAATCCCAGGTCTCTCACAATGAGATGGCATGATTTAATCATCTCGACCAAGGACTACGAAAAAATGTAGAGGCACAGCAGATATAGAAAACCTTCTTCCTATAGGGACACTCAAACACAGTATATGTCCTGTTCTTCTATTCCTCATCAAGGTCATGTGTCATGTTGAGTTTCAGTGGCTGCTGTCCTTGGTGTTGAATGACTGCCTTTAATAAAGTAACTCAAGTGTATGCTCCTCTACTAAGGAAACAAAGTCAGTCTCTCCTGAAAAAGAAAAAAACATCACCCTAAGAGTGAACTAGAACTAGAATTTAAAACATCAGGTTCAATGTCAACTCAACTGAATGTTAAATGCTATACGTGCTGAATAAAACAATCTTTATCGAAGAAATTGTTTCAGGTTTAGAAGTTTAATTGTAAAAATTATAATACTATAAACTATACAAGCTATAATTATAAATAGACTATAAAAACCTATTCATTTGTTTTCCCCTTACTATATAGAAGAAAAACTTTACAGTTCTAACCTTATATTTCATGTAATTTGACAGAAAAATATTAATAAATGACATTGCCAGAAGTGATATTTATTTAACATTTCTATGGCATTTTGTTGACATAACTGTGCTTCTTTACAGCTTATATTGTTTGATTAATGTTTATTGCATTGTTTTAGTATAATGTGTGTTACCATGATGATGTTTTGTGATGAGGTTTGATTTTTTTGCCACTTTACTGAAATTTGACCTTGCTATTTAGCAGAAAGGGGCTTTTATCCAAAGCATCCTACAGTGTTTTCAAAGTATGCATTTTATCCATGACCTTGGCATTGCTAGCACCATGTACTACTGTCTGAGCAACAAAAACATTCTCAGAAAGAACACAAACAGGAAATCCTGCTGGCTCAGCCCAGTTACATCAGCAGGTGTGTTTGTTAGAACACATAAACAATATGCTCTGGAGAAGGAGGCTTTGCTATTGGATTATGGGCTGCTGTTGCCGTGACAAAAGCTTCAGATTCCATATACTGCATAGTGACAAGGAGGCTATAGCCTGGACCATGGAGACCAATGCACACCACAACAAAGGGGTCAAAACAACTATAATAACAAGAGTAACAATAATATATGACAACAGCACAATGTTGACCGACTAATCCTTAAAGTACATAAATGCGTTTTTTTTTTAGGTAAGCCTCTGTTTAGAATTTAAGCACTGCAAAATAAGAGAAAAATATTAAAAGTAGTATCCTCTAAGAGAAAGGATTGCAGGAAAGTTAATGTGTGCAATTTATTTGCAGATCTTAGCGTTCTCATGCCACAGCCACACACATCCAGTTTTGTAGGCAACCTGAAAAAATTACAAAGGGAGAGTAATACAAATGGAAAAACATGCAAATGCACAAACAAATGTTAATTTTGGATATGGCAGCACATCCACAGTAATCAGCATAATGAATCAGATGAAAACTCAGAAAGGAAGACAGTAAGAAAGAAAGGTTTTGTTGAACACTTTTATGCAAAGTTCTTTACAAACAATAAAAAAAAATGACCTTAATGTTCATCCATTTGAGAAAACATGCACAAATATAAAACTCTAATACTTTATTTGATCTTTTTCATAAGAAGACATTTAAATGAATAAATAAATGTATTATGATCACTGAATAAACACAGCTCTTGGACTATAATCTGTGCCCCAAATTCCACTAGACTGTAATATGAGAGACAGCAACAGTGAACACCAATTTTCTTATTTTATTTATTTTTTTTTTACAATGTGATTTTCAGTGTCTGCTGCCTGAAGCCATTATATCAATGATGAGCAGTTGTGTGCAAAATTGCAGTTTAAGGAAAGTAGCCCGCCAAATGTTGGTAATTAGCTTTTTTCTTTACATTAATCTGAATATGTATAGAATAATTTTTCTTTGGAATTAATGAATTATATGATGCTTTGGAGCCACAGCCAAATGTTGGCACATATCAAAGAAGCTACTGCAGTCTGTTTTGCTTGAGATGCTATTGATTCAATACATTTTGGTGATATAAAGAAGAAAATAGACATTCCTGAACATAAACCAGTATAGACACAGTGTTTTTTTTATAATTCATTTACACTGACTCTGTCTCTCTCTCTCTCTCTCTCTCTCCCAAATAATGGCAGTGTAGGAACTTGAGTGCCCTCAATTAACCTTTTACTATTAAAAAATAATAATATAAAAAAAAAAATTCTCAAGAAGGAATTTGAAAACGAAACTAAATTAATTACTGCAAGATGTACATTAGACATAATATACTGGGAAAATGTATTTATCTAATTATATATCTTTATTATTTGTTTAGGTTCTGAACTGCTCAAAAGACATATTGAAGAGTTTTCGTTTTGTAGCATATATAAATTCAGCACATGATTAATCTTTGCAGACTGATCTGCTAAATCGCTGTTGCTTTTAAGTTGCAAAAATTGTCATTCCCAGACACCATAAATAGTGGTACAGGATTACAACTGTGCTAGAATTAAGTCAGATAGTTCTGAAACCGCTTTTACACTTAGGAAATGATTATAAAACGCTGCTACTTCAAAAGACCTAATGCTACTAAAACCAATCATAAAACCAGAGGCACTTCCAACCTCTGCTACTGCAGCCAACCAAGATAAGCATATGCGTTTCACAGACATACGTCACGTTTCACAGACACACACATCACATAAATACACTCATTGCTTGCTGAGTTTAACACAGAGGCAGTAAGACAGAGATCATAGTGTGTACAACAACAAAAAGAAAAACTTAATTTTATTTCAAAGACATCAGTTTAAAAAAATGCTTTACAAAAGTGTCAGAAGCTGGAAGTGGGGAAAAAAATTTAATACTGATATTAAAGAGGGGATTATGTATTTTTCTGATGGAGCAAGAGAGAGAGCATGAGTGTAAGAGAGAGAGGGAAAGCAGTCATTTTAATGGCCTGCACACCACTAAAAACATTTAAGGATTTAGACATCATGGTCAATACATCTGACAAAAAAAAAAAAAAAACAAACTCTTTACCATGCAGTATCATATAGATAAGAAGAAAAAAAACAGATTAATTATTCTCATTCTAAACACAAATTATTTGGCATATATGGGACCTGATTAGTCATTTTTATTCTGGAGTGCAGCCATGCTACAACCAGATATTTATAGATCACCCATATTCTTGACAAACTTCATCCCATAATCGCACGGCTCACTGTCTATCCTCAAAGATTTCCGTGAACTAATCTACACAACACATTTCTTTGCATTTAAACTGGATTTTCTCTACTCTATATCCACTGGCAAGAAAAACACCATCACTTGTCTTTTGCAGATTTTCCTGAGTGACTGCCAATAACTTGTGAGCAACAAAAAAGTTGTTTTATATAAAATGCCACATATTTTCGTGTAATCAAGTGTTGTAAGTGGAATGTAAATTTTGAGCAGTGGACACAGAACACAAGTCAGTCTGATTAGTCTTCTTATGGACATTTCAGTGCTTCAGGAAGGTGTTTAGAGAGTTCACTTGGAGTGATTGATGGTTAAAAAGTCAAAAAGCAGTCTTTAAGTCTCTGATTGATTTGTGGCAGAGAGAAAAACAGAACACCTGATTATTTATTTGCTGCGCAAGACCACTAATTAAATATGGAGCATGTCAGTTAGAACAGGCAAGCTGGCATTGTTAATTATGAGAAGAAGCCAATCAGAGGTTGTAGGAAGAGGCCCATAGTTCCCAGCACACACACCAGCACAAAGACCCAAAGGAAGATGCGGTCAATCACCATGGCAACATATTTCCAATCATCCTCCACCTATGAGAGAAAGGGCACACAATAAAACAGAGGGAAAAAAGCAGAGATGGAAGGTTAATAAATGAAAGAAAAACAGGATTGAGGTAACAGGGAAAGAAATGAGAGAAAGAAGTAAAATTTGAACATGAGGAAAGCAAGCTAGATGGAGGAGAAAATGGCAACGAGATGGTGAGAATGAATGAAAACCAGGTCTGCTGACTGTCCAGAATGCTTTATTCACACTACATGGGGATAAGCTTAATTAGATTGTGCTACTATAAGCTGAGCTATGCAAAACATTTTCCCTTCACATATTTAGGCACTGGGAGCATTACAATGCTAATGTGATTCAGTGAGGCTCTGAGTCAAGAGTGAAGATGAAGGATGAAGTGGTGAGACTTTCCATATCAAAGTGTGATGTCTCGACTAAGGGATCTAAAGCACTTATTGTCAGTGAATCACTCAGTAAACATTTCCACTGAGAGCAGCTGAGTCGTTTCAGTAAGCTTATGCTCAGGGGCAGTTCTAGACCAGAACTGGGAGGGCCAGTAAGGGGCCACTTGTGCTTTTAGGGGGCACAATTTTAAAATTCATCTTAACCTACTTTAAGTATTACTTTTTCAGTCATTTTTCACCATGTCATGTATCACTGCAATCTCTATAAGTAATTATAATAAGACCAATTTTGAATTAATGTATCTTCATGTTTCATTTATTCGTCATTTAATCATGCATCATGCACTCATTATTTTTGAGGAGGCCAAATGAAGGGTATGGGGGAATTCTTATGCTTGTCATGTAAAACACAGCAGCCACAATCCCACTGTATAACTGTTACAGGCTTATGTCCCTACTGAAAAAAAATAAGTAAAATAAACCATCAACTTTAAACCATTAACCATAATTTTCTGTAGTGTGCTTTGGGAGATATTCCATTAGGATTTATTGGTTTTTAACAAGCCACCTATTAAAGACAACCAATTAACAGTAGAGACCAACAAGACCCATTACAGTTTCCCGTAAAACCAATACAAGTCCCATCATAACCAGTAAAACTATTACACATTTTGTAATTGTGTCTATTGTTTTTTCAGCAAGGGTTTTATAATTTTTTTATTTTATTTGAAATATTCCCAAAATATATCATGAAATATCTTGATTCTGAAATATGTGTTTTATATATAATGCATTTTGCACCTTTATAGATTACATTAGTTGAACTATAATGGGCGATGGGCAAAGTAGCCTAATAGTGAAATCAACAGGTGCACCTCAAAAAATTATTTATTTTTTGTAATTTAATTCAAAAAAGAGAGTTTTTTTGTTTTAATTCTGGTGGTTATGACTTAGGGAAGTATTTAAGTATTTAAAAAAAAAAATTGTGGGCAGTTGCTAAATTCCTGCTGGAAAAGAAATCAGCATCTCCATAAAGCTTGTAGGCAGATGGAAGCATAAAGTGCTCCAAAATCTCCTGGTAGATGGCTGCATTGACTTTGGACTTGTTAAAAGGCAATCGAGGAACACCAGCAGACGTCACTGCACCCAAATCATCTCTGACTTCAGAAACTTCACACTGGACTTCAATCAGCTTGGCTTCTGTGCCTCTCCCGTCTTCCTCCAGAGCCAGACCTTGATTTACAAATGAAATGCTACATTTACTTACATCTAAAAACAGGACTATGGACCACTGAGCAACAGTCCAGTTCTTTTTTCCTTACCCCAGGTGAAATGCTTCTGATGTTTTTTTCTGGTTCAGGAGTGGCTTGGTTCTAGGAATATGACAGCTGTAGCCCTTTTCCTAAAGATGTCTGACTCCGGCTTCAGTCCACATTCTTTGTGAAGCTCTCCCGAGTTCTTGAATTGGCTTTTCCTTAAAATCTTTGTAAAGGCTGTTGTCATCCCTGTTGCTTGTTCACCTTTTCCTAACACAATTTTTCTGTCCAGTCAACTTTCTATTAATATATTTTGATACAGCACTCTGTGAACAGCCAACCCTTTCAGCAATGACCTTCTGTGGCTAACCCTCCTTGTGGAGGGTGTTGATGATTGTCTTCTGGACAACTGTCAAGTCAGTAGTCAAATTTTTTGAGAAACTGAATTTGTAATTTTCACAAGCTGTAAGTTGTAACCATCAGGAAAAAAAGAAAAAAACTGTGTGCAATTAATCTAGAATATAAGACAGTTAGCTTTTTTGTGACCAACAGTTTTATTCAGATTTAATTTTACCTTCAGAAACAAATCACCATTCATAGTGCAAAAGAACCCTGTACAAACATATACCACAAAGCCGTCCACTTGCACAGAGAAAGAGGCCGAAAAATGAAAGTTGCTTTTTTAATTAAAAATAAATAAATAAGTAAATTTTCCATGATATTCTAATTTTTTATATGCACCTGTATTCACTGTGCCTAAAAATCTGTCTTTTTACTGAAGTAACAGATAATAGGTGTCATACCATTAAATATTTTCAATATGACTGACTTGTATTTAATGAAAGTGAAAAATGAAAGTGAAGTGACATTCAGCCAAGTATGGTGACCCATACTCAGAAATTGTGCTCTGCATTTAACCCATCCGAAATGCACACACACAGAGCAGTAAACACACACACACACACTGTGAGCACACACCCAGAGCAGTGGGCAGCCGTTTATGCTGTGGCACCCAGGGAGCAGTTGGGGGTTCGATGCCTTGCTCAAGGGGCACCTAAGTCGTGGTATTGAAGGTGGAGAGAGAGCTGTTCATGCACTACCCCCACCCACAATTCCGTCCGGCCCCAGACTAGAACTCACAACCCTTCGATTGGGAGTCCAACCCTCTAACCATTAGGCCACGACTTCCCCTGAATTTAATTAAAAACATTGTAAGTTACTAATTGGCCTGTAACTGTCACAAGTCGGTCAGGCTCATCATCACCAACAATGCACTCCCTCACTCAAGCATTAAACTCCAGCACCAGTTCACCATCCAATCATTTAATCACCTGCACCTGATCTCATTCGCTCACCACCTTTAAAAGCACATTCCTCAGTTACCTTCAGTTGTTTGATCTTGTAACTGCACAGTGGAAACCTCCCAGTTACAAGCTACTAGCATTGACTCTCTACTAACCTCTCCACCTCCCTCTTTGTCAGCAATAGCCTCCTAGATCCCAGTGTTCCTCCAGCAAGATGTCCTCTCCTGCGTTTCCCCAGAGGTGTGTGCAACGATTCCCTCATACTGGTCACCCCACTGTCGTTACAGAGAAAACCTATATCCAGCCCAGTCATCAAAACCCTGCTCAACACCTCCTCTGGTTTCTCTCCCCTGCATCTCTCCCGATATTCATCATTTCCTGTTTTAAAATAAACCTGTTAACCTTTACCCTTCTATCCCCGAGTCAGTGTGTTACAGTAACCGAGAGCAAATAACATTTCCACTTCAGTCCAGCGAGCTCCAGCACTCTCAAAAACTCCCATAATAATCCCTAAAGCTGTTTAAACTGTGAAATTGATATCTTACATTTATACATCTTCAATTTGTTGTTTCTGATGAGAGAATAAGCCAGAGAATTCAGTCAGCGAGCATGCACAGTGACTCATCTGAATGCTTCTGATTGGTCATTGCATTCATAAACTCAACAGAATCGTATGTGATTGGCAGTGTTGGCGAGTAGCTATATACAAGTAGTGAAACTACTAGCGTAACTAAATTTTACAGTAGCGACGCTACTTTTAAAACAGTGGATCTTTTCAAGTAGCTAACTACTTTTTCCAGCAAGTAGTGATGTAGCGTTACCAAACGCTACATTCCGTTTTGCGCTCTGACAAGTCACAAGCCTTTAATGCATTGAAACAGCGCACACAGCATCTTCTTCTGAATGGTCACAAAATAAATTTGACCATTTCTGCCTTCTGTTGTGATATCACACATCATGCAGCTTTACAGTCTTTCCAACGACAAGAGATCATATGATGATATTGCAAAGGGTGTAAAGAAGTGGATATTTCATATGAATCAACTGTAATTTGTACATTCTAGGGGTGCTCCGATCACGATCGGCCGATCGTTAATGCGCATCTTGTCAGTAAAGCCGGTTTTCTAATCAGCGATTAATTCCATCAGGTGCGTGATTTCAAATAGAGCAGCTGTTACTACACAGAGCCGTTGTTAACTGAGAAGATGGGCAAATAAACGCTGAAAATTAACGTGATTTGCGCATCTTCTCTATTAACAACGGCTCTGTGTAGTAACAGCTGCTCTATGAGAAATCACGCACCTGATGGAATTAATCGCTGATTAGAGAACCGGCTTTACTGACGAGATGCGCATAACGATCAGCCGATCGTGATCGGAGCACCCCTAGTACATTCATACTCCTCTGTATCCAGTTTAAGTTGCATACATTTTGTTCTTGCACTGATATTACGTTAGCAGCAATTTTGCACGTTGACAGACAGTTTAAGATAATATAACTATACAGTAGCCTATTTTAATATTGTGTGTATCAGATAGTTTACAAAATCAAATAACTGAGACACTTTTGTCATTGAAATGGCTTGGATAAGTGTCCCAATCAACCTGTATTCCCCCTACTCTTTGAAATCATGATTGCATTACAGTATGTTGCTTTAAACCCCTAATATTTTATACATTTTATATACATTTTATCAATTGTAATTATAATGAATTGTAATTATTCATTAACAATTATTTAGTTATTTGTAATGTTAATTGTAAACCAAAATGAATAATAAGTAGTTTCAATGTAGCTAGCTACTTTTCAGAAGGATAACTTGAATGTAGCTTAACTGCTTTAATTTACGAGTAGCTTGTAGCTGGTCAAGCTGCAGTTTCAGAGTAGCTTCCCCAACACTGGTGACTGGTTATAATGCACAGTGCTTTAAAAATGTGTGTGTCTCTGGCACTGTGCCAGCCACGGGACACAGATTTTAATTTAGCAGCTGATGATGTTTTTCTTTTTTAGCATATAGTTTACAGGACAAACTGCACATTTCACCCAAAACTGTTTGGTGTGATATGACTACAAATTTAAGGGGGGAAGGTGGGGCCAAGCTTGTCCCCCCGGCCAACCCCTAGAACCGCTCCTGCTTATGCTAGTGATTTATAACCTGTCCTTGTGAGGGCAGTACAACCAAAGCATGACATGATGTTAGAATTTGAGTCATATCCATTATCCAATGGGCATTTGACATGTGAATGGACAAACAGATGGGACAATGACTGACAGATTGAGTGCATGCCTTGTCATGTGAGTAAAGGTACAATTAAGCAAATTATTACTTTTCCCAGAGGGAAACAAGGTACAACACATTGACTATTGGAAATCAGACCAGAAATGCATACCTGAAAAGCCATTAATACACAGTGATGCCAGGTAGCTACATCCACCAGGCAGGAATAAAAATACTGCTGTGTAAATTATGCCTATTGTTCAAGGAGGCGTTTCACAGTAGCTACGGTAGAGAGGGACTGTGATGTGTTGAACATAGTTCCCCTGCTTCTTGGACAGTTGTTATGTATTCATAGTTATATATAGTTGCTCTGCTCTGTGCAACACATTGACTACAGGACCAATGCTCATGCCCAATGAATCTAGAATATATAGAACATGAATTAATATGACAGCTCAGAAACTGCCATCCCACGAGTTGAATGACTGTGCACTCCCTCGGGCTGTTATATGCCAAGAGCCTCCACAATTCAGTGAGAGAGACGTTTCTTAGGCTACAATGTACAATGAGCCAGATTGGCAAAACAGACAAAGAGTAACCAAACAATCTGAAAGTCCTAGACATATAGTTGAATTAGTTAATCTGTTGCACCTCACATCTCTCAAAGGAAACCCACAGATTTCCTTATGACATGCTGATAGTTCTGCTAGATTTTCAGAAGAATGGAAAATAAATACTTTTTGTTGAGAAGACTTTACCATTATGAACTGTGGAAACAACACTGACCTCAAAAGCCCACAGCTCTGGTTAGGAATGCATAATTTCCCTTTTGGTTGGCTGTGCAGATCTGTTCACAAATAGGAAACTCCAAGGCTGTTCTACTAGAAGTTTGATGATGGTTAGAATACCATGCTTTTGACAGTACAAAAATAAATGCATAAATGAATAGCCTTTGGCCACTGATGCACAGATGCATCATTTCCTAGAGAAGCACACTAATCTGTTTTGGTATAAAAACATAGGACACCTCACATTTCCGCACAATTCAAAGAGACCTATACTGACATAGAAGATCTGTGTTCACCTTTGAAGATGCCATTTCCTGACACAAGGTCCGCCCCTGCTTGGTGCAGATGTCCCATTTAGCTTATGTAAGACACAACAGTTTAAATTGTCTGTTCTGATCAGAACATGTTGACCTTTATATTGGGAGACAAAGACCACCAGTAATTCTAGGAAGTGTAGCTTGTGTAATTAGTAACACTCCTCTAGGAGACATTACACGGTTCCCGTTGTGATGCCTTTTGTCACTATTTGGCAAAACAGAACCCTGCGGAATTCCCAGAGAAAAAAGGGAACCTTCCATGGGCCTTGAGAAGTCACTCCCACCATCCTGTGAATAAGATATACACATATGGCTGGAAAAAACTGAGGACTGAAAAGCTTACACCAACATGAAGCCTAATTTGACTTCTACTATCATAGGGGCCATCAGCCCAAACAGACACACAAGTTCAGTTTGCTGTCCAGCTGACACTAATGTGACTTATCTTTGCTGGTATGGAAAAGCTCTGCATGTGGATCCAAATTCCATGTCAAGTTAGTAATTTTTGGCAGTGTACTTATCCAGAGAGCACAATTCCTTATAGTCAATGTGTTGTACCGAGTGGACTGACTGAATGGGAACCACTTTACCTCTTTGGCTTTGTTGCGGCTCCTCATGTTTTCAGCAATGTACTTCACACTCTCAATAGCCTGTTTGATCTCGGGTGACACCACAGAAAAAGCCACAACTGTGTTAATAGCCTGTGGATTCAACTGACGACTCACTTTCCCACAATCCCCCTCTGTTGCCTCTTTCATTGGGTGACATGGGCATCCGCCTTTCTTGCCTTCTAATGCTGCTTTCCCTTCTCCAAATTCCAAAGAGTTCATTGCTCCCTGCTGAGATCCACTGTTTTTCCTCTTCTTTCCCTCTCCTCCTTTTCCTGCTCCAGTCCCGGACGAGCCCCCACTTTCTAGTCCTCCTTTTCCAGAAGACTCTGATAGATCGAGAGGCCGGCGCATGAGCATAATGCGGGGTAAAGCTCGGAGAAAGACAGTACGGACCCAGCAAGGCATAGTGTGGGTCATAGGGGTGCGATAGTGCACATTCAGTACAAAGACGGTGATGACAATAGAGAGGGTGACGAAAATCATTGTGAAGAGAAGGTACTCGCCTATCAGAGGGATCACGAGTGAAGTGGACGGGATGGTTTCCGTGATGACAAGAAGGAACACAGTAAGAGAAAGGAGTACAGAGATGCACAATGTCACTTTCTCACCACAGTCTGATGGAAGGTAGAAGACGAGTACTGTCAGAAAGGAGATGAGGAGGCATGGGATAATAAGGTTAATAGTGTAGAAGAGGGGCAGTCGCCGTATGTAAAAACTGTAAGTTATGTCTGGGTAGATCTCTTCACAGCAGTTGTACTTGATGTCATGTTTATAACCAGGTGCATCAATGATCTCCCACTCTCCACTCTCCCAGAAGTCTTTAAGGTTTACCTTTGAGCCAATAAGTACCAAGTCAATCTTGGCCTTGTCATAGGTCCAGGAACCAAACTTCATAGAGCAATTCTGATAGTCAAAAGGGAAGTATGTGATGTCCATAGGGCAGGATGATTTGAAGATTGCAGGAGGGACCCACGTGATAGTTCCATCATATTTCAAAAGAGCTTTGGTTTTGTCCTCCACCAAGAAGTCCCCAACAGCACTGTGCCAGAAAAAGAACATTTAAATGTTATGACTGCTAATGCATTCATATTTCATTTTCTCAGACTGCTAGCTCTGATCATGTTTGTTTGGGTCTAAATAGAAAAGGTCCTGGAAATATCCCCAAAATTACTATAAACTTAAAGGGGGGGTGAAATGCTCGTTTTCACTCAATATCCTGTTAATTTTGAGTACCTATAGAGTAGTACTGCATCCTTCATAACTCCAAAAAGTCTTTATTTTTATTATATTTATAAGAGAAAGATAGTCTGTACCGATTTTTCCCGGAAAAACACGAGCGCCTAGAGGCGTGACGTGTGGGCGGAGCTAAAGAATCACGAGCGCCAGTAGGCTTTTGCGTTGAGAGCGTTTGGAAGCTGTGACACAGATCCAGAGGCTGAAATTTAACAAGAGCAGCATCAGCAAAGGCGTCTCTATGTGGTATGTACTGAAACTGTATATATTTGCTTAGCGGTTTTGGAAAATGACTTTTTTTTTTTTTTTTGTTTAAGCTTTACATGTGGAAAGGGCAGTTTGATGACAACATCGCATGTTGTTTACTTGATGTGCTTACGCGCTGATAGCCAAGTTAACAACACAGAGATATTTGAAGCAGTTTTACTCACCGCATGCGGTTCCAACACACGATCGTGACCCTTTTTCGTTGGGAATGCATTATCCTTAAGAAATAAACGATGTGCAAATCCGGCGTCAAACTGGGACTTGTTTGTAAAACAAGCATCTTCGAAATGCAGGGGAACAAACAAAAACACTTGCACAACTCCGTTGATGCTCTGTAAAAATAAACTCCATCCACTGGTCCCTTAATACTGTTTCTCTTTTGGTAATCTGTGCAGGGTTGTCTTGCCCTGGCAACCAAAAACACACTTCTTTTGTGACTTTTCGCGACGCTCTCACTCTGAACAGTGAGTGAATGCCTGTGCTCAGCCTCTCAGTGCTCTGCTATACAGGAGCGCGTGCTCTTCCGGCAGAAGTGCCTTAGGACCCATATAAGGAAATTCCGCTCCATCTAACGTCACACAGAGCCATACTCGAAAAAAACTTTCCGAAACTTGTGACAAACCGGAAGAGGTTTTTTTGGAACAAAAGTACTCTTTCAAACGTACAACTTAATTTTTGAAACTTTGTCCATGTTTAGCATGGGAATCCAACTCTTTAACAGTGTAAAAAACTCAGTATGCATGAAATAGCATTTCACCCCCGCTTTAAATTAACTGAAGTTGAAAGTTTGGTAAGAAGACTCCACTCACTTGTTGTAAAGTACAATGTCAGGCCTCCAGATTTTATTTGATGGGACTCTGATGAACTCAATTCCATCAAACTCTGCAGGTGCCCACTTCAGCTTGTAGTCATTCCATATCTATGATAATATCACAAAAATAAAATTTACATTTTATGCTTAAGCCATAAAATAAAGAATAATGCATATGCTTCAAGCTTTGTTGCCCATACACGTGACACAATTCTAATCTGCCATCTACAGTACATCTACATGTGTCATCTTTGTCCTGTCACAGCCTTTATTTTTGTATGTGCATTTCTTCATCATCAGTGAAAAAAGAAAACACATTTTCTGCTTGAGCAGGCATGTGGTTTATTGAGGTTTGTTAACAAATGTGTATACTAAGATGTAAATGTGTATAGTAGTGTATTTGTGCCCATTTCTGTCTCAATTTGTGGTTTGTTGAAATATCTATGAAGAGATATGTTGTTAGGACTGCTGATCTGTCTGTGTTCAGTGATATCAAGCATCCTGCTATCAGGGATTGCACAGACTTATTGTACGATACAACAGGGCTTAACAAAAGCACACAAATTCTCAGAAAAATTCAGCAAATATTCATCCAAATCCAGAACCCTCCGCAACTCCAAACCAAGCTAGGGCAACACAATCTTTGTAACAATATTGCACAATGTTTCACACACACAAATCACTCTCAACTATATACACAATATGCTGATTTAAGCAATAAGTTCAGCAGTAATAATGGAGTATGTTGTACTCATTATTCCAGCACTGAAAACATGTACGGTATCTGTGTAATATCTAAGCAGACAGTCTGAGAGAATAATAAAGCACAACATATTTTCAGTATGAAAAAATAACACAGCACTTCAGACGTATAAAGACAAGTTCATTTCTGCATGTATCTTCATTCTTGGAGGATGAAAAGTAGGTTTGCTAAATAAATAAGATGACTAAATAACTAACAAAACAATCTTAGCTGACTGTGCAATAACAGTAGTTTATTATTTTTCTGCTTGTTATTAAAAAAAGGGAAATGTTTGATCTAGTTAGACTAGACTCTTTTTGCACATATATTACCATCTTTTTAACCTCTTTCTTTCTTTTTTTTTTTTTTTTGGCGATATCTACTGTGCTTTACCTTTAAGTTTTATATTATTTATCTCTCTTTTCTTGTTCATGGTGTCCTGTTTCCACCTACTCATCTGCTCCATGTATATATGTTTTTGCTATACACATGTTCTTGTTACATTCTTACTGACAGTGGTACAAGACACAAAGAAAATTAGATCTGGGTTAACACAAAAATGTGCACATGGCCTAAATGCTGCACACAAAAATTACTTACATGTCTCAGCCAAAGATTTGTTTCCATGATCTGATTGACTTCATCCTAGAGAAAAAGACACAGGTAGGGGCAAAGACAAAAACAGTCAGAAAGAAAGAAAGCCATCCTCTATTATTTAGAATGGAATGTGAAAAAAATGTGAAAAAAAAAAAATCAATACTGTTCTTGTCTAATGTGTAATAGTGGTCTGGCAAGAAAAGGGGTTTGGAGGTACTTTGGAGAACATTCATCTACTAGCTTTAATTCATTTATCACAGTACCCTCAACAGTACGAATAGGTCCTGCATATTTACAAGAAAAACCTGAAAATAAATTCCTGTTGAGAAAATTTTATAAAAGTATAATCTATAATCCAAAATTGTGTTCTCTAGGGTGGTGGGTTATGGCTTGTTAATCTCTCAGGTGTCTGTCTCTGTGAAGCAAGAAAAAAAAATGGTGTGCTGATAATCTTGGCCGCTTTCCCTGGTGAAGTGGAAATTTAATCCGGGAGTTTTAAGAGGAATGCTGATTTGTATGACACCGGGGAAAGCACGGAGTCTGTACAACTTCCTCTAACAGTGGGGCACAAAGGCTTTTAACTCAATTGCTTCCTCTGACCACAGTAAATGAAACAAAAAGCCCTCACAATAACGGAAAACAGCACAGAATTCCACTCACAGGAAGCCACCTGCGGAGAGCAAATCTCCTTTTTTTCCATAAAAAAAAAAAAACTCACAAAATATTATTTTTTAAAGAGGTCAAAAGTTAGTAAAGTATTTTTTTTAGCTTAAATTTGTACACTTTAACTAAAGTGGACTAGAATTCTCTAGAGTTTGACACTAGTGTCTAAGCTTTGCTTGATTCTTTCCACAAGCATGAAATAATGTGATGATTTGAGTCTATTCTTTAGAAAAATACACAAAGATGCACAAATAATAAAAGTCGGACCATTACTCATAAGTGTATATATTATGTCAGACAATAATCAATATTAAATATCCACATTGGTTTTCTAAATGAATGTTACAAAAAAAAGTAATAATCTTAAACAAGCCATTGTTTTAATGCTACAAGTGAATTTAGGCATTTAGGCAATTTAGAATTTAGGCATCACATTATAATGTATATTCATAATGAGATTTTGCTAAAGATTAAATTTAACCCTGTCATTCAATTGGTTTTAAATATTTAAATGAATGTTAGATTATGGAAACATGAAATATAAATGTAAAAATAGCAAATAAAATGTGAACAATGTCCAGTATTTTTATTATAAATGTAAAAAAATAATAATAATAACAGCTAATACTTCAAAAACACTAATATTGGTTAACAATGTAATATATTGTATAATTCTTGATTCAGGTCAAGAAACAATTTTAAAGGCATAAATCTCATCTCAAACCCAGTGTTTGGACAAGAAGCAGGTTAAGTATTTTGAGGCAGTGGACACAGGTTTTCTTACCACTTTAACAAGCTGTGAGATAGAGACCTCAAACTCCACTGTGACGGGGTCAGACACATTTTCCACTGGCCGAATGAACTGATTATACCTCCTGAATAAACGACGAAACAACCTGTCTTCTCCTTTAGATGAGAAACAATCTGCACAAACGCACATACCAAGATAAACACACACACACACACACAAAGGAATAGAAATGTACTTTAGTATGCAGTGTACTGGGTGGGACCCAGGGATAGACTTCATTCATAATACAGTGGGTGGTGAAACAGGAACTACAGAGAACAAGAAGCATGCAATATAACATTCAGTATCAGGGGTGCTATACATCAGCAACAGTAGTTGAGTTATATACAGTGTACTATCCATTGACAAAGCTGCCAGTCATCTAACAACATCTGTTGGCTTCAGTCCGAATCAAAAAATCATCAAATAATTTTATACCTGTATATGCCAAAGAGCCTCTATTTCAAACAATCAGCACTATTTGGTAAACTATAATGCATTTAAAAGCATAGTTCACCCAAAATTTTAAATTATGTCACTTATTACTCACCTTCATGTTGTTCCAAACCCGTAAAACCTCTGTTAATTTTTGGAAAACCAGTGAAGATATTTTTGATAACATTTTGGATGAAATAACCCTTTAATTAAGCAAAATAGTGTTGTTTTTGTTAATGTGCCCACACTCTGTTTCTTGCGTTATATTTTGAATGTGTGTTTGTTTAAATACAGTATGTGAGTGTGTGCACTCTGTTGCTTTTAGCACATTCCTCAGGGTCAGAGCCAATGTCCTGGCAGACACTCTAAGTGTACCAAACATAGCTCTCGATGTTAGAGGTCATCATCAACTATTACCAAAGAGACCAGGTGTAGTCAAGTGGAAAATGGAATCACATTAAAATAATGCACTATGATGGAGCTACACAAGTCTGAAGGAATGCTATAGAACATGGGAGAAGTCAAGAACAGGTTAGCGTCTAACATGCAATCACATATGACGTTTAATTTTACTGATGCAAAAAGTATAAACAGAAGTAGTTACATCATTTGCTCATCAATGGGTCCTCTGCAGAGAATGCGTGCCAGAAAGAGAGTCCTAACAGCTGATAAAAACAACACAATAGTCCACAAACTTGCTGGAGACTAACAAAAACAGCCACAAACAAACTTCAGACCTTCATTAACAATTGCCTCCTTTATATATTACACATCAGATGGCCAGAAAAGATCTCAAACTCCAGTTTGTGGGAGGAAACAAATTAGCTGCCTGTTCGCCAAGAAATACGAAAGAGGAAATTGGATAGGTCACACTCTCCGCAAGAGCTTTAAAAACATCACCAAACAGGCACTGGAGTGGAACCAACAAGGAAAGAGAAGAGTGGGTAGGCCAAAACTGACTTGGAGACGTTTCACAGAAGCAAAGATGAAGGCAGCCAGGGGGTCATGGGCCCAGCTGAAGAGGGTCGCACAAAACAGAGTCCGCTGGTAAATTGTTGTTGAGGCCCTATACTATACTTTTTGGAGACAAAAACTCCAGTCCATCAATTAATGCCTTGTAAAGTTAAAATCTTTGTAAGAAGCAAATCCATTATTGAAGCATTTTAATTTTAAACAGTCACTTCTGGCCAAATACATAATAATTACATAAATAAATACATAATAATTAATAATAATGCTTCCTTCAGGTAAAAAAAAAAAAAAAAAAATTAATCGCCTGTTGTGCTTTCACATCAAATTCCACCATCGTATCTGTTCAGAATGGTGCTTGATCTGTGTATATTTCTCGAGACGAAATTGAACTCAGGTCGCCGTGTCGACACACTAACCATGAAGCTATCGATGCCAACTTGTGATGTTTTTATCAGTTGTTTAAACTCTCATTTTGATGGCTCCCAATCACTACAAAAGATCCACATGTGAGTAAGTGACATAATGATAAAATTGCTTCAAATCTATTCCAATGAACAAACAAAGTCAACTTCATCTTGGTTAGCATAAACGTTCAGCAATTTTGATGTAAGTTAAGAATTTAAAGACTTATAGTTTATCATAGTTATCATGTAAAAAAAAAACACAAGATGTGTGAAGACATGTATACTGAATTGTATTATATGTGGTTTCAAGAAATAATGTAATCATAAATAAGTGGCATTATGACCTTTATAAGCTTTGGTGATACAACTGCTCCATAAATTGACTTCAGCTGAATTTTGTAAACAATACTTTGCAGTTATGACCTTCTAGCAGAAAAATAGAATAGGACTGAATGCAGTGAGTCTTTTAGAAAATTAGTTGCCGTGAATTTAAATACCCAGACACATTCATGTACACTGAGAGTTCAGTTCTGCTGTCTCACGCGTGTATGGCTCTTACTTTCCACTTCTAATTACTTCAACTAGTTAACTCTCCAATGGCCCCCTCTGTTAATGGGTTTAGCCAAGGATAGCAAGGCCCTGCTTTCATTAATTAAACAGACTTAACCCTCATTCAAATACATAAGATACAAAGTGGAGAGTTGAAGTTTAGAGTTAGTTTTTTTTACCCCATCAAGCTTAAGATAACCCTTTTAAATTAAAGTAGAACAGTGTCCACATGGACCATAAAGTCTCTTTAAGCTGAACTTTTAAACAGCCCCTGTTGGGAAACTTAAAAGGATAGTCCACCATAAATGAAATGATTTTTGATTAACTTAACCTCATGATGATGCTAACCTTGACTTTTTTCTTCTGAAGAACACAAAATAGAAGATATTTTGAAAAATCTTGATAACCAAGTTTACTGCCATTGACTTCCATTTTATGTCAAAGTAGATATTTTTCAAATATACACATGAGGGTATATAATGACATGAGGGTGAGTAAACTTTTGGGAGCACAATCTCTGTTTTAACTTGGAATGTTTTAACTATACATTATTGGGAAGTGAGCTTGGTGAGTTTGGAAGTTCCCTTTCAGTCAGTCATCATGTTCCACATAACGTCTCCATTCCTGAACAAGATTGTATCCGTAACTGGGAAGATTCTAAGTATTTACTAAAACTTGCAAAGCAGGAAAATATTTGCCAATTGATAATGTTGTATTAACACTTTCAGTCAAAAAAAAAGAAAAAGAAAAAAGAAAGGATGAATCCACATTTTATGTCCAAGATACTACTCACAAATTCTGTCAATTACAACATATGTATTCATTTCAGAGTCCAATTCACATGAAAACATAAGAAACATAAATGCAAGAGAGCTGTCAGTGGCCAATGAGGATGGAGGCTGGTCAAAAATAGCAGCGGTACTTACGTTAAAATTACAGTTCATAACAGTTAAACCCATCACATCTGATTTGGTCCACTGAATTCAGCAGCGAAGCCCATTAAAATTACAATTACATCCAAAAGGTATGAGTCACTGTGGAATTTTTGGTCATTAAATTTACTAAAGAGCAAGTCATTCAGTTCATTTCGTAATCCTTTCATATCTCACAACGTGTACATGTTTCAAAAGCATCTTTATTTCACATTTCAGTGGCAAAAATTGTTAGTTATTTATTACTGGATTTGGTTACACTTTATTTTAAAGTGTCCTAACAGTATAATAATACATTTTAGAACTGAGTAATATTAATTATCTACATGTTCTTAATATATTGTTATGGTCAGGATCAGGGTTTGGCTTAGGGCTACTTGCATGTAATCATCCATAATTTATTGTTACTAAAATAGAAAGTACACGTAACGTGGAAATCTTTAAATAAAGGGTTACTTTGAATTTTTCTTGAATTAAACATTTTGGTTTATTTAAAATTACTCTTTTAAAGCAAGTTTAGATCAGATACATCAATCTCAAGATATCCTGAATATCATAAAAATGCTATATATATTTTAACAATACCACTTGACCTTGCTAGTACAATAACATATTATACAAAATGCATTAATGTTTCCAAAAACTGGTTTGCCGAAGATCAGAGAAACACACAAGAAGAAGCAATGATTATGAAGAATGTTCAATCGGTTAGAAAGACTAAAGAGTCATCTGTGATAATATAAAGCCATGTGTGTAAGTCACTCGTGAACTGCTACTGAGCATATATGCCCTCATTTAGAAGTAATGAGAGAGAGAGAGAGCTCTTCCTCTCAAAGTGAGCGGGACACTCAGTGTCTTTCTCTGTCAGTGGAGGAAAAGCGTTACAGATAGAATCAGACAGGTGAGCTGTTCTTGTTGCCCAGAGACTTGAGCCTGCAGCAACACACACAAGCCTGTTCCCCACAGCAGACTGTGTGCTCCTTTCTGTATGTGTGTGAGGTGCTAACAGGACATGCGTCACTGTCTGTGCATGTGGTGTGTATGTCTGTGTGCACGCTATCTGGAACAAAGAGTATGGGTGATGTGTGTCTATGTGAGTTTGTGACTAATTCCAAACGCAGGAAGAATGACACTAAGCCACCTGGAAATCTTCATATTTTCAGCACTGTTATCCACCCCATTCTTGGGGTGAGAAGAATCCCATTTGCTTTTATTTTGTTTACTTTGTCTAGCTTTCTTACTTTTTCTCTTTTGTAGCAGAGGGGTTTACCTCCCATAACCGTTCTCTCTGCTGGAACGTCATTGATTTCTCTCCTCAGCACCAAAACACAGATGTGAAGCTATAGAAAAAGAGCGCTTGGGTGGATAAAAGAGCAATCCTCCCCAGAGGATGTTCCTCCCCGGAGATCTGGGAGTGATCTAACATTGAATATACGTGTAAAGCCTACAGTATTATTTTACACACACACATATATATACGCCAGTATCATGCATTGTAACACCTGGTGTGAACATGTTGATAAAATGCAAAAACTACAATAAATATTTACAACTTACTATTAGTGGTGTTTTTTTGCAGAAAGTGACAAATACATTGAAAATGTCACTGTCAAAGTGTTTTTTTTTTTTCTTTTCTTTTTTTTCTTCAGTAATATGGACCACAAAAGAGGTGCCAAGTATAATAATCATGCACATATTCTAGGAGTATGACCAGGGTGCCTGGAACCATAGAAATATATATGTGAGTGTAAATGAATAAAATTGTATAATTATGGGGGCATTTTTATTATGAATATATATATATATATATATATATATATATATATATATATATATATATATATATATATATATATATTTTTTTTTTTTTTTTTTTTTTTTACAATAACAAAAATATTCACATAAAAATGGTGAGTAAAATAATTTTTTTTAATATCCTTAACCCTTATCCAGTAAATCACCGACAAAAGGAAAAATCTTGGAGCATTTGAATACTGTGGACAATGGTCAAGTCAAAATAGTTGAGAATTAAAAGGTATTTGTTAATTGGGCATTTTAATGGAATTCCCATATTCCCATTCGGTTGTACTACATTTCAAATGAAACAATTGTGTGTGTGTGCGTTTGTGTGTGTGTGTATATATATATATTATTCTCAATTATAGATGCAATGCTATGCCATTTAGTACATCATTTTACATGAACAAAACTAAAAACTTTCATATTTTTCGCTTACCACAAAAAGCCATTGCCTTACTTTGTGAAACTACATGCATAATGTGTCTCAAAATACACAATACATATTTTTGGCAGCTGCATCAAAGGGGTTCTAAAGCTCATCATCTAACCCTACAAAATCTGAATTTTATTGATCTTGTGTCTAATTCTGCAGCAGGTAATAAAATAATGTCATAAAATAAAAAATAATTCAAACAAAAATAAGCTGCTGATCCTCACTGATGACAATCAATAGACAATTTAATGATGATTCCACTGCAAATAATTGGTACACAGATGACTGCAAATTATGAGTAAACACATCTCCCTTGATCTAACTATAGTGTTTATCAAACCTTTATATTTGTGCTATCTCCTGAGAAACCTTTCCTAGACCCTCTGGTGTCTTTCTCCAAACATCTCTCTCTCTGTCTCTTCCCTGCTCCCCACTTCATGCGGTGGCCTTGTGATCAGTCCAGCATGGAGAGAATGCTTGCAGCAAGAATGACATACAGCTGGAGTTGAACACAAGTTCATCCTCATACAGCTCCTCTTTTCCAAGCCCAGAACAGCGTAAGAAATTTAGCAATGTGAAAACTCAACAGGATGAAAACTGTGTTGTTGTTTTTGAGTGTTTGCATGCTTCTAAGTTTATCTCTAAAATGTATGACTCACTCTTGAGTGACACATTGCATGGCAGTGACAAAAAAGTGAAGCCTCTATCTAATTAAGATTTAGCTTTACCAGCTAAACCACACAAGAAGAGAACGAATTTATAGCAGACACTTAATTCAGTGACAAGTGAACACGATCAGACGTGGACTTGATGCTAATTTTACATAAACGGTTTTCTTTTTGAGTCGAGGTGACTAAATATTTCAACGCTGTGACGCACAAGCGGGTGTTGACGAAAGTGGAAAACGAAGTGATTAGCACGCATTTCAATACAACAATGCCACTGGGCTCAGCTATTCTGCCGATAAAAGGCTTTACAGCGATTAAACAAAATTATGCTATCGCTGTTGTCTAAAATAGCCTTCGGATTCCCCGCAGTTAGTGTCTCCCGAGCGAGACGAATAAGCGCCCGGAACTCTGCGTTCCACGCGCAAGCCAACAGCGTGAAGAACGGATTTGACTATATTAAAACCTAACGCTCTGGCATAAATCGTTATTTAGATTATTATTAAAGCAAAATAGCTCACCTATAGACAGAAACGAAGTGAATGTCACGGTCACGCACACAGACTAATTACTCATTTAAATGCACAAACCTAAGACTGTCAACTTGTGTAAGGATACTTCGCATTAACAAACCCAAAAATGATTACATTAACTATCTATCACCATTTTGTTCAAACCCCTTTCTCACTTAGTTTCTTGGAATACCAAAAGGGGCAGAAATATACGTGAGAGTGAATGGTGACAGAATTTTCATTTTGTGCTAACTATTAATGTGTATTACATGCGAACTGAGAAAATGCCCTTAAACCAACCTGGTAGGGATAGAACATGATTGTTTATTAGTTCCCGGCTGCCAAAGTATGAAATTATATTTTCTTCCCCACTTGATTTCAGTAGGCTACTGTTGAGGTCAGTGGGCACAAAAGACAAAGCAAGCAATATTTTAAAAGTTTTTGTGTTCATAAAATCTATTAATATCTTGAATACAGTTGAACTTACCTTGCGTTATCAGGACAATTAAAAGCAAAAACAAAGTGACTCTCCCCGCAGAATTCATCGAGCGTCACAGGTAGGGAGTCAGTCTCCCTTTCCAAAACAAAGTAACAAATTAGTGAAAGAGTCGAAAGGGAGCAAACTGTAGAGATGATGTTTGTGGATCCCGGTTGTGTGACTGGAGTTGAGCTTTCCGCGAGCAGAAGAAGCGCGTGAGGTGGATTTGATTTCGTCCCTCCCCCTGGGCGCGTGCATTTTTCTCCACGCGCGTCTTCATACAAGTGTCATTAATGAGCCACACAATTACAGTGTCTTTTTAAAAAGCTATTTAAAGAGTTAGTTCTTGTAAATATGACAGTTCTGTCATCATTTACTCAACCTGACGTTTTGCTTGTCCAGCTAGACTGCCTGCAGAACACCAAAGTCAACGGATGTATTTTGAAAAAAAAAAACCCTCTTTGTTTATTTTCATTGCAAATTAAAGGTGCAACTGCAAAATCACAACAAAAGTTGGTAGTCCATGCCAAAATATTGACTTCTAATGCCACACGATAGCTTTGTGTGATGAACAGTCAAATTGTAATTCATTAAGAAATCATTGAGAGCTTTGTGGAATGGCTCAATCGATTCATTGATATGATCCTACTCAAATGAACTGTTACTTCAGCTGGTTCATTCAGAAATCACTGTTCTTTCTCATCAAGGCACCAAACTTTTCAGTGAATAGAAACTTAAATTTTATCTAGTATGGCTCCAGAAAACTTAATGTGGACAACTTTTATAATACTGTAGCCTACTGTCCTTTGCGCTCACCATTCAGAATTAATGCTTCGAAAAACTTATCAGTATATTCTTCAATATTTCACCTTCTGTGTAAAAACAAATAGTTTTGGAATCGTGTAATGCTGTCAGAATAACCTGCAGGGGTAATCTGTGATAATTTATTCATCCTCATGTGGCCCTGTATGAAAAATAAATACAGTTTAAAAAAAATAATAATTTTGCTAATCAAACCATTTCAGTTACCTTTGATTTTGACTGTATGGTCAAAAAAATATAAATAAATAAAGTAGAAAGTCAGTGTTAAGTGAACCATATCTTCTTTTGCATTCCACAGAAGGAAGTAATCCATACAAAATGAGTATGAACTAATTAAATGATGACAGAATTAACATTTTGGGGGGACTATCTTTTTACAGTTTTTTACTTCATAATATGCAAATCTAAAATTCTCATATACAGCTGTTTGTGAAGCAGCAACAAGTTTTTCCATTTAACAATTGTTTATACATACTCATATGTTGTTGAAATGATCACGTTAACATGTACACAGTAATTTAAAATGTCAATTTAAATGACTTAATATTTCTTTAAAACACGTTTTCTTCTCTTTGTCCCTTTATCACAATAAAGCTCTCATATCACCCTAGGTATCACAGAAGATCAGACAGAAATGTGACCTGTAGGAAAAAGATGTATCTTTGCTTAATTGCACATTGAAGAGGCTATCTGAGGTAGGCTACATAAAGTTTTTTGTCAAGTTTTAAAAGCAGAGCAGTCGATAAAGGGTTCTGGGTTACAGCAGGTGACTAACAAAGTGCCGCTGGAAAAGCCTCAGGAATATTGATTAAATTTAGCTTCCCATTTTAAAAGGCTTGCCATTGACTTCATCAAACACTGTTTAAAAAAATATAGTTTATACCTCAATTTAATAATACAGAGCAAACACAAAGACATCACAGAAGTTTAAAGATGAAGGTCTTTCATTTGTGCAAATCCATATTTAACATTTAAACCTTAAACACAAATGTATAGGCCAGAAGGACACACATGGCTCAGCAGCTGTTGCTATTGTTTTCCTACAAAACAGTTTTCCTACAAACAGCTGCGTTTATATGTGTATGTGTGCTATGAAGATAAAGGGAGAGAAACATTTTGATGTTTCAGTACATATGCGAAAAGCAAAGAGACTGTAAAACCATCCATGTGCAAATGCTTACAGAAAGAAACAAAAAATAGACATAGAGAGAGAGAGGGAGAGAGAGAGAAAGAGAGAGATTTGACCTTACAATTAAATCTTATCTAAATTTAAATCTTAAATGTATTATAACAGTAGACACAGAAATATAATATTCAATTCAGCCATCAAAGTGCTAATTGCAATGTACATTTTCACATGCAAACAGGATCATATCTAAATTATCTTGTGAAATGTAAGACATCTCTGCATTATCCAGTTTGCTGTCTTCTCTCTCTCTCTCTCTCTCTCTCTCTCTCTCTCTCTCTCTTTTGGTGGATATTTCATTTTATGGATTATGTTCTCTGTTTCAGATTCAAAAGTTTTAAGGAATATAAAAAATGCTGTAAAATGAATCACCCTCAGGCAATCCAAGATGTAGATGAGTCTCTCTCTCTCTCTCTCTTATTCATTCTCTCTCTCTCTTTCTCTGAGTGTGTTTACGCTAGAGGGAGCAGGTGCAGCAATTTGGAGGCCTGTATCAGTCTTTACACAATTTTTGTTCACTCATGGCTTATTTTCATTTCATTTAAACAAATCAGTTCAAATTTAGTTCAAGTAATTATTTCAGCAAAATAAAAATGTTTTTGATCAGTAAACTGAAAACATACTTAATTTATGTAATTTATGTAATTATACAGTCTTATAGTATTCTATATATTCCCCATCCTCATATATAAAAACAGTCGTAAATATATATAAAATTATATATAAATTATATATAAAATTGTTTTCTTAATAATCTGCAGTACTAACATAACACAATAATTTAGATAGATTTTGTTAGATAGTTAGCAATTACAACAGCATTAAAATCCATGTCCATGGTTTTGAAATGGAAAAATACTGTATGAGAAAAAATGTGTTTGTTGCAAAGGAATCGCTGTTGGATGCATGCAAGATGTCAATATTTTGTCTATTCTTTGGGAGAGTTAAACCAATTTACAGCTATGGTGCTGCCGCTGTCCATGGTGCTAAACATTGATTTGTGCTCAAAGCAGTGTCCATGAAGCTTTTCTTTTTTTAAAGGAATATTTATGTGTTTGTTAATGTAAACTGACTAATACCTTGGGGTACTATTGATACTTCTTAGCTTTTTGCTTTTATTATGCAAATTTTTTCAGCTCTTCACCTTTAATTAGACAAGAAAGTGAGTGGTGCCTGGAAATGGGGGGTTCAGAACATGACACCTTCCAGGAGCACTTCAGTTCCTTCAAATTAATGACAGGACAAATCTAACTTTATTATGCAAAGGCACTACATAGTTTATCATGATTCAAGATATCTGTAGTGTTTAAAGCATTAAAAATGTATCATGTCCCATATTTCTTTTTGGCTACAGTAGGACACCCAGATGACTTTTGATGACACTAATGTAGGAAAAAGTTGAAGGTTCTGTTCAGTTAAAAATTAACAGTGTTGTTTTTGTCAAAGAGACAGTCAATTAAAAGTGAAAATTCAGTCATCATTTACTCACCTTCATGTCAATCCAAACCTGTAACCTCTAAACAAGATGGTGACCAAATGGCTCCCATTAATATGCATTGAGGACAATGAATAAATAAATAAAATAAATAAAATAAAAACATTACGATGAAAATCGACAGTAACTGAGATTGTTTGGTAGCCTTCCTTTTTTTTTTTTTTTTTTTTTTTTTTTTTTTAATAATGTATTTTGAGTTAGGTTTGGAACAAAGGATGAGTAAATGATGTCAGAATTTTCGATGTTGGGTGGACTATAAAAGTGAAAATAAAACTATTAAAAATGTATTGAATTCATTAAAATAAGCTAAAATAAAATGAAAAATAAATTCAAAAAATTAAATTAAAAACCTTAACTTAAAAAATGGAAATTAGAAATGTTGCCTTAGCAACTAACTAATATTATAGGATTAAGTACTAAATAGAAATACAAAAATAGTAATAATGATAATAAACATGAAAAAGGACACAGAAATTACTGAACTGTAAACTAAAATGAAAAGAAATAAGAAAATACAAATAAAAAAGCTTAAAATATAATAAATAGTATAATGGTATAAATATTACTATATTAACACTGGATTAAGGAGTTAACACTGGTTTAAGGAGTTGGTCTACTGTCTGTATAAATAATGTGTTATTAAGGATTGAGTGTTTTTCATCCTTTGCCATTAAGATTCAGAGGTGGACAGAGTGAATAGGTCATGGATGATCTGTCCATCATAAATCTGTAGTGGAACTAGAATCTCACCATATTTTTTTTTCTTTCCTCCTTTCCTCTTTTCTGCATCTTTAATTCATGGCTTCCTAAAAGCAAGACGTAGTGAGTCACAGAGCCATTAATGTCTCACTCTTTTCTCGTCTCTCGCTGTCCTTCTCTTCAAATCTGTGTGTCTGCTTTTCCTGTCTCTCCACACAGCCTGCCTTGTCCCAAACACTCTTTTAAAAGCTTCTCTTTTTGAAACAGGACTGCCATCTTATAGTGCATATTAAAAATAGAAAAATAAAGTTATATTGCCCAATTGAAATTTTATGGCCTTGTAAATTATTCAACTCACACATCTAAAATACCTAGATGATTATACCTGAGTGCTTTTATTCTTTGCAAGTACAGCGGGAATATCTGGAATCACAATCATCCATTATGGGTGCACTGCTTGCCTGGTGTTGGGTATAAAACCCACCAAAAAGCAGAGACCATCATCACAGCCTCAGACAGACTCACAAATCCAGCTGCTCCTGTCAAGATCTTGGTAAATACAATGATCTTTTAGATGACTCTGTTATCAGTTACTTACTGATATTGTCCTTTTTGCTTTAGGCAACATTCACAGTGTCAGTGTTCGGAATTGAAAGGCATTTTTAATATCAGGTGTGTCTCCAAAACTATCTAAAATATCCCACATCATATGACTCGTTCACCAGTGGATCCTCTGCAGTGAATGGGTGCCGTCAGAATTCAAACACCTGATAAACAAGGAGAAAACATTATGGATTATAGACAAGAATTTGTATTAATTCATTTATTCATTCTCCAAATCTTTTCAGAAGAAGAAACTCATCTACATCTTGAATGGCCAGACAGTGAGTACATTTTCAGCAAATGAATATCATGTTATGAGCACATGCTCCATAGTTATTCATGAACTCAGGATAAAACCCTAAGTTGAGAGAGAATTAATGTCATGGCACCAACAAAGGCTGACTGGACTGGTTTTGTCACCTTCAGAGTAATCCTGTAATTTTCAGTTTAATGTGTTACAGGTAATTTGAAGCATTAACAATGTATTATCTATTAACTTGATTAACATTATTAAGCATTGGTATAAAGGAAACTGCACCTGGTCCATTGTGTTTTATAAGAAAAAAGTATTTCCTAAAAATCCCTTAATTTAGAATTTCTCACAAGCACTAACATTTTTTGACCAGTCACCACCTTAAGACCTAAAGACCCAAATTATCTGTGAATAACAAATCACTTTAGTCAGTGTAAAACAACAACATTGCACTAAAACACACACATACTAAGACATGAAAAACAAATATAATCTTGCAGCAACATAATAGAGTGATTCTGAGTCTATTGCCTCAAGTATAGCTAGTCCTTAACAAGCTTACAGGAATCTCAGAGGCCACCGTGACTTTCAGTGGCTGTGACAGTCAAAAGGATAAACTGAATTTCCACTTTCTGTTCCCTTTTTCTACCTCTCTCTCAATCTTTTTATTCTTGCCATGGGCAACTGGAGAGAACCATATCACCATAAAAGTTTTATGGACAGTGAAGTAGCCTTAATCTAAAGAGGATTTTGAACTGGTAGTGGCTTGCATGGAAGTAACACAAAATAGTTTTTTTCTAAAATAATATACATCAATGACATGTCAACTGGCATTTGGCATCAATCAGACACTTGTATCAGTTGCATCAGTTACTTTTTATTAAAACAAATTTATTTTTTATTCTTGGTTTCCTTTATTTTTCTGAAGATTACAAAACTTAGAATTTTCTGTGCTCAACATATTTTTGCTACTGTATTTTTCAAACATGTTTTGTATAGATTTTGTTGTTTTATCCTTGTCTCAGACACTGACTTGAGATCTTGTAATATGATAATTCATGGCAAATATATTACATATATGTATAATATTACAAGTGTGAAGCGGCAAGAATGAGGCCATGTACCTCAGGGCGTTTTTAACAGTAGGCTGGAGCATGTAAACAGTGGAGTAGCAGTAATGTGGTCATTGTACCGGGCTGTCATGGTGTTTTACTAGTAGATTTAAGTTCTAACCCTCACCAGTGGTCATGAGTTTTGGGTAATGACCTGCCATGACCCAGTTCCAGGTATAGTGGTGAAGAATAGATGGATGGTTGTAATTTTGTCAAATTATGCAAAAGGTGTGAAAATGGTCAGCTATGATGTATACATTTCTGTGTATTTATAGCAAGGAACATTCTTAATATGAAATTAGCTTAAGCAAGATAAGTGGAGTCAAAAGAATGTTTAAAATGTCATTTCCATTACAGAAGGATATTAAGGGTTTAAGTGCTATAACAGAGACAATTTATAAAGGTCATGCCACTTCCTCCTTCATCAATACAACTATATAAGGAAAACCCGTAACAACAAAGATGGCGGTTGTATGCACATTTCCCACCCCTCCCGCTGGAAAGCCAATCATCTGCTTTTAATAGTGAAGCCGGGAAACTTTTAAGCCTATCGTCTGGTTCCAATGACACATGCGCACAGTTGAGGTTTTGCGACAATTTGGTGACAGCGAGTTGTGGTGTGTGCAAGATCAGATGGAATCCACATAGAATCACATCTACAGCGATATCGTTGACTTGATTGCAAATAAATGCATAGACACTATTTAAACTGAACAGAGATGACATCATTGAATTCAATGATGAACTGTCTTTAACTGTCATTTTGCATTATTGACACACTGTTTTCTTAATTAATGTTGTTCAGTTGCTTTGACGCAATGATTTGGTTTAAAGAGCTATATAAATAAATGTGACTTGACTTGACTTGACTAGAAGAGGGTGATAATAATAACTATAACAATAACAGTAATAATGGTTTAAAACGCATGATTTCTGCGCAATATACATAATAATCAAAACCAAACAGATGTTTTTTTTTGTTTTGTTTTTGTTTAGCAGAGTATCTGAGAAATTTGCAGTAAAAGGAACTAGCCCTATTCTGGAAAAGGGGGTGAGGGCAGCAGCTCATTTGCATTTAAAGATACATGCACGAAAATAGTTTTATTTATAGTCAAATAGGTGTTTTCAAAATGATATAATAAATTATCTCTGGGGTATTTTGAGCTGAAACTTCACATCCATGTTTTGGGGACCCCTGAGACTTATATTCTACATTGTTAAAAGGGCATAACAGGTCTCCTTTGAACACAACACATAATTTGAGATGCGGTGGAAATGACACTGGCAGAAATTCCATAAATGTGTACATTGTTAGAGAAAAAATTTAAATAACTGTATTGTTGTTGTTGTTTTTTTTTTGTTGTTGTTGTTGTTTTTTTTCTTTGTTTTTTATAAGTCACAGGAAACACCCACATGAGTCATGACATTTAAATAGAGACAGGATTCATTTTGAATTTGAGTGACTGATTCTTCCTGAATCAAAATATTTTGAATCAAGCAGAAATGCAGTAAAAAATGCAACAATTATCCAATCAATGCATGCCTGCAAATTTGACCTTGTGAGTATAGAGTCCTAACAGAGTTCTAAGGAGTCCTTATGCTTGTTTTGAAATGACAGCTGTGTGTGGTTAGTGATAGCAGTTAACGTCACTGCTTTCTTTTATTTTTAATCTTCAATGGCAGCAATAGTGATCATACGCAAGCACAGCTAATCTCTCCATAAGCCTCTGGGGACATGTGACCTTAAGACAATATTTAATGAGAGATATCCGAGAGAGGCTCACAAGCTAATGAAATTATGTTTGTATGTGTGTGTCTCTCTCTCTGTTTCTGTGTGTGTGTGTGTATGTGTGTTTGTGTGTTACGTACAGTAGGCTCCTCAGATTGCCCCTTTCTAATGGTATTTATAGTTTTCATTGTCACATGCTTTCTTAAATTTTTTCCTCTCTTTTTCATCCTTTCTCTCCCTCAACATTTAAGATGAGCAGTATTCCAGCTGTTAAATCAGAGCAAAACAATAGGCAAAGAGCCGTCTGACAAATCTGCAGAAGACTGGTTTGGCCAAAGGGCCAAGCAGTTTGTACTGATAATTCTGGCAAAACAAGCCCAGTAATGCCATGCTCAACCAAAGCTAAAAGAGCTCTGGAGGCTTTGTGAACTTTTATAAACTTAGTGAAAGTATTTCATAAAAATTAATTTTATCCTGTAATAAATGCATTTTCTAAATTGACAAATTTTCAAACATAGTTGCTGAGGTACAGGTCCTTCTCAAAAAATTAGCATATTGTGATAAAAGTTTATTATTTTCCATAATGTAATTATAAAAATTTTACTTTTATATATTTTAGATTCGTTGCACACCAACTGAAATATTCCAGGTCTTTTTATTGTTTTAATACTGATGATTTTGGCATACAGCTCATGAAAACCCAAAATTCCTATCTCAAAAAATTAGCATATCATGAAAAGGTTCTCTAAACGAGCTATTAACCTAATCATCTGAACCAACTAATTAACTCCAAACACCTGCAAAAAATTCCTGAGGCTTTTAAAAACTCCCAGCCTGGTTCATTACTCAAAACCGCAATCATGGGTAAGACTGCCGACCTGACTGCTGTCCAGAAGGCCATCATTGACAGTTTGACACCCTCAAGTGAGAGGGTAAGACACAGAAAGACATTTCTGAACGAATAGGCTGTTCCCAGAATGCTGTATCAAGGCACCTCAGTGGGAAGTCTGTGGGAAGGAAAAAGTGTGGCAAAAAACGCTGCACAACGAGAAGAGGTGACCGGACCCTGAGGAAGATTGTGGAGAAGGACCGATTCCAGACCTTGGGGGACCTGCGGAAGCAGTGGACTGAGTCTGGAGTAGAAACATCCAGAGCCACCGTGCACAGGCGTGTGCAGAAAATGGGCTACAGAGAAGCAGCACTGGACTGTTGCTCAGTGGTCCAAAGTACTTTTTTCGGATGAAAGCAAATTTTGCATGTCATTCAGAAATCAATGTGCCAGAGTCTGGTGGAAACTGGGGAGAAGGAGATGCCAAAATGCCTGAAGTCCAGTGTCAAGTACCCACAGTCAGTGATGGTCTGGGGTGCCATGTCAGCTCCTGGTGTTTGTCCACTGTGTTTTATCAAGGGCAGGGTCAATGCAGCTAGCTATCAGGAGATTTTGGAGCACTTCATGCTTCCATCTGCTGAAAAGCTTTATGGAGATGAAGATTTTGTTTTTCAGCACGACCTGGCACCTGCTCACAGTGTCAAAACCACTGGTAAATGGTTTACTGACCATGGTATTACTGTGCTCAGTTGGCCTGCCAACTCTCCTGACCTGAACCCCATAGAGAATCTGTGGGATATTGTGAAGAGAAAGTTGAGAGACGCAAGACCCAACACTCTGGATGAGCTTAAGGCCGCTATCGAAGCATCCTGGGCCTCCATAACACCTCAGCAGTGCCACAGGCTGATTGCCTCCATGCCACGCCGCATTGAAGCAGTCATTCCTGCAAAAGGATTCCCGACCAACTATTGAGTGCATAACTGAACATAATTATTTGAAGGTTGACTTTTTTTGTATTAAAAACAATTTTCTTTTATTTAGTTGGATGAAATATGCAAATTTTCTGAGATTTTGGGTTTTCATGAGCTGTATGCCAAAATCATCAGTAATAAAACAATAAAAGACCTGAAATATTTCAGTTGGTGTGCAATTAATCTAAAATATATGAAAGTTTAATTTTTATCATTACATTATGGAAAATAATGAACTTTTTCACAATATGCACATTTTTGAGAAGGACCTGTATATACATATATATTTGTATATATATAATACATACAAATATATATATATATATATATATATATATATATATATACATACATCTCAAAAAAAAAAAAAAGAAGAAAGAAAAGGTCCTTATGGCTGGTTATGACATTATTTAAAAGCCATATCTCTAACACATACACTTTTCCACTGTTTCTGTTTAGAAAACACACAATTTGAGCATAAATCTCTTTATTATTATTATTATTATTATTATTACTATTTTATTATTTCCATTTATTCAATATATTATATTAAAGATAGACACTGAAACCAAAAAAATGCTGTCCTTCCTTTCTCCACTTTTCAGAGTGCACCAGTGCATACAGTATGTGAGAATCTGACAGTAAATATTAGAGACGTCAATATCTCAGCACACCATAAGCAGTGGAGGGGCATTTCTGCTGATCAGCAGCATTGCAGACAACAGCGGCTATCTCTGCTGAGGCAATGAAGTTTCCACCATGTTAAATCTTCCCTCCCGACATCATCACTATGGGCAGCTGAAAATATATGTGCAAATAAAAAAAAAATATATAAATAGACCAGACAGGGAATACAAATTATGGTCTTTCAGCTCACAACAAATAACATATTTCATGGATTTTTACTCTTTCCCCTTACTTTACAGCCACAATATTCTCATATAGCTCTAACTGTCTCCTTATTACAAATAATTTTTAGTCAGTCAAGTTGAAATCGGTTTAAGTGTGTATTTACCACAAAAACAGCTTTTGTGACACTTCTCTAGATGTTATGTAAACCTGACAAGAGATTTAAACAACACATAAGTAATGTTTTATGTCCACTCTGAGAAGTGGGTGTAATTTGTTGATGTGACAGAATGGATGAGTAGATGAGTAGAGAAGTGGACATTCGATTAAGTCTTATATGTTTTATGTGTTCATTTAATGACTCACAGTGAGATAAGTAATGAAAAGATGAATGCAGACATCAGAAAAGACCATAAATGAAGACACTGTGTCTCTGTGCAGACAGGCTTACTCATGCTCATGTACATACTAGAGAGGAATACTTTGAGGATTATACAGATGGAAAAATATGTGACCATGGAAGCATGACTCTAAAGAAGACTAATTCATTTATGAAATACTGAAGTATTAAATATCATCCACAAACACAGTTAGAATGTTTCAAAGGCGACAAAAGAAGAGAATAGTTTCAATTTGTAGGAAAAAAGAAATTAACTGAAGTTGAGGACACTGATGCATTACAGTTCAATTTCTGGCCTCTGTTTTATTGGGTCAAATGCTGGTGCCAATTTTCACTAAGATGGTTACTTTGTCTTGCGTGGTGCCTCATGGCAGGGATCCCAGTATTGCATTCTCGCAAATTCATGGATCATTAGAAATACATTTAGCCATTTTCCTAGAATGGCGAGACAGTTTTCGGTAACAAATGCTATACTCCAGATAGCATCACTACTCAAACTCCACTGAGTGGCTCATCAACAGCCATTTGTAGCTGCATTTCGGTTAGAACTCCAATTAGTCCTAGAAGACAGACCTTGACAAAATTCCATATTCCATATTCTATGTGCTTTAACTTTATAAAGCCTCCTGTACCATATTTAATTTGCAAAACTCTAAAGCCTTCTAGATGATCAATATGATAACAAACGTCTTGGTTACGTATGTAACCCTCGTTCCCTGAAGGAGGGAACGGAGACGTTACGAATGGGATCTCGCCCGAGAGCCCAATCACCTTCGAGTGGTACAAAACGAGCCAATGGTACACAAAGTACCTTGGTCTGCGGAATTTGCATCGCAAGCTCCGCCCCGCAGAGCGGGTATATAAGGAGCAACGCGAGCAACTCGCATTCAAGTCTTCGCTGAGGAGCCGAGCCAGTGACCCGGCCGTTCAGCGGAACAGCGATGTGGCAAGGGGACGTAACGTCTCCGTTCCCTCCTTCAGGGAGGGAACATATGCTAGCAGGCTGCCTGCCAGTGGGAGGACTTACAGAAAGCAGGTATCTACCAAGGTGGTGATACATAAGAACTATGAAGTTCCCAGCCCGCAGGGTGGAAGTTTCAACGACAGAGCTGGCAAGGGCTTGCCGAGGGAAAGACACATGCTGCGGAGAGACTTACTGTGGACATACACACGTGGGATTACCCAGAAGGGGAATCACGACACATGGAGGCACCTAGTCCCACACATGGCTGACCAAAGGGCATGTATGCAAGTGTTGGACATCAACAGTGCTGGAGGAACCCAGGGTTCTGACTGAGGAACTCACCTGAGGGAAATAGCGCACGCATCCAGTCCGCGGAGTGGAATGGCGCAGCAAGTGGATTGACACCGAGCAGGTCCTTACTGGCCCGAAGGGGCGAGTACCCGGGAGGACACGGGCTCTATACGGAGATTATAAAATCTCGCGAATGTGTTAGGTGTCGCCCAGCCCGCAGCTCTACAGATGTCTGCTAGCGAGGCGCCATGCGTCAGCGCCCAGGAGGAAGCTACGCTCCTAGTTGAGTGAGCTCTCACCCCTAGGGGGCATGGCAGGTCTCGAGCCTGATAAGCCAGGACAATAGCATCCACTATCCAGTGGGATAACCTCTGCTTGGAGACAGCCTTTCCCTTCTGCTGGCCTCCGTAACAGACAAAGAGCTGGTCTGAGGTCCTAAGGCACCGAGTTCTGTCCACGTAGGTGCGGAGCGCACGTACTGGACAGAGCAGCGCCAGGGCTGGGTCTGCCTCTTCCAGGGGCAGCGCTTGCAAGTTCACCACCTGATCCCAAAAAGGAGTGGTGGGAACTTTGGGTACGTACCCAGGCCGGGGTCTCAAGATAACGTGAGAGTTAGCCGGCCCGAATTCCAGGCACGCTTCGTCAACTGAAAATGCCTGCAGGTCCCCGACCCTCTTCAACGAAGCCAAAGCCGTCAGGAGCGCAGTTTTCAAAGACAAAAACTTTAGCTCTACTGAGAGCAAGGGTTCGAAGGAAGCTCTCTGCAGTGTTGATAGAACCACTGTGAGGTCCCAAAAGGGGACTTGCTGAAGGCGAGGCGGATTGAGCCTCCTTGCTCCTCTCAGGAACCTGATGATCAAATCGTGCCTTCCAAGAGACTTACCTTCAACAGGGTCATGGTGAGCCGAAAAGCAGCCACATAGTCCTTGAGGGTGGAAGGAGACAGCCTTCGTTCCAACCCCTCCTGAAGAAAGGAAAACACTGACCCAATCGGGCATTTCCAGGGGTCCTCACGCCGTGAAGAACACCAAGTGACGAAGAGGTTCCACTTCAAAGCATAGGCATGTCTGGTGGACGTTTGGCAGGTTTAGGGGTGAAGGCTGCTGCTGTGGCCGAGCGGGAGAGGAGGAGGCCGCAGGGGGGCGCCCTCGGCGACGAGCAGGCTTTGGTTGCGCCGGCGGAGGGGTGGAAGCAGCAGTGGGCCGCCGGGGCAAGATGTGTCTGATGGCCTCAGACTGCTTCTGGGCGGCAGAGAACTGCTGGGCAAAGCTCTCTAGACCGGGGAGTTGAGGAGCTGAGCCCGATCAGACTCCCTCATGTCTGCCAGGTTCAGCCATAGGTGGCGCTCCTGGACCACCAAAGTGGACATCACCTGCCCCAAGGAGCGTGCAGTGTTTCGGGCAGTTAAAGGTGCCTTCAATGAACTATTTACTTCCTGGTGCACTTCCGGGAAGAAAGGAACCATAGGGGGGTGCTGGCGATCTGCATGAGCAGCCCCCAGGAACCAATCATCCAGCCTCGAGCGCTCGGGACAGGGTGGAGGATTCCACTCAAGCCCGATGCTCTCCGCTGCCCGGGAAAGCACGGCCGTCAGCTCGGGATCAGACTCGGACAACGCTGGCACTCCCGAGGGAGGCAACGCAGCCGAACCCTCATCTCCCGAGGACTCAAGCCTGCCTTGTGATGCGGCGATCGACATAAGGTCCTCTTCGCGAGCCCCAAATGAGATGTCAGGAGCCTGAGAGGGTCCAGCAAACTCATCCGGGAACTCGACCGGCTGCGGCGTATGTGAGGGGGGTGTGGCCCGAGGAGGTTCGCTCGTCGGGGAAGCCCACACAGTAACCCTCAGATCACCCTGGCCACCAGCCGAAGTAGCTCTCTTACGCGACGAAGAGCTAGAACGGGGTGTGGCAGAGGGGACTCTATACCTTTTAAGATAATCGAGTCTCGATCTCAACGCCATCCACGAATGCACGAACCATCCACGAACGCAGTCTCAGCGTGCTGGAAGCCCAGACACGTGACACAGCGATCGTGACCGTCACGAGGAGCGATATATCGACCGCACCCAGAAACACACGGGCGAAATTACATCTTTAAAAAGACGCAAATCGGCCCGTATCTCTTTTGTGAGAGAAATTTGTCTCTTTTAGTGGTGTTGAAGCGCTCAGGGGAACGCGGGAGCTGTCGCAGGAAACCCAGACGAACCGCTGAATTGCGCCGTCACACCAACACCAGCTCTTGCTTGTAAACACTCCGGTGATTGCAGCAAGCGATGTGCTCGGCTCCGAAGCAAAAGCTTGAATGCGAGTTGCTCGCGTTGCTCCTTATATACCCGCTCTGCGGGGCGGAGCTCGCGATGCAAATTCCGCAGACCAAGGTACTTTGTGTACCATTGGCTCGTTTTGGCACTCAAAGGTGATTGGGCTCTCGGGCAAGATCCCATTCGTTACGTCGAACGTGACCGACTGAAAGGGATCTACTGCATGCCTTCTGTCGTGACTGATGGGTTATATTTTTTAGCAAGTAAAAGATTTTAAGTATAATTTTGAAAACTTCTCCCTTTAGGTTGTGGTATTCATGTCTTGTTTTTTTTTAATCTTAAATGATTTGTAAGAAAAGAAAAAAGTAAGAATGATTTTACTATTATTAGTATAATTATCTTTATATATCCATATCATATAAATAAAAAATTATCAAATATGACACATCAGTCTTTTGAAAAAATTTTATTTGTACATCATTACTGTATTGCATTGCATTGTATGTTTTGCCCACTGTTTCATAAAATATATATATATATATATATATATATATATATATATATATATATATATATATATAGATATATATAATAATAATAATTGTAATATCATCTTATCATCAAGATATTATTGGGACATATCAGTTTACACTCTATATTTAAATGCATTTTATGTATAATAAGTAGTCTGTTATACTGCAATAAAAGAAAGATCTAATATGTATAAAAGGCTCTGACGTTTCTGGGTGCCTGCCGCTTTAAGACTCTTCTTCGGTGATTACGGGGAGGAAGTGTGTAGTTAGTGTGGTTATAGTGAGTTCGGGAAAGTGTTCAAGTTCAGCAGCATAGTTCAGCCTACATACATGTGTTGTGTAGTTTTCTTTATCTGTTCTGAACGATCCAGCTTCCAATATTTATGTGTTGAGTTCATGACAAAAAGTAAGTGGTCACTTCATTGTGTTCGTGTTTCTACACTGTAGAATTACAATGCATTACCATGCCCAGCGTGATGAGTGAGATGTATAGCGATAGAACAATGTTTATGCTGTAAAATACTGTAGGAAATACTAATTTACCTGATGTGAGCTTTCTGATGTTTAAATTACGTTGTAACGTTTATAACATTGAATTAAGAAGAGTTAATATCGTGCTCAGGAGACCACTTGCAGACGCTGTTGTGCAGTAGCCTTTCTGGCCAGAGGATGTCGCCATTTCTCCTTTCTGTAAATCCCTTTTTAATATAGTTTAGGTAAACTGGTCAGTGATCTAGGAGGTGAAGCTATTATGTGAAGGAAATAATATCCTCATTATGTAATAGTAGATTATGTTTAAAGGGACATAGCAATGCTTATTGATATCTTTATGTTTGATGAATCTTATTTGTATTATTTGGGTGGATTTATTATTTATGTTGCATAGTAATCAGTACCTAATGGTGATTTATTTGTTTCTTATTCAGACTATAATGACAATACAGGATATTGGAATGTTCTGATGAAAACTGCTGGATCTCAATACAGTTAATTGAAGAAATTACATCTCCTCGTCTTCATTCCTGTGTCCTGATCGATACACCATCCTGTTTACTGGCTAAAACCCTTGACGAACTAGCCCTGCTAGAATACCTCACTAACATTGGTCCTTCGAGCCGGATTACAGTATTCAGGATGGAGTCAGATGAAGAGATGTATCCTGATGTGAGACCTAAACGTCAAATACGTCGACCTGTCAGACTTCAGGACTTTGAAGTGGACTATATGGGATATAGTCATCGTGATCAGCACCAATGGGGCCTCTCATCCCCTGCCTTGGATAGGAGGGCGTTTCCTTTCCAAACAGCCTACCCTCACTCTAGTGGCTTCTCTGGGAATGCTGCTCACCCTGAGTTTCCTCAGCTAGCCCCAGACCACAGCCAGAGGAGGGATTTGGATGGGCTTAGCCAGCCTGCGCGGACACCCTCATCCCATCAGAGCCCATATTTGGATTCTCGTTTTTCTGAGGAAATCCGAGCTATTCGAGAGGAGAATACTAAACTGCTCCAAACACAACAGGCCTTTCAAACGGGCATAAAGGAACTCAATGAAGCACGGCGCGAGATGAAAGAGCTACTGGAGGTAGCCCGCTCACTGAGAGCAGACCTGGCCCAAGTTAATAGTCCAACCTCAAACTATAGTAATCCCACGTCTCCACAAGCTGATGCTGTAGCCTCAAGGAGTTTCGCTGTTGCAGCACACTCAAAGGAAATGGAGCAGGAGGACTGGCCTGATCCTCCACCCTGGCCTGAACCTGAAGAGAACGTGTCAAGAGGGATGTGCAATCTCAGGGTTGATGAACAAGAGCTAGACAATAGACATCACAATCTTGCCCCTGAAGCTAGAGTATGTAGGCCTTGTAAGCCTCCACTGCCTCCTCAGTATCCCGCTCCTACTACCGATAAAGGGATATCACCATACCTCTCTACACGACCCTCTCCGTTGCTCACACACCCTGCCCCAGCTCAGGCACCTGTGATGCAATCAGCGCCTGCCCGAACCTACCATCCTTTAGCAGCCACTGGAGCGGTACATGGCATGCCACCACCTAATCAGTTGATGCAGCCGCCAGGGAATGAACAAGTGTATCGAGGGCCCCAACCCACAATCCCAAAGTTCATTCACCCGGATCCCAGTGAATTTGCGCGGCTTCGCATAGCTCTAGAAAACCTACTCCCATCTAATGCTACAGAACTCTTCAAGTATCAAATACTTGTGGATCATTTAAAGCTGGAGGAAGCTAAGCTTATAGCTGATGCTTATCTAAACTCACCCAACCCCTATAGTGACACTATGTCAGCCCTCCATGACAAATTTGGTCATCCTCATCAACTTGCCTTAAAGAAGATAGCAAGTGTTCTAGAAACCCCCGAAGTAAGACGTGGTGATACTATGGCATTCCAGAAGTTCTCTCTTCAGATACAATCTTTAGTGGGCTTGTTGCGGACTCTAGGTCCTGAAGGGGAAATTGAACTCAACTGTGGCTCACATGTTGCTCGTCTGCTGAGTAAGCTCCCTCCGGAACAGCGAGCTGATTTCCGTCGACATCAGTTCAAGCAGTTAGGGGCGACCCACACGCTACATGATTTGGCAGAATGGCTCCGCTATGAATCATGGTGTCAGGGCTTCGACAGTCAGGCTACTGGACGCAGCATAAAGGAAAGGCAGAATTTGAAGACTGATGGTCGTCCTGGAAGACAAACAGTGACCGTCCTACATGGAGCTGGTGAGTCAAGAGAGACAGCATCTTTGTACCAAAAAGAGAGTTCAACCAGCAGAGGGGTCAAGAGTAAAGCTTACTGTGCCTACTGTGAGAGTACTGAGCATTATCTTAGTCAATGCAGTGCAGTCACCAAACTCTCCAAAGATCAGCTTAGAGAGTGGATACGGGTTAACAAGCGGTGTTGGCGTTGTGCACGAACTCACCAAGCCGCTCAGTGCACATTGAAGAAACCTTGCAACATCTGTCAGGGAAAACACTTACTGGCTCTTCATGAGATAAATACAAGAGCAGAGATGGGCAATAAAGATGTAGCTGTTAAAGAAGAGAGCTGCTTAACCAGCTCTGCGGCTGACTCGCTCTATCTGGACAGACCTGGAGCCGGGAATCGAGTCATGTTAAAGGTCGTCCCTGTGCTTGTACATTATGAGGACCGAACCCTTAATACCTTTGCGATCCTTGATGATGGGTCAGAGAGGACCATGTTGTTGCCAGCAGCAGCTAAGTTTCTTGGCATAAAGGGCACTCCTGAAGCGCTTCCTTTGCGTACAGTCCGACAGGACATCCAGATCCTCCATGGCCACACGGTGTCTTTCCATGTCTCACCAGCCGCAAACCCTCACACCAGCTATAAGATCAATGGTGCCTTCACGGCTGGCCGCCTCAGCCTAGCACAGCACACTTACCCCATTGACCGTCTGAAGAGGAAATACAAATACCTAAGTGGCATTCCCCTACCTGCCTTAAGAGATGCTCAACCTACACTCCTTGTAGGCTCTGACAACCCTCAGCTGATAACACCTGTCGAACCAGTCAGGCTTGGTCCACCAGGTGGCCCAGCCGCAGTCTGTACCAGGCTCGGGTGGACTCTTCAAGGCCCTACCCCATTCAGGGGGCGGCCAATCCAACCTGCACAGTGTCTGTTTACGTCATCTGCGCCACCAATGGATGAGCTTTACAAGCATGTTGAGAGGCTCTGGCAAGTAGACACTGTACCTTACCGACATGAAAGAGAGGTGACGCGGTCGAAGCTGGATCAGCAGGCTGTAGCATTGCTTGAAGCCAAGACGGTCCGTACTAATGTAGATGGAATTCTTAGGTACGCCACACCATTGCTGCGCCATCCAAGCATGCCACCTTTGCACTCGCCAAAGGAGTCAGTTATGCCCATGTTACGTAGTACTGAGAGGCGACTCTTAAAGGACCCTAAATTAGCAGATGCGTACAAGATGGAAATGCAGAAGCTCATAGAAACGGGTGCTGTGAGGGAAGTCACTGAGGAGACCTCTACCAAAGAAGGATGGTACATCTCACATCATCTCGTCAGCCACAACGGAAAGAACCGCCTGGTCTTTAACTGTTCTCACCAGTACCTCGGGCAGACCCTGAACCAGTACCTGCTACCTGGCCCTACCCTTGGTGCCCCCTTGCTGGGAGTCTTATTGAGATTTCGTGAACGTCCCATAGCTGTTAGTGGAGACATCAAGGGGATGTTTCATCAAGTCCGCCTCATCCCTGAAGATCGCCACCTTCTAAGGTTCCTGTGGCGGGACCTGAAGGTAGAAGAAACCCCAAGAACATTTGAGTGGCAAGTTTTGCCTTTCGGCACAACCTGTAGCCCGTGCTGTGCGATATACGCCCTGCAGCGCCATGTTGTTGACCACTGCCAGCCGGACGATGACCTGAGATTCTCGGTTGAGAACTGCTTTTACGTAGATAACTGCCTGCAGAGCGTGAGTACACAGAGTGAAGCTAAACTGCTGGTGGATCGCCTCAGGGATCTTCTGATTTCTGCAGGATTTGAGTTGCGTCAATGGGCTTGCAACAATCCAGATGTCCTGAGTCATTTGCCTCAAGAGGCCAGATCTGAAAGCCTGGACCTGTGGCTGGCGCAGGATAAGTCCAATCCTCTGGAGTCAACACTCGGTCTCAGCTGGAATTGGGCAACCGACTCCTTGGGTTACAAACATAGGCCTGTGTCCTACGAGGTACCAACTCTGAGGAACATTTACAGAGTTCTAGCTACTCAATACGATCCCTTGGGATACATGTTACCTTTCTCTACCCGAGCGAAGCTCATCATCAGGCAGCTGTGGGATAAGAAGCGAGGCTGGGATGACTCTAACTTACCCGCCGAACTCCTGCAAGCCTGGTCCAGCTGGGAGGCTGAACTGGAGTCCTTACCTTTCCTCACATTTCCACGTGCATATGTTCCGGTGGACGCCAACCTTGAGGGTGCTACCCGTGAGGTGCACATCTTCGCAGATGCGTCTGAGCAGGCTTATGGAGCTGTAGCCTACATGAGAACTGAGGACAGGGAAGGCCAGATCCACCTGTCGTTCATCCTTGCTCGTTCACGAGTAGCTCCAAGACGCCTGCATTCTATCCCACGCCTGGAGCTTTGTGGAGCTCTGGTTGCAGCACAGCTGGCTCATGTCCTTGAGAGGGAACTAAGCTTGACAGTGGCTCGAACTGTGTTGTGGTCAGACTCCACTACAGTCCTAACCTGGCTACACTCCCAGTCTTGCCGATACAAGGTCTTCGTAGGTGCCAGAATAGCTGAGATACAGGAGTTAACAGAAAAGTGCACTTGGCGCTATGTGGACTCAGCGAATAATCCTGCTGATGATCTGACAAGAGGGAAGACCCTGGAGGCCCTAATAGATCCCAACCGATGGTCTCAAGGACCTCCCTTCCTTCTTCAGAACCCAGCCACCTGGCCAGAAAGACCCAGCACTGAGCCATTTGAGGACAATGTGGAACTCCGGAAGACCACCTTCTGTGGAGTAACGATTACCTCACCAATATCAATCAGCAGGGATGACAAGGTGTACCAAACCTGGCAGGAGCTTATAGATGCCACTGCTCTAGAAATCCTAGGACCAAACCCTTCAAGTTCAACACCTAATGCTGAAGAGTACCAACAGGCAGAGAGGATTGTTCTCCAGCGAGCCCAACGACAGTCATTTCCAGAGGACTACAAACTCCTTGCAGCTGGGAAACCTGTCTCACCTGGGAGTCGATTACTCACCTTGGCTCCGGAGTTAGATAGATCCACGGACCTCATACGAGTAGGAGGTCGGTTACGACGTTTGGAAGGTCAAGATGACTTGACATTGCACCCTGTAGTTCTGGATGCCTCACACCCAGTTACACGCTTACTTATCCAAAGGTTTGATAGCGACCTGCTCCATCCTGGTCCGGAGCGGGTCTTTGCAGAGATGCGGCGGTCGTTCTGGATAATCCATGGAAGGGAGGCGATTCGCAGACATCAGCGTTCTTGTGCCGAATGTCAGCGCTGGAGAGCTCAGCCTTCCATTCCCCGAATGGCGGACCTTCCCATTGCTCGTCTCCGATTACACAAACCCGCCTTCCATTCCACTGGCGTGGATTGTTTTGGACCCATGTTTGTCAAGATGGGCAGACGCCAGGAGAAACGCTGGGGAATAATATTTAAGTGTTTAACAACCAGGGCGGTACACTTGGATCTCCTCAGAAATATGGATGCGGATGCTTACTTGATGGCCCTAAGACGGTTCATCGCCAGAAGGGGGACACCTGTAGAGTTGTGGTCAGACCAGGGGACCAACTTCAGAGGAGGAGAACGGGAACTTAGAGAGGCTTTTGCCAGTATGGAGCCAACCTTGCGGAAACGACTCGCGTGTCAGAAGATTAAGTTTCAGTTTAACCCCCCAGCAGCTCCACACTTTGGAGGAGTGTGGGAGAGAGAGGTACGCTCCGTCAAGTCTGCACTTTACACCTGTGTGGGGGCACAACCTGTTCATGAAGATGTCCTTCTCACCGTTCTCCTGGAAGTTGAGGCAATCCTCAACTCTAAACCATTGGGTTATGTATCTGCCGACATTGCGGATATCGACCCTGTGACGCCAAATAGTCTGCTTATGGGGCGGCCTGATGGATTTCTACCCCAAGTGGTCTATCCTGAGAGGGAGCTCCTGAGTCGCAGACGCTGGAGGAATTCACAGGTTCTTGCTGACCAATTCTGGTCCAGATTCATCAGAGAATATCTCCCTGGGCTGCAGACCAGACAGAAATGGCACTCCGCTTCTCCTGAACTACTGGATAAGGCTGTTGTCATGCTGGTGGACCCACAGCTACCTCGAGCCCTGTGGCCCATTGGACATGTAACCAAGGTCCACCGCAGCGACGATGGATGCATTAGATCCGCTGATGTGGACATCAGAGGACATGTGTACACACGACCGGTAGCTCGGTTGGTGATGTTGCCAGCTCTCCCGTCGGGGGAGGATGATGCCTCGGTGAGCCCCCCTCAGCCGGACTGATGAGCCTTTAATGGAAGCAAATGTGCTTGCACATTTGGGGGCGGCTGTATAAAAGGCTCTGACGTTTCTGGGTGCCTGCCGCTTTAAGACTCTTCTTCGGTGATTACGGGGAGGAAGTGTGTAGTTAGTGTGGTTATAGTGAGTTCGGGAAAGTGTTCAAGTTCAGCAGCATAGTTCAGCCTACATACATGTGTTGTGTAGTTTTCTTTATCTGTTCTGAACGATCCAGCTTCCAATATTTATGTGTTGAGTTCATGACAAAAAGTAAGTGGTCACTTCATTGTGTTCGTGTTTCTACACTGTAGAATTACAATGCATTACCATGCCCAGCGTGATGAGTGAGATGTATAGCGATAGAACAATGTTTATGCTGTAAAATACTGTAGGAAATACTAATTTACCTGATGTGAGCTTTCTGATGTTTAAATTACGTTGTAACGTTTATAACATTGAATTAAGAAGAGTTAATATCGTGCTCAGGAGACCACTTGCAGACGCTGTTGTGCAGTAGCCTTTCTGGCCAGAGGATGTCGCCATTTCTCCTTTCTGTAAATCCCTTTTTAATATAGTTTAGGTAAACTGGTCAGTGATCTAGGAGGTGAAGCTATTATGTGAAGGAAATAATATCCTCATTATGTAATAGTAGATTATGTTTAAAGGGACATAGCAATGCTTATTGATATCTTTATGTTTGATGAATCTTATTTGTATTATTTGGGTGGATTTATTATTTATGTTGCATAGTAATCAGTACCTAATGGTGATTTATTTGTTTCTTATTCAGACTATAATGACAATACAGGATATTGGAATGTTCTGATGAAAACTGCTGGATCTCAATACAGTTAATTGAAGAAATTACATCTCCTCGTCTTCATTCCTGTGTCCTGATCGATACACCATCCTGTTTACTGGCTAAAACCCTTGACGAACTAGCCCTGCTAGAATACCTCATTAACATAATAGATATTTCAGTCATTTGTCAGGCCTTGCAGGGTTAAAAGGAAAATTGTGAATAAATGACAAAGCTCTAGCTTTGAGTGTTACCACTTGAAAGATGAACCCTTTTACAGAGAATACGAATGACATGGGGAAGGCCACTTTAAAATGTACACACACCCATGTCTTAGTGGTTTCCATGGCAATGGAATATTTTCCATGTTAATGTTGGAAGAAAGATTAGCGAAGGCATCTACACTCATTATGTTACCCAGCGCCTGCATTTTACTAAATCAGTTAAAAGGGGTAAAAGTTTGTCCTCATCTTGATACCTGGGGACATGGACATATCGACATATTCAAACAGATATGCACCACAGTGTGTATCATATAATATATAAACCATATATCAATAATGCAGGGTTGTCCACTAGAGATCGTGCAATTGTGCACCCTGTAAATGGACACTCTAGACTCAAAGATGGGACATAAAAAATTAATGTGCATTCAACAGAAAATGCGAAAATAAAGAAACTGCTTTCACATGAAAAGGAAATATGCTTTATTGTATTATTTTTTATAATTACTGTTATAAATACTGTTGTGGTGGTGAAGTGCTTTTCAATCACTGTATGAAACTTTCTTTTAAGGCATTTAAAATGTGATTCAGTTCTGGAAAACAACTCAAAGCCATTAATCAAACATTCATCTCAAACAATACTGTGAGTACTACAGTTTGTGTGTCAATGCATTTGTGTGAGGTCAAGAAAGGAGGAGAAAGAAATGTCTTAGAAAATTTGTCCTTGAATCAAGGTCTCCAATGATCATCCTGCCCTTGAAACCCTGTAAACCTACTTTTTTGAATGTGTGCCTTGAAAAAATATAAAAGTGAACACAACATAAGCTATATAAGTATAGTTATACAACGATTTGGCTTAAAAGATGATGATTGAATGGCACTGATAGCTGTCATATATTGCTATTATTTTTTAAATGATAAATTTTTTAAAGAAACATGATCATTGGTTTATAGCTTTGAGGGTGTTTCTCATGTGACACACATGGGGAATTTACTAAGAAGGAACTGATTTGTTTATCTGCATCTAAAGGTATTATGCAAATCAGGTAATGGCTGATTTTATGGCTGATTATAATGCTCTACTCCAATGAATCATCATTTGATAATTTGTTGCAAGCATGATCAACAGAAAATGTAAGCAAATATCAGTTTTTTAAAAAAAAATGTTTACAGCCTGCTTTCCACGGGCGATAATAATGCAACATTTATTGTATTATAGGCACACAGCACTCATTTTTTTTAATGCACATATTAGAAGCCTACTTTGCATATAAAGGCATATTTTGTGCTGAAAATAATGAATTTAAATAAAAAATGCTATTTTGTGCCTGCTTAAACTGGGTTGCAGGTGGTTTGAGAAAAAGATTAATATGTTTGCGCTGAAACACCATACACTAATGCAAACTCTTCAGTGAATTTTCTGCGGAACGCTAATGAGGATATGTGTTTGTGATATGTCAAGGCTCGGTCAACCAGTTTGTCCAAAAGTCACAGGATCACTAAGCAGATATTTTAGAAATCCCCATATCTGCAAAAGAAAGACACGGGAAAGAGAAGAATATTATGGGAAAAGGCAGGGAGAGACACAGAGAGAACCAGATACATCAGTTAACGTCAGTAAACTTTAGAGAAGAGAAGTAGAGAAACAAGATTTGACTCACGCTTCTTCTGCCACGGGGGTGTTGTAGCTCTGAAAGAGAGGTTGAACGAAGAGTCCGAGTGTGCCGACAACACACACCAAGATAAAAATCCAGAGGAAGAGCCGGTCGATCACCATGGCTACATACTTCCAGTCCTCAATGATCTGCATGGTACATGCAAGCAATTAACATTCATTACTACAACATATATAAACAATCATGGGGGATAAGCAAAGTTTTTTCATGCCTGCATGGTATTTTCACTAATAACATTTAGAGTTGCATTTTTACTCTATATTTCAGACTTAGTTTCTCAGGTCCAGGCATGGGAATTGTAAAGAATTAACCAACTTCTTAACGGTTTCATTAATGATTATTTTAATATTTAAAATAAATAAATAATTTTAATGACCTAATTTTTAAGAGACAGCATAAATTCAATTTAATAATTTGCAATAATAAACAAACCTTTTATTCATTACTATTCATTCATTTTTATATAATTGTACTGATAAAACATACACACACACAAAATTTGCACTGCACTGAATTAATGAATTGAATCTTATAGTTATTTGCAAGCTCTATGTGTTTGATTCACAAAAAAAGGGAAATCAGGCTATACTGGTAGTCCTGTATGTTTATTCATTCACTAAGAAGAATCTGCTCATAAGAGTCATTCATTCAAGAATCTGACTACACAGGTTGCGCTCATGTTTTTTTTAATTCACTAAAAAGAACCAGTTCCTAAGAGTCATTCGATCAAGAATCAGACAACACTTTTTGTTCTGTATGTTTTTGACTCACCAAAAAGACTGGTTCTTTAGAGTGATTCACTTTGAAATATCAAACTGATTAAACTCATCTACTAAAACTCAACTTATCAATTCATTTAATATGTCAATCAATCAATAAAACACAAAAATACTTCTCACCCCTTCATCATCATCCTCAATCTTCATATGTTCAGCAATGAACCTCACACCCTCTATAGCCTCATCCACATCTTGGTCATGCCTGACTTTCACTCTCTGCCTGAACTCTGAACCCTCAGGAAGGTCACCGACCCTCCAGGCCCCACAAACATGCCCAGGGTCATCACTTAAGAAGAATGATTCTCCGTCCAACCTTATGCCCTTAGCATCAGATGAGAATGATTTCTGCTGATGCTTTCGTCGAAACCTTTCCCGTACATTAGACCTTCCGGGCCGTCGCATCAGAAGGAAAATTGGAAGCTTATGCAGGAACACATGCTTGACCCACTCGGGCATGCGGTGTGTCGATGGAGAACGGTGGTGAACATTGAGCACACACACACTTGTCACAATAGAAAATGTGACCAGCACCATTGTAAACATCAGATACTTCCCTATTAACGGAACAGCCAAGGATGTCGGTGGGACAATCTTTGATATCAGGAGCAGAAACACAGTTAGAGCCAGAAGAACCGATATACAGAGTGTCATCTTCTCTCCACAATCTGAAGGAAGGTAGAAAACCAGAATTGCAAGAGAAGTGATGAGGACACATGGAATGATGAGGTTAATCGTGTAGAAGAGAGGTTTGCGCCTGATCACAAAGTCGTACGTGACATCCAGGTACGTGAGGTCATTGGGGTCTTCGTTTTTTCTCCCAGGGAGCGACACAATATCCCATTCACCACTCGGTGTGTAATCATCACGACTGGCAAAATCGGATGTCAAGACAAGATCGAGTTCTGTGCGATCGTAGGTCCAAGATCGAAATTTAAGCGTGCAGTTCTGTTGATCAAAGGGGAAGTTACGGACTTCAATAGCACAGGCGCTCTTGTAAATGGCAGGAGGAAGCCAGAAAATATCACCAGTGTTGGAGACAACTGCATTGCAGTAAAATGATACTTCATACACACCATCTGCACTGTAAGACAAGAAAATATACATTATAGATATCAGTGAAATGTATTCTGTGTATTCCTTAAGAGTATAAAGTGAGTTACAATAGCAACATGCATACATGATTTTATTATTTATAAATACCTTTTTTATGTAAATAAATAAATAAATGTTTTCCGCATTTCTTATTTAAAAGAATATTTAATTTCGAAATAAATTAATATCTTAATTAGTATTGAACTTTTGTACTATTTTAAAGCTATTTTTATAACAGTAAAGTTGCATGTAGAAAAAAATCTGAATGTATGTATGTATGTATATATACTGTTTGATTATCTACATGCAAAATAAATACCATGGAAAAGGTCTTTATTTTTTGTAATTTAATTAAAAAAGCAAATTTTGTTATATTCTAGATTCATTGCACACAAACTTAAATATGTCAAGTTTTTTTTTTTTTTTTTTATTCTGATGTTTACGACTTACAGCTTAGCAAAATAAAAAATTACGTTTCTCAAAAAATTGGAATATTCCATTTTGAGCTTGCTTAGTTTGATTAATTTTCAGTATAAATATTGGGTACCTCTTGGGCTAGTTTAGAACATGCAACCACAATTATGGGAAAGACTACTGACTTGACAGTTGTCCAGAAGACAATCATCAAGCCACTCCTGAACCAGAAAAAAAAACGTCAGAAGCATTTCACCTGGGGTAAGGAAAAAAAGAACTGGACTGTTGCTCAGTGGTCCACGGTCCTCTTTTCAGATGAAAACAAATTTAACATTTCATTTGTAAATCAAGGTTTGTAGGAAGACTGGAGAGGCACGTAATCCAAGCTGCTTGAAGTCCAGTGTTATGTTTCAAAAGTTAATGATGATTTGGGTGCCATGACGTATGCTGGTGTTGCTCCATTGTGTTTTATCAAGTCCAAAGTCAATGCAGTCATCTACCAGGAGGTTTTTGAGAACTTTATGCTTCCATCTGCTGACAATCTTATGGAGATGCTGATTTCCTTTTCCAGCAGGACTTTAGCACCTGCCCACAGTACCAAAACCACTTCCCAGTGGTTTAATGGCCATGTTATTACTATGTTTGATTGGCCAGCCAACTCACCTGACCTGAACCTCACAGAAAATCTATGGGGTATTGTGAAGAGGAAGATAAGTAACATCTGACAAACAATACAGAGGACCTGAAGGCCGCTATCAACGCAACCTGGGCTTCAATAATGCCTCAGCAGTGCCACAGGCTGACTGCCTCCAAGCCATGCCTCACTGAAGCAGTAATTCGTGCAAAAGGAGCCCCAATCATGTATTGAGTGCATAATGCTTTGGAGATCTTGAACATTTCTGTTTTGTAAATGTTTTTTTGATTGATCTTTGAGAAAAAAATATATATATTATTTTATTTATTTATTTATTTATTTTTTGAGATAATGCATTTTAAATTTTTCTAAGTTGTAAGTCATAACCATCAGAATAAAAAAAAACTCTTGAAATATTTCAGTTTGTGTGCAATGAATCTAGAAAATAAGAAACTTTTTCAAATTAAATTACAAAAAATAAAGAACTTTTCCATAATATTCTATTTTTTTAGATGCACCAGTATAACAAGTTAACCTTGATTGTTCTAAACATTTTGTAAGAATCTTTTCTTTCAAATCTTCCAGTACACTTATTGCGGCTCCCATTTTGAAAAACCCATGTATATGAGATGTTGAGAACGCCTCCTCATCACACTCAGTACCTGATTAGTATGCATTAATTAACAGATCTTTAATCCAGGATCTCTCTCCCTTTGTGCCCTTGAAAAATATTAGTGTACAGCCTTTCAATCAAAATTAGCATAGAAATTCAATGCTTATTTTAGCAAAGGATTACATGCACCAGTGTCTCTTTACATGAGGAAATGCCTCTTAAGCAAATTATGTCTCATCCCACCCAATTCGTCAATTTTAGCAATGAACATGCACAAGTGCATCCTCCATTTTTATCAACTAAACTGGGGATTATATAACACACATTGCTTCCACTAGGCACACACATCTGACCTAGATCAAATAGTTTAAACATCCTTGCTTGTCACTCATCTTGTTTTTTTTCTTCATTCTTCTGAGCTTTTTCAAGATGTGATCAACCTGAAAGAACAGCAGCAAGGGAGGAGACTGCATATGCTTTCTAGCATAATTAGTCAGTCTCTTGGAACAGTGACAGCTTGCTTGTTGTATTAAGTTTGTCACTAAACACTGACTGTGTATCAAAGTCTTAAAACATTCCAAACGGTTACAAAAGCTTTTGGCCTTAATAACAGCAATAGACCTTAATGACAGAATCTGCAAAAATGAAGCTTTAACACATGTAAGTGTGCTACTAATAATTGTTTCCAAATCTACTGCTCTGAGCTATTCCAAATAAAACATTCAGTTATCAGACGCTATGATTTGCATCAGAGACTTGTATAACAATATACAGGATATTTATATGTATATATTATACAGGATATCAGTGTATAGCCCACATCATTTGCAAACATTTTCCAGCAAAACTATTGGTAACACTTTTGTGACGAGTGGGGCGGGGCCGAGAGCCTTGGGAAAGGAGCGATGCCATGTAAAGCACTTTGAATTACCATTGTGTATGAAATGTGCTATATAAATAAACTTTCCTTGCCTTGCCTTGGAGTGATTGGAAATGAGCGACACCTGCTCAACTTACTGGTCCCACAGAGGAGATTGGAAAGATACAAAAGAGGAGCAACGACAGTGAAGGACGAGAGTGGACCAGGCCTGGGCTTTATTTTGTGTTTTGCTTTTGTTTGTGCAGGACAGTCGTCCGCGAGGGGCTGTCACGCTGTTTTGTGTTTATTTTTATCATTAAAGCTTTCATTTGATTGTCCGCCAGTTCCCGCCTCCTTCTTCCCGATGGTTGTGAATTTTGTAATGTAGTACAACTTTATTTAAATGATCCATTCTCACCATTAACTAGTTGCTTACTGTATGCTTATTGCATAAATGCATTTCACTAGCAATCTGGCTGTTTATTAGTACTTATAAAGCACAGATTCTGCACGATCATATTCAGATCCCTTAATAAGAACTTAATAAGCAGTAAATTAGGAGTTTATTGAGGCATAAGTCATAGTTAATAGTTAGTAAATACTGAGAATTTGTTTTTGTTTTGAGAATTTGTTTTGGGGTGTTTTACTGTAAAGAAAATAATATCTAAATATTGAAATAATTTAGATTTTATATATAATTACATAATGTTATATGTGCAGCAAATAATAAAGTAAATTGCTAAAGCAATAAATATTTATTTTTGTGGTGTGGTCATTGTAATGTTGGTACTCAACCAATAGTACTACTTAAATCACATTATCATATTATGCTCATATTATCAGTCAAAATAATAAGCTCAGTACATTATGTGACAGTGAAGTCTAATGGCTGCTGAAAATTCAGCTTTAATATCACAGGAATAAATCACAGTTTTAAAATATATTAATATAGAAAACAGTTATTTTATAATTGAATAAAAATAATAATAATTATTATTTTTAATAATTCAAAATATTACTGTTTTTACTGTACAGTATTTTTAATCAGAAAAATTAAGTTTTGCTGAGCCTTCAAAAAATAAAAAATAAACTCTTGCTGATCTCAAACTTTTGAATAGAGGTTTATATACATGTATGTGTGCTGCTGGTATAAATGTACTGGTCACAGTTATGCCATACTTGTTATAGAGTACTATATCAGGAAGCCAGATGTGCCGTGATGGTATTCGTAGTTTTTTGATGCCCTCGTACTCATTCGGATCCCAGACCAGTCTGTAGTCATTCCACTCCTACAAAGAAATTATGTGATTAAAACTGTTAAAACTGGGTCAGACAGTGTACCAGTATTTGTACCGAACTCCTTTAAAACAGAACAGCTAAACGCATTCACTCAGCTTTTAGAAATGACCTAAAACTATAATTGAATAACAACTCAAATCTTCCACGTGATGTGAGTGCACTCATGTGGGACAGCTCATTTGACTGTGTTTTATAACACTATCCAGATGAGCGCACAGGCATAGCAGGTGAGCTTACCTGAGTCAACCACACATTCGTCGTCATGATTTGTTCCCTCTCATTCTGTAAAAAGAACAGAACATTGCATGTTTTTGTACGTAACGGTGAAAAGGGAACTGAAAATTATTGGACAATATGACAGGAATATGATGAGATCAGGACATGATGCAAATCAGACTCAAATTACCCGTGTGAGCACTAACAATGTGACGTGGGTTCCAGCATCTCTTTTATTACTGAAGATAAAAGTAAGTCTGAATATATTTGCTGTTTAATATCAGCTGTGTAAAGCATAGATTTCAACAAAATTAGATTCTGCAGTGGGCGGGGCTACCCAGTGCAACATAACAAAAATAGTACCAAATTGTTTTGTCGCTTGTCACGCAGTAGAACTGCGCCTGGTTAGAACACTATGTGAATGTGATTTTAACTGTCAGTGTGAATGTACCTTAAGTCTCTGTGTCATGATTATGTTACTGCTGCACCATAGCTCTAATGTAGTTGTGTAAAATTTTAAATTGGTCTCGAGGGCCAGAGTTGCTGTCCTCTCCTCTAATATTTAGAGTTTGGTGTGCGTGTATATGAGAAACACTTACCACACTAATAAGCTGTGCTAGAGAGACTTTGATGCCAATAGTGACCTGCTGACTCTTGTTGACCGCAGGCCGGATAAGTTTGTTGTAGCGCTCAGGACCAAGCAGAAAATCTACCAGCCTCTCCTCTGCATCAGCAGCAAGAGTCCCTAACACACACACACATACATACATGGAGAGTGAAAAATGTTTAAAGATAATCACATGGTAAATGCCTTTTTGTCATTTAAGGGGTAAGATTGTGAGGAATTAATTGTGAAATTTACAAGCAATTTTAAAAATGAAAATTATTTCAAATTAAACCCAATACCAATCTTTTTCAGTAGTAAGTTTTGTTGGCTACAACAATCCATAAATAAATAAATAAATAAATAAATAAATTAGAGCTGGGATAAACGATTATTTTTCAAACGATTAATCTAGCGATTATTTTTTCGATGCATCGATTAATCTAGCGATTAATTTTTTCAGACCGATTCGATTTAGATTATCTCCCCATTAATTGACTACTAACAATTTATACATGTTGATTTACATATCTGAATGAAAAAACATGAATTCCTTAACATTGCAATATATGTTTATTGCTCTTAAAATTACAAAATAAAAGACTGACTAAGAATGCATTACTTTGCACTTGTATAGAGATAGCATTCAATAAAACCTTGAAGCCTTGAAAACACAGCTTACTGAAACAAGCTTACTGAACACAAAGGGCCTTGCTTACTGAAAAAAAAGTTCTTCTTTCAGATGAAAATAACAACAACTTGATGTCTAGCATTCAATAAAAAAGGTCACCCAAAATACTTGTTTAGAGCAATTGAAAGAATACAGTAACCAATGTAAACTTGAGGGGTTTAAGCTAATACAGAAAGTGCTTTTCCAAAAAAAAAAAAAAAATTTACAGTGGGAGCGAGCAGCCTGTCATGGAGAAAAAAAAATCTCAGAATGCTCCACGTGAAACTTTGGCATTCCGTCCATTTCTATCGTGTTTAATGATTTTGATTAATATGCACAAGGGTGTCACGGTTTTACGCTGCCTGAAGGAATACGGAGTCGAGGATAAACGGAATAAGGCTTTTAATATATCCAACACAGGGGATATCCAACATGAAGCACAGAGGTAGACACACGTAAGTAGCAAGTAGACCCGACAAAACAGAACTGAAAGGACAAGGCTTAAGTACAAAGGATAATGGGGAAACACAGGTGGATGGAATAACTAAATTAACAGGGACATGGAACACATGAGGAATAGAATAGACACACCTGGGAACTATCAAACTAAACACGGAAGACAGAAACTGGGTCACTGGGGCAAAAACACTAAATGAGTCCAGGTGTGTGACAGTACTCCCCCCTCCCGGTAGGTGCGTCCTCGCACCGTAGAAACAACCGAGGGAGGCGTGGGTGGGAACTAGGGATGAGGTTCCGGTGGAGGACGGACTCCCAGGAGGGGGCCAGCAGACAGGGACCACGGAGGAAGGAGCCAGGGAGGAGACGACGGAGGGAGGAGCCAGGGAGGAGACAGGAGCAGGAGGAGCCAGATGGTCCACCAGAGACCAGCCAGGACGGAGATCCAAGGTGGGGTCGACGGCGGGAGGAGCCATGGTGAAGGAGGGGTCGACGACACCAGGGGGCCGACAGGCGGAGACTGCACCGGTGGGTGAGGAGCCCAAGATGGAGCAGCACAGCCACAGAGCCAGGGGGACGTCGAGGTTCCGGAGGGCCTAGGTGGAGCAGAAGGCTCAGGCGACCAAGGCGGAGGCGGGGTCCTGGCAGACCGCTGTGGAGCCGGAGCGACCGAGGATGGAGGTGGAACCGGAGGGAAGGAGGAGCCTGACAGAGCCGGAGGGATGGAAAGACGAGGTGGAACCGGAAGAGTGGAGTCCCGAGGCGGCGGATGGTCGACGACTGACCAAGGTGGAGCCGGAGGGACGACGGAGCCCGGTGGAGCAGGTGGGATGACAGGCCACGGTGGAGACGAGGGAGCTAAGAGCCAAGGCGGAGCCACTGGGTCGAAGGGCCGAGGAGGAGTCCAGGGCTCGGAGGCTGGAGGCGGAGACAGGGCCTTAACGCGCCAAGACGGAGCTGGAGACTGGCAGTCCAGCGGCGAACCATCGCGCCCCGATGGCGCGGACTGAGGGTGAGCTGCAGGACTGACTGGCACCAGCAGGGATGACGAGGAACTGGCTGGTCTAGGAGGAGGAGAGAGGAGAAGGATGGGAGGAAGGACAGGAGGATCAGGACTGGACGGAACCAGCGAAAGTGGAGCAGAGGGACCAGCAGGTCCTGGAGGAGGTGGGAGAGGGAGGCCGGGAGGGAACACAGGAGATACAGAAGATTCAGAGCTGGGCGGAACCAGCGGACACACAGAAGATTCAGGGCTGGGCGGAACCAGCGGACACACAGAAGATTCAGGGCTGGGCAGAACCAGCGGAGACACAGAAGATTCAGAGCTGGGCGGAACCAGCGGAGAGACAGAAGATTCAGGGCTGGGCGGAACCAGCGGAGAGACAGAAGATTCAGGGCTGGGCGGAACCAGCGGAGAGACAGAAGATTCAGGGCTGGGCGGAACCAGCGGAGACACAGAAGATTCAGAGCTGGGCGGAACCAGCGGAGACACAGAAGATTCAGAGCTGGGCGGAACCAGCGGAGAAACAGGAAACTCAGTGCTGGGCGGAACCAGCGGAGACACAGAAAACTCAGGGCTGGGCGGAACCAGCGGAGACACAGGAAACTCAGGGCTGGGCGGAACCAGCGGAGAAACAGAAAATTCAGGGCTGGGCGGAACCAGCGGAGAAACAGAAAATTCATGGCTGGATGGAACCAGCGGAAATGGAGCAGAGGAAATGACTGGAGGAGGTAGGAGTGGGAGACTGAGAGGGTATACAGGGGAATCAGGGCTGGACGGAACCAGCGGAGAAACAGGAATATTAGGGATTACCTCCATAGACCAGTCCATCAGATCCAGAACTTGCTCCATATAACTTTCAGAGACTGCATACAGCTCACCCTCAGTCGCAGGAGTGTGGGCAGGGCTTTCCTCCACGCCCTCGATCTCCACGAGGACTCCCACGATGCACGGTGTTGCCGGCTCACACACCTGGTCAGTCGCGCTCTCGAGATCCTGTTCCCTGTCAGTGGATGGCTCGGGCTCTGCGGCTGCGGTGGGCTCTGGCTCCGTGCGGCGTGATGGTGGCTGGCTGGTCTCTGGGTAGGGAGTGGGACTGGCGAGATCCTCTACGGGGCTGACGGTGAAAGATGAGCCATTTCTCGCCAGAGTCCACTCCACGTATGCGGCGAAATCCTCCCGAGGACCATCTTCGGGCGACAACGCTCTGCACTTGGAGTTCAGGCTGGTGTTGTAGAAGGTGCAGAGCGCATCGTCCGGGTAGCTGGTGGCATTAGCTAATAGCAGAAAGCGTCTGGTGTGGTCCTCGAGAGAGCGTCCTTCCTGCTCCAGCATGAGGAGGAGGAATCCGGGGCTAGAGAGGGGATCCATCAAACACTACAAAACAAAAAGACTGAGAAAAAACGAAAGCAAAACGGAGGGAAAGACGCAGTTTTAAACTTTCTTTTTTATGGTCGGGTCTTCTGTCACGGTTTTACGCTGCCTGAAGGAATACGGAGTCGAGGATAAACGGAATAAGGCTTTTAATATATCCAACACAGGGGATATCCAACATGAAGCACAGAGGTAGACACACGTAAGTAGCAAGTAGACCCGACAAAACAGAACTGAAAGGACAAGGCTTAAGTACAAAGGATAATGGGGAAACACAGGTGGATGGAATAACTAAATTAACAGGGACATGGAACACATGAGGAATAGAATAGACACACCTGGGAACTATCAAACTAAACACGGAAGACAGAAACTGGGTCACTGGGGCAAAAACACTAAATGAGTCCAGGTGTGTGACAAAGGGAGAGAGAGAGCAAGAAGCGCTCGTGTTGTTTGAAGACTATGAGTGCGCGCGCGCAGTCGGGGCTCTCTTTCGTACGCGCCCTGTCAGGCACAGCAGTCATTCTATTCTACATCACTCACCGATCAAATAAGGCTTTGACAGCCGCCAAAAAAAAAGATCAATGCAGAAAAACCCCTGGATTGGTTATATAATGTTGGACAGAATGTTTATGCGGCCATCGCATAATTTTAGAGAAATAAAAACAGGTCGACAAATCGATGCGCATATTTAATATATATCATATTATTTATTATTTTCCTTTTTTTGTGATCAATTAATGTGCTAATGGATTTTTGGCATAGAGAATTTCCTTGATTGAAGATGTATCAGTTAGACTCAACAGACTAAACAGCTCAAACTACTTTTGACTTCAACAGCATGAGTAGCACATTTAAGAGTGTTAACAAGACTATTTATTGTGTTAACAAAACAATTTATTGTGTTAAATTATTTATAAATGACTATTTTAAGTGGTCATATGATGCTTTTTTAAAGATCATTATTTATGGGGGTTTTTTTTGTTGTTGTTGTAACGAACATCTTGACATGCTTTAATGTAAAAAAGCACATTCTTTTATAAATACTGTACATTATTGTAGATCCTTTATGCCCCGCCTCTCTCAAATGCATCGTAAAAGTCCCTCCTTCCGACAAGCGCAGTCTGCTCTGATTGGCCAACTGACCCAGTGCATTGTGATTGGCCGAACACCACAAGCACTCATTGGAAATGTAATGCCCCTTCACATAATCATGAGCTTCATCTTTCAGAATAAATGTAAAGACAGTAAATAATGTCCTTCGTTTTACCATCAGTTCAAGCCCGAATAGGGAACAGAGTCGCGTGACAGACAAAGTGATGAAGCTCATATGTGTACACAAGCCATGGACGGTAAAAACAGCTGACTCCACTGTGTGACCCTGTCTCTTTCTATCTCTCACACACACATGCGCGCACACACACACACACACACAATGCGCAAATCTCTGTATTTGAACATTCAATAGCAAATACTTAAACTAATAATAAAACATACTTACAGCAGCTGATTCAGAAGTGCCAGACTGTCGTAGCAAAGTCAGAATTACCTCCTCTCCTAGGTTCACGAAATGTAGTGACGTAGACATGTGGGGGCATGTCTAAATTATCAATTTTTGGGCTGGGTGGAAGAGTCTTAACTTTGATAAAGAATATCTCTTTGGATTTGAGACTTTAGTCTTTGCATCTATACAGATCTCCTTTATGCACCAAGAGCTTGTAACACTCCAAAGAGGAAGGAACATTTTTAATTGCATCATATGATTCCTTTAAAAAATCATTTTTAGTGTACAATATGAGCTCTTCTAGCTTTGTATCCAGCATCTTTTTTTTTTTTTTTTTTTTTTTTTAGTTCTGGAGTTTTTGAGAATATCATGAAAAGGCCAGAAGTGTCTGCTAAGCTGCATGTAATCTGCTTTCACTGCACAGCAAAAACACACAAACATGTCAGAATAATTTTCCTTTGCATCTTATCCCATCATAACTCATAAGCCCACCAATGTTGTGAAGGGGGTGTGCCAATGACATGGCAAACAATGACTTGCCAAGATGGTAGCAACACACACACTCACAAAACACATGCCATTTCCTTCCCACTACATGTGGGATATGATCTCCAGTGACTGCGCTCCTCATCTCAAAACAGAATGCTGACACACACACCGAGTTTCCAAGACTGTGTCAGACTCAATTGGTGTGATCCCTTCTACACAGGAAGACGCACACACCTTTGAGCTTTTGTAGCTATGTTGAGCTTTAGTCATTTTGCATGGCTTGTCACTTTAAGCAAAGCAAGGTCCAGATCCACTTCATATCAATTTATCTATTTGTGTGTAACTCAATCCTCAAGGATGTAAAACCCATGCAAAATCCATAGATGACTCTCATCTATGTGAGTCTAAAAAGACAATCAATGAGTGAGCATATGTGTGTGTGACTTATTACCTTTAAAGGGGGGGTGAAATGCTTGTTTTCACTCAATATCCTGTTAATCTTGAGTACCTATAGAGTAGTACTGCATCCTTCATAACTCCAAAAAAGTCTTTAGTTTTATTATATTTATAAGAGAAAGACAGTCTGTACCGTTTTTTCCGGAAAAACACGAGCGGCTGGAGGCGTGACGTGTGGGCGGAGCTAAAGAATCACGAGTGCCAGTAGGCTTTTGCGTTGAGAGCGTCTGGAAGCGGTGACATTACCGTGAGGAAAAAAACATCATCCAAAACAAACCATGGCTAACAGTCAGATTCAGACGTATATTTATGATCCAGAATCAGATCCCAAGGCTGAAATTTAACAAGAGTAGCAGCAACGACGTCTCTATGTAGTATGTATTGAAACTGTATATATTTGCTTAGCGGTTTTGGAAAATGACTAAGTTCCACTTCATGTCGTTTTTTTTCCTTTTTTTTTTTTAAGGTGTACATGTGGAAAGTGCAGTTTGATGACAACATCGCATGTTGTTTACTTGATGTGCTTACGCACCGATAGCTAAGTTAACAACACAGAGATATTTCAAGCAGTTTTACTCACCGCCTGCGATTCCAACACACGATCGTGACCCTTTTCCGTTGGGACTGCATTATCCTTAAGAAATAAACGATATGCAAATCCGGCGTCAAACTGGGCCTTGTTTGTAAAACAAGCATCTTCGAAATGCAGAGAACAAACAAAAACACTTGCACAACTCCGTTGATGCTCTGTAAAAATAAACTCCATCCACTGGTCCCTTAATGCTGTTTCTCTTTTGGTAATCTGTGCAGGGTTGTCTGGCCCTGGCAACCAAAAACACACTTCTTTTGTGACATTTTGCGACGCTCTGATCAGTGAATGTCTGTTGTGCTCTCAGTGCTCTGCTATACGGGAGCGCGCTCTTCCGGGAGAAGTGCCCTTAGGACCCATATAAGGAAATTCCGCTCCATCTAACGTCACACAGAGCCATACTCGAAAAAAACTTTCCGAAACTTGTGACAAACCAGAAGAGGTATTTTTGGAACAACTTAATTTTTTTTAAACTTTGTCCATGTTTAGCATGGGAATCCAACTCTTTAACAGTGTAAAAAACTCCACCTTTAATCTCACTCATCTGTGTGTGACCACCATTTCCAGCTTAGTGCTTCATTAGGCAGAAAAAACATATGCATAATCATCTGACTCTAATATTATCCATTTTATTGATTTAAACTATTTGTCAGTTTTTCAGTGTCTATACTGTATGTGCTATAGTGGTAATAGATACCAAAAGATCAAAATCTCCTTATAGAATTATAAGAATGTTTATAATAATTGAACAAGAATTTAATATTTTACATTTTAGACCACTTTTTTATCTCCACCAGTAAAAACTGTTCCAAACAAACTCAAGGCAGAATCAACTTGTGTACTTTTTCTAAATATTTTTTTTATCAGCAAGAATATATTAAAAAGTAAAGTAAAGACATTTACAATGTTACTAAATATTTCAATTTAATGTAAATGTTGTTCTTTTGAACTTCTATTCATCAGTATCATAAAAGAAAATGTATCACAGTTTTAATAAAACTACGAAGCGTCACAACCATTTTTTATTTAAATGCTGAACCAAATCAACCTGAAGTCATCCTAGGTGTATATGAATTTCTTCTTTCAGACGAATCCAGTCAGAGTTATATTAAAAATTGTCTATGACTTTTAATCAGTTTAATGCAACTCAGTGGGTGTTGCAATGCATCAGTCCAAAAGAAGTTAAATAAAAAGAGCCCATCCATAATAAAAAAAGTGGCTCACACGGCTCCGGGGGGTGGGGGGCTGGTTGGGTGGGTGAACAAAGTCCCCCTGTAGCGAATCGATGCGTTTTTGTAAGACAAATTACCATATTTTAAACTTAATAATCAGTTTAATCTAGGTTGCATCACAGTTGTACACAGAAGCATTTTTTATTAAACTTATTTTGGACTGATGCACTGCAAAACCTGCTGAGTGGCATTAAACAGCTTAAAAGGTCAAAGACCATTTTTTTATATAGCTTAATATAACCGAATTCATCAGAAAGAGTCATATACACATAGGATAACTTGAGGTTGAGTAATTTAAGGGCTAATTTACATTTTTGGGTGAACTATCCCTTTAAGTCTGCTAAACTGGAACAACAAATTTTGTACTGTAGTACAACTAGCACAATCAAATAGACTGAAGTATATTTGATTGTGCTAAAATGGAAGTATTGCAAGTATACTTTAGTTACACTTTAAATATTTCACTTTTAAAGACTGACTTATTCAAAGATCATACAATTCACATCAATAGTGATATTAAAATATATTTAAGGTTTAATATTAAGTAATTGCAGTGCACAAGTGATATTCCAAATAAAGTTTAATAATAATTTTTATATCAGTAAGTCTCAGGTGATATGTCAGAAAATATGTTAATGGATTTGAACTATACTTAGTATGAAATACATTTATTTTAAACTTTTATTTTTCTTACTAGAATCATTGTTTTTGAATGAATCGACTTGATTCATGACTAAATTGTCATCGCCAACTAACATGACAATATTCACTACAGAAAGTGTCACTAAACATTTCCAGCAATAATGCACAGACTGATAGGTAAGTACCCATGAATTGGTGAATTCTGTGATTTAAATGTTACAAATAAAAAAATAAATGAACATTTAGATTTATTTGTTATATATTGATATTCAATTGATACAAAAAAATCTGGGTTATTTATACTACACCTAGATTTATTTTAGAATTGTATTATGTGTATATTTCACTTACAGTTTATTGACCAGTAAGACATGGGCCAGTATGAGCACTGACCCTGTTGCATCTTTTAGGCTGTTAGCCAGTCTTTACATTATACTACAGACAGTAGAGTGATCATCATTACTCTTCTTAATGTCATCAGTGATCTCATATTAACTTATGAGGCCTGTAGATTAATTTTCTTTTCCTAAACTGTGCAATTCTTAAGTAAAGAGGGCTGTGTAAAAAAACACACATCAACTCATGAAAGAGCTGATAATTAAAGATTAAATAAACCATGAAGCAATAATTTACACTTTATGTGTGCTTGTGGCTGTTCAGCTGAGCTGTAATGAATGTGCATGTGACTGAACTGCCTGTGAAGAGGTTGTGTGTTTTTGTAATAGCAATTCCATGGCCAGTTTTTGTGACATCATTGTTGATATTTTGCACCTTTGCTTTATTTGTTCAATTTACAATTATCTTTTTTTCAATGTGCAGATGTAATTGATGTTGTATTGATGTTGACAGTATATAGGCTAGTCTTTCTGCCTGGTTGTGGGCATTAACAGTCACAAAGGCTTGGACCATAATATTTCTGTAAGATAAACAGAATGCTTATGAAGTGAACCCAAATCGATTACAGAATTACAGTTAAATAATCTAAATCTATGGACTCTTTCAAAAGTTTGACTTAATTTAGCCTGTAAATATAGAACATGTTTTCTCTCTTTATTAAGTATATTATTGTACATTTATATCACTGTATTTTGTGTTATATAACCCTGGCATTAATTTAAAAAAAAAATAGCAAGTGAAAAGTTTTTTGCTGTGGCCTTCCATTTAACACTATTTTTACTCAATTTACTGCCACGTTCTAAAGAAAAGCATCATGAAAGCATCAAAAGCAGTTCGTACATCTCAAGTACAATACTTTAAGTCTTCTGAAGCAGTATGATAGATTTGCAGAGCATAGGATTCAAACTGTGTAAAAATTACATATGACTTTCATTAGGTTTCAGAAACATGGAAACTGAAGGAATTGCATCTGACCTACTTATTACACAGTGAACCAAATTAAAATTAATCAACAAGTCTTACATTAGGAGGGAGGGAGAGAGAGAGAGAGAGAGAGAGAGAGTGAGTGAGAGAGAGAGAGAGAGAGAGAGAGAGTACCAGTATTACCGATATCAGTCACAGAAAATATCGCATGCTAATTTTCTGAATATTTGACAAACCATAAAACAGACGCAACAAAAACAAAGGTGAAAAAAGACTTCTTTGAATACATGCAATAGCTTCTTACTTGCCACGCACAGCCAAAGCAGGCAGAGACATAAAAGCCACATTGATGCCATCACGGAGACCATTTCTCTCTCTCTCTCTCTTTCTCTCTCTGTCCCGGGTGAAGGTTCACAGTGATGTCCAGTCCACAGCCACGATCACCCTCCAGAATCCTTCGCCCTCTCCAGGACGGGTGCTGTCGCGTTTAACCCTACAGAGGCTTATTCTCTGTGCTCCGGGTTTTGCTCTTCCTCTCTCAGTATTCAGAAGCCGTCTCCGAGTCATCGACAGATGTTTTGCTCGCGTTAATACAATGTTTTCCAGTCCGCCGAGAGAAGCGCAAAACCGTCCCCAGACTCCAGTCAGATTACGCGCGTTTATATTTGAAGCACGTTTAAGACATTCATCAAGTCAGTACGCGTGTCTTAACAAGAAAGAAACACCATTGTTGCATTTGCAAACATGTTTCCCGACAACGAGAAAACAAATAACAGTAGATCCCGGCAAACTTTTAAGCGATGAAGCGCGAGAACTGACTCTAGCCTTTTCCGATGAGACTGTTCAATTTCCCTCACACGTCTGCAGTTTTAAACTCACATTCTTAGGTAGTGACCATCTTTTTTTAGATTATTGCACTGTTGTTTTGTGTATTCCTGGCAGAGTGATCTTCGGATGCAACGCAATAATCTGTGAGAGATAGTAACATTCTCATATGGGACATTGCCCTGGGAGGACCACGTGACAGACAGCGCGAGCGAGGTGAAGGAAGCGGCATCATAACAGGTAATTTGATGAAACATTTAGCATGAACATTTAAAGGTGTTGCACTTTTCCCACTCTGTCTATCTTGTTTCCAAGTTGTATTGTCACGTTGTCATTCAGATTTATGCCATATTAATGATGTTACCATTTCTGTTATCCATAATATTTTTTTTAAATAGTCTATTTTTATGAGATCTGAGAGATTTCTTTCCTTCCACTATTCCATCAAAACTTTGATGCTTCAAAACGTCCATAAAAATATTGTGGTATACACTTTACAATAAGGTCCCATAGTTAACATTAGATAATGCATTAACTAATCAATTAGGCCTGACTAAGCTTTTTACATGAAGTATTATCATTTCAATAGTTGCTGACCCACACATAGCCTACCTGTTAAAAATGTCCTCCTATTCTCATTTGGATATTCTCAGTTCACACACACAAATATAAATAATCCAAATATTCTGTTACCTACTGAAAGATTCTGTTTTAATGTCTACCTAAAAAGCCTGTCAGAAGAATCCGAGACCCTTAACACCAACAGCCAGCGATCACTAAATATATATTAAAAAAATATATATATGAATATGAATACATTTTAACAACAACAAAAATAATAATTAAAAAAAAAAAAAAATCGATGAGTTTTGGTAGATGATGAGAATATTCTGTTTAAAGCGAATGATCAGCAATACACAATTTGACTACAATTTAGATTAAATGATGTCTTTCTTTAAAGTAGTTATAGTCAAAATCCACTTGACTAAAAAAAATCGAGTGGCATGTTTCAGATAACATTTGTTTAAATGGACATGACATTTCTGAAGATTCCTGCTTTTTCTCTCTCATACACACACACTGACACAAGACACAAGTAGAGGTACTGGGGTTAGGGTTTTAAAAGGCCAGCTTCTGCATTCCATATCCGCAGTAGGGAACCTGCCAACTGTTAAAAGCAGAATCTTGTTCACAGCATAGAAAAATCTCCACACTGCACACACACGCACACGCATACACACATACACATACTTTCAGTTGTATGGGCAGCTGTGGCCTAATGGTTAGAGAGTTGGAGGTCGCAGGTTTGAGTCTCAGTGCTGGCAGGAATAGTAGGTGGGTTGAACTGTGCTCTTTTTCTTAAGGTTTGGGGCAACACAAGGGTGACATTCATTTTTGTAGTGAACTATTCCTTTAATAATTTGAATTAGAACTTAAATGTAAAATGTCTACATAGAAATTATCATAATAACAAATAAATGCTATGGACGAATTGTGAATGTGCTTTATTTTACAGCAGCCTGTGTATTTACAGTGTATTTAAACAAGAAAGTACTGAGTAATATATACTGTGACTACTTGGACATAGGTTAGGGTTAGGTTCAGGATTAGTACTTAGTAAGTAAAATACATACAGTTAGTAAATGTAGAACAAGACTAGAATGAAGTGCTGCTAGCATTGTTCATTATTGCTCAGGGTCCTTACATTAATAAATGAAATATTAACAAATTAAACATTATTGTAAAGTGTTACTGACATGACTTGTTATAATAAAGCACATTCTTCTCACAGTATTCTCCGTCCTTTGGTAAACTTCAAAATGTCTTCAACAACAGTTTACCAATATCCAAATGTTCTGCCTTACATCCTGTAATTATCTTTTTCTGCTTTAAAAACATACACAGCTCTTTCACACTGAGTCATTAAAATTTCAATCCAAGCTGTGGCTGCTATATTAGGTGTAGAGGTGGTTTATGACAGAGAAGTGTTGCGTAAATTGTGCTCTCACAGACCCCCCCATTTACGGGATGATGGAGGTTCCAATCTGTCATAATGGACTTGAATCACATCTCGCCTTGTGTGGCCCACAGTAAAAGAGATTGACGGGCAAAGATTTGTGAGAGACAGATTTCTGTAATATCAGAAGGATGGGAACAGATTTTTAAAAAGGGTAAGGGATGATTCATTAGATGTACTATTTTTATGATTTTTTTTTCCTGGAAGACAAGCACCTGTTGTCTGAGAGATGAGATTACAGCTCTGATCCATCCTCCACTTCATACCCCACCTGCAAACAGCAGACACTTTCCCCAACTGTCATTGATATAAGTGTGTATTGTGTTCAAGATCAGCTGAGGACAGTTAATAGTTTAAGTAAAGTGATTTGTCTTCCTGTGTACACAAACATATGTGGTTTGTTTATGAGTGGACACCACACATAAAACTGCTCGAAAAATTAAAGGAACACTTTTTAATCGGAGTAAAGCCTCAATTCAGTTAAACTCCTGGGACATTGATCTGGTCAGTTAAGCAGAGGGGGTTGTTAATCAATTTCAGCTGCTTTGGTTTTAAAGGGGTCATATGACATTCCTAAAAAGAACATTATGTTGTGTATTTGGTGTAATAAGATGTGTTTATGCAGTTTAAGGTTCAAAAAACACATTATTTTCCACCTAATCTACATTATTATTGCTCCTCTATGCCCCGCCTTTCTGAAACGCATTGGTTTTTACAAAGGTCATCATTCTGAAAAGCGAGGAGTACACTGACTGGCCAGCTATCCAGTGCATTGTGATTGGCTGAATACCTCAAGCATGTGACGGAATTGCTACATCCCTTAAAGGGGGGGTGAAATGCTCGTTTTCACTCAATATCCTGTTAATCCTGAGTACATATAGAGTAGTACTGCATCCTTCATAAATCCAAAAAGTCTTTAGTTTTATTATATTTATAAGAGAAAGATAGTCTGTACCGATTTTTGCCGGAAAAACACGACCGACTGGAGGTGTGACGTGTGGGCGGAGCTAAAGAATCACGAGCGCGAATAGGCTTTTGCGTTGAGAGCATGTGGAAGCTGTGACATTACCGTGAGGGAAAACCCATCATCCAAAACAAACCATGGCTTACAGTCAGATTCAGCCGTTTATTTATGATCCAGAATCAGATCCAGAGGCTGAAACTGAACGAAAGCAGCAGCAGCAACGACGACTCGCTCCGAGCGGGGCTCGAACCCGGGTCTCTGGCATGGGAGGCGGATGTACTAACAAGGAGGCAGAGATATTTGAAGCAGTTTTACTCACCGCCTGCGGTTCCAACACACGATCGTGACCCTTTTTCCTTGGGATTGCATCATCCTTAAGAAATAAACGATACGCAAATCCGTCGTCAAACTGGGCCTTGTGAGCAAGCATCTTCGAAATGCAGGGAACAAACAAAAACACTTGCACAACTCCGTTGATGCTCTGTAAAAATAAACTCCATCCACTGGTCCCATCCACTGGTCCCTGCTGTTTTTTTTTTTTTTGGTAATCTGTGCAGGGTTGTCTTGCCCTGGCAACCAAAAACACACTTTTTTTGTGACTTTTCGCGACGCTCTCGCTCTGATCAATGAATCGCTCTGATCAGTGAAATGTCTGTGCTGCTCAGCCTCGCTATACGGGAGCGCGCGCTCTTCTGGCAGAAGTGCGTCAGGACCCATATAAGGAAATTCCGCTCCATCTAACGTCACACAGAGCCATACTCGAAAAAAACTTTCCAAAACTTGTGACAAACCGGAAGGAGTATTTTTGGAACAGAAATACTCCTTCAAACGTACAACTTAATTTTTGAAACTTTGTCCATGTTTAGCATGGGAATCCAACTCTTTAACAGTGTAAAAAACTCAGTATGCATGAAATAGCATTTCACCCCCCCTTTAACATTCTGTGATGCCATCTCCCATGATGATCAACGACCAGCACTGATAAGCTCTAGGCATGACGGAGCGGATATTGTCCACTTTGGGAAGGCCAAACAAATTAGTTTCGCATTCACAACTGAACACAGCTTCTCCACGACATGTCGATAACAACAATACTCCAGCGAGAATAAAAATGACTTTCTTTCTTTGCATAATTATATTTGTGTGGTGTTATGCAAATCTTCACACACAGTGATGTAGACATGGGGGCGTGTTTAAATGAGGCATTTTAGGAGGACATGGACAAGTCTTAACTTTTGTAAAGAATATCTCTTCTTTAGGGCAATACAGGTGCTGGTCATATAATTTGAATATCATCAAAAAGTTGATTTCTTTCACTAATTCCATTCAAAAAATGAAACTTGTATTTTATATTAATTCATTACATACAGACTGATATATTTCAAATGTTTCAGTTCTAAAGGCTACACAATCTTTGGGAAGACTGCTGATTTGACAGTTGTCCAAAAGGCGACCATTGACACCTTGCACAAACAGGGCAAGACACAAAAGTTCATTGCAAAGGAGGCTGGCTGTTCACAGAGCTCTGTGTCCAAGCACATTAATAGAGAGGCAAAGGGAAGATAAAAGTGTAGAAGCAATAGGGATAACCACACCCTGGAGAAGACTGTGAAACAAAACCCATTCAAAAATGATGGGGAGATTCACAAAGAGTGGACTACAGCTGGAGTCAGTGCTTCAAGAACCACTACGCACAGACGTATGCAAGACATGGGTTTCAGCTATCACATTCCTTGTGTCAAGCCACTCTTGAACAACAGACAGCGTCAGAAGCGTCTCGCCTGGGCTAAAGACAAAAAGGACTGGACTGCTGCTGAGTGGTCCAAAGTTATGTTCTCTGATGAAAGTAAATTCAGCATTTCATTTGGAAATCAGGGTCCCAGAGTCTGGAGGAAGAGAGGAGAGACACACAATCCATGTTGCTTGGGGTCCTGTGTAAGGTTTCCACAGTCAGTGATGGTTTGGTGTGCCATATCATCTCCTGGTGTTGGTCCACTGTGTTTTCTGAGGTCCAAGGTCAACACAGCCCAAACCAGGAAGTTCATGCACTTCATGCTTCCTGCTGCTGACCAACTTTATGGAGATGCAGATTTAATTTCCAACAGGACTTGCCACCTGCACACAGTGCCAAAGCTACCAGTACCTGGTTTAAGGACCATGGTATCCCTGTTCTTAATTGGCAAAAATCTAAATTATGTCATTAATAACTCACCCTCATGTCGTTCCAAACCCGTGAGACCTCCATTCATCTTCAGAATACAGTTTAATATATTTTAGATTTAGTCAATCTTTTGTTCGTTATCTGGCTCTGCTCTGTGTTCATCTTCAGTTCTCTCTTTACAGCAGTTCAGTCAGTGTACTGTTTGAGTAAATTAATTACTCCGGGTTATTAGTTTGTTTTAACTCAGAGGGAGTGTCAGCCACATTAAAAAAGTTAACAGTTTAAGTCATTTGTGGATTAATGCGTATTGGAGACATGAGCCATTTCAAACGATTCAGTTTGATTTGGTGAACTGGTTCAAGAAGATCCAGTTACATCTAATGACTCTTTCGCGAACCGGATATCATACACTGCAGTGAACGTCCTCACAACAGACACGGAAGAGAAGACATGCTGAATAAAGTCATAGTTTTTGCTACTTTTGGACCAAAATGTATTTTTGATGCTGACCCTCTGATGTCTCATGGACTACTTTGATGTTTTTCTTACTTTTCTGGACATGGACAGTATACCATACACACAGCTTCAATGGAGGGACTGAGAGCTCTAAGACTAAATTTAAAATATCTTAAACTGTGTTCAGAAGATGAACATAGGGCTCACGGGTTTGGAACGACATGAGGGTGAGTTGTTAATGACATAATTTAGATTTTTGGGTGAACTAACCCTTTAAGGAGAAGAAGAGATTCAAGTCGAGTCTCCCCCCTCTTATTTTGGCCAATGTGAGATTGCTGGCTAATCTCACACGATGTACCAGAATGTAGTATCGTGTGCTTCCCGGAGACATGGTTACATCAGGACGAATCGGATCAGAACATCTCTTTAGAGGGCTTTTAGACTGTTCGGCCCAACCAGGATTGCAACAAGAGCGGTAAGAGAAAAAGAGGCGGGCTTGCCACTCTAGTTAATAACAGATGGTGCAAACCTTGTTATATTATGGTTAAAGAGCGGATATGTTGCCCGGACATTGAACTATTAACCGTTGGGCTTCTGCCTTATTATCTGTCCAGAGAGATTTCACATGCCATTGTAGTAGCCGTATATATTTTGGCATCAGCTAACCTAAAGTCGACGAGCAGTGTTATTCCTAATGTTACATCACAATTGCAGACCAGACATCCGAATGCTCTTATCACCATTTCGGGCCACTTCAATCAAGTTACTATGGAAATGACATTGCCAATTTCACACAGTATGTAAACTGTCTGACCAGAATGTAGAGTACACTTACTTTTAATGTATGCAAAAATTAAGAATGGTTCATCCCCTCTCCCTCCACTGGGTAGGTCAGACCACAGTTTGGTGTTCCTCAACCTCTGTTATATGCCTCTGGTTAAGAGCAAGCCTGTTACCCCAAGAATCGCGAGGAGATGGACGGACAAGGCTTATGAGGCACTTTAGGCTTGTTTTGAGGTTACTGACTGGCAGGCTTTCCGTGAGCCACACGGAAAAGATATTGATGGACTCACAGAGTGGATCTCCGATTATATTAATTTCTGTGTTGACTTCACTGTACCATAAAGCACTATCCTTCGTTATCCCAACAACAAGCCATGGGTAACAAAGGACACCAAGGCCATCCTGAATGCAAAGTAGAGGGCATTTAGGCAGGGAGACAAAGGAGAGTTGAAGTGAGTGCAGAGGGAACTGAAAGTTCAAATCAGAGATGCTAAAGACACTTATAGGAGGATGTTGGAGGTGAAGCTTTAGCAGAACAAATTAAAAGTGGTTTGGAGTGGCTTGAGGACCATCACAGGTTTTCAAAGGTCCAACAGTGGAGGTGTTGGTGGTGGTGTGGAAAGGGCCAACAAACTAAATCTGTTTTTTATATATATTTGATGATGTTTCTGCCCTTCCGCCCCAGGACTTGTCTGTTTCTCCACCATCATTAGCCACTCATCTCTCAGAACCTCTCCTTCCAAATAGTCCCCTGTCTGCTTACAGCCTTCACCTTCGTCACCCTCTCCCACTATTCAGAGCATTTTAAGAGCTGTCTTCTTCCACCTGACTCTGCACCTTTTTTCTCTATCAACTATACTGTGCCATTTACACCTGACCATGTGAGAAGACAGCTGAGGAAGCTCCACTGCAGCAAGGGTGCAACCCTGGATAAGATCCATCCCAGGGTGCTTAAAGTCTGTGCCTCTCAGGTTTGGGGTGTACTGAGACTGCAGAAGGTCCCTCTGTTATGGAAGACTTCTTGCATCATTCCTGTTCCAAAAAAGGCTCGTACCAGTGACCCTAAGGATTACAGGCCCGTAGCATTAATGACCCATAATTGGAGAGATAATTCTGGAGAGACTGGTGCTGGAGGAGCTCAGGCCCATGATTAGGCATTTTATAGGTCCTCTTTTGCCTGCCAGCCCCACACGGGAGTTGAGGATGATACCATCTACATGCTGGAACAAGCTTATACTCACCTGTATAAGGTGGGAAGCACTGTTAGAGTCATGTTGTTTTTATTTTCCAGTGCTTATAGTCATGTTTTGTTTTGTTTTTTTCAGTGCTTTTAACACCATTCGTCCGGCTTTACTGGGTGAGAAAATGACAGCGATGCAGGATTGTGAACTACCTGACTGGCAGACTACAGTATGTTTGGTTGCTGCATTGTGTCTCAGGCAGAGTGGTTTGCAACACTGGAGCTCCACAGCAGACTGTGCTGTCTACTTTCCTCTTCACCCTGTATACTGCAGATTTCAGTTATTGTAGAAGTAGAGTCCTGCCAACTTCAGAAATTATCTGATGACTCCGCTATAGTTGGTTGAATCAGCGGACTACAGGACTACAGTGGATAACCATCTACATGTCAATGTGACAAAAACAAAGCAGCTAGTGGTCGACCTGTGGAGGGCCATGACACCTATGACCCCTGTTACCATTCATGGGGTCTCAGCGGATATTGTAGAGGATTATAAGTAAGTGGGAGTCCACATAAACAATAAACTGGACTGGATTAAGAACTCTGAAGCCATCTACAAGAAGGGCCAAAGTCTGTTTTTTGAAGAGGCTGAAACCTTTAACATCTGTAAGGCTGCTTCTGTTGTGGGGGTTGAGCTGGACTCTCTGACTGTAGTGTGAGAAAGAAGGATGCTGTCTAAGCTTCTAGGCATCTTAGACAACAGCTCTCACCCACTTCTTAAAGTCCTGGGTAGATACAGGAGTACTTTCAGTCAAAGACTTATTCAACCTAGGTTCTCGAGAGCGACGCAAGGAAACAAGGACGCATTTGGCATACTGCAAATTGTGTTTGTCTTTCCTGTTGTGATGCACACTGACCAGCTAGAATTATGAAATTTGAATAGTTTTGTATATTGTATCACAAATATTCTGAATAAACAATGTTCTTTTTTTCTTTTGATTAATCAAAGAATCCTGAAAAAAGTATCACAGGTCCCAAAAATATATTTAGCTGTAATATAATGTTTTCAACATTGATTATAAAACTGCATATAAGAATGATTTCTGAAGGATCTTGTTACACTGAAGACTAGAGTAATGATGCTGAAAACTCACATAGTAAAGTGCCGTATATTAAAATAGAAAACTTTTATTTTAAATTGCAATAATTTTTCACAATATTATTTTGTGAAATAATATTCAGTATTTTCATCAGATAGATACAAATATAGATACAGCATAAGAAACTTCTTTAAAAAACTTCATTGATCCCAAACTAGTATTTTATTGTAAAAAACTATATATATATATATATATATATATATATATATATATATATATATATATATATATATATATAAATATATATATATATATATATATATATATATATATATATATATATATATATATATATATACATATATACATATATACATATATATATATGCTTTTGTGTTTCTCCCTAGTTGAATGTGATTCTGCTCATTCAGCTGTATTATTTCATGAAAGTGGCAGCAAGATCATAAGGTCAAAGACAGTGGAAAGCTTTAGCCCTGACCACTGCACGACCAAAGGTCAAACCATTTCAGGGGCAGTGCAGAGCGATTTATAGTTGAGGAAGGTGTAATTGGCACTATCCCTGACACTGTCTGTCACACACACACGCATATGCAAATATACACCCACAACGGTATTTCCTGTCATAGAAATGCCAGATTTGGCACTGCTTTGATTTCAGTCTGAAATGTTTTTGCTGATTTTCAGCATGACCTACGTGTAGTATACACAATAAGCTGTTTGACACAATTGCTGCACATCTGAAACGTCCTTTCTCTCTTTCTTCATCTAATGGTTTTTACGTTTTTAATAAACTGACACTGTGACATCATGCCTTGACATTTCTCACAGATTTTATCCAACCTTAACAGGAAGTACCTGATCATCATGCCCACAGCCAGGTATCCTTATATCCAGCAAAGCCTTCTTTTTCTGTCACCATTTCTAATCAGAAAGGACAAAAAATCTTCAAGGTAATAAGAGCCCTTACCTATTACTCCAGTTAAGCATTTTATGTTGTTGTTTGCTTTGCTGTAAAAGTAGCTAATTCCAACCAAATATTACTGATTAATTCTTTAAGTGAAAAAAGAAAATATAAAAGGATGTCCTGAACAAAAACATGCTGACAATCTGTTAATGTGATTTAGTAAAAAATGTAACATTAAATGTCTATGTTTTAAAAATGTCATATGTCAGAGTAAACTAAGTTTTGCCATTGTAAACCTTTTAAGTGTATAATTGAAAGACTCTTAAAGGCAGCAGGGTCAAGCACCTAGTGTTTTTTTTTTTTTTTTTTTTTTTGTTGTTGTTTGTTTGTTTATTCTTTTTTTTTTTTTTTGGAGGGGGCACCAGTGACATTTCTACCACTTCTTCCTAACACTGTGAGTCATGATAGTCTACTGGCGGAATTGTATATACATGGGGGACAGGACGAAATCCTGATATAATATGTTTTGTTTTTTTTGTTTTTTTCATGAAACAACTGAATTAGACTGCCAGTGATTGCCCTACATTTTCATTTATGGCAAAAAGTGGAACTAGTGATAATACTACAATGCCTTACTTCGTAGGAAAAACACGTTCATTGTATTTATAATACATTTAACATGTTAATTTTATTTATAATACAATTTAACTTAAAATTTCACTGTAATAATTAATACAATGTCTACAATGCTGGACCCGACGCCCTCCAAATCTTCCTGATCATTGGGGAAGAAAGAGGAAGGGCAAAGTCCCGCCATGGCCGGACCACCCTAAAAGCTCTCTCACCTACCTGCTCTGCGAATATTTCACATTTTCAAAAACAGAGTGCTTTTCTCTTCCACACTAGTCAGTGTTCAGGCCCCTGTTCAGCGGCCTGCCATCAGACGCTATCCAGCGTCTTGTCACGCTGGCCGAGGCCAAGTGGGTTTTGGAGGTAACCCCCGTGTTTCTGTGGGGTGATTCCCAATTTGGTAGAATCGGACGACACTCAGGTCCTCCACACCAAAGTGATGACTCTACTAAGGAAGGGAGCCATAGAAATAGTTCCTCCCTCAGAAAGTGGATCGGGGTCCTAAAGACGTTATTTCCTTGTCCCTGAGAAAGATGGCGGTCTCAGACCCATCTTAGACCTCAGGCTCCTGAACCTCTCCCTCATGAGACGGAAGTTCAGGATGTTGACATTGAAACAGATCCTCATGCAGATTTGCCCTGAGGACAGGTTCTTCTCACTGGACTTGAAAGATGCTTACTTTCACATCCAGATTAGCCCCCCATCACAGAAGATTCTTGAGATTCACATTTGAGGGCCTGGCTTACCAATATACAGTCCTTCCCTTGGGGTTGTCTGTAGCTCCCCGCACTTTTACGAAGTGCATGAACGAGGCACTTTACCCTCTGAGACAGATGTTCTGAACTCTGAATCTCAACGATTGGCTCACTCTAGCCCAGTCACGAACCAAGCTAGACCATCACAGATCCGTGCTCCTGAAGCCACTTAGAGTGCCTAGGACTCAGGGTCAATTTTGCCAAGAGCTCACTGCTCCCCAGCCAATGTACCACGTCCCTGGGAGCCGTTTTCGACTCAGTCCATATGAGGGCTGTCATGTCACTAGAGCACGCTCTGGTAATCCAGAATTCTTTCAGAGGATGCTAGGGCTGAGGGCTTCTGCCTCCCCAGTTTTACGGTTTGGCCTCCTATGAATGTGGCCCCTGCAATACTGGCTGAAACTCCGGGTCCCACCGGAGCAATGTCCCCTCGGAAGAGTGGATGCTCCATCCCCAGAAGGTTCTCAAAATCTGGAAGATTTTCAGGAAGGCAGAGCTTGACCTCTTCGCCTCATAAAAGCAACTCTCATTGCCCAATACATTTTCCAAAGGACACAGATGCGCTGGCCCACGACTGGCCCAGCCTCCTTCTTTACGCTTTCCCCCGATCACTTGTGATCCCTCAGGTCATCAGACATGTCAGGGAAGACATGCACAGAGTCCTCCTTGTGGCCCCACTCTGGAGGAGCCAAGTTTGGTCCTCAGAGCTATTCAGGCTTTTCACGAAAGCCCCATGGCCGATCCCCCTGAGATAGGACCTCCTCTCTCACGTAAACAGGACAATATGGCATCCACAGCCAGAACTCTGGGCTCTGTGCCTATGGTCCCTCGATGGGAGCCTTTAAGCGTTTGCACTGCGTTATTGAAGAAAGGCTTCAGTATTGAGGAAAAAGGGAGCTTTTCCACATACGCAGTACTCGTTCCGTATCTCAGGGAACCGAGGTTACGTTCGTAACCAAATACATTTTTCCGAGTCTGATGAATTTGCTTGTGAAAGGCTGGAAACTGTGCAACAACACTTTCTTGTGGAATCATGAGTGTTATAATGATATAATTTCAGTGTGGATCCAGCATAATTAACTGCATCTCAATTGAGTCAGGTGATAGGCTCAGAAAAACCTGTATGTGGAACTGAATGCCTTTGAGCAACTAACATTGAGATGAATGTGAAAGCTAACAGACTGCATTCTCAAGGTATAACAGACCTCCTGCAGGACTTAAACAGTATGTATTAGCAGTGTAGAGAGAACACAACACATCAACAACAACCTGCCTTCCAACATACTATGTGGTCTGCATGGTGCATTATGGGATAGAAGCCCAAGCTTCTTGTTTCTGTTCCTGTTTTCCTTTTATGACAGTTAAATCAAAGCATGAACTTCATAGAAGAGGTGTATTCTAGTCATTGTAACTACGAATTTCATTTTTAATGTATTTCTGAATAAATTATTAGACAGGACAAAAAACTGACCCAGATTCATAAACTGCATAATAAATTAGACACATTTTTACTTTTACCATGTTGATGTCGCTGAAGTGCACTGTGCCTTATAACTACATCCTTCTAGTGGTTAAACGTGGCTGAGCTGTAGATTATGGAGCTCCTTCACAGAATCCAGTGGCCAGGGGATTACGAGAGAGCTGATAAAAGTAATGCTTTCAAATCAAATCCAAAGCACACGATTAAAGGTTATTACACATTCCCCCTTCCCTCATCCACAAAGTACCAGGTCTGCCGAGGAAATTTCTGCTGCCTTTTTTTTTTTTGTCACTTGCACTACAAATTTATTCATTTACTTCAGAATTATGTGTTCCAGCTTTATCTCCTCATTAAAAACAGAACAACAGAAATACAGATCATACATACATATGCCCCTGTTGCCCCAGTGTCATTTCACAGGAACGCTACTCTCTTCCCGCCTCATTGGCTCGCCATTGGGAATCTGTGTTAATTTGTTGTCTCCTCTTGCCCAATGGGGACGGATGGAATGTGGCAAATGTAAATGCACTGTTGTGGAGTTGAGTTGAGTCAAATGTCAAGCTCAGCTGCACTGCCACATGCTCTGTGAGTTTGCAGCATCTGTGCACATGGCACTCTGTGGATAATGTGATTATTCTAGCAACAGTGAGCACTGTGGGAGACAGAGAAACAGAAGTCAGACAAAACCCTGCACAATTTTAGAATGAAGAAAGTAAAACACTGTGGGAAAGATAGGCTTAGAGACTGAAGCAAGAAATTATACTTAAGAATTTATTCAGAAAATATTCACAGAAACATTTTGTTCAAGTGAAAATCTTCCTGTTGTTGAACTATAGCAAAAGTGGATTCAGACACATCCTGTTTCACCGTGCGCTTTAGACCATGCGCTAAGACTGTTAAAAACGTGTGTTAGAAACGTTAACTCGTTGTTGGTAATTTTAATGCCAAGACAATATAACACAAAGTATAGTGTTAAAAATTTACATTAATAAAAAAAATTAAAATATAATAAACTTTGGTAAATTTACAGTGTTTGAAAAATGTGGAAACATAATCACGGCCTGTCAAAAGGGTCCATTGGGATTCTTCAGAAGAAAATGCAGAACTGTAGGTGCTGCATACAGCCATGAACAGCACAACATACAGTAGACATTCATATATAATATATAAATAATTTACTCTTAAAAGTGCTTTCATTTTTCGCAATAAATAAGATCTGCACTAATTTCCTCAAATATATTATTGAGTTTCTCTTGCATTTCAACCATGTTTGTCAGTGCTAACAAAGGCCCACAATCCACTTCAAACAATTTGAAGTGGTTTGAGAAAAACGGATTGCTGTCTGTCTCCACTGCTTCCTGACACATAAGCTTTTTCGCCATTGGACACTAATCCTATCAGCATTAAGTGTCTAAGCATACTTTTGAATTGGGTCGTTTCATGAGGAACAGCTCAAATCTTCTGACTCCAGTGACCCATGACACATTTATTGGCCTTGGTCCATCCTAAAGGGTTTATCCCTCGATTGATTCAGGCTACCATATCTGACCCCCCCCCCCCCCCCCCCCCCCCCCACCTCTGTAGATCTCAAAGCACACAGAAGACTGATCCTGAAATTTCTGAAGCTGAAACATCTTGAAACTGATCCATCCCCCTACTTCTGGCACTGAGCAATACCATGTGTCGAGATGTTCTGACAATTCATGGCTTCGTCCATCCATCCAGTCTGTCTGTCTTATTCTATAAAGAGAGGAAGATTTTAACAGTATAGTATACATTAATAAAATTTACTACATATGCTGTACCATATGTGTTTTTTTTCTCCTCATTTTAAATAAGCAAAATGTTTTGTCTAGTTCAAATGTTTACATACAGAAATCCTGACTGATATAAATTAGAAAAAAAAAAACACTTCAGAAGTATATAGACTGTTTAATCAGTGTAATGAGTCTGAACATTCACACATAGGAGAGAGGCAATTAAGAAGAGATTTAGTCTCCTTCAACAAACCTTGTTAGTCTCATTAGATGATTTTTATTCATGAGAGGCACTCTCAAACACAAATTCATCTGATCAAGAATTAATTTGATTCATAAGCTGTTAAGAATATCAATTAAAACTCACTTGATCTTCATTTCAAACACTTTAAAAGCCTCAACTTCAGCAAACATCTTTGATTCAGTTAAACATTTATTTATGGTGATGTGTATATTATTGATACGTTAATGATGAGCAAAAGAGCTTGAAGAATGTTTAAAAGACAGAGGCTTTTCTCTCTCTCTCTCTTTCTCATTAGATTTGATGGATAATTGCTTTAGCTCTTATATTAGTGCTGCTGAATAATAGCTCCTCTCTGCACTTATCATTCATTGATGTGCTTGCTTTTGTGTTTCATATCCATTTCACTGCAATGCAAATGCCATATTTTTTACCTAAGGAATGCCAACATTTCCTTTCTAGATAATCAGAAGTGCTGAATAAATGAACAGGGAGAGAAAAAGATATATAATCAAGAAAATAATGTACTGAGAGAAAGTGGTCTCTACATCCCAAACCTCTTTGTGTGAGAAGTGTGGTAAACCTTTTTTTTTTTTTTTTTTTGGTATTGAATATGGAGTATGGTATTGAATCATGGAGCACAGCTTCTGTTTCAATATAGAGAGCAGATAAAAAAATATGAGTGTATGCTGTTCTGTGTCAGCAGCGCGTTTTCTTTCAAACCAAAGCGTAAATACACACAGAAAACATATCCTTGTGGCTGAAACAGGATAGTGTATGCTGCCTGCGTCCAGCTCATATTTTCCAAAATGGTGCAATGGTGATGTGGGTAGAGACAGAGGAGAGGAATTGTTGAATAAAGTCGTTTTTTTTTTTTTTTCTTTGTGTACAAAAAAGGATTCTCGTTGCTTCATAAAATTATGGTTGAACCACTGATGGCATATGGACTATTCTCATGTGTTTTATACCTTTCTGGACCTTGACAGTATAATTTACTTGGCAGTCAATGAGACCGTCACAAGCCTCCCGGTTTTCATACAAAATATCCTAAATTGTGTTCTGAAGGTGAACGAAGCTTTTACAGGTTTAAAACCACATGGGGGTAAGTGATTAATAACAAAAAATATATATGTTTGGGGTGGGGTATCCCTTTTGTTGTAAATTAAAACTTGCAAAGGTCACATCTAGATATCTAAATTTTGTGATAATCTGCCAGGTTTTCACCGACATGCCCCCAGCTCATAAAGATTAGGGTTTAAAGAAAATCCCAAGCTAACCAATGGTATTTTTGACCTTGTGGTTGCGTTCATGTACATTAAGGTCCTAAATATGATTTTTCCAACATGACTTGAACTGGTTATGACTTGTAAGTAGCAGGTTATGAACAGGTAGGTGTGCACTGGGCTCCGCCTTCTTTTACCCAGAAATCTTCTCTGGTTTACTTCCTCTGTTCCATCCATTGAGGTCATTTGTGAGTGAAAACAGTGAGTGAATGTTATTTTGAACTTGTTTTCACCCCTAAGCAAAGAATAAGAAAGAAAAAAAAGCAAAATGTCATAAAAGTAAAACTAGAAAATGTTCAGAAAGTTGAACTGAATATGATATTCAGTTTTACGGTTCTATTCATAATGTAAAAGATGAGTTGCCTTGGACTGTGCTCAGGGCTCGACAGATAATCAAACAAACATCCGCTGAATGACTCCTTTAGTGGGAGGTCATGAGTTAAAGTTTCTTTCTTTACTAGTTTTTGCAAGCCAGAAGATGACCCTTGCCTTGTTGTAAGCTTCAACATTAGAAAAATATCTAAGGATGATGTCAACTAGGCTTTTCTTTATACTACACCAAGAATTGCTTGTGAGTCAAAGCAATCCAACAACTTCCTTAGGGCTCAAATGTAATTGGACACACACACACACACAAAAAAAAAAAAACATATAATAAGAAATAAAATTGTCATTTTTTATATTTTGTTAATTTATTTGCAGACAATGACTCCCTGAAGACTGGAACCCATGGACATCAACAGAGACTGGGTTTCCTTTATTTGTTAATGCATTGCCAGGACTTTACTGCAGCTGTCCTCAGATGTTTGTTTGTGGGTCCTTCTGCCTTTAGTTTTGTATACAGCAAGTGAAAGGCATGCTCGATCAGGTTTTTACCTTCAAAAACTCCTGGGTTGCTTTTGCAGTATGTTTTAGGTCATTGTCCACCTGTACTGTAAAGAACCATCCAATCAGCTTTTCTGCATTTGGCTGAATCTGGGTAGACCGTATATCCCTATACACTTCAGAATTCATCCAGCTGCTTCTGTCTTCTGTCAAATCGTCAATAAACACTGGAAGTCAAGCATGCCATGCCATCACACTGCCTCCACCGTGTTTTACATATGAGGTTACAGTACATGCTTTAGATCATAATACAAGCCTTCTCCATACTTATTTATTTTCATCATTCTGGTTGATCTTAGTTACATACATATGTCCAAAGAATAATTTTGAACTGGCCAATTTATTTTATTATTTTTTTCATGTCTGATTTGGCCTTCCTATTTTTTAAGTTTGTAAATGGTTAACAACTTGTTATTATAACTCTGTATTTGCTCTTTTGACATTGACACACCTATCTACCAGAGAGTTCTTCAATTGGATGTCGTGGAAGGTTTTTTATTTATTTATTTATTTGTTTGTTTTTTACCATGGAGAGGATCCTGTAATCACTGTTCAGCACTGTTGTCTTCCGAGGCCTTTTAATGTTGCTTTAAAGTGCATCCTTTCTTTAAATCAGAATGTGCCAAACAATGGTTTTCCCCAGTACTGGAAATGATGACTGTACAGTCTCAAGGCCAGATTTGACTGTAAGAAAATTCTATAATAGTATTTTGATGTTGAAACAAAGAGGTAAGAAAAAAAAACTTTTGTACTAAAAGTAAAGAATATTGAGGGTTTGTGTTATTAGCATCACTCAACATCACACACCCTCAATCAATTCACAATGTTTACTTGAGGTAACACTCAAGAGCAGCATTAGAATGTCCAATGGGATTCATCTGGTATAGGGCATTCTGGTACAGCATTATATAATTGAATATGTTGAATCAGCCTCCCTAAGTCTCCTTGACTGACACATGAGGTCAGTGTGAAGCCCGTAGGTGAGGTTAGATTTAATTAGCATCTCTCTCTCATCCTCTGGAGTCACAGCACTCATATTTACTCATTCAAAGCAATGATCAGCCTTTTTGTTTTGGACTTTGAGCCATCTTAAAGTCAGCATCTGCCCGAAGAGAATGGCCTGTGTTCTTATTGCTTGTTCATTTCAGCTCAAACCAGCAACAGCCTCCAAATCATGAAGTAAATCTTACATCCTCCTTGATATATGGAAAAATGTGTATTCAGTTGCAAATGGAGCATGTGTTTACGTGAGAGCAGATTAGCTCTCACTCTTAAGCGTTGCCATAACCATTTTGATTTGAAGCATTTAACTTTCAATTTTAATTTGTATTATTTTAATAATTTTTTCTTATTCTAATATTTTTTGTTAACTCATTTTTAATTAAAAAATTAATTTTATAGAACTTTTACATATATATATTTCATATAAATCATTATTTTCGAGTCGCACCACATGACATTTTACAACCTACCTTGTCATTAAAAGATGTATTATAAGACTTGTTGTCCACATGGGTCCTTTCTGATTGATTGATTGATTGATTGATTGATTGATTGATTGATTGATTGATTGATTGTTTTCACATTGTGGAAATAGTGATGTCTTTTAGTAATGTTTTTTTTTTCCAGGAAATAACAATAATAAAATAATAAAATATTATGTCAGCTACTTTTTCAAAAACTGTATTCATTTGACTATTACTTGATATCAAGGCAACTTTATTGCTGTTAATATTTTTGACATTGTGTACAATAGAAAATGTAAATTAATTTTAATACAGAAATGTTAAATATGCTCATCTTAGAAGAGGTGTATTCGACTCACTGTACATTTCCATTTTTAATGTTCAATAGATAAGAAAACTCCTAAATGCTCCCAGTAGCCCATGTTTGTTAATGTTTCAGTGATGTCACAGCACAGACTGTCCCTGTTTCATGGTTGTCTGATTTTGGGGGACAGATTGCATAAAAAATCCATCACACCCCACCCGGGTTTCTAATCAAGGAGCTTTTTGTGATCTCAAAGGCTCAGTTGAATAAAACCAAGTCATCCTTGCCTCCAGACTATTCCAACCAGCCCTACACCTACAGTAACACACACACACACACACACACAGCATGTGCATAGCCTTTTCTCACCCAGTACCCGCTACTGTCTCTTCGTGGCTTCAGCCTCAAAGGCAGAGAGGAACCAATGGCAAACAGAGAAAGAACCAGAGAGGGGGAAGATTGGTTCAATCAAGCAAGATTCTTCAGAATCATGCACCAGAAAGGTCATTCTTCATTAAGACATAGCTGAGAGCTTGCAGTTTAAAAGCCAAATGAGTTGTAAAGAAAGAAAGAAAGAAAGAAGATGGGGTTTAAGATTAATACCATCCAAAAAGTGATCAGAACTCACATTAGAAAAGCGCATGAGTTTAACTGTATTAACATAACAATAAGCATAGTGTTAAACAGTTGTGTGTTGGTCACACTTATTCACAATTACTAAGACACATGTTAATATGTTCTACCAAAGTACACAGAAAGAGCTATATTTCTCAATCATTTCCACTATAAATACAAATATTGACCACCATTCTCTAATAATGTTCTAACTTTCACCTTCTTTTACTTGAAACCATGTAAAAGGATTATGTGCCTTACTTACACTTTACGCAAAATTAATGGGACTGAGAGATCATTTACGGTACAATGTCTCCCTCTAATGGCTACTCAAACATTATTATCGTACAAACCGCTGAATTGTGAATCATTTTGGGGAATTCATTTGAGTTCAGCAAATAGAGAGGTCCCTGCCCACAGCCCACCAATTCAAAAGGTATCCCAACTAATTGATATGGCTTTGTTGGCCTGTTCAAAACAACCTGAAGTATCTTCTTGTCAGGTAGAATTCCATGCAGTGAAGATGATACTCTGTTCTCAGAGATGGCAGAAGGGTCTTTCACAGTGTTGAAAGAGACAGAAATGAAGTGACTGAATCAAGCGCTTACCCATTTTAAGATGTGAAGTGAAGTAATGCCCAGCAGCTGTGCAACTGTGGCCTAATGGTTAGAGAGTTGGATTTGTAATCTGAAGGTTGCAGGTTTGAGTCTCGGTGCTAGCAGGAGTTGTAGGTGGGTGTTGAGTGAACAGTGCTCTCCTCCACCCTCAGTACCCATGAGCAAGGCACTGAACCCCCAGTTGCGTGCTGGATATAGCTGCCTACTGCTCTGTGTTCACAGTTTACTACTCACTGCTGTGTATGTGCACTTGGATGGGTTAAATGCAGAACACCAATTCTGAGTATGGGTTACTATACTTGGCAAATGTCATGACTTTCACATTTGTTAGCTTCCTGAAAACAAAAACAAAAAGGTAAGCTACAGCAGCGTGGTTACAAGAATGGGTCTGATTTTTCAGGACACCTATCTGATAGAAGGAACAAATACGTCTAACATTTCACAAGAAGAAAAAACCTCTGATACATGTGCACTCTATAGCACATTACTGTCTCTCCACTAAATATCTCCATCAACAGAAGAGTGGAAGGCAGCTATTAAGCCCTCCAAAATTAAAGCTTAAGCAAGTGAAGGCATGTGGATTAGAAAACTTTGGTTTCTCTATTGTCTATTCAGATTACGATAGCTACAATTTACACTGAAACAGCAGTCTCCGTAGAAAAGCCAAATTCTCACTAGGTGTACAAGCAGCACCCATCTTAGCATCATTTTAATAGCATTCTAAAGTATGACCTGTTGCGAGACTTCATTTTTTGCCATAAATAAAGGTTATAACAAAATCCTAATTTGCAGCCCAAAATAACACCATAGGTTACACAAGGGGGAGGCCTGCAACTCCTAGCAAGAATTATCACATAGTCACATATGACTTTCAGCAAAATATCTTTATATTCATAAAATGCAAAGCAGGGATACAACTACACATTTTTTTATATATAAAATGGAAACATTGTAGGCCAATATGTAAATTTCACTTAAATATATATATATATATATATATATATATATATATATATTTTTTTTTTTTTTTTTTTATTATTCATACAGATAATTAATGGAATGTGTCATGCTTAACAGGATAGTTCACCCAAAAATGAAAATTTCTCATCAAACCCGTTTAGACCTCTGTTCATCTTCAGATCTGATTGGCACAGATGAGACAGAACAACAGCAGGAGACAAATTGTTGAATAAAGTCGTTTTTATTTTCTTTGCGCACAAAAAGTTATCTCTTAGCTTTGTAAAATTATGGTTGAAGCCCTGATGTCACATGGATTATTTTAATGATGTCCACTACGTTTCTGGACCTTGATCGTGGTAATTACTTTGCTGTCTATAGAAGAGTCAGAGAGCTCTCAGAATTCATCAGAAATATTTTAATTTGTGTTCCGAAGATGAACAGAGGTTTTACGGGTTTGGAACAAAATGAGAATGAGTAATTAATGACAGAATTTTATGAACTATACCTTTAAAGGGTAGATAACTAACAAAAGACTGAATCGTTCTCGAGTCAAGAGCTGATGATACTGCGCATGTGTGATTCAGCGTGAAGCAGACCGACACACAGGGCGTCTGAACTGAACTGATTCTGTGCTAGTTTTATGAGCGCGGGTAAACCGAAGGCTTGAATCAAGTGCAATCATCGCCAATAACGCCATTATGTGGAGCGCAAAAGAACTGGTGAATCGTTTTCTTCAACCGGTTTATAGAATCAAACTGTCCGAAAGAACTACTGGTGATCCAAAAAACAATGCAACCGGTTCTTGACTCGAGAACGAATCAATCTATTGTTCGTTATCTGGCTCAGCTCGGTGTTCATCTTCAGTTCTCTCTTCACAGCAGTTCAGTCAGTGTACTGTTTGAGTAAATGAATTACTCTGGGATATTGGTTTGTTTTAACTCAGAGGGAGTGTCAGCCACATAAAAAAAGTTAGTAATTTGTGGATTAATGCATATTGGAGACGCGAACTGTTTTAAACGATTCGGTACGATTTGGTGAACTGGTTCAAAAAGATCCGGTTACATCTAATGATTCGTTCGCTAACCGGATATCACAAAATGCTTTGTTTTGAACTCTCTCACAACAGACACGGAAGAGAAGACAATGCTGAATAAAGTGTAGTTTTTGCTATTTTTGGACCAAAATTTATTTTCGATGCTTCAAAAAAAATCGAACTGACCCTCTGATGTCACATGTACTACTCTGATGTTTTTCTTACCTTTCTGGACATGGACAGTATATCATACAAACGTTTTCAATGGAGGGACAGAAAGCTCTCGGACTAACTCTAAAATATCTTAAACTGTGTTCTGAAGGTAAATGGAGGTCTTAATGGTTTGGAACAATATGAGGGTACGTTATTAATTACATAATTTTGATTATTGGGTGAACTAACCCTTTAAGTGAAGATTTCTGACACCTGTTGGAAAATGACATGTTCCCACAATAACCAGTAGATGGCAGCATATGATCACTATTGGTTCATTTTCCATTTTCACTCCTTAATGTAGTCTTTTTAACGTGTTTTGCATTATAAAATATATAGGATTTAAAATCCACCAAAAACATTATAGATGAAAGTTAAGCGTTTTTCTGCATGTTAATCTTTTTAATTATGTTAAGTTAATTGTATAATAAACGAAAAGAAAACCGATATAATACAAAAAGATTAGAAAGCTAGTTTTTTTTTTAAATTAGAACAGCGAGTGCTAAAGTTAGGGGGTCAAATATATATAGACACATACATACCTATATGGTCTGTATAAAAGGGTTTGTTTGAACTGCTTTTGAGGAATGCACACTTGGCATTGATTAAGAATCTGGTGATAGCCCATCTGTTGAGACCTTGGGCATGTGGCTGCTCATTTAGAATACTCCACATCCATTAATACTACAACATATAGTATGTAATCTGTGTTCAAGACAAGGTTACACTCATGGTCAAACATAATGAACTCATTGTACAGTTACTGTTATATCAATTAAATACTCAATTCAATCATACCTGTAAAGTAAGAAAGAAAGAAAGAAAAAACATCTGAGAACCCATCCTTTCAAATCACAAGAGTTCTTGCAATGAATGAAAAGCAAGGCCAATATCCCCTTCAGTTAGCTAGAGTCACAGCTCCGTTTATGAATACTAGGTGGCATGCACGGGTGAATAAGTCTAAAAAAACAGCACTGCACAAAAAGCAAATTATCCTTTTTGGTTTTGTTTATTTTGAACATACACCTCCAAGCTTGAGTTTACATGAAATTTCTGCTAATTGTTGCCCCCATCAAAAAAGTGCCCAGAAATATTAGAACTAGAACTAAATTAGGTACATCAACAAAAGCTAAAAATAAATACTGATGTTTACAAAGAGCATAGTAGTTAAGGAGACAAAATAAAATAAATTAGAAATTACAGTAATTCACAGTCAGACAGGCAGGCAGTTTGTGTAGCATGTATCAAGGGATGGTATATGTTTGGATTCTGTGCTCCGTGTATGTGCATTAAGGGTTTTCTGAAACCGCTTATGGTTCAAGCCAAGTTGTCCATCTTCTCTCAGGCTTTGGAGAGAGCCACAGCAGAGAAACGAACCTCCCCTTTCTCTCGTTCCATAAACTCACGGCACACCCTTGCCGCATCCTACAGAGAGATGAAGTCAGTAATTCAGTTATGGAAAGATGATGCATTGTTTTAAGATGCTCCAAATCTATGGTTCTGACTATAATGACAGCTTACAAGAGAAAGTTAAATTACATTAAATTAAATTTATTCATTTAGCAGACGCTTTTATCCAAAGCTATTTAAGTGCATTCAGGCTGCTACAGTTGCCATTAACTACAAACACTCATACCTAGGGAAATGTGTGCTTACCATGACAAAGCTTTCTGGTTTTGTAGGTCCATGATTCACAGGTCCATCCATTCTGCCATCTGAGACCACAAATCGCTCACTTTTTATTCCGACATTTAAGGAGTGTGTATTTATAAGTCACTGGCACAGAAACAGACACTACACTCTAATCTATGTCATCCACTTACCTAGCTCATAAAGCTGACCGTTTACATTGACAAATGTAATGAAGTGGAAGTTGACTTTGTCTCCCTCTGGCTGTTAGAATAGGAGAGATGGAGAAAAAAATATATATTTATTTAGTCATTACTTTTAGTGTTTGTGTGCATATGACATTGTCTTACCGGACACGGTCCTTCATCAGCAACTGCATCATGAGTTTCCTGGAAGGCCTGAATAAAATGGTAACTCAATTTTAAAAGCACAAAGCAATTTTGAAAGCATCGGTTTTAAACAACGAAATAAACATGGAAAATAAAAATAGTACAATAGTACCACCTATTAGTTGTGTTGAATACTACATCAAAATTAAGTAGTCCTTTAAGTCACAGGAGCGTTGTAACATTTTTGAAGTCAATCTTTGTTTTGGCAAAGATATGGTAAATAACATTTAGGGAGGCTTCTAATGAACACTTAAAATACCTTATTCTGTTCGAGTTCTTTGGCTCTTTCTGCGGCAGACATCCCTGAGGTGGCTTTCAGAAACTTCTTCAGTGCAGAGTCACTGTCTATTGACAAGAGGGGGGGCGGCTAAGTGTCAAATCATGAATCTGCAGTGTAAACTTATCCACCTTATTTTTCCAATAAGGGCGAGCACTGCAATTACGAAGTTTAATGTGTCTGGCTTTCAGGCATCATTTACTTCCAGCCATTTATAGCTATACAAAACAACTTGCTTTGCTGGCGGATACTGAAAATTGGTGCGTCTTACCATAATATTTTAGTGTATTAACTTAATTATGAACACGTTTTGGTAATGCAAACAGTTTTACCGTTTACTGCAATTCGTTATTCTTCTCATTATTTCCCTACAGCAACTAATGAGCTGGAAGTCTCACACATTAACAGAAAAAAAACTTCCACATTTAAAAGTACAGTGGATTATCAAATTTGTAACGTTGGTTTCCAACAGTATGGATGCATTTTATAAATTGTTGCAGTCAGGATTTAAATAGCTAAAGAGTCCTATTTTTTTTTTTACTTAACTAGTCAAGTTACAGTATGCAAAGATAAATGAGTGTAGTTATTTTTTAAAGCTACCAGCTGTATTCAGCATCAGTAAACACCTTGTGTATGAGAGCGAGTTCATGGTACGTTTTCACTGACCAAAATCAATACTGTCCTGGTTGTTTGCCACAGCATGTACCAACCCCACAGTTCCACATGAGTTGACCACAGTTTGTTTCAGAAAATATACACTTTTAGAGTCGTCAACAGACTGTTTGGAACGGAAATCCTCGTGCTAAAACAAAGAAGAGAGATGTGGGTTTAAGTTATACAATGTGGAATTTTACTAAATATGGCTACTAAAAGCCAAAAATGGCCTATAAACAAGTTTAATTAACCTATAATAAAAGCATCTATACGTTTTTCACATATCGATTTGTCACGTGAGACAGGACCACGCCCGCGTTTACTGTAATGCTTCGAGTGCGTGCGTCTGTAGCTACGTACCTGTTGCGTTAAAGGGAAGAGCAGCATCATGGCACAGCAGGGTGAAGGCACCCCTGACAAAGACTCATCTTCCAGGCCCAAAACATCCACAAAATGCCAACTCGAGCCCACACCCAATTTACTTAATACCTACACAGAAAAGGGGTTTACGAAAATCATATTATTAGAGAGACGTTATCTATATAAAATCTAACAAAATCAAAGTCTGATATACTGAAAGTTTAGAATGACTGTATATTATAAACGACCAATATATTCATTGTGGTATTATGCAAAATTACGAATTATTGCGTTCAGCATGCATATAAACATGCTGCGTGTTATTGTGCATAGCAGGTGATGTGTGTAGCCCACGCCCTTTCATTTCAAATGGGTTTCCATGACGGTTCAGTCCCAGACGCTACAGACCTGTCCAGCAGACAGTCTCACCATCACCTCATCTTGTGACTCAGCGAACGTACCTTATTCAGCATCTGAAACCAATACAAGCGCACAAATATGTCGATCATGATCAGTCAAGAGAAAGCGAAGGCATGCATGATGCATGATGCCACAAATCAGCTAGCGAGGCTAAATCACGATAAAGCGTTACACCTCCGGGTTTATTTCCATAGGTTTCCACTCCATGACTGCAGACGATCTTAAGTGTCACTCCTCTTGAGTTCAGAAAGGCCCCTCCCGAGAAAACACAAACCAGACTGGAGGAGCACGAGGATCATTTATCCGACCGGTCCTATTCCATTTACGCAGACCAGAGGGGTGTCCGCCCAGATTCACGCGCTATTTGTGATCTACTGGCACACATAGGCTATTCACCCTGCTAGATAACATGTTCTGTATATTTTAAAGTGTCGAAAAAAGTCAACGTAAAACGGAAGAGACAGAAATGGGAAAATTTCGTTTCTCCAGCAATAGGCCGGTCCGCCATCGGCCAATTCTGGAAGCTACCATAGTTCTCTAGCTCATATGAAACATTTGATAAAAAAAAACAAAAACAAATCAGTGACATTTTACATAAGATAGTATGGACAGGGTATGGATTAAGAGCACTTAATCACTCGAAGCTGCATAAATCAGAATTAAAAGACAAAATTAAACTTTACCCAACTCACATAACACCTTTTACCGGAGTGGTTCTGTTGAAATAACAACTGATGACTTGCACTTTTTAATATCTTTGAAATATGTCCAATTTAGGTGGATTCACTGTCACTCCTGTTTCTGTGTTTGTGAAACCAGTTTACTCACTCAAAGATATGCATATTGATTATTATTACCATTGATTATTGATACAATAATCAATTCTTATTGATTATTATGAATTACTACCATTCATCTAATATTACCATTATATGATGAATTTTAAAAAAATATCCTACTTACCCTTTATCTTGAAAGAGAATGAAGATTGAATGACAAACAAATAAAAAAAAAAAAAACATTCTAAAACCATTGGTTAATCGATATTATTCAGTGAAAATCTTGACTACTGGCCAGGGCTGCTGAAAGATCAGAATTATTCTGGGGGCACACAACCATTTTTAAATATTTTTATTTTATTTTATTTTATTTTTATGTATAGGGCCATTACAGTTAGGGAGCCCTATTTACTGTACAGTACTGCAACAGCACTAGTTCTCCTTGAGAGAAATAACAGTATCCAATACTGAACTTTCTTTCGAGTAAAATCGTTTCAGTAAACTGTTTGATCCAGTCACAAAAAAATAATTAATAATAATAATAATAATTTATTAACAAATTAGACTGATCTATTGGTTTCAATTCACTGACCCACTGATCCATCTGTAATAATTAGTAAACAGTTAACTTAAAGGGACAATAAGTAACTTTTTAGGTATTTTATTATCTAAAATCAATATTTTTATTCATAAATATGCCCTCAATGGTGTACAAATACCTATGCCAATGTTTAAACTAATCCTTGTAAATGAAGAATTTATTATCTTTATATACATGGGATGGGTAGGTTGACGGAGGCTTCCATGTAGTTCCGCCATCTTGCAAAACTATAATAGCAGAGAGGGACAAAAAGTACTAAGCCTACGCGTTTCCACAGCGCGTTTTCGGTCAGAGCCAGAAACGCAGGTGCAGAGCAGTGAGAGGCGCTTGAAACTGCACCGGCAAGTTTAAAAGTCTGGATTGCATTCTTATTATGGACCATACATATGCCGCGCCACAGGAGAAAAAAACATCGTCGCCAAAACAGTCAAAAATAGAACGTAAAAGGAAACGTGACCGTAGATTACAGAAAACAAGAGTTAATGTCGGGGAAGTTTTTCTAGGTGGAAAGAGCTAATGCTTGATAAAGATTTCAAAAGAGACGCTGAAGTGGCCAGTTTTCTTCTCGACAGGTAAGTCAGTGTTACAGTCTATATTATAATATTTTTTTTTTATATCTAACAATGCATATAATTCAGAAAATATAACGAATAAATTAGACATAACTACTAATTACAATATTTCATGTTTTCCACAGTCAGTAATTCATACTGTAATTCGTTTGTTAGTTGTCATGTTGCAGTTTGTTTGAAATAACACACCTGTTCACCTGAAGGAAAACTCGACGAAGTGCTATTAGAATACATCCCGTCAAAGCTTTTTGGTACATATCGCCTACCGTAGATGCAATGCGCATTTGAAAAAGCGAGGCGCTGGAGAGCAAAATTAGTTTGAATGCAAAATACAATTTCACCACAAGATGGGAGTAATTCCTACTCAGTGTCCCTTTAAAAGGGGTCAAAAGAACATTATTTTTTGTATTTGGTGTAATTAAATGTGTTTAAGATAAAAAAATAAAAAAAATCCACATACTGTACATTATTGTCTCTCCTCTGTGCCCCACCTACTGAAACACATAGATTTGTACAAGGCTCATTGTTCTGAAAAGCGAGGTGTGCTCTGATTGGCCAGCTATCCAGTGCGTCGTTATTGGCCGAATACCTCAAGTGTGTGACAGAAATATTATGCCCCTTATTTCCCACTTCTATCTCATCCGTTTAACATATTGTGATGCCCTGTCTGGCCAGAGCGATGAGACATAAACATAAATATATAAATGTGATATAAAAATGATTTCTTGTAGTGTCCTCTTTTGGAAGGCGAAACAAAATAGTTATGCTCTCTCAGTGAAAAAGCATCACACACTGCCACCTTGAGTGAGCGGAGGCTGGAGGCCTAGAATGAGAGTGAGCGGAGGCCGGCTTGAATGAGCATAAGTGAGCTGGCTGGAGAACGGTGCGGCCGGCACATTCTATGAAGGAAGCCTAAACCAGATATTTTCTGAAAAGTTTTATCTCAGTTCTGGTTGGTTGATTGGAATGTTGTTCCATGTTGTACTTGGTGAAATCACACTCGCCACAGGGTGAGCACCCTTGCTGGCCTCACTAACACCCCTTCTTCAGCAACCTATTTTCCAAGAAGGTCTCCTATCCAGAGTCTTGGGCTACAGGGTGATATTATGAATTTGTTTATTATAACCACACAGCTTTTTGATTCATTAGGTGTGAATTGATGGACTGGAATCATGTGGGTTACTTATGGATTATTGCGATGATTTATCAGCTGTTTGAACTCTCATTCTGAGATTTTGTCACAGATGAATAAACAGTGCATACTGTACCCAAATTGCAGACAATTACAGACAATTTCACCTAAAAAGTTGTGATAGTAAAGACAAGGTTTTTTTATATATATATTCATCAGCTACCTATGGTAAACTGTAAGCGGTAAACTTTTCAGAACATAAATGCAGTTCAAATTCGTTTGGGCTTGAAATTTGATCAGCAAGTCTTGCATGCATTCATGTGGAAATTATCAGCTAATGGGTTACTTTCCAAAAAAAAAAGATTTATGTAATGTGACACCCATCTTTGTGTTTAACTATGTTGTAGTTTTTCTCCGATTGTTTTATTAAACACTGAGAGCACCTGGCTGCTGGAACAACAGTTTGTTGACTAACAGGGTGGGGGACTAACGCATCAGATTTCACAAACTAGTGTCCTGGATGGCAAAAGTTTGTGTTTACAATTGTGTGTAATTAATGCTTCCATTCTGCAAAAAAAAAAAAAAAAAGAAAAAAAAAAAAAAAAAAAAAAAAGGTTTTCTGTATTCTTCTGAAATGCCTGGTCCTCGGTTGATTCATTGCGTCCGTATGCACAGATGTGTTGAAATGTAAGAAGAAAGCAGAAACATCACTTCCCATAAGCCACAACGACTGGCTTTGCCAGGGTGTGGCTCAACGACACATCGTAGTGAAGTTGAATCCTCTTACTACCGTATTTCATTCCTCGTCCCTGCTGCTGTTTCGGTCTGTACTGCAGTCCTCTGCTCCTAAATTAAAACCCTTCTCTCGGTAAGTAAATGAACACGGCACTTAAATACCAATGCGTAAACATTTCTTACTTATATTTCTATAGAGTAGTTTACACAGGTATGAACCTGTCTAAAAATCGTTCAAACATTTTTTTCCCTATCTCAGTACTTGATAAACTATGCTTTTTATCATTTTAAACTCACATGCTTTATATTCACTTTAATGTTTATTAATCCGCTGTTATTTTGTGTTTTTTGTTGTTGTTGTTTGTTTGTTTTTTAACTTGAAGTAGCCTATTACGTGAATCTCAAAGATGGTAAGTTATTTGTTTATTGCTGTAATAAAAGTCTATCATCATTTTAGCATGCATTAAGTTTTAACACGTCTTTATTTTTCCTATATTAGATTTTCTATGGAGAATAATAGTAGCCTATATGTTACATTTTCGACAGTTATGTGTCGACGCCCATATAGCTGCGTAGAAAAAAAAAACCTGCTTAAAGGGGCTCAGGAGGCATAAAAGTCCATTTACTCGTTTCGCTGTCAAAACTTAATACAGAATGAAACGATCCTTCTTTATTAGCTAACAATATATGCGCCACGTTTCTGGAAACAATGGTACTTTTATATATAAATATGTTTTATGGTCTACAACTAGCCTAAAGAGAGAGTTCACAAACCAGCGCAAATGTTAGAAAGAAACAAAATAGTTAAATGAGAGCAACGATGACTCATTCGCGTGGGTTAAACGACAAAAAGGGCGTTCCCGTCTGTCCCCCTTTCAGTTTCTGCACTTTTGTATCCTCTCTTCCTAACTCCTCTACTTCACCCTGGCTCCGCTGAGTTAACTGATGGATTGTTTCCGCGAACGTGGCGGATAATAATAATATTTAATAAAGGGCAAGTCAGTAATGTGATGTTTTGGTACTACTATCAGACGTGTCAATACATAGAAACCCGTGCATTAAAACCCGACTTTTTTTTAAATCACTGTTTATTCTAGAGCAGGGGCGTTAAACGCAGTTCCTGGAGGGCCACATCGCTTTACAGTTTAGTTCCAACCCTGCTCCACCACACATAGCCTAACATGATGTACTTTTCAAATAACCCTTGAAGGACTGGATTAGCTGGATCAGAAGTATTTTTTTTTTTTTTTAGCTGTTTATACCAGGGAGACTGGAAAACGTTTAGACACTTGTTGCTGTAGGTAAATTGTTATTGCTTTCATTTCCATATATTTGGATATGTCAAATATGTTTGTTCATTCTATTGTTTGGAGAGAGTCTGAGTAACATGACTCCAGCTGGCAGCTCACTGAGCCTCGAGGAGTATAGGTCAAAAAAGTTACTGTATGGAAGTAATTGGAGAAATCTGCACAACATGTTAAGATAGGCTATTCAGCTATAATGTGGTGCAATTTCTTGCTTCTGTTTTGTCAAATGATTGATATAAATTAGCATTCACTTCAGCTTTATCTAGTGAATTGTCATCACAGCCAGATTTGCAAAATGATCTGAATCATAATTAGCTTATTTTGTGTAAAATTTCAATTTAACATTTTGTATGTTGCATTATGCAAAAGCGGGAATCTGTTCTGTTTGGAGCTAGATTATGAATGGATGGCTGCAGATAACCAGTAATTCAACACATTCCTGTTGCTGAGAAATTAACTTGAGCAATATATCTCCTATCCCAAACAACAGAATGTCATTTAGTTTATCTAATAAAAAAGCTGTGAGAAGTAATTTAATTAGTCTGTATGGCAGACTGCATCTGATTTAGAGCATCAAGTTTATACACAATAGACATGTTCACTGCTTATTGGACAGTTTCTAGGGACTTAACAGCTTCTGACCTTTGACCTTATATAATAGCCTTGGCACATATGCCCTAAATAAGTTCCTAAATTTGAGTGGACAGTAGTATCTCTTTTAAAAAATAGGATGCAGATAGTAAGTAAATATGAACAATACTTAATGTGTTAAATAATTTTTATATGTGGTGTTGTATGAATTGTATTGTATGTCCACATCAAATTCTGGTATCATCCCCCACCTTCCTAAAACACATGCTAGAGAAGATTTGAGGTAGTTGCTCATAGTTTCCATGTGGAAAACTACCACTTGTAAAAGTTAAATGCTCATCTTCTTAAAGAGTCAGAACACTGGCTGCAGAGTAAATGGGAGTGTGGTTGTGACTCATAGATGCATTACTTTTGTTCCAAAAGTTAAATATATACATACCATAAAAAGAGAACATGAAACTAACACTTGATTATTTAAATTAGGCTGGCAGAGGCACAGTGAAGCCCCACAGTGGATTCAATGCTAATAATGATGCTGAAGTTCTCTACAAGGCCATGAAAGGAATCGGTGAGTTTGACAAACATAATAAATGTTAATTTTAACACATTATTTATCTGTAGACCTTCAAATCCATGTCTATAATTCAACAAAACAGTATTATATCAATAGAACATCCCAGTTATGTATAGTAACTCTGGTTCCCTGAAGGGGGGAATGGAGACGTCACGTCGGATGTCAGACGAATTGGGATATTGCTTAAATAGACCAATCTACTTATAGTGTAAACTAAACGAACCAATGGACATTGGCATGCAGTTATTGCATGCAGCTGCCACTGATCACAGCGTGAGTATAAAAAAGGAAGCAGGTGCACTGCATATCCACCTATGGGGCTCTTGCGTACCCCCTCGCTGCACCACCATCGAGAGTGATGAGGGAGGACGGGCCACTAGGGTGGTTTCTGACAGTGAAAGGTGCCGTCCATGAGCCAGTGAGCTCATCATGCACCTCTGGGAAGAAAGGCACTGGGATAGGGTCCTGAGAACTAGCATGAGCCACACAGAGATGCCAGTTGTCCAACCTCAAGGGTTCAGGAGGCGGTGGAATTTTCCACTCAAGTTTTTTTTTTTTTCACTCGTTGTGGAAACATAGTCATCATTTCTGGATCCGAATATGGCACTGCTGGCAGCTCTGGGGATCTGGGGATCTGGGGATATTCCTCCCCCAAAAAAAGTCTGGCTCACCCTCTGATGGAGTGATCGACATCCAATCGTCAGTGGGAGTAGTGGTTTCGAAGCAATTCCTCACCATCTGGAAGACCAGTCCAGATGGTGACAGAAATAGGGCGCCCCCAGCTGCCTCCAGAGGGAACCTCAGATCTAGTCATCGGCTTGGGCACTCTGCCCCATTGCAGGAAACTGAGTCTGGTCCACAACTCCGAGATCTGTGATCAGCGGCAGCTGGATGCAATAATGCAATAATTTGCATTGGCTCATTTAGTTTACACTCAAAATAGATTGGTCTATCTAAGCGAAATCCAAATTTGTTGGTCATCCGACATTATGGCAAGAGTGACCAACTGAAAAGGGAGCCAGTATTACTGCAATTTAGATTAAATCTATGATGCTGTAGAATATCAGAAATCTTAAACATTTTGTGTGACTAATTTATTATTATTAGGATAATTGAGGCTGCATCGATGCATTTGTATTTAGACATTAATTACTCATATTTGCTTGTTTAATCAGTGTAATTCTTATGAATGAATAAACCCAAAATATTGCATCTGGGTGTAGGAGATGGATATCGGTCTGCTCATTATATAATGGTCATCAACATTAATTCTTTTTTTTATTTTTTTTTATTTTTTTTACTCAGGCACTGATGAGGCTGCCATTCTCCAGCTGTTGACAGCACGCAGTAATGCACAGCGCCAAGAAATCAAAGCTGCATACAAAACCCTGCACGGAAAGGTAATGTCATCAGCATGACCTATGTACTTCTAACATTGTTTAATTTTAATTAATGCAGTACATTTAAAAGATGCATAAATTCCTTTTTTTTCTTTTCATTTCTGTTTAGGATTTGGTGGATAATTTGAAATCAGAGCTGGGTGGGAAGTTTGAGAGTCTGATAGTGGCTCTGATTATTCCTCCCATTAAGTATGATGTCACATGTCTGCGGGATGCTATTAAGGTACATACATATAACTATAGGGCTGTCAATCTTTTTTTTTTTTACAAAAAAAACCTACTGCTCACAATTGTTGTTTTATTTTTTATTTTTTTGTAAAAGTACTTGTAGTGAAATACACTTCAGATACAGATCAGTGTATATATGTACATTTGCATTTTGTCTTAGGGTGCAGGCACAGATGAGAAAGTGTTGGTTGAGATTTTGGCATCTAGGTCACCTAATGAAGTCAACCAGATCAAAAGTTTATACAAGCAAGGTAACTGTGTTCGTGTCAGTTGTTTACTATAAATCTTTGACTTTGTATTTTCACTCTTAGTTCTTTACCCTTGATGATGTATTTATATGTATTATAGAGCATAAGAATGACCTGGAGAAAGATGTGACTGGTGACACTGGAGGTCATTTCCAGAGGATGCTGGTTGTTTTGCTACAAGTATGTAGTTTATATACAATAAAAATGGAGAAAAATTATATATATATATATATACATATATATATATATATATATATATATATATACATATATATATATATATATATATATATATATATATATATATATATATATATATATATATACATATATATATATATACATATATATATACGTATATATATATGTATATATATATATATATGTATATATATATATATATATATATATATATGTATATATATATGTATATATATATATATATATATATATATATATATATATATATATATATGTGTATATATATATATATATATATATATATATATATATATATATATATATATATATATTATTTTTTTTTTTTTTATTTTATTTTTTTTTAATCAACAATGTGTGTGTGTATGTAAATAGTTCTTATAAAGTGAGACTGGCCATTTCAATCCACTGTAAATAGACCTAAGACCTAAGTAGTACTGTTCTTTCATTTGATATTATCTGATTTCTCTATAGGCCAGCAGACAGCAGGATATACAAGAAAACCTCATCCAAAGCGATGCCCAGGTAAGTTTGTATCTGTAAGTTCACATCAAGTCCAATGCAAAACAAATATTTGCAAATACTTGTTTAAACTAAAGTGGCCATGTTAAGTTGGATTTATAATTTTAATTCTCTGAAAAAAATTTTTGGATGTGGAATAAAGTTCATCATCTTTTGATGTAAAATGAGGTAAAATGCTGCTATCTAGACCTTGTTGCATGTAATATCAGTTTGTCAGTCTTTAAAAGTTTGTTTGTTTGTTTTGGGTGTAGGCTCTGTTTGCCGCAGGAGAACAGAAGTTTGGAACTGATGAAGGCCAGTTCATCACTATACTGGGAAACCGTAGCAATGCTCACCTCAGGAAAGGTTAGTGTGACACATGCATGTAGGTAATAAAATGAGTAGTTTTATTTTATATATTAATTTATTTTCTGTTAATGGTTTCTCCGCAGTGTTTGAGGAGTATAGGAAGCTCTCAGGGTTTGAAATAGAGGAGAGCATCCAGAGAGAGACATCAGGAACCCTACAAGAAGTACTGCTGGCTGTGGGTAAGAAATACACAAACATATACACACCTCTGTCAATCAAAAATGGTTAATTTTTCAATCAAGTGCAAAATATAATTATTTTATAATTTTATTATAGAGAGAAAATTTTAAAAAGGGGTAGGGGTAGGGACTAAATGGCCAAAATGGAGGAAATGTTTATTTATTTTTTTAATACTACTAATAATTGAAGAATCAGCCGTTTGCAGCACACATAGTCATGTGTTTTCTCTGTGTGTCTGTTTTGTCTCTTAACACACTCTTTTCTCTGCCTCCTCAGTGAAGTGTGCTCGCAGTGTGCCAGGTTATTTTGCCGATAGCCTTTACAGTGCCATGAAGGTGAATCTATGTTTTAATATTTATGAACAATAAATATCTTTTTTTTATTATATTTTTGATTAGAAGATATTCTGAACCAAAAAAGAGAATAAAATTTGTTTATGGTTTAAAAACAACTTTTTAAAAATTATTTTAGTTTTTAAAGCTGCAGTCCGTAAGTTTTGCCTCTTTGTTGCCATCGCTGTTTGAAAACCTGCAATTGCAGCTGTTTGTGAAATTATCTTCCTTGCATTGGTTGTGAGCAGGTGTCGTGTCTTTTGACCCCACCTGCCAAATTATTACCCATCTCTTTAAAATCGGTATTTGATTGCGATTCACCTGAATTCACCCGCTATCTTTGATCTAAACCTGAACCCCTTTGATCTAAATTATGTACTTGAAGTAACCCCTGAGATTTTAAATAAATATTTCAATTATTTAATGGCAGTTTCATGTTTTACTTTAAAAATAATTTGTATCATATGTAGTAGTATTTACATAGCTATTGTTATTACACTAAACAAATAAAAATAATAATATTACTGTAATTGACAATATAGTTAAGTTTTTTTTCCACAATATTTTTTTAATACAGGGTTTCCGAAAAATAATTATTTTTATACCTTTAAGATTTTACATTTGCATCACATTTGTATAAACCTGTAAAACCTCTTTGCAAAAATGTAAACAAAAAAAAACGTTTTAATTAATTTGTTAATGGTGATAACTCGTAGGCATATCTTGTACAACTCACAAACCCCTTACAATTCCCTCGCGGGAAACTCTGGCCTGTGTGTGGCAGTCAATCATCACAACGGTGTTGATATTTACTGTATTTCGCAATCACAGATTCTAGCCTAAGTCTTTGAATATATGACCCAATTCACCATATATTGTCATCAGAACAAGTAAGTACTGTATTTTCCGGACTATAAGTCGCACTGTTTTTCATAGTTTGGCTGGTCCTGTGACTTATAGTCAGGTGCGACTTATTTATCAAAATTAATTTGACATGAACCAACAGAAATGAACTAAGAGAAATGAATCAAGAGAAAACATTACCGTCTACAGCCACGAGAGGGCCCTCTATGCTGCTCAGTGCTACTGTTGCCTACACTGAGCAGCATAGAGCGCCCTCTCATGGCTGTATACATTAATGTTTTCTCTTGGTTCTTGGGTCTAAATAAATGTGACTTATAGTCCAGTGCAACTTATATATGTTTTTTTTCCTCATCATGACATATTTTTGGACTGATTCGACTTATACTCGGGTGCGATTTATAGTCCGAAAAATACGGTAGCAAGTCTGCTACATTTGTTCTGACCAATTGAGGTAAAAAAAGGATTAAAATAAATCACGCTAGCAATTGTGATTTTAATCTAAAGATCGGTTAGCTCAATATCACCAACATTAGTCACTTATATCATCAAACCATGCAAATTATTATTAATGTTATACTTTATTCTCAAATGTGTTGCATAAACACATAATCCTTTCTGCATTACAATCCGCCATCAAAATGATTAATTTAATTATTCTAGGTGCTGTGAGGAAAAGGCTATAAATGATCCACCACCTGCATGATCTTCACATGTGAGACAGCCTAATAGCTGGGACAATTTCTTTACTGACATGATGTAATGACCCGGCAACATTCTTGAATTTCCCTTGAAAACCCCTACCACTCAAATTAGAAAACATTCTTGTAAGCTAACCGCTGTGAATTGGGCTAAAAGTAAGGCGATAGTTTTTAACACTGACTGGTTATTTACTTGCTCAAATATTTATTTCGGGGACTTCAAAAAAAAGTTACAGGCTGCAGCTTTAACTATAATATTAACCCTTACCTGCATTAATTTCACTTGCATCCTGCAGGGGGCAGGCACTGATGACAAGACATTGATTAGGATCATGGTTTCCCGCAGTGAGGTGGACATGTTGGATATTCGTGCTGAATTCCGCAAGAGGTTTGCTACCTCTCTGCACAAAATGATTCAGGTATACTCATGCATACAGGTGTTAGTATTTAGCAATCAATGCCTTATAAATTGTATTCTTTATCCACAACACTGAAACTGAATCTTCTCTCATCTTTCCCATAAATCTCTTTCCGTTACCGCAGGGTGATACTTCAGGTGACTACCGTAAAACCCTGCTGCTGCTGTGTGGAGGGGATGATGCATAAACCCTGCCACCTTCTCTGCCTGGGTCGGATCCCATGACTCCCATCTCTGGGGCAGGTCTATGGGACGAGGGCCTAGTGAAACCAATTCAGGACAAATTACAAAAACATGATATTCCAAATCAAAAGAGGGATCTCTTGTCGAACTGTGAAGATGCTCTGCATAGCACAGAATTACTTCAAATAAGCAATGAGCAAATTCTGGCATTTATATTTTATTAAATGTTTAATTGATTTAGAGAGGAAAAATACTTTAGTATAAACTTCAAAAATATGAGACACCTTCTCTTTTCCATATTTAAAGACATAATATCTTCTGCAGTCTATCATGGAAAAAATACAGTTTTACTCATTTCTTTTTAAAGATGGAATCTCAAGCCTTATGAAGTTTCAAAAAATATACATTAAGATCAAAGACTTGTTGTACTCAATGAAGCAATATTTTATATGCATCCCATTTTTTTTTTACTTATTTAATGTTTGTATACTTACTATCTTCCTTGACAATTCAGTGTATTGCAATTTAATATAATAACCAGCCTCTTAATTGCATCGTTAGCAAGTTTATTTCACTGTTGGTCTGAGTATGTTTTAAACTAGATTTGTGGTAGTTAATGAAGGTTAATTCTTCATACTCTTAATACTCAAAAGTTAAACATATTGCCCATGATTGGCACATTGATGTATAATTATACCCTGCAAATATTTGTACTCTTAAAGCTTATTAATATTCATTAAATGAGTAGTTCACTTTCAGAATTAAAATTTACTCACCCGCCCACTTTTCCCAAACCTGTTTGAGTTTCTGTCTTCTGTTGAACACAAAAGAAGAAATTTTGAAAATGTTGGGATCTGAACAGTTGATGAACACCATTGACTTCCATGGAAAAAAAAAATTCCTACTATGGAAGTCAATAGTGCTCATCAACTATTCGGTTCCCAACGTTTTTCAAAATATATTTTGTGTTTAACAGAAGGAAGAAACTCAGGTTTTCTTTAGAAGAAAGAAATACAGGTTTGGAACAAGTGTGTGGTGAGTGAATGAAGACAGAATTTTCTTTCTGAAAGTGGACTACTCCTTTAAAAACTGAAGAATAAGGTGCTACTTACTAAAATGTTTTAATATTTCATTGCCATAATGTTCACAATAAACTAATGAAATAAAAGCAGATAGTCTCCTGTGTGACTGATGACATCATGACAACTGGGCTGTTTTGTGCATTGTAAAGAAATGTACCCTTTTTGCATAATTTTGCTCACCAAATGTACACACTATCAGAACGGATTTATTCAGAGTCAGTGTAGCATCAAGTCAGTGTTGATATCCTTGTGGGCAGTGTGCCGACATACAGCACCGTTGCGTTACAGGCGTCCTGAGTTTGAATCCTGGCTCGAGAACCTTTCCTGATCCACTCTTTAAGTTCTTTAGTTGCTGTAAGTTCAAATAGACAAAAAAATATATATAATTTCATATTGTTGGACATTGGTGGATAATTAAATTGTGATAATGAAAATACATGTACTTGACTTTTCAGTGCACTGCAGGTCAGTACTGGCCAAAGGGAGGCGCTGTAGTAAAAAAATGAACTAAAAGAGCAGAAGGAGGGCATCAAATGGCCTACTGTGAAATAATTAATGAAACAGGTGATTAATGCTTATACCTGTTTGTGATTTCATCACATGTAGTTTGTTAATGTATTGTTGAAATATGCTCTAATAATGGTCCTACTGTTTGGTGAAGTAAGGTTTCAGGACTGAAATACTTGGACCACAGCTTTAGGACCCTAGTTTTTTTTTGTGACAGCCACACAAAGGAACAGTGAATGTTTAATCCAGCCCACCAAACAATACACAGCCTGATGAGAATGAATGAAAGCGAGGAAGCATTACTGTCGTGATAAATTAAGCTTGTATGTTGACAGTTTTAATGTAATGACACAATATATGTGTCATGAATACATTTAAATTCAGTATTTGTGTAAACTTTGCAGATGATGCATCTGTTAGTTTGTGGAAAGGTAACCCCCTCATTAAGGAAACTGTATGACTTTGATCTCTTCTTCCGGCAACCCAGGTGCAACAGTAGTCATGTAAGAACATGATCTTTGAAAGGAAGAGATATTCTACAGGTGAACACACACACATTCACAAATATGTGTGTGCAAAGAATCTGCTCGCTTCCAGTGAATACCTGGGTCTGTTTTAGCTGCAACTTGAATAGACTTGAACCTTCCCTTCCCTTCACACACACACCCACACACTAATGTCTGAACTATATTTGATACTATGAGAGGTGCACTGTGTTCCTGTCTAACTCTTCTTTTGGCTTAAAGCCATTATAGAGTTTATCTCAGTATGTTAAATGAGTTCATATATTAGCTACAGCTTTAAGATTCACCTCTATTCCTCTCAATTTCATTTCAGCCTAAATGTTGTGTGTGCAGCAATATTTTAAGGTTTTGAGTATTGAATTTTAAATTCATGGTCTCCCATTTAGTGCAATATAAAAATGTCTTCCTTGTTCTTCCTTGTGTGGAGGACATACACACTACTGACTTACTTTATACTGTAAGTTGCTTTGATGAAATTCATACAAGTCGGATCATTTACATTTTTAACTTTGTTTTTTTGGTGTGATTTTGAATCCAGTCCTCAATGGGTTGATGATTTTATTTTCAACAAATTACACAGTGTATGTAAGTAAAGATTTCCAACTTATATTATTTAACATAATATTCATATTATTTTGTATTATAGCTAATAACTTATATATATATATAATATTTAATTGAGATTCAGTGTGTGATTTGAGTGTTCCCTCATTTTTTAGCACTGTATATATGTGTGTGTGTGTGTGTGTGTGTGTGTGTGTGTGTGTTTAAACTCACACTACTGTTCAAAAGTTTGGGAGATTTATACTTTTGTTTGGCGAAGACACATTGAATTGATCCAACTTGACAATAATGAGCACAAACATTTCCAACATTGATAATAATAAGAAATGTTCCTTGAGCACTAAATCAGTATGATTTCTGAAGAATCATATAACAGTAAAGACCTGAGTAATAACAGGAATAAAATACATGTTAAAATATGTTCAAATAGAATTCAGGTATTGTCAGTTTTCATTATATATTACATAATAATATTACAAATATTACTGACAGAGAGATATTACAAGATATATTAAAATAAGCATTTTCCAAATAGCAAGGTCCAATAACCTGGTCTTGATGCATGAACACCTGATCTTAAACTTTGACTGTTTACTGTGTTGACATTAAGTGTGTGTTGAAATGAAATGTGGTGTGATCACACAAACTGTTAAGTCTAAATTGCACAATATAAATCTTGTTTTGGTTGTGTTTAGGAAAGATAGACTGAAGAACAGCAGTAACTGTTATCAGAGTTTCTTATTGGCCATGAGCATGATATGATACACAGTATCGGCCAGTCAATAATGTGTTCACATGTTCTTGTGGATGTGTGGGCAAATTGTAATAAATAATAAAGATTTATTTCTACTTAAAATCATTCTAACAAGTAGTGGTAATCATAAGCACTTTGTTAATTTGATGTCAGCATAATTCCTCATGTTATTCCAAAAATTCTGGGGGGAACTATTCCTTTAAGAATGAAATGTCACATATAGGAAGTAAACCTCTACAAGATGTATGTATGTGCTTTCCACTGATCCTCTTTCAGTCCAGTGCTGTAAACCTGTGTTGTTTACGCTTCCTGCTCACCATGTGCACATCTGCACCATATGCTGTATTACACACGTTCACACATGCTAGACCACCTTAAAGATTTATCACACAATAGACATGTATGTTCAGCTTTTGTGAGTGCCCATGGGAAACTAAAATGAAAAAAAAAAAGTATTCTTGCAGAAGGAAATGTCATGGACAGTCATGTGACAGAGCAATTATTTGGCCTTTAGGTGAAAAGAATGAGCTTCATTATGGTTTTAGTTATATAATGTTGAGTTTTCCACACTTCAGTGGGAATGTAATATTTCATGAGATGTTTCGTAGAACAGGAAAGGTGTGTGTGTGTGCGCGCGTGTGTGTGTGTGCACAACATCTGGTGCACCTTGCATATTAAACTTCACAGTGTGTGCTTTTCTTTTCATCAGTTTCACATCCAGTCAGTCTTTGGAAATGTGCCTATGGGCCCTATTTTAACGATCTGAAACGCAAGTGTCAAAGCGCGAAGCGCAAGTAACTTTGTGGGCGGGTCTCGGCGCTGTTGCTATTTTCCCGGCGGGATAAATGGCTCTTGCGCCCGGCGCAAATCTAAAATGGGTTGGTCTGAAGTAGCTTCATTATTCATAGGTGTGGTTTGGGCGTAACGTGAAATAAACCAATCAGAGCGTCATCCAAAATTCCCTTTAAAAGCAGGTGCGCAAGTTCCATAATATGGATTGCTATTATTATGGCGTATTTACCAGGCGCACGCCAGGAGCGGTTCACAGCCGAGGAGACTGATGTTCTTGTAAGAGCAGTGAAAGACAGAGAAGTTGTGTTGTATGGGGATGGGAGAATAGCCTCGGTTAAACAGGCGTGGGAGGAAATAGCCACAATTTGTCAGATGTCCTTATATACACATGTCTTGCCACTATTTGGCCAACAGGTCTGATCCTTAATTAGCCTATTAAAATTAGCCTGAATAATTTGTAAGCTAGATTTATGCCTATTTTTTCACATCTTCGTGGCACACCACAATGATTTCCGTCATCTCACGTGTTAATATTTTTTAGTGTAACAATTTATGATTTGCAACTGTTGCATCTGTGTAGATTACATGAGCAAAGTGTATGCACGTTGTGCACGCTATACATTATGGTCAAGCATGCGCCCTTAAAATAGCATAATGAACAACGCGCAACGCGCCACTGACTTTAGACTAGGTTTTTTCTGGTCAGTGGCGCAATTGTTTAATGGAACAGCAAAATAGCACCAGGGATTGTTTGCGCCGGAACACGCCTCCTTTTTTGCGCTGAACCGCCCAGGGAGCGCAAGTTCATTCACTAGTTTAGCGACGTGCCTCTGTGGAGGGAAAAGCGCGCTTTGCGCGGGTGCAAAATAGGAATGACACATGCGTCGGTGTACAAAGTCAATTGCGCTGGGTGCAAGATAGGGCCCTATATGTGTTTTAAAGCTTTGGCTATTGATTAGGGTGGATTGTTTCAGTTTTTCGTATGATTTCTTTTTTTATATCTAAAGGGACAAGATTTTTTAGAATAAAGGTACCTTTCTAAAATCTGCATTTTTAGAAATCATATTTGAAAAGAAAGAATAATATAGCCTACCATTTTTACACTAGTGCACTACAGCTATATGTGATAAGCCTGTGGTTGGGTGAAAATATTTTCCTGACTGGGTGAAGTTTTTCTAAATGTAATTAAAGAATATCTTTAATCTCCTCTGAAAGTAACACAAAAGATTACATATTAACAATAGATGGGGAACCAAATTATGAATAAACAGTGACAAAGTATCTCCAAAAACAAATGCACACACATTACAAACCCTTGCCCTTTTCACCCCAAAGGATGATTTGTCACGTGTTGAAATTATGCCATTTAAATGGAATATAATCATTACCTCACAACTCATGGTCACATGATTATTATCAAGGTTCCATTTGAGAACATACTTTATATTGAAACCCCTAAAATAAATTTAATTCGCACTTTTATATTTCATCATCTGTGTATTTCATTATTTTATTTTAGAAATACAAGAAACATGTAAAACTGTATGCTATTAGATTTTGTTTCAAGCACTTTATTCTATATATAAGCTGTTATCCTCATGAGGACCAAAAAAGTGTTTAAATTTACTGGTATTATACTTGTGGGGGAATTTGGTCCTCATAATGTTGGAAATAACAGGTACACACACACACACACACACACAACACACACACACACATTCCCTCATAGGCTATGCCAAGAATGCTGTTACAAGGGCAAAGTATCAATGACGATTTCCAGCTTCTCAGATTACTTAAATCAACACACACACACACACACACTTCCAAGTTTTATGGGGACTCTCCATAGGTGTTATTGTTTTTATATATGCAAACTATATTTTCTATCCCTTTACCTTAACCCTAAACCTAACTTTCTGCATTTTTAGAGAGAGAGAGAGAGAGAGAGAGAGAGAGAGAGACCTGTTTGAAATCTGTGGTAACCATGTCTCTTCTGCTGCTCCACAGATAATGAAATATAAATATTATTATCTGACAACATCTTCAAAAGCTTATCATGAACAGAGAGTTTGTTATGGTTAAAATGTGGATGTTTATCACTTGTTAAGGCTGATTATATGTTTGTGTGATTTTTACTATATTATATCATTTGAAAGTTCCCAAATGAAAATCAAAATAAAAATGCTTTTTTTTTTTTTTTTTTTTTTATATATATATATATCAGCATAAAAAATAAAAATTTAAATTAAAATAAAAAAACAAGCTTGTAGTAAGTGTCATCATTAAAAACTGTAAATGTGTCAAGAATAAATTTAGTGGTCAAGGCAAAAGTACAGGTGGTGGGAACAAGCGCATCTTGACCCACCTTCTCAGCTGTCAGAATCAGTACAGTACATTTTTGTGTTTACAATAACAAAAACGCGATGTTTTACACATTTATCAGTAGTAGCCTGTAACAGTGCCCACAAACGCATACATACACGTCGAGAGCGCGCGCGTTTAGCAGTCTCCGCTCTGGATTACAGTGAAGAGAAACGTGCAGAGACTCGCCCAGGAATCTCCGCACTTCTCTTTAGCTACCTCGCTGTGGTCAGTGCGCCCCGTGCACTTTAACTTAGTGTCCGGAGGCGTTGTGTTCGTGGCTGTAGGCGTCTTCTCTGTCTTCGGGGGTTTAGCTTGTGACGTTTCGGAGAGTTTGAAATGCGCATCCAGAGGCGCGCGCTTGCACATGCCCGCTCGGATCAATGCGCGCGGATCCGCGCAAAGTTTCTTCTGTTTTTTAACTGATCTTGCGATCTGTTTCCAATAGCCCTCGGGATTAGACCTATATTCGGTGCACCTCAAGGGCTTGCCAGTATATTTACAGGTGAATCCATCCCCGTTTCCAGGCTTGCATGTAACAGTCATGGTGTACTTGTCCTCTCCGCGTGCCACCCACGAACACTGCGCCTTGTCCTTGGTTGTGAACTTTCCTTTTTGTATGGAAATGTTATTATCACCTCTGCTTTCCGCAGTGAAGATCAGCTGTGAAAGACACGCTAGGAAAAGCAGGAGCACGAGAGTCCCACGGAGATACATTTCCTTCAGTGACGCAACGATCTAAGAAATATTAATTATGAGATTAACCACGATATTATGTCATTTCTTTCATTTTGAAAAGATATGAGGCTGGTAGTAAATCGGTTATATTTTTTATAAGGTAATAAAAAAAAAAAAAAAAAAAAAAAAAACTCAAATAGGACTTTGATTTACACCAAAAAGTTAATTGATCTTACCAAAACAGAGTTACGAGGACAGGTGTGTGATGAGATTACTTGACTAGTTTAGGTCGAAATGAACTCACTCGTAGTATTTTTGTCAAGGACACACCTACTTACAACAGGACGCTCAGATTCTTTCACATGAGAAAAGCCCTTTAACGAGCTCTTGCACACATGCAGGAATCCGCTAAGGGGGCTAAACTTAAAGAATTTCATAAATGTCATGTCGTTGGGTCTGGGTATTTTTTTATCCCTTGAGTTTAAGTAGCCTACCCCAGTTTTTGTATTTCTTTCTGTAACTGATTGATCATAGGCTTCATTGATCTGAGCTTATGCACCTCCGATTTTGAGTGAAACAAAAAGCTTTGATTGTGGATATAAGCAATGTTCACCATAATGTTGAATGAAAGAAGCCAAAATCAAATCCGATTTGTTAATATAGCTTAAAGACAATCCTCTCTGGATCAAACTGACCAGAACATAACATAAGGGTTATTAAAATATTAAAGTAGGTGTTGGTTCACGCTCAAAAACACTAAATTTCATCATAAATTGATTATGGGCCCAGAACCCCTAAAACTGAGAGCAAGGTATTGCAACTGTTAAACGGATACAAACATATTGCATTTGAATGTTTGCTAATAATTTACAATTATATGAACTACAATAACAAAAAAAACAGCAAATGATCATTGCAATTTGCCTGGAAATACAACACTTCAGTTCACAATTGTGGTAATAATTCTTTTGACATTTTTGGCAGATGAGGAGTCAGACAGATAGCAGCAGATGTAAAAGGGGGCAGCAAAAGAAACTCATTCTATCCAAAGTGTGTATGGTATTGTGTGTATGCTATTTATTTGGTCCCCTGGGGCCTCACAAGACCACAACCTGTTCCTGAATTCCATGTATGTAAGAGTCATTTTTAGGTATTCTCTATGGCTGCATATGCTTAAAACCATTATGCTTGTGTAATATGTCCTGGTATGTAAAAATGTTTTGTTAAAGGGTCATTGTGAGTATGCACTCATGTGGTAGAGGTGAGGGGTCCCATGTGATTGCGTCTTTGTGGCCTAATTCTGTAGCTTAACCGCCACTCTATGAAGCAATATGAATGCAACTCATTTAATAACACGTTAAGCCTTTTCCTCCCATAGAAAACCATAATAAGGCTTATTATGGCTATGTATATGGCTACGTGTTATTAAATGAGTTGCATTCATATTCAGGGCTCATCTGATTTTTTTGTACATAGTATACTTAATTAGTATAGTGCTTAGTGAGTTTTTTTTTTTTTTTAAATCACTGTCTTAGTACATTAAGCCACCTTAAGTGTTTTCTTATAATGGTTTTCTATGGGAGGAAAAAGCGTAATGTGTTATTAAACACGCTGAGATCATATTCAGGGCTCATCTGATTTTGTATATATAGTATGCTTTATTAGTATAATGTTTAGTGAGTTTGGTCTGATTATTCAACTGTCTTAGTACATTAATCCATGTTAAGCACTGTCTTATAACGGTTTTCTAAGGGAAAAGGCTTATTATACATGTTGAGATCATATTCAGGGCTCATCTGATTTTTTGTAGATAGTATACTTTATTAGTATGATGTTTAGTGAGTTTGGTCTGTCAATATCACTGTCTTAGTACATTAAGCCATTTTAAGCATTTTTCACGTTAAGCGTTTTAGAATGTCCCATTGATGAGTGTGATGGTTTTTATTGATACTGTGTATGTGTCTGATGGAGAAGCGCATGAGCTCATCTTGGAATTCCATCACAAAAGTTATTTGGTGCTTATTGATTTGGTGACCATTATTACAATATGACCAAATTTACAGGAAGGGCCTGGGCTGAGTTAGAGATTACAGGTTTTTGCTACTTTGCTTAGTTAAAAAATATATATTGTTGGACTAATAATATTTTGATTCAATATTTTCGCTGAAGAGGCTGTGGGGTACTTAAGGCAGAAAATATTGTGTAACACTGACATAGAGCATGAGTTGTGTCTGGAGGGTGTGTTTGTGTTAGACAGGTGTGTCAGCTTCTAGCTGTGCTACATAGTCAAATCATAATATTTGGATTACAGGGATCTAAAGAGATTTGAGCTCTTTGTAATACAAATGCACTCGTCTTTCTTTTGGTTAAATGTTTGCTGAGAGCTTATGGAATATACTATTAAAAAAATAAGCTGTTTATAGATCATCATGACAGTAAGATATTTAGAAATTACAGTTTGTCTCTGCAGTTCTAGGGTTTAAGGTTTGGCTGATTAGCACAACCCAATTAGCCCCAGCTAGCAGGTGACTTAAAGGGACAGTCTACTTATCATTTTCTCCTGTCATTCCAAAATGTGTGTGTATCTTTCTTCTGTTGAATCAAGCTGAAAAAAAAGAAGAAGACAGAATGTTGATAACCAAACAGTTTTGGCTCCCCATTGACTTCCAGTGTATTTTTTTCAATGGGTACCAAAATGTTTGGTGCACAAGCGTTCTTCAAAATATCTTTTATGTTTCACAGAAAAAAGTAAGTCACACAGCTTAAGAACAATAAGAATGAGCATAATGACAGAAATTTCTTTTTTGCATAGACTTTCCCTTTAACTATGCTATGTGGCATTAAAAGTATCTTTCTCCATTGACTGACATTCAAATTAGCTGTGTATTCTGACTAAATATAAATTATATTTTTTTACAAGCAAATTTAAGTTGCTTATGTTTAATGATAGTCTAATAGATGTTTTACCAGTGTCCGATTCTATTTTGAGGGATTTTAAAATTACTGCCTTTTACAGGACCTCCTTTAAAAAAAAAATCATTAAATTCATATTTGTCTTGTAACCAGTTAATCTGAGTCTTTTTAAATGACATGTATCATTGCCCCCTAGTGGTGAGGATGTGCTCTGACATGTTGAGAGAAACAAAAATCATGCTTGTTTCAGTTGGGTTTGGAACTGCACTCCCTCCCCCATTTTGAATGATTTTTGTTTGTTAATATTTACTTGGAATCTTTGCTAATCAAATTATTCCAGCTCAGGATTTTTTTAGTTGTAAATTAACATGCAACTATAACATGGGATTAAGAGTATTCTGAGTTCTTGAGACCATTATTGTGAAAATGTTTTCTAACACAATGTTCTTATGTGCTTCACTGCATGTCTACTTCATTGCATTATCTACTTTAATATGAAAGCAAGAACAAAAAAAAAAGTTTAAAAACTGATTTTTATTCAGAAACAATACACAGAATTAAGAACTATGTTTTTTAGTAAACAACATATTACACATTTATTTATTTCATTCCTGTTGTCTCAGCATGTACACTGACTTGCACAGAAAAACACACAAAAGTACAGTCATAACAACATTTCTGCACACACACAAACACACACACACACACACACAAACACACACACAAACACATACACACACACACACACACAAAAAGCCATGGTCTCTGGAGAAAACACTTTGCCGGTGGTCAGACAAATCAAAATTTTCTGACACTATAGACCTACAAAGAGGAGAAAAGATTAAAATATGAGCAACAATGGATAGAAAAAATACACTTCTATAAGCAATTTTATTGGAGCTATTTTGGGACAATGCGGAGGTGTAACATAAATATCCTGTTGAAATTTGGAAGGTGCTGTGTGTGGGTGTAAAGCAGCGGTTGATGATTCATTAAGTCAGCTTTCTGTTTGCTTTCCACTGCATACATCACAACTTTTCATGCTAAAAAGCTTCTGAATTACATTCTTTCATGTGCTGAATACACACTGCTAGTCTTGTACTAGTCCTCAAGCCAAAGTTAACAATTACAGCCAGCAGTTGGTTTTACGTAAAATACTACCTGCAGTTTGTACATCAGAGTAGCTAGTTTGTTTACACTAGTTAGTAGATCTTTCTTGCACAAGAGTTAGTTTCCACAAACACTGACTAGATTTATTAAAAAATGATGTGCTTACCAGAGGTTGTGATTAATTAATTTTGGAACCAGCTAATGAAGTATGCGCAGACGCCCTGCAGACTCTTCCAGCAGTATTCCTCTGCCATCTTGGTTGCTTGACTCTTGTCTGCCACAGTTGGTCTCGCTGTGATGGTCTTTACAGGTTTACGTGGTAGAACAGTCTTTGTAATGGCAGGCTTGACTGGTTTGGAGGCTGGTTTGGCTGGTTGCTGGGGTTTAGGCTGCTGCTTTGAGCTTGGAGGTTTGGTAGGGGCGATGCTGGGCTTGATCTGCTGCTGTTGCTTTTGCTGGTTTGAGGAAGCCTGGGTAGGTTTTGGGATGGAGATTTTGGGCCAAGAGGCATGGAACGCCATCTGGACCTCATCTGAGGCAGAGCGGCATATATTTGGCTTGTAGACCCGTGGTCCCTGGCAGGCGTTGTGAAGCTTCCTCATGTCCCACATGATCTGAGTAAAATAATGCCGAGGGTTGTTGCTATATGCTCTGCATAGGTTAGGTTTGCCCAAGAAATCGCACCAGTATGACTTGCCCTTGCTCTTGCAGGAGACACGCAGCTTGGTGAAGTTGGTCTTGCCGGAGATCACCATGGAGCAGCTATCTTTTGCTTTGGTGTTGAAACGAATGGGCTCATCCCAGATGCTTCCTTTCTGCGGCTGCTGCTGTTGGCTGTTTTGGGTGCTTTCGATGTGGTTGATGCTGTTCCCCTGGTTACTGCTGTTCTGAGCCTGAGCGTTAGTGGCCCGAATAAAACAGACCAGAAGGAAAGCAGCACTGCATACGGCTCTCATGATGGAGGTGTTGAAGGGACTCAGTGAAGGTGTTAGAGGTGCAGGCTGGCTTTATAAAGACAAGTCCTACAAAGGGGTCTTTGAGCAGGGCGGAGTGTATACATCCCTCCAGACTGGGGGGCCTCTAGTCTCCAGTCTGAAGCTGCCTGAAAGAACTAATTGTAGGAATATTAGGAGACGTGTGTGTTCTCATTTAGTCTAGATGGAACTGGAGTGCAAGTGATTTGGAGAGTACATCGCTTTGTAAGTGTGAAAAAAAGCACTGGTTAGTTTTGTCTGGCTTGGTATTTGCAACCTAATCTCACAGGAAAACATAATAAGGTGCCGATTTTGTATGAATTTGTACAAAATCACATGATGAAACGGTACAAAATAATAACGTACCATTCTTAGGAAAAAAGTATGAAGGTCCAACCCTAAACTTAATCATCGCTGGTGTGTGAGCAAATTGTATGAAAATGTTCAAATGAGATCATAGGAATAAATTCCATACAAATTAGCCACCAAAATGTAAAATAGTAACAAGCTGCTATGAGATTGTGTTGATCTTTGTGTAGATGGTTTTGTGGTTCGTTTTCCATAAATGTGTGTTGATGGATTGAGGTGAAGGACATGGGTGTGGTTACATTCATGGATATTCATGGTCTTCATTATATAATCATACATGCTAACATAAGCGGGCTATTGACTCTTGATGTGAAAGACGTTTTAGTTTTAGGAGAAGACACAAGGAGAGCAATTCACCTGGAACTCATTTATGTTTTGCCGACTTTACCGTCAACCAGTGAGGTTAACGTCTGGTTTACGTGAAGTACTACATGTACTGAAATTTAGAATAAAAGAGTGTATCGAAAGAAAAGTTTTGTGCAAATGTGTGTTGTTTTTAAGAATACTACCTTTAAGCATACTGCAAAACGTACCTTTCTGTACATTATTCTGCATGTGAGTGTTCTAACAACCTTGTAGTAACTTAAAGACAAAATGAAAATATGAAAAATGAACATAATTTGGGCTTCCGTATTTAGGAGACTTAAAGTGTAAAAACAGAAACAGCATTTAAAAAGGAAGCTTTTCTAAAGAGCTTTTGACAGTATGTAATACATTTAAGGGCTAACGAAAGCTCCACAATTGGGCCGTTGAATAACAAGGTAACAATAAAGAAAACTTTTATATATATTTTTATACATATATACACCACCACTCAAAACTTTGGGGTGTTTTTATTTGATCAAGGTGTTCAACCTGTGAAATGGGAGGCTTATTGTATCCACAAATTGAACACTTGAACTACAAGTAGTTTAAAAGTGGAGTGTTTTTTTTATGATGTGTCCCAAGTTGATATGTATTGGGTTGAGATTTTTATCAATGTAACATGAGTATCTATGTGTTGTGACAAAGTTTGTTGAATATTTATAGTTGCTGTGTAAGGATTTTGTGCTCAATATTTTCTCTTTAGTCAGACCTGATTTTTTATTTATTCTAAAACATAGCCAGGATACTATTTCCCTACTGTCTTTGTGTTAAACATGGGGTCACGTGCATGGGAATTGGCATGGAAATGATATGCAGATGAGGTTATGCACAGTAAAACTAGGCGTTGTAAGCTCCATATATGGTGATTTCGGGAAGGAGACGAGGTGGAGATCCACGTATGCACAATCTTTCCCTGAATGGATTTTATAAATATATTTTTGCGCAGGTTCTGGCATTCACATGGTTTTAAAAATCGTAAAACTTTTGGGCGTATGCAAAATCTAATATAAATGAGACCCCAGGACTTTAATTCAAAGAGCAAATTTCTACTATACATGGTGGTAAGTGTAAGTTACCCGGCCATGATTTAAATAAAATTTCTCTTTGGGTCATTGCATTTTGTCCTAATTTCAGATTCATCATGAAGCTACCATTATAAACCTGCTGGAGACAATAATGTACCACAAGGTTAACACATCTTTACTGAGAAACATATTTTTATATATCTGAAATTGTGATTTAAAACATACATTTGCAACAAATGTAGATGACTCAGACCACATTCTAATATGATAGCGATGTAAGAATGCCTGAATGTTGATGTGTTGCACATGCAGGAGTCCAGTGGAGCTGCTGGGGATAGTGTACTTGATTTAGTGGATTACTGCCTTTGCAAACTCACATTACTGACAGGACTCTCTGTCTCTGAAGAAATCCCAACTGGGCACAAAATTACACACAGATGTCAGACACAGCATCAGGTGAAGAACACTACAGCAAATATAATTCTAACTCATTCTCATGAGCATAATTTACATTACATTTACCAGAAGTTGTACACTGTTTGTTGCAGGATCTACAAAAACAAAGTGACATTTTAGAGTTTTAAATCTATATTAAGGCTCTGTCAGTACTGTGCTACATCACTGATCATACTGAGAGGTATGTAAGCTACTGGTTATTTAAAGAGACAATATTAAAGCAAAAGCCAATTGTTTGTGTTGTCCAATCTAAATCAGAAGAGAAATGTGCACAGGTCACACTTTGTTTACAAATGAAAACAGTCCAAATATACGCTTTTACTGGAGTTAGTGTTAATATGGATTATGGACTTGTATTTTTGCCAGAAGGAATGGCCTAAAGTTGAAATGCCTGGACTAGAGATGTGTGGATTACTTGTTGAATATTATGATGTTGTTGTTTTTTAATCAGCTGTTTGGACTCTCCCGTTCACCGCAGAGGACCCACTAGTGAACAAGTGATGTTGAATTTGTGATGCTGAATTTCTCCAAATCTGTTCTGATGAAACTCACCTTTGATGACATGAGACATTTTATTTGAGCAAATGTCATTTTGGGGCGAACTATTCTTTTAAAAACTGTTTTAAAACATATGCCTACTAATGAATGTTGAAATGTCTCCTTTTAATGTAGTTTGGGTTGGAGTGTTCTATGCACTTATAATATATATATAATATTTTTTCTTTTTTGTATTTTTTTTTCATTCAAAAACGTTTCACAATCAGAATACATAAGAATCAAATTACAGAACAGCTATACACAATGTCACACAGAAGTGGATCAAACATTTCAATGAGCAGCACATTTATCAGGACATTTAATTAAGAAAAAACATAATCAAAGTTGCAGATTGGAATTGTCATATATTTTTTTTTAATTTTCTGTTTCAAACTATCAAAACACCTCCATATATTTTCACTTATGTATAGTATAGTAATTTAGGCAAAATGCCTGTATATTTAAACAATACCAGCTTAATAATATATTTATGAAACACAAAACAATTAAGACACTTAGGGCCCTATTTTAACGATCTGAAACGCAAGTGTCAAAGCGCGAAGCGCAAGTAAGTTTGTGGGCGGGTCTCGGCGCTGTTGCTATTTTCCCGGCGGGATAAATGGCTCTTGCGCCCGGCGCAAATCTAAAATGGGTTGGTCTGAAGTAGCTTCATTATTCATAGGTGTGGTTTGGGCGTAACGTGAAATAAACCAATCAGAGCGTCATCCAACATTCCCTTTAAAAGCAGGTGCGCAAGTTCCATTATGGATTGCTATTATTATGGCGTATTTACCAGGCGCACGCCAGGAGCGGTTCACAGCCGAGGAGACTGATGTTCTTGTAAGAGCAGTGAAAGACAGAGAAGTTGTGTTGTATGGGGATGGGAGAATAATTAGCCTGAATAATTTGTGAGCTAGTTTTATGCCTATTTTTTTCACATCTTCGTGGCACACCACAATGATTTCCGTCATCTCATGTGTTAATATTTTTTTAGTGTAACAATTTATGATTTGCAAAAATAACTGTTGCATCTGTGTAGATTACATGAGCAAAGTGTATGCGCGTTGTGCACGCTATACATTATGGTCAAGCATGCGCCCTTAAAATAGCATAATGAACAACGCGCAACGCGCCACTGACTTTAGACTAGGTTTTTTCTGGTCAGTGGCGCAATTGTTTAATGGAACAACAAAATAGCACCAGGGATCATTTGCGCCGGAACACGCCTCCTTTTTTGCGCTGAACCGCCCAGGGAGCGCAAGTTCATTCACTAGTTTAGCGACGTGCTTCTGTGGAGGGAAAAGCGCGCTTTGCGCGGGTGCAAAATAGGAATGACACATGCGTCGGTGTACAAAGTCAATTGCGCTGGGTGCAAGATAGGGCCCAGAATCAGCTTTTGTAAAATGCTAAATTATTTTATTATTCTTGTCTTATATATATATATTGTCTATTTATAAAGTATGTCTGTCATATATATCATATCATTATAACTCTTTCAATCCAGCTTTGTGGGTTTTTGACAGAGGTTGTGATAGATCAGTTACCAAATCTACTGTCACAGATCCAGCAGTCCTTGAAAAAGATCTCATCTTGGAGGAGGTATTCCAACATTCACATACAGTAACCAACCAAGTTTGCTGTCAGGAAGATATATATATATATATATATATATATATGTATGTGTATATATATATATATATATATATATATATATATATATATATATATATATATATATATATATATATATATATATATATATATATAAAGATAGTTTTATGCAGCAGTGGTGGATTACACTGATCAAAAGTTACAGCATTTACATTACGAAAGATTTTTATCTTAAATAAATGCTGTTGTTTTTTTTTTTCTAATCAAAGAATTCTAAAAGTGCTAAAAGTGACCCATTTTTTCCATAGTAATGCTCTCAATGTTGATAATAATAATTAAAAAAACTGTTTTGAGCAGCAAATCAGCATATCGAATCATGTGACAATGAAGACTGGAGAAATGATGCTGAAAATTCAGCTTTGTTATCACAAGAATTAAGTACATTTTAAAATATATAAAAAAATTATATTAAAATAGAACACAGTTATTTAAAATTCTAATAATATTTCAGAATATTAGTGTTTTTACTCTAGATTCGATCAGATAAATGAAGCTTTGATGAGCATAAGATTTTAAAAACATCTTACCAACCTAAAACTTTAGAACAACAACAACCAAATTCTTGTTTGTTTAGTGACCAGAGATATGGAATAATATTGTAACGAACTATATTGTAACCTGACAGTTCTTTCCTTAGCTGTTATAAGTTTGTATATTCTTTGTTTGAAGAAGGCAAAAAGACCATACCTGTAAGAAAACTTTCATACATTTTCTTTGTAAATTTGTGGTCCCACTTTATATTAGGTGGCCTTAACTATTATGTACTTACATAAAAAATAAGTACAATGTACTTATTGTGTTCATATTGTTTTGTTAAACACTTTTGCTGCTATTGAGGTGGGATGGGGTAAGGTTAGGGAGAGGGTTGGAGGTATGGGTAAGTTTAAGGGTGGGTTAAGGTGTAAATTATGGGTCAACAGTGTAATCATAAATGTAATTACAGAAAATGTCATTACATGTAGTTTTTATTAAATATAAGTACAATGTAAACATATGTATGTACACAATAAGTACATTGTACTAAATTATTAATTAAAATGTAAGTACATAGTAGTTAAGGCCACTTAATATAAAGTGGGTCCAAATTTGTTTTAATGAACATGATTATAAATGAAATCATTTATTAACAATAGTCACATTTTAGTTGATTAATTTATAGTTGTAACTGTAATCTTTAAATATCATATTTAAAGAAAATTAAACTAAACTAAACTTGAGATGCAAGCACATTGATTTTTACTGAAAAAAAACTGCATTGCATCTCTTGTAAATGACTTGGTTTAAAAAAAAAACAACATTTTAAAGAATATTATTGCTAGGTTTTAATTTTTATTTTTATGCAGTTACAATGAATGGTGCCTGGTTCTTCCAATTTTTAAGGATATTAACATTAACCAAAACTAGAAACAAACAACAAAAACTAACAAACATTTCTGTTACTTTAAAGGTGAACTGAAATAATTAATAATAAAAGGCAATATTTCTCATTTTCATTAGCCTAAATTGTTGTAATAAACAAATAAAAAAATGAATAAAAACTACATCAGTATTTAAATATTACTATAAACTCAAATAAACCTGTTACACTAAAAATGATGCAAAAGTGGCAAAAGAAAATGTGTATTATTTAATATCTGGAAACACAAACACCATTTTGAGATGATTGTTTTTATTGTAACACAGCATCCAAGTTCTAATGGGATTAACATTGTAAAAATCCAAAACACTTGGTACAAGTGCCTTTGAGTCTCATAACATCGGTGACAACAAGACTGTGGCGATCAGTAGGCCTACAACTGCCAAATAACATGTGCATACAGTGGCACACAGTAGGCCATGACAGAGATGTTTGGATTTATGGGTATCGGTAAGAGATTAAGAATTTAGTTTAAATTTCATTCACAAACCTTTATTTGGTATATGAGAAAAACCTTTGGTTTTTACAATAGAGGACTCTGTGGAATTTTATGCCCACTGTATGCTGTACTACTGATTCCTGCATTTTAAGAAATTACAGTACAATACAAACTGAACATATTGATCTATTTTCAGTTTGTATTGAAGTAGACACAAAAAGAAAATCAAATACATAAGACACTCAAAAGAATAAAACAGAAGGAAAAGAACAAGAAACATAAAAAATTAATTGATCTATAATATTCACATGTATTTAGTGATGTAATTATTGTCTTGTTCCAAAAGTACTGATATTTTAGAATCAACCAGTCTTTTAGGATATTGGCTTAATTTGTCTTTCAAGACATTGAGCCTTTTCTAGTGCATAGTTATCAAATTTCCTCTTACTAAGAAACTAATATTTGATTTATTCATTGAACAATAAAATATACAACAAAAAAAAAGTAACATTTCACCGAAGAACTATAAAAAGATAAATTGATTAACGAAGCACTTCACTTTCTACTGTAAATACTTCAAAACTGCTTTGACCTTCAGACTTGAGATGTTTGGTTCAGAAACACCAATTTATGGTTTCATGATCAATAACTGACAAGACAGTATCGCAGTGCACAGACTCACATCACAGACCTTTCTTATATCAAATGATCAAAATCTAGACGTACCCACAATTGTCTAAAGGACATTTATATCAACAAAATACATACAAAGCTTTCAAAAACATGTTAAAAGTGTATAAAAAGAACACATTGCTGTTGACCATGTATGATAAACTGTATGTAGAATATGCTTGAAATTCTTTAGTTAAGGTCTGAGCATGTATTGTTGTTAGAAACTAGAATAAACTGTTATTAATTCAATTTTCACTGATTATATTCCCTTTTTTTCCCATCTTCGGTTGTCGTCCTCTGAAAGACAATCCCTGACTAAAAACAAAACACCAGTCAGTAAATCAACCAATCAATTTAGACTGAAAAAATACATTGAAATGTTTAAAAGCTTGAGCTACCATAACAAATGACAGAATGTTATTGTCTCACCTGCTAAACTCTCTAGCTCCAGTTCTCAGTACCACTGTAGAAGAAAAAATAGAAACATTTTTTTACTGAAATCTCACAGAAATTATAATATTTCCAACAACTTAACTTCAACAAAGATGGAAATGAGTCAAAAGATCAAGCAGTCATGGAAAGTCATGCAGTGTTGCATGTTAACAAAAGAATATGCGGAAAGATCAATGACAACACGTATGATTTCAGTGAAACATTAACTGAAAGTAACTATGAGGAACAAACACGGGACTGTGTAGAACATGGAAAGATGGTGAATTCCTGATGTGTGACACAGAAAAGTAGAAAGATGGAAAGAAGGAAAACAAATGTCTTAATACAGTAATGGTGGTTGACTATGAATGAATACAAAGTGAGAAAAATTCCAAGTTGCGAAGTTGACACATAAAGCAGAAATTTGAAAAGAGGATGAACACTGACATGAACGAATGTGTTTTCAGAGGAGATGTATGGACAATGCAAAGACAGAGAGAACAGGTGAACTGTTGAAAGGTTTTGTACCTGTAGGAAGCATATACGGTTGCATACCCCGTGTGAAAGTGTGTTTGTGTGTGTGAATTTGTGTCACCAGTCAGGCTGTCTTGGGGGGGCTGAGGCCCGAGGATACCACCTCATTGTGTCATAGGATGGATAGCTGAAAGAAATCCAGGTTAACTGTGAAAACTGTTTTAGTTTTGAAAGTTTGGAATGGCAGTGCAATTTGAACAGATCTAAACTATACATATCTTTCAGTAAGCTCCCAAAAAGAACTGAAAACTGTCATGCGGTGGATGGATAGAGATGGATGCTGGGGAAAAAATATCATGCTATTACATTATTCACTATGCGTGCATTTGAATTATCGAAACAGATCTATTCATTTTGGCTATTAAAAGAAGTCCACCAATTTAGAAATTCATGCAACTATTTTCATTCTTTGACCAATAAATTCAACAGACCTATGCTATTTTGTCTGTTTAAAACTTAGAGAAAAAAACATTAAAACCCTAACCAGAGCTAAAGTGCATTCAGGAAATAGAATATTATCATGTACAGTATGAAAGGCAGATATCTGTTCATTTTTAAACCTAGTAAAATATATATTGTATATATTAATAATAGAATCTTATTATCATATTTTTGGTGTCCAAAGTCAGCTCATGTTGATATCACATGCATACTGTACAAATAGATGCGCATGCACACATATGACGTGTGACTTCAGCTAATACTGATTTTATCATGCAGATATGAAGAGGCGGAACAAACTTTACCTGCTCATCACGGGGTTGTTTATGCCATATAAAGACTCATTATGATAACCACTTACAACAACGTCCATACTACTGTAAATAACACAGTGAATGTAAAAATTAGGAATGTAACGGTATAAACATTTTTTTATCATTATAGTGACCAAAATGATCACTTTATCGGTATTATCATGGTACTGTTAAAATAAAAACATTTTTTTATTTGCATATGAAATATCTAATGTAAATGTTCAAATAAAGCTTTGAAAAAGTTTAATAAAAAGGTAAACTTCACATTTCTGCCTTTAAATAAAGAAAAGATATGTAAAAAATTATAACTGATTATAACTGATTATATGTATTTTATCTGCTACATATATAATTTTAGATAACTTATCTGAATTGTTTAAATAAGTAGAAACCACATAATCTTGTTTTTCATCAACTGGTCAAAATCTACAGCAGGGCATGCAGATTTGGTCAGTTTTTTTTGGCCAGACAGAAACTGCACACAGACTGAATGTAAATATTAGTCTCTGTAAGTCCACTTTCTGACCTCAGGAGGCGCTTATGGAAAAAATGAATTAAGCCTCCATGGACAAAGCAGTATTTTGATTAAGAACACTTCATTTTCTCTCCATGTAATACCTAAAGGAAAACAAAAATCTATCCAATGGTTTCTGAAAACAGTCAGAGCCTTCAGAGGTATATTCATTTAATTAATTCATTCATATATTCATTTGTATCATTCCCTTAGCACTCTTTTAAAACCTCCCGGCTTTTCCGCCCTGTTTTCATTCAAAATGAAACTACTCTGCATGCTGTGAGCACGTGAGAAGGTTACTGTAAACTGTGCTTTATGCTGGAGAGTATTTATTTATTGTGAGTTGTTCAAATCACGGTAATCTAATACGGTTTTAATGATAATTAAAAGATAAAAGCTAATACTAACCATGGGGAATTTCATCATGATTTATCGTCATACTGGATATCATTACATGCCTAGATTAGTTGCTTATAAAATGTGCATGAGATGTAGGATTTACAGTAAATAGAGTGACAAGATTTCAGGGGGAAACAAGTGTAAGTATTTAGGCATTTAAACATTTAATGGTAAGTTAAAAATTAAAGATGCAGATGAAAAGATGTAGAAGTAGAAGTGGTTTATTATCAGAATCTGAAACACAGGAGAATGTGGAAAATAAGAGTGGAACTCGAGGTTCTAAGAGACTTAAGATGATTCTTAAAAGAAGGAAAACAAGGTTGTTTCAAACATGTGGAATGAAAGTCCTCCTTGAATCTTCAAAGTGAAAAGATTTTCAGTTTAGTTGCAGTTCTGAATGTGATGTCTTTTAGAAAAGCTGCCGTATTTCACTGCGCATATGACAGGTAGTGCATTCTTGTGGTGATTCATTCTAAATTCAGCAAGTATGTGCGCACTCACTCATCATAGACGTCTTCAGTGTCCATCCTGCGGTAGAATTTGGCCAGTTTCACCGAAATGATGATGCTGGGAATGAGTAACAAACAGCATCCTCCCAGACCAAACCAGAATGTGTTCTAAAACACACAATAAACAGCTCATATAAATCATTTTCTTGAAATTATATAAGCATATATGGACACACATATTGTATGAAATTTTTTTTGAGTGAAAAGTGAGTGTTTTTTTGCTATTGGAGTATATTCTGGAAGTTCATGATTTCATTTCACACAAGCATATGCACTGTGATCACTAAATGTGAACACTGCCAATCTTGTTCTGTGTGTGTGTGTGTATTTAGAAACATTCTTGCTTGTTCAGTGCATGTTCAAGGTTATATGCAGTATGTTTCGTGAGTGTGGGTTCTTCTATGTGTTACATGTGTGAAAGTGGTTTTGTATCTCTTACCACTGAGTCAACAATGAAGCTGCAGGCTACAATCTCTAGCGAGTCTATGATGTTGCTGATGGGCTTGCACTGGGCGACCTCCATTCCCAGCTGCACATACAGAGACAGACATTAGTTTAACTGATTAAGCTGCAGTGTTATATGACAAAGTGCTGCTCTTTTGGGTTTTATCTTGTACTAGCATACTCACAGAGTGCTTGACCCACTCCGTATATTGTGAAAAATATCCCACAATGTTCTTAATGAATTTATCAGTCTCCTGCGACATATTAACAACAACAAACTGTTAAAAAACATATATACAGAGCATTTATAACCGACCTATTTAAAAAAATATAACATCTTCCCCAGTATTTTTGTAAAAAACTAATGAATGAAATAATGTAATATGTATTTGTACCTTTTTGACCACATGTGAAGCATTGTTAGCAATGAGGTACTCTACTGTCTCGATAGCATTCAAGACATTTGTCACTTTAATCTAGAGGAAAAACCATGAGGAATATCACATCATTATTTATACATCCATTTTAAATAATTTATACTTTTGTAACAATGTGAAAATGTCATTGCATTATGCAAATATATATATAAAAAAAATACGGTACAATTTATTATATAGAATGTTTTACATAAAGATTTGTGTATTTACTGTACTTACAGGTAATTCTCTGGATGTTTTCTGAAGCAGCTTAATGCTTTGACTTAGAGTGCCCTATAAGAAAAAAAACATATCCATTTTATTCAAATAAATATAAAATACTGTATAAATCACTTACAATCCGGTCAGCCCTAAAGAGTCACTGGTTTCTTTAATTCTAATTCTTTTAAATATTTTCAAGTTTGCTCTTTTAAACCCATATCTTAAGTCACTGAATAACAGTTGCTGAAAACAAAAATCACATAGAACAAACACAATGAGCCAAAAAAGAGGACGCTGAAACAAACGTGCAAACACAAACATTTACACAACACATCTGAACTACTAAAGTGGTCCACAATTACTAAAACGCAGTTTAAGAAAATTTTTTGGATCATCACATCACAGTACCAACTGTTGGCTTACCCTTGCTTTCACAAATTTCTTTGGTTCCATTAAAAAAAAAGAATAAAGAATAAAGTTTAGAATAAAATTTCCTGTGTCCTCATAAATAAAACACCCTGAAAACATAATAAAATGTTTTCTATGGGGGTAATGTTTAAGGGATATGGATAAGGGATAGTAAATATCACTAGTTCAGTATAAAAACAATTATGCCTATGGAGAATCCCCGTAAACCATATATACTGTACATGCCATTTTGTGTGTTTCTTTTTGTTCCTACAGTACTTGACTATATTTTGGAGACAAATTTGCACCCAGAAATGAGCTACATCTTACTAAACCTCCTTCAGGGGACATCATCATATATACAAATGGTATAAAAATAATTAAATACTTTTTTACATTGTAAAGTTTTCTGTTAGATTTAGGTTATAGTATTTATAACGAGCGTTTTTTTAACAGAAGTCTATGGAATTCCTTAATTTAGTGTGTGTGTGTGTGTGTGTGTGTTTACCATAGCCTGCTCCATTGGCACCACTTGTTCTTTGTGGATCTGTCTTATACTGCTGGCATGACCCTTAAGCGCATTCTCAAGAGCCCCTCGTGGCTGAGAAAAAAGATAGGAGGGAAAGAAATAGAGTTGTCCTTCCATAAAAACACATGAAAAATTACTTTCACTAGTTTACATAATTTGTCCAATAACAAATTCAGCAGTGGACATACATGCATCACAAAAGAATTCAGATTTTCTGAAAGTCAGAAACATTTTTACCACATCTTTAACAGCAATGCATGTTGGAAATGTTAAACATTTTGGGAATAAATTGCAAGATGAAATAATCTAAGGCTAACTTCAGAGCTAGAATGTTATTAACCCAAAACAAATACAATTATAATTACCAAAATTGTTGCAGGTGTATTTCGGCGAATTTATGCACATTTATATAATTTTAATTCAGTAAATATTGAAATGTTTAATTTATTCACTCTTTGTCTAGATTATAGATAAAGGTTTTAAAAATTGTATGACTTTTTAAATTTTAAGATTTAATGGCTGGGTCTGGGTCATCCTTCTATTTTAAAAGCCAAAGACTTACAATAATAAAAGGTAGAATTTGACTTATTTCAATTAAATATTAACAAACAAGATTTTATGGCCAAGTGCTGTAAAAGACCCTCAGTCATATTCTCATAAGCACATACACACATTGCAGCTCCACATATCCTGTAGCTGTGTGTTTTCCCCTCATGAATGAAGTGCTTGTGTCCGTCTACACTGGAGGGGAAATCTTCCAGAGACTGGCCTCTGGGTTTTAACTGACGTAACTTAGTTTGATACATAATGCCTAACCTAATATCTTCAAATATTATACATGAAGTGGCTGGAATGATTACTAACTGAAAGTGATTTGTATTTGACTCACCAGTCGGTCTGCTTGAACTTCAAGTTCATTTGCATAGGACAAAAGATCCACAACTGTAACTCCTTTATTCACCTGTCAAACAAATCATTCTTATTTAAAATGCCTTGTGTTTTTGTGTGTGCAAGTGTCTGTGAGAGTGTGTTGGTTACCTCAGTTAGATAAGCCTGATAGTCGATATCTCCAATGCCTGTGTTGGCAAAGTCAATGAGGTTATCTTTGCCCTCCTGTTCCAGAAGAAGCATCCCCCGGAGATCCACATTCACACTGTTAAATATCTTGGTTAGTTCTGGGTTATACTGTTGAGAAATCACAAAACACATGGTTAAAGAATTGACGTCATGCTCAGTACGTAGATATACACAAAAGTATATGAAATGCTTGTGTCGGTCTTAAATCTTCTCACGCACCACTGTGGCATTGAGAAACCTGTTGAAGTTGAACTTAGTCTCCAGTTGTAGTGCAGAATATAAACCATTATTCTCATAACAATCTCTATGAGCAGGGGGAAAAAAAGTAAAAAAGAGAATGAACACATCTTCTCACAGGGTAAACAGCCTTCTGTGTCTAATTAATTATTTATTCATGTCGTTCCAAAACCATACGATGAAACTTTGGTTTACCTTAATAACACAAATTAGGATATTTTTTATGAAACCTAAGAAAATTGTCAAAGTGTCAAAAGTGTAATAAATTTTAGTTTAATGGACTTTCAGTGGTTTCATTATAAATAGTATCTTCATTTGTATTTTGGAGAAAGTTTTAAGGGTTTGGAATGACATGAGGGCAAGTAACTGATGACAGAATAGCTCTTCAAGATTAACTACTTGTAATTGATCTTTAGCACTGATCTTTGCTCACACACTTGCCTGTACATACTGCCAATAGTAAGGTCGATGTTTGGGTCTTGAAATAGCATACCAGGAAGGAAGTTCTTTTTGGCAGGATGGACCATATATGGTGTGTCGATGATCTGAACAGCATTTAAAAAAAAAAACAACACACAAATTTACCTTTCAAAAAGAACATTTTCCAAATGCTAGTCATAAAGATCGGAGATGGTAACTTTATCATGATTTACATGAATTCCATTTAAACTTTTGTGTTGTTGCAAACGTGTATGACTTTTCTGTGGACCACCAATAAAGAAATATTAATGTAATATTAATGTACAAACTGTATGAGTAATATCTTGATAGATTTTGGTAACACATTTTTGACTTTTTAAGACAATATATATAGTGGAGAGAAGGAACAGCACACTGTAGCAGCCGGATTTTGACCGTGTTTTTTTTTTTTTTTTTTTTTTCTTGAATACTTGCTAAAGTTCATGTATATAACATAAGCCAAAAGTAGAATCTTCTCAATGTTTCTAGTCTGACTCTGAAGTGTTTTTGTGTAAATGCTTTGCCATCTATGATCTGAACTAACCCAGATTTACGTATGAATTACCAACCCCCATTTTAAACTTTTGCTGAAACACACACATACACACAACCCAAGGTTAACCACAGTTGAATATAAATACAAGGACTCTAGTGTTGTGAGTTGTTTAAGAATAGACTAGTCTGTTTCTCTTCTCCTTTCTAAAAAAAATAAAATAAAAATACACAGAGTTTATGCTTACATCTGTACTTACAAGTGTGCAAGAAGTAATTCAAGATAGCTGATTTACTTATGTATAGTATTTTTGTTTTGTTTTTGTAAATATAAGTGGTTATCTACTGTTAAACAGAAAATCTAATTGTTGTTTCTTCTTATAGAGTTGCGAACCAGTACCTTAAAAATCTGTCTGTTAGCCAGCGGCTCACACACAAGCTTCTCTATGTTTCCCCCAACAACAAATGTGGTGACGACAATTCCCATGAGCACCCAGGAGAAGATGAAGCTGAAGCCAACAGACCTGACCATGAAGAAAACAAAAGAAAACAAAAACTTGAGTATCTAACTATCATCAAATGTATATATTAGAAGAACTTTGTGTCAAGTTATTGTGTTATTGTATACAGTATATGTTGTTTTGGTGTTGTCATTGTAACTCACGCCATCAGTAGGTTTCCTCCGGTGTTGGACAGACAGCCACGTGTTGTGGGTGTAGCATTTTTATCATAGCCACATGATCCACAAAGCAGACCCAGAAAGTTAGAGGCCAGAACCAACACAACCATACAGCAAATCACCACGCACCCGATCCATCTAAAGACACAAACACAAAAATAAAGACATACTGAGTGAAGGTGAGAGTGTACAGTACACAGCATTGGTCTGTTGTCAGTCATTTTATTTAATTTGTTTAGAAAAATGAATCAATTTAATCAGCAAGGATGCATTAAATGGATCAAATTACAGACATGTGTAATGTTACAAAATATTTATATTGTACTGAGAACAAAAAATGTTTAATTTTTAAATACTTGTTGTTTTTTAGCTTTTCAACACACATTTTCAAAACTTTGCTTCTTTTTTTCAAAACTTTACACACAAATCCAAAAATTGCACACACAAAATGCCTCACATCTCTTGCAAAATGAAGCACTGCATTCAAAATAGCACAAACATATGCAAACACATTTGCCATAATAGTAATTCTTGTTACACAGAGAATAGTGTTGTATTTAGCAAAAAATGAAATTAAAAAGGCTGTGTCTAACGCTGAGAATTAGCGTATGGTTTTGCAGATTTGGTGTGTGGTTCTGGTGTTTGAGTGTCAAGTTTCAGAAACTGTGTGACAAGTAAAGATTTTGTCTAAGCAGTTGAAATAAACTGCAAGCAGCCCAATTATTTTCAACATTGATTGTAATAAGAAATGTTTGTTGAGCACCAGATAAACATTCAAGCATGTTAGAATATTTCAATATTACCATTAGTAACAATATAAAAACATTTTCAGTGTTTTTGATCAAAAAAATGTTGCTTGGGTAAGCATATCATATTTAAAAAAACAACAACAACATTTTAACGGTACTGTATAAATATTTTGCACTTCTAAATGTCATTAATAACCAGGGCAGCGTTTCCCAAAAGAATCGTAAGCTTGAGTATAACGTAGACCCAAGGAAACCAATGGACCTACAATCAACTTAGACTTCCGATGCTTTTGGGAAACGCAGTCCAGTTCAGTTTGCCTCTGCACATGCTATTAGCATTAATGTATATTTATTTATCACTACTAGAATTTTCTAGCATTTTCTAGAATTGTCACTCCCGTCAATAACATCCCAGAAAAAGAGTTTACAGGAGCACCTGTAGAAGTCCAGCTGGTCGATTTGTGGATAGTACGCTTCAATGTTCTTCTGGCTTTCCGTCAGGAACTTTGTGAAGTTCTCAAGTGCTGGTTCTAACGGGAACATCTTTGTAAAGCCAATTATCTCTCCACCAGACTTATCGAGCAGCCCTTTCATTTCTTCAATGGACATAGAAAGACAAAGTGAATATGTGTTTGTGAGCATGGAGGGATATTCCCATCTGGCACTAAAACTCTGTGAGGATTAATGTTGTACCCAGCTGAGGAAGACTTACTGGGTAGAGCTTCATTTTTAAAAAGAGACAGATGGGTTCCCGCATGCACAAGGACAGATATGAGAACAACAGCAGAATAATAATACATTTTTACAGTTACAGAGAACAAATGAGGTTAGCATGGATAAAAAGAACAAAGAAAGCTGTAGGCTTAATAACAGTACCAACAGATGCTCTGGTGCAATGGGTTTATGAAGGCACTACATTAAGGCATCATAGGCAATATTCACTATGTAGGCAGCACAACAGGTTTTGGGACAGAGCTAGACAAGATGTATAAAGAGAATATCCTCACCCGACACAATTGCTTTTGTCTGTTCGCGGACCAACCTTGGTGTGTCATTAAAGGAAGAGTAGCCCTAAAGAGATAAACAAAAAGAAAAGGAGGTGAAAAATCTGTCCAAGTACATTACAGTAGACTTAAAGATGGTGCATGATAAAGATAGACCCATCTGACCTTCTGTACAATATTGCTGAGGTCTGTTTTAAGCACAGCATCCAGATTGGCCAAAGGTGCCTCAACATCAGGCAACTATTGGATGACACATAGAGGTTACAATTAAACCACAGAGATGTTTGCCCAATCAAATGCTCTCTGGAATGACAATGCCCTTTCCATTAGTACCACCTGCAACTGTCTAGCAAATCAGCCAATCATTGGTCATGACTGTAAAGTAATTAAAGCTTACTGGCATTTCAATTTTCAATTCAACTTTTCTTCCCTCTGATTACATATATCTAAGTGAAATGGCTTCTTTAAAGGGGTCATGACATGTATTTTATTATTTTAATATGTTCCATAAGGTTTACTTATAATGGTAAATAATAATAATAATAATAAATATATGGAAAAAAATATTTTAACCTTCATCCTGACATTCTCTCTAAAATTTCCAGTTTTAAAAGGGGTCTATTATGCTCTTTTACAAAGTCTTTTTGTTTTTTAGGGGTGTACTAGAACAGGCTCTGATACTAGGTTGTTTAAAAACACATATTTTACATTATTGCAACACCTCTGTCCCCAGCCTGGCATGAATAATTCACAGTAACTCACAGTTTCCTATATACCCTGATACACACATGATATTTACTATCTATGTGAGGTGTATGTGTGTGTTTGTAAGTGTTACCCCATGAAAGTTTGCGCTGAGAGCGAGCTGGCTGAGTGTTCCGCGGATGGTGTTGCAGGTGTGTGTCACATCTCCATTAGAGCAGGCCGGGTCGTTGAGTGTGTTAGAGAGAGACGCACGTTCAGACTGAAGAGAGTTTTGGAGTCTACCTGTCCCTTCCTGCAGGATCTCCAGTGATGTGGTCACACTCTCTAACGCCTCTTTGGTCTCCCGCATGGCTGCAGTACACACACACACACACACACACACACACACAGAGAGAACACCTTCATTACAACACATGCTCAGACATGCAAATCATAAATAAACCATTTGGAGAGATTACACTACTGCAAATACACAACTGATCACAGAACATTTTATGTATATATTTTCTATACACATGTGTGTTTTTCTTTCTATGCAGACAACAATACTTAAAACAACAATGGGATGCACAACAACCACAATTTCTACATTCACCAAACACGTGGGTGAAACCACTGACTTTTACCTTTAATAGCACCCTCCACTTTAACTTTTATCCAAAATCACAAGCAACAGAAACAGAAAGAAACAAATTAACAGGAATAATTTTACTGCGAATGTGCGTCTTGTGGTGTTCCTGTCGCTCAAACAGTACAGCATGGTAGTAGCAACATCAAGGTGATGGGTTCAATTAGTATTTTACTATGTATTCTATTTATTTATTTTGTTTTTGTCATTTCTCTTTATTATTTCATTTATATTAGGTATTTTTTGGATTGTTTTTTAGGTAATGTTATTTTTTCTTGTCCTTAAAATGTTTTTAAATTTGGTTTCTTTTTGTCATTTGCTACCTTCTGGTCCAGGGCTCTCTTGCAGTACTTACAATACTTCTATAATGTGCACATGTAGTGTAGATTGATTTTACTTTTATTAGATTAAACTATGAAACCCCATTCAAGAATAAGACCAAGGAGAATAAATTGCTATTTTAAGTAATTCACTACAGATTGCTCCTTAAATAAGCTGAAATAAAAATAAATCCAATTCTGTCTTAACTTGATTTTTATTGTGACTTTATACCTCAAAATGTGACAATAAATCTCACAAATATAACTTCTGATAATTGTGAGTATTGTATACCCAACAGTTAAGGTTTTACGTGTCTTTCTTTATATCTCTCAGCGGGAAAATTAAACTACTATTTTTTATTCAGGTTATTCAGGATTGCATGGAAATGCCACATGTTCAAAAGTAAGACCGATTTGGTGAAGTGTGTGTATTTGATTGGTTTTGCACCTGTTGTCATGCGAAGAGCATTGTCTAAAGCAGGCACCACTTCTCTCTCCAGCTGATTATGAATCTGTCCTCCCAGCAGAGTGCCAATATCTGATAAACCCCAATGATAACGAAGTAACAAAATAGTGAACACAGCTCCAACAAGTACAAAGATGCTCAAAAGTTTGTGGTCAGTAAGAATTTTTTATTATTATTATTTTTATTATTATTCAAAGAATGCATTAAATTGTCAACGGACAATTAAATCAAAAGTGACACTGAAGATATTGACAATGTTACATAAGACTTATATTTCAAATAAAAGCTGTTCTTTTGAACTTTCTAGTCAAAGGATCCTGAAAAAAATGTACCACAGTTTCCACAAAAATAAAAAATATTAGGCAGCAACATTGATAATGATACACAACTCTCAACAATGAGCATCAAATCGACATATTAAAATGACTGGAATAATGGCTGCTGAAGATTAATCTTTGGAATCAATGCAAAAAAATTAATTTTAAAATATATTTAAACAGTTCATTTGAAGTGTGATCAAATGTCACAATATTACGGTTTCACTGCATATCAAAAACTTTTCAAAACTCCTACAGACCCCAAACTTTTGAATGTTAGTGAATGTTCACAGTGATGCATTCTGTAACAAAGGAAGGAAGACAGAATACTTACTGTCTAAGTCTGATAATACTTTGTTCTTGGCTGTTGTGTACTGTGCAGAGAGGTAGTCTATTTGCTATCAAATAAAAGAAAAAAGACAAACAGTTTTAGCTTTAGTGTGTGAAAATATGTTCATGTGTGTCTTATGATCAGGCCCACACAAAATCTAAACCCATAGAATCTGCAGATCTGAAATCATAGCTAATGTGATTAGCTTTTCAGCTAACCATAATAGCTTGGTTTACACATTTTTCCACTTTTACTCTACGTCTGAACCTGTTTATGTCTTACCGCTGGTGTGTAGTTGGCAAAAGATTTCAGGTCTCTAATGTTGGTGCTGACGAAGCGCCTGGTGCTCTTGATCTGATTTGTGATGTTCTGATTTGCTGCATAGGCGACCGTCACTCCCACTCTGTAAGCAAAGCAACACACACACACAGAAACTGTTTAAAATAATGTGCTTACAAGTATTGTTATGACATTCTGTTAAGATTTATAAGATTAATAACAGTAAATTAGACAATCTTATCTAAAACAGCCAGTGCACCAATTACATTGAATGTGAACACTACACACTCTCAGGGAAGGAGTTCGTGATTTCAATTTACAGTATAACTTATATTCATAATTCAGATGTGCCTTCTTTATATATTGCTGGCAGTGACATGCAGTAGTATCAGACGGCCACAGTGTGGTACTGTTTTCCTGCTAAGAACAGCCTGACTGTTTGAGTGTTTCAAGGGTCAAGTTCAGGGTATAGTTAGCTCCTTGTTAGCCCCTGGTAGAAACTACACCACCTGGAAACAAATAGCATCTTTCTCACCAATCATTATTTTTTATACATTTTTTTGACAGAGCTTTTTCCAATCAGCATTATGTTAGAACAGATCCTCCAACTCTTATGCAAAGCAAAGTAACCACTGATTGTACAATTCCAAGTTGGGCATTTGTTCGACTACTAAATCATGAATACTGAGATATCGGACATCCTATTAACTTGGCATTTGACATTTTACATTGTACCTAAAAGGTACACATCTTTGAAGGGAGTTTTAGACTTGTGACATTTACAGATCAGGTGACTGGTTCGACAAAACCTGGAACCAAGATGGCAGATTTCAAACATACGATTTCAGATATTCTGCACTATTAGCCAAACAACAGCATTGATATGAATGGAAATGTTAACTGAAAGCCTTTTCAAATAGAGGCAGTAGAGGAAGGAACTGTGCAGATTTCCTTAATCAGTATTATATAATAAATGCATTAAGTGTCATATAAGAATCTACAACATACAACAATTGAAATCATTTGAATATTTGCAAGTATATTAAATGTATTTTTGTAATGATAAAATATTGACATTTACTACTGCTGAAAAGTTCAGTGTCAAAAAGTTTTTCCTTTATTTTTTTTAAATAAATTAATTATTTTATCCAGCAAGGATGCATTAAATTGATAAAAAAATGACAAAGACATGTACATTGTAACGTAATGTATATATACTGTATATCTATATAACTATAACTATTCTTCAAAGAATCATCAGAAAAATTTTCTGTCTTTCAAAAAACATTTAAACCATTTATCAACCTTAAACCTTTTATTGATAAAATTTATTAAATTCTATAATACAAAAATATGAATATGCATCATAAAATGTCACAAACTCAAAACTAGTTGAATCAGGTGCTCACATAGCCACAAACTATAGATAACACTAACTGAGTGCTGCAGATACATATTAAATTGTGGCATCTGATTACAGATTATTGCCAGACAAACTCCTTCCCCGTTCCCCCACTCTCCCGTTTCCTCTTTCACTGTCTCTATCACTCCTTCTTTCTCTCTCAGTAAAAAAAAAACAAGATTTAATAAAGGTGAAATGTGAATCAACAAAGGATGCCATAGAAAGAGGGAGAAAAAAGTAAAGAAAGAAATAGAGGGGATTTGCACAGTCATGTTCTCTGCTCCCAGGCCTCATCCTGCACAATTACTGCAAACCTCTCAGTAAGTCATTGAAAGTCCATCAAGACACACACACACACAGTACAGTACAGTCTATGCCTAACAAATGCTCATTGTAACCCAAGCAACTGCTGTCAGCACTGTCACAGAAAGAAAACAGAAAAGAAAAAGAGAGGCAGAAAGAAAGAGGGGGATGGGGTACAAAAATAAAGAGGGGACTTTCTCTCTGGACAGACTCAGGGCTATCAATGTCACATGTGTGAATGTGTCTGTGTGTGTGTCATTCTAGACCACTGCAGGTGTGTTCATTACACTCTCGAGCAACGGTGCACACAACCAATTGACTATGTGCACAAAATGTCTCCTGTTTATTCTAATCATTATCTCTTATCTCCTAAAATTTCAGTATCAGTTATCAATTAATAATTATTCAAATGTGACAGAAAACAGAAAACACACCTGCACAACCACAAATCCAGTAACTAGCCTTGACAAGGTTCGGTTAGTGTGGAGCAGCACAGCCTGTGTTTATCACATAAAGGAGAGAGAGAGAGAGAGAGAGAGAGAGAGAGGGCAGAGATAGGATGATGGTGTTTCAGTGTACCTGTGACATCTATTATATTTCTAGACCTAAATAAGTTTAATGTACTTTAACTAGAATCACTGTTCACATTTGCACACAAACTGGCCCACACACAGCAACAATTATTAGGAAATATGAACATTTTCGGAAATATTTAAAGTATTCTTTACCATGTATAATATACCGTATTTTTTCATTGATTGCTTTGATTATATATGCTTATATGTTTAGATAGTATGTGTCTTTCAAAAAGTATTTCAATAATACCTGTTCAGAAATCTAAAATAAATAATAATAATACAAAAATAAAAAACATTTCAAATCAGGAATAATATCTGACAACAATTTATAATAATAATAATAATAATAATTCCTTACATTTATATAGTGCTTTTCTAGGCACTCAAAGCGCTTTACATAGTCAGGGTGTATCTCCTCATTCATCACCAGTGTGCAGCATCCACCTGGATGATGCGACGGCAGCCATATTGCGCCAGAACGCCCACCACACACCAGCTTACTGGTGGAGAGGAGACAGAATGATGAAGCCAATCAGTAGATATGGGGATTGTTAGGAGGCCATGATGGTCAGAGGCCAATGGGCGAATTGGGCCAGGATGCCGAGGTCACACCTCTACTCTTTTCGAAAGACATCCTGGGATTTTTAATGACCACAGAGAGTCAGGACCTCAGTTTAACGTCTCATCCGAAGGACGGTGCTCGTTGACAGTATAGCGTCCCCATCACTACACTGGGGCACTAGGACCCACACAGACCACAGGGTCCTCACTAGCACCTCTTCCAGCAGCAACCTAGCTTTCTCAGGAGGTCTCCCATCCAGGTACTGACCAGGCTCAGCCCTGCTTAGCTTCAGTGGGAAACCGGTCTTGGGCTCCAGGGTGATATGGCTGCCGGCAATTATATCAATGTGCCTTCAGATTTAGCTAATGCAAACAATATGTTCTGGAGTAAGCAAACAAGTGTTTGGCTGTATGGCGGATTTCCAGTCTGACCAATTATATATATAATATATTTTATTAGTTATATACAATATAATGTTATATAAGTTACAGCAGTTTGAGCAGCTGAATCCTTAGCAATCTTCAAGAAAAGGCTAAAAACACATCTCTTCTATCTTCGCTTGACCCTTTAACACTAGCACTCTCTATTTTATTTACATTGTATCTATTTTTAATTTTTTTATTTTTATTGATAAAAAATGGCCCTCTATCACTAGCGTTCTGTATTATTTTTCTATTCTATCTTCTTTTTACTTATTTTATTTGAAAAAAGCCTTGCTACATGTACTGTGTTGGGCTAACTGAGACTTGCACAGTATTAACATATCATTGCTCTTTTGTTGGTTCTGATTGATTCTATTGTCCTCGTCTGTAAGTGGCTTTTGGATAAAAGCATCTGCTAAGATACTAAATGTAATTATAAATGTAATGTAAATATATAAATAAATGAATAATTTTATATAATATTGGATACTCCACTTTTATTTGTTTGAGTGAATAAGAGAGATAATAGGAACAGTTTTGATTAATTTAATGCAATATGAATAAAAATATGAATTTCTCTGGAAAAAAACTCCAAACTTTTAAGAGGTATATTGTAATTTCATTACTATTACTTTTTTATTAATAAATATTTACAAACCCGATTCCAAAAAGTTGGGACACTGTACAAATTGTGAGTAAAATAGGAATGGAATAATTTACAAATCTCATAAACTTATATTTTATTCACAATAGAATACAGATAACATATAAAATGTTGAAAGTGATACATTTTTATATATCATGTCAAATATTGGCTCATTTGGATTTCATGAGAGCTACACATTCCCAAAAAGTTTGGACAGGTAGCAATAAGAGGCCGGAAAAGTTAAATCTACATATAAGGAACAGCTAGAGGACAAATTTGCAACTTATTAGGTCAACTGGCAACATGATTGGGTATAAAAGAGTATTATAAATAGTGGAGCAATATCAGAAAGGTGTTTCTCAGAGAAAAATGGCAAAAAGTTTGAAGTTATAGTCATCTACAGAGCATAATATCATCCAAAGATTCAGAGAATCTCTGTGCGTTAGGGTCAAGGCCGGAAAATGAATGCCTGTGATTTTTGGGCCCTTAGACGGCACTGCATCACATACAGGAATGATACTGTAATGATACTGTTGCCGGCTTAATCTCTATAGGTCAAAAAAGAAGCCATATCTAAACATGATCCAGAAGCGCAGGCATTTTCTCTGGGCCAAGGCTATTTTAAAATGGAATGTGGCAAAGTGGAAAACTGTTCTGTGGTCAGACTAATTAAAATTTGAAGTTCTTTTTGAAAAACTGGGACGCCATGTCATCCGGACTAAAGAGGACAAGAACAACCCAAGTTGTTATCAGCACTCAGTTCAGAAGCCTGCATCTCTGATGGTATGGGGTTGCATGAGTGTGTGTGGCATGGGCTGGAAAGGCACCATCAATGCTGAAAGGTATATCCAAGTTCTAGAACAACATATGCTCCCATCCAGACGTCGTCTCTTTCAGGGAAGACCTTGCATTTTGCAACATGACAATGCCAGACCACATTCTGCATCAATTACAACATCATGGCTGCGTAGAAGAAGGATCCGGGTACTGAGATGGCCAGCCTGCAGTCCAGATCTTTCACCCATAGAAAACATTTGGCGCATCATAAAGAGGAAGATGCGACAAAGAAGACCTAAGACAGTTGAGCAACTACAAGCCTGTATTAGACAAGAATGGGACAACATTCCTATTCCTAAATTTGAGCAACTTGTCTCCTCAGTCCCCAGACGTTTGCAGACTGTTATAAAAAGAAGAGGGGATGCCACACAGTGGTAAACATGGCCTTGTCCCAACTTTTTTTAAATGTGTTGATGGCATGAAATTTTAAATCAACGTATTTTTCCCTTAAAATGATACATTTTCTCAATTTAAACATTTGATATGTCATCTATGTTGTATTATGCATAAAATATTGACATTTTGAAACATCATTGTATCCTGTTTTTATTCACAATTTGTACAGTGCCCCAACTTTTTTGGAATCGGGTTTGCAAATTAATAGTTCATAAATAATGTATTAAAATGATTGATATACATAGATTATATAATATTTAATATATTTATGCAAGTTATAATATTAAGTGATATAATCTAACAATATCTTGCACTACTGTCTCCATATAATAACTGGAGAAGGCTGTCAGATAGCGTTTCTTTGAACCAAACATCTGAGCTGTAAATGTCACATGAGATATGTGTACCTTTCTGCAACAAAGTATGCAAAAAGTCATGGCAAACTATTAAAATGTATGACCAATCATGCATAATATTTATTTATAGCATATCAGATAAATTGATGAATTTAAACAAGTACTTTTTTTACTATATTTATAACCACTAACAAGACTGTCCAATTGACACACTAGCACAGATTATTAGACTTTTACAAGCATGTGAAATGTATAAACCTGTTATAAATGATCACAAACACTCTTTGTAGATGAGGAAGACTCACGCGAGGAAGACAGAGGTAGTGATGAGTGTGGCCATGTAGAAACCTCGCAGGCAGTCGCCGTTCTTCTTCTGTCTCTGATGCATCTCACCCCCACAGTTCTCACAGCAGCGGCACACACAGAAACACAGGCCCACTATCGGCACGAACAGCACAAATATCACCCCCAGTACTGCCAGGACTATGAAGCCGAGCTCATAGTAGATAGCCTGGAGAGGAGAAGAGCAGTTAATCACAAGTAATCTAACAGTATATACTGATATCTGCTGAGACAAGCCCCCAAATGAAGATGGCAAAGCTTGATTAGCTCCAAATGTTTTAGCGTGGAATTTATATATGTGTCAGATACAGCTTACACATTATAAATATATAGATGTGTATAAATGTCAGAATAACTATAGGAGATTAAAAATACAAAAGGTAAGTTTATTACCTTACACAATTCACTTTTTTCTTGTATTTCTGGATTTATATCTCCCTATTCTATAATATTGGGAGATATAAATTCAAGGAATAAGTGAGATAAAACCCATTTAACAGTACCTGTAGTAATAATACAACATTCTCTGGCTGCATTGCCGTAGGGTTGAAGAGACATCATTAGTGTGCATGCCGAAGAAAAAGAGAAGAAGAAAAAAACATGAGCATTTGATTTTATTTAAACTGTTATATAAAATGCATACATATTTACATATGTGTATAATATACAGTGTGGCACAAAAATACTTAGCAAACCCAAACACACACACACACCTTTTTGTAATCATTCCCTTTGATTCCTCCCATGTTCTGCTGGACCATTTTAACAATGAGATCTGTAACAGAAAATGCATCAGATTAGCTCACAAGTTCGAGAAAACTAAATGTTTTCTGTTGTTTAAATAATCTGTCGAAATCAGTTTAGGCTGTACGATGACCATCACTGATTGAATGAAGGCGCTTCACGCAAACAGTTCACGCATGCTCTTAGATTCAAACAACAGTTACCAATAGCGTGTAATGCACCGTTATGCTAAACAACAGATTAGATTCATGTTAATCATAAACCTGCACAAAGCACTGCAGCTGTCTGTTAAGCACTATATTAATGGTGCTAATGACTTCATTTCTATGTAATATTTATGCTCATGTTTTAGGTTAAACAATTAATAATATTAGTCTACACACACACACACACACACACACAGTATATGTATATTCCAGCTGAACTGTAAACTGCAAGATACTTTTAAGGCTACAAGATACTTACCTTAATACCCTATGGCACAGTCTCACCCATCACGTTTTACCTCGTCTGAACTAAACATAGCCTTAATACACTTATACGCCTCACCTCTAAGTGTGTTAATGATGGCAGTATATGGAAAACTCACACAAAATGAAATTGAACTCTCTGAAACAAACCTTTCCAGAATGCATATTGATGTTTTAAAGATATTTTGAGTATTTTTTATCAAACCATTTAAATTAAATAGCCTGTTTCCCCATCAAAAGTTTTGATGCTAAATAATATCCTTAATTAAAAAAAAAAAAAAAAAAGCAGAACATTTTCTGTCAAAAAAGAAAAAAGAAAAGTGAGGTTCGGGAGTTCAGCAAACATTATGACTTTGGTACCACTAAGCAGGCATGACATCCAATACTCTTTTGGAACATACTCTTGTATGTTCATGTATGTAGTGACATTATGATTCGATATCAATTGTTTGTTACAGACAGTGTCGTCTATGAAACGTCTCCTCCCCTAGAGACAATTATGTGGACTGCAGAAGTGAACTGTGAACTGTAATGCTCACACCTGAACATAAACAAACACTTAACCCTAAAACACCTTTACATAAATGGATAAGCTTCTTTACAGTTGAACTAAACTTAGCAGGGGCTTTTTCTTTCTGCCATGCCTCCTTGCAAAGAGATCAACACAACATGATCCAAAATATAACACTATGACCAAGACTGTCTACAAGACTGTACAACACCAACAATATCAGCACTTCTTTACTACAGGTCACAGATCCACCCATTCAAAACTATATAATATTTTCATTAACATTATCAAAACATGCTTTATTTGTCAATACCATCAGATTTTCTGTCTGACGCTGTTGTCAGGCAAAAAACAGAGTTACCATTCAACGAGAAGTCATCATATTTTTGTGGTTGTCAAATCATTTTTAATTGCATTAAATATAAAATATTTTTGAATTTTGTATGTAATGACTTAATATACAGCATATTGCTTTTGTGGATAGATAGTTTTTAGAGTTCGGGGTTGAGGGAACATACAATTCAGAGAACACAAGGCTGAGGGAACACAAAACACTGGATGAAACATGTCCATACATAAAACCATTTGTTTGTATTTTGGTCATATGTGTTCTGATCATTTTTTGGGTCATTTGTTATGATGTTTAAATCAGAATATTTAGATCCCGGTGAATGTAAATGGATAGAGGTAACAACTAATTGTTCCATTTGTTAAGTTACCTTGTTAGATGCACAAGCAGACATACTGTTCTGAGATGAGAGATCATTTTGTGTTCCAAAAAAAAATCCAAGTACTTGAATAAATACTCACTGTTGGTTGTATTTATTTTAAAACAGTAGTTGATTGAATCAGTGTATTTGATTGTTAAAATGACAACAAATTCAGGTTTTCGTCACCACCATCGGATTTTTCAGGTCTTATCAGCTCCGTCAGATGAATATTTTGATCATATTTGATTATGATATTTTATAATTGTTGAGGGATTGTTGGTCACATTTGAAAACGTAATCTGTCTGCCAACACGAGAATGTGTTTTGAAATCTTAAAACATCTTGATTTCAAAATAAGTAATGGCAAGGTAAAAAGCACATTTTGATGAAAACGAGAAAAGTTGGGAGGTTGCATGTAAGATACAACTATATAGTTTATTTTGTCTGAGTACCAGGATTTTTTTATTTAACTTTGCACCCTGTTTTGTCCCACTTCTCAAGAATCAGTGCTATTTAAATTAATACTTTTATTCAGCAAAGATGCATTAAATTAATCAAAGGTGAAGTGTAAATACATTTATAATGTTACAAATGTTACATAATGTTCAATTTCAAATATATACTGTTGAACTTTATGTTTATTAAAAAAAATCTTTAAACAGTCTCATGGTTTCCTCAAAAGCATTAAGCAAGGCAATTGTTTTCAACATTAAAAATAATAAGAAATGTTTCCTGAGCAGCAAAAATAAAATAAAATAAATGTGATGTTACAGTATTATACTATACACAGTGTTACCCTGAAAATTACCCATTTTTATTTTAAAGAATTTAAATGCAATATATGTGTGTGAGATATGGCAACTCTTTATCTCAAACGTTGCATTTGTGTAAGAGAAAGAGAGAGGGAACAAGAACAGGAAAGGGTATCACTGGTTATAATGGCATATGGTTAATCCTCTTACACTGGTCTTGCTGTTAAGTGGTCCCTCTGATAATGCTTTCTTTCCCCCTTTTTTTCCCTTCTTCTACAAAACCCCATTCCTCTCTTAGCCCCCATTCACACACTCTCACCTCCTTCCCTCCTTTCTCACAGAACCAACAAGCCACACTGAACAGATGAAGTCTTCGAAAGCAGTATAGTATTACATAACATGTTAACGAATAAAGAAACATTGTCTAAACAAAAGAAACAGCACTTCACACACAGACAGTGCCAGCATAACTGGGTCATATCTGGGTGTTGATCTTCCTGTCCTTCAATTACAGTGCAGGTTTTCTTTTTTTAATCCAGTGATCAGTGATATTAATCTTTATCTGGGCTGAGACGAAGGGAGTCCCCGGATTAAAGTCTAGACCTTAGATAGAATAAATGTCATGATAATAAGCTGTTTTATGTCTGTCATGCATAAATCCATCTATTGCTTTACAGACAACACGCTCCAACTGTGTTCAAACCTGTGAGCTGTGACTAATCTGGAAAAAGAGTTGCAGACAGACGGAATACAGCACCTGAACCATGTGTATGTTATTGCTGTTTAATCCAGTAATCCAGCCTCATCTCCACATCAGAAGTACCTTACTATAAGATCAGGAGTTACAAATCTGCAAAGAATGATTTAGCGTCACTAAAGAGATTGCAGATGGAATAATATCTGTTTGTGGCTTGTGTTTGATGTGTGTCTGTCTCTAAATACTCACCCATATATTTACAGATTAAAAATGGTATCCCGTATCTTATATTGCAATACTTTTCAATAAAATTGTTTGGTTAAGGTCAGAAAAATTGCAAAATTGTTGTTGTTGTTTTTTGGCCGAATGTTTTGTTAGGAGCATTACATTGCATGCACCTTTGGAGCATATGGCACTCCGATTATCAGCTTACCTGATTGGGCAGGTGACTCATAGAGCAGATCGGCTAATTGGTTAGGCAGCAGGGACTTAACCATGCAATCCTATTCTACTCTAAAAACACACACACACAGACATACACAAGCCCAACTCTATGCTCAACATGCTGACCTCACAAAGAAATCCACCTGCCAACAACCTGACCTTAAATAGACCAGGGTTAGTTGTCACATTTTTTTTGTCTGCAGTGAATGTTTCTTAGGGTAGGTTTATTTTAGAAATTTCCTTTTTGTGTAATGTAACAGTTATAACAACAGTATTTGCCACATAATTCCAGTCTCTACGCACTCCTCATTACCTTATTTAATAAACCAAACATCACTTTTTGAATTATTTTAATTATACCATGAAATCTGTACATTAATGAACTTTACTGTCAGTACAAACAGTACTTTAACAAAACCAGTGCATTCTTATCCAGTGTTTAGTACTCATTTCGATTCCAACATATTCATACTTTTCTGCAGGTTCAGTAAGCAAATGATGAATGAATCATGAGTGGATTTTTGAGTGCATAATATTACCAGATATCACATCATTTCAATTCATTTATTTATGGCAAGCCATATTCATATTTATTCCTTAATTCTAAATAGTATTAGTTTTTATGTTAGAGGAGAAATTACAAATCATGGCATCATGTTTTCTCACTGCACCAGAGATGTATAAAGTACTAGAGAACCATACTTGAGTAAAAGTACAAGTGCTCTATCAAAAAAGTGACTTGAGTAGAAGTAGAAGTGCTCTTTAAGCACCACACTTAAGTAGAAGTACTAAAGTATTCAAAATTTTTTGTACTTAAGTATTGCAAGTAGTCTATTTTAAAATTTACTACTCAAGTACTGAAAGTAAAAGTAGAAGTATTGTGTTATGTAGTTATTAAAGAAAGTAGTCAAAAGTTTGAACATATTGTTTTTACTATTTCAAATGATTAACCTAAAGGACAATCACAATTCCTTTGACTGTAACTTCTTGTAAACAAAAAACGGTTACTAGGGTTAGTTAGCCCAATTTGCAAAATGATGTCATTAATAACTTACCCTCATGTTGTTTCAAACCAGTAAGACATCAGAGGGTCATTTAGAATTTTTTGAAGCATCGAAAATACATTTTGGTCCAAAAATAGCAAAAACTAGACTTTATTCAGCATTGTCTTCTCTTCCGTGTCTGTTGTAAGACAGTTTTAAACAAAGCAGTTTGTGATATCTGGTTCGCGAACGAATCATTCGATGTAACCGGATCTTTTTTAAACAGTCCACCAAATCGAACTGAATCGTTTTAAACAGTTCGCGTCTCCAATACGCATTAATCCATAGATGAATTAAGACGTTAACTTGTTTAATGTGTCTGACACTCCCTCTGAGTTAAAACAAACCAATATCCCGGAGTAATTCATTGACTCAAACAGTACACTGACTGAACTGATGTGAAGAGAGAACTGAAGATGAACACCGAGCCGAACCAGATAATGACTCGTTCACGAGTCAAGAACCGTTTCTGTCCGATTCGTGAACCGAGGAGCTGATGATACTGCGCATGTGTGATTTAGCGTGAAGCAAACCGACACACAGAGCGTCTGGAACCGAACTGATTCTTTTGGTGATTGATTCTGAACTGATTCTGTGTTAATGTTCTGAGCCCATGTGCAGTCAACGCCAATGACGCCATTGCATCGAGCGCAAAAGAATCGGTGAACTGTTTTCTTCAACTGGTTTATTGAATCGAACTTGCAGAAAGAACTAACGTTACTGGTCATCCGAAAACCGATGCAACCGGTTCTTGACTCGTGAACGAGTCATTATCTGGCTCGGCTCGGTGTTCATCTCTCTCTTCACAGCAGTTCAGTCAGCACGCGCAGTCTCGCTTGATTCGCTCAATGATGTGCCAGCTTCATCAAACATGCCATCTACAGTTCTGGCAGTGGTTTGTAATGGAATGATTCGTAACATTATTATAATTGTAACGAGTAACGATGCAACACATAAAAAAAATATCGGAGTAAAAGTATTAAACTCAGCGAAAATATGTACCGAAGTAAAAGTGGAAGTAGGAGAAAAAAATAATACTCTAGTAAAGTACAGATACTGCCTTTTAGTACTTAAGTACAGTAGCGAAGTAGTTCTACTTCGTTACTATACATCTCTGCACTGCACGCTTCTCTGCTCTTCCTGCAAATTACTGTAATTATCTTAACTTTGACTGGCTTGAACTATTCTGCCTCTAACCATTGCATTTTGGTCGATTCAAGAAGAAAGTGCGACATTATGTATGTGTGATGTGCAGTATAACCAAATCACAAAATTATATAAAACAAAAACAAACAAACAAACAAAACTATTTTTGACATGTTTCTGAAAAATTTATAGTGAATTTTTAATTGAATATTAATGTCAAGCATGATCATCATTTTCAATGATCATTGGTGTTACTTCTAAATACTTGAGTAGTAGTGCCTATCTCTATATTTACACTCTAAAAATTATTAATTAATTTTAATTAATAAATATTACCCATGGGTTAATAAAGAACAAACCCAGCTATTGGGTTGTTTTGACCCAGCACTTGGGTTAAATGTTTAACCCAGCCACTGGGTCAAAACAACCCAATAGCTAGGCTTGTCCTTTTTTAACCCAGCAATTTAGAGTGTTATATAGATACTATTTATTCCAGTAGCGAACATCTGTTCAATTAGTTACACATTTACAGTTTCTTGAAGGTAACAAATGAGATGTATACTGGTGTCTCATATCAACTACTTATCTACAAATTCACTAATATCCATTAAAAATCACATTAGGAACAACTTGATTTTTATCATGGTAATTGAATACATATTGAGTCACTTCTGCAATAAGTGGGTCTACTATATAATGAATAACAAGTGAAATTTAAACATGCTTAGCGACTCAGATTGCTAGTTATTTAATCAAACTGGCCACTGTTTACAGAGGCAATATACAATGTTCTTGTTAAAGTGTTAAATGTCTTTGTAATAACAGTAAAATATGCACATTTACAAGCAAACACATTTATTTACTAATTTATTAAAGTTGCAAAAAAAAAACAAAGATTACTGGAGTATGTTTTACAAAAAAAAAAAAAAACTTTCTATTTCAAAATGTAACATTTAATCCAGTGTGCTACTTGTGTTTCTTCTTAAATAATTGTGAAATTTACTAGCTATTTCTGACCAAAGATTATTTCAGATATTTTTGGTGTATAGTAAAACATGTTGTTATACATATTACTCAATACTTACTTGTGTGTTTCCTTTGTAACAGGGACACCTTAAAATGTTACAGTAACAATTTATTTTAAGGTGCTCTTGTTACACATGTTACATGTACTACTAATTAATTACACATCATTACATGCAAGTAAGCCTAAGCCAGTCGTTCTCAATTCCAGTCCTCGTGCCCCACTGCTCTGTACATATTGTATGTCTCTCTTTGTTAACAAACCTGATTCACAGTGTTTCCTGCTCCCTACTCCCTAAGCAGGGGAAATCTGTTGAAGTTTACTTCACTTCAGAACATTCATTCACGGATTTGCGTTGCACAACGTCTGTCTACACAAGTGTGACATCATATACCTCTGCAAATCAATACAATTTAAATTCACGTCTCGCACACTTCAATGCACTTTGAATGGAACATATGTACGTTTGTGGAATATCCTATGAAGTCCACTTCACAGGGCACTTATGTTCAAATAGAACAAACGTCTGAAGCAATAAGAGAAACGTACAAAATGTGCAAAGCAGTGGGGTGCGAGGACTGTAATTGAGAACCACTGCTAAGTCCTAAACCAAACTCTAACCCCAATCCTAACCATGTAAGTACATGTAGTTAATAAATATTACTCAGTACTTAAAAATATAATTTCACTGTAACAAGAACACCTTAAAATAAAGAATAACATATGATACCATTAAGTGTAATAATGTTTTACCAAAGATAGGTAGGTTTAAGAAATATTAATGTTACAACGGCTTGCCATAATGTGCCATATGTCCTTTATCTGATACTAAAGCATGCACCTAAGATATTCATCTCTCTAAAGTCTACATCACACTTCTGTAAGAATATGTGGACGTTTGCCATGTGAAAACGACACTCAAACACACGGGTAAGAATGTGGAAAACTTTTGCGCGTTCTCAAAGCCAGTCTGCATCTCACCTTTCGGGAAAGGATTGGGTTGAACCACGTACAGAAACGCGTGGACCATGTGGAAAAGAACGCCGATGGGACCCGGTTCGTAATATGCATGCGTTTCGTACACCACAGACGGCACGAAGCCAAAGTCCAACGTTTCGACCGGCACTCTGAGCATCATGCTGCGCGGAGACGAATCCCGGTGCTCCTCTCGGGCTTCGCTGCTCGTGAGACCCGAGCACATCACCAGCACGAGCCCCACTTTCCACCACATGTCCATCAGTCCTTACACGGGGTGCTTTTGATATATAACGGGAGGGAACGAAAAGTGGAGGAAAGATCAAGTAAGGTAAAAGTAGGTTTGTCTGAAATGCTCTCTAGTCCTCGACATCAAAACTACAAATTAGAAAAACTGAAAAACATAAAAGGAAAACAAATCAGTAATGAAAAAATATATTCCAGGTGATGGGTTTATTCCCCGTTTCCTTCTGACGGCTTCTAGTAAACATCCCTCCGTTGTGGAGAGCTCAGGATGAGCTGAGTGTGTGTCTGACCTGCGCCTCCCGCTGCGCTCCAGCTCTTACTGCTAATCTAGCTCTTTACAGGAAAATCACGTCAAGCCAAGTCAAAGTACTTTATGTCACCCCTTTCCTCTGTGAAAGAAGCCTATACAGCATTTTACACAATACAGACACAATTCCAAACTTACAATACTGTCAGTAACTGCAAATATGATTCTAACTTTGGACTGTTTTCTTCTGGGGGGTATGATTTTTATTAACATTCAGATTTTAGTTTAAATGAATAGATTGCAACTTGCGTTATTTTGATGGTCACAGAACTATTTTTCCATGTTTTATCATGCAATTTTTTTCTGGTTTATTTGGAACAAATTCAAATGAATTGTAAAAAGAATCTTGACATGATGAATACATTGGTTGATCATAATTTCATAAGATTAGTTATATGTTAAACATCATAGCCCATGTATATAACTGCTCTTTATTTTTTTTATTAAAGATTTATTTTTGGCGTTTTATTTAGATAGGACAGCAGGCGAAGTGTGTGAGAGAGAGGGGGGTGGGATTAGGAAAGGTCCACGAGCCAGGACTCGAACTCGGGACGCCTGACGCGCAACAGCCCAAGAGGCCATCAGCTCCGACAAAACCTTTTTGTTTTTGTTTCCTTTTTATCTTTCTAATTGTTTTCTATTCTTTATTCCGCTCTATACAGAAATTCCACAGATATGAAGGCATTGTTAATTTGTAATTCACAAAATAATTTAAATTCTTTGACTTACTGTGGTTATCATACTCAACAAAGAATGATTATAACTTATGATAACTGGTCACAACTTTAGAGCAATTAAAGAAAGTTGAACTATCAGTCGTTGTTTGCAAAAATACACAGTATATTCTCTTTCATGCAGTCAGAAAGTCAGATGAGCAGAAAAGCAGCAACTCCAGACTCTGCCATGACTGCCAAGACACTAGCTGATAGTCTTCTTCACTGAAATGTCCCACAGCTACATTTGGAACAGCTGAAAAGCCTCTGTGCGGCTGTGTGTGCATGGACATGAATACCAACAAACAGGGACAGAGAGTGAGAGAAAGACAGAGAGTGAGAGAAAGACAGATAGAGAAAGAAAGAGGCCACAGTTTGTATTATGTCAGTCTGCACAACCAAAATTGACATGCACATCTCAGAGAAACAAAGAAAGAGAGAAAAAAGAGCTTTCAAAGTAGAGCACTTTGAAGTTAAATGTTCAGTAAAACTGGGAAAAATAATGATACAATTTTTTTACTTTATCCGTAGACACAGCTGGTTTGTATCTAAAAAATACATTTAAAAATGAGATTATTTTGATATATAATTATATAAAATACAAATATATTATTTATCATACCCTGAAATGATAAAAATGTCTCAAAATTCAACCATACAGTCACATGTATTTTTGGTAGTTATAACATACCTTTGACATTACATAGTTTATGGGGTCTAAAAGTCAAAATACAGTTTAAAGCTAGATATATATAATTTCTTAGAATCTTTAAATACCTGAACAAACATATTTCAATCAGGACCACTTCCGTCAAGTATATTTATGACAATTATAATTGCATACAGTTAGTGTTGGCGGTATGGTTATGTTCTGGGCAACACTCCAAACGCCTGTCCATGCAGCCATGCTTGGACAGAGCGGGAAGAGCAGCAAGACAAATCCCCCTGGGGTACAGAACAGAACAATTATAAGCATATATAATTACAATTCACAATTACATGAGTAATTTATATATATATAAAGTTTAATCTTTGGTTCTTTTAACTGTGATGTTTTTGGCTCACATTTAACAAAAACCCACCAATTCACAAAAATTTCAACAAATTAGAATATGGGGACATGCCAATCAGCTAATCAATCAATCACTGACACCCTTCACAAGGATGGTAAGCCACAAACATTCATTGCCAAAGAAGCTGGCTGTTCACAGAGTGCTGTATCCAAGCATGTTAACAGAAAGTTGAGTGGATGGAAAAAGTATGGAAGAAAAAGATGCACAACCAACGTAGAGAACCGCAGCCTTATGAGGATTGTCAAGCAAAAATGATTCAAAAATTTGACTGAACTTCACAAGGATTGGACAGAGACTGGGGTCAAGGCATCAAGAGCCACCACACACAGAAATGTCGAGGAATTTGCTGAACCACAGACAATGTCAGAGGCATCTTACCTGGGCTAAGGAGAAGAAGAACTGGACTCTTGTCCAGTGGTCCAAAGCCCTCTTTTCAGATGAGAACAAGTTTTGTATTTCATTTGGAAACCAAGGTCTTAGAGTCTGGAGGAAGGGTGGAGAAGCTCATAGCCCAAGTTGCTTGAAGTCCAGTGTAAAGTTTCCACAGTCTGTGATGATTTGGGGTGCAATGTCATCTGCTGGTGATGGTCCATTGTATTTTTTGAAAACCAAAGTCACTGCACCCATTTACCAATAGATTTTGGAGCACTTCATTCTTCCTTCTGCTGTCTAGTTTTTTGAAGATGCTGATTTCATTTTCCAGGCGGATTTGGCACCTGTCCACATGCCAAAAGCACAAAAAGTTGGTTGAATGACCATGTTGTTTGTGTGTTGACTGGCCAGACCTGAACCCCATAGATAATCTATGGGGTATTGTCAAGAGCAAAATGAGAAACAAGAGAACTAAAAATGCAGATGAGGTGAAGGCCACTGTCAAAGAAACCTGGGCTTCCATACCACCTCAGCAGTGCCACAAACTGATCACCTCCATGCCACGCCGAATTGAGGCAGTGATTAAAGCAAAAGGAACCCCTACCATATATATATATATATATATATATATATATATATATATATATATATATATATATATATGTATATTAACTTTTCCATGACATTCTAATTTATTGAGATGCACCTGTATTTTTTGTAGTTATATTGTACCTTCAAAATTACATAGTTTATGTAAGTGGTGGGGTCTAAAAGTCAAAACACAGTTTAAACCTTAAAATTTCTTAGAATTTTTAAATACCTGAACAAACATTGTACAGTTATTTTATCTGTTTTTGACAGTATGCTTTGTTCATTCAAGCATGCTGTTATGAAAGTAAAAAAATAGTAAATATAAACTAAATAGTAAATACAGGAAAAAAAAAACTTTTTTTTCTCTAACTCAGCATTAGAGAGCCTTCTAGAGATTTTGTTTAGCCTAAGTATTTGAGATTTCTAATCCAGCTTTAAATAGACTTGTCTCATAGTGGTATTCATTCATTCTGTGATCACATTCCAAGTCATAATCTCAATCGGTTTAGTGTTTAGATCTCTATAGTTTTAGAACAGATCAGTTTAGTGTTACATAATCTTTAGGAAACTATTTTTGAACTGGGGTCACAGAGGATTGATTTAATTTGGTCCTAGACAACTCCATCACCTCATGCATTCGCCACCACTCAAACCACACAGTTCTAGTGACTGTTAGGATCTGCCCAAATTTAACCTACATTTTAGAGGACAGTTAAAAGAATAATCAATAGAATTGAAAAGCTATAAAAAGACATAGTGAAAAGTTCAACAGAAAATATTAGTTTCCCAGTGTTTCTTTTCCATTTTAATCAATAAAGCTTCGTTCAGAAAGTTGGTCTGAATGTGCAAAAAAAAATCTGTACCTTTATAAGTAAGAGTGTTTGAACAATGTTTTCAGGACATCACCTGTGCACGTGACGTTTAGAGGTGTCCTGCCATAGGAAAAAAAAAATCACTCTGTTGCGTTAGATGTGGCATGATGTGTTGTGACAGTGGCATTATGTGCCAATGGTGATCATTCAAAAATGGGACGAAGCACTTTACAAGTTTTAATCCAAAGTTTGCATGCCTGTAACTGGTTACAGCACCCGATTACAAGTTTATTTGTATATTAATATTTATGTTATTGTATATATATATATATATATGTGTGTGTGTGTGTGTGTGTGTGTGTATATATATATATATATAATCAAAAGTGTAAAACTATATGATATAATATTGTAGTTAATAATCATGTTTTCATTTTAGTGGGGTGAGCACTGGAACGTTATATAAATTAACATCTGGTGTCTTGTGAAACAATAAAATTAAAATGTATATTGGGGATTCACTTTAAACAAACAACAACAACAACAACAAATGTACAAAACAAAACTTTAATTAACACAACACCCTGAATCCTCTCCCTAATTCTGTCTCTGAAACATCCCATACAAGAGATTTGACCATCGGTCCTCTTCCGTTTCAACATGGAAAAAAAAGTTTGTTAGAACCTTGGATGCTGAAGCCGATCTGGGTACAAAAAAACATCAAAAACAAAAAAACCTGATATTGACCAGTGAAAAAAAAAAAGAAGAAAGAAAACACCGCAGTGAACTCCAGCAGTATGGAAAGAACTTGAGAGGTTGGATCTTTTTTCCAAATTAATTTAAGTATGAATTAGAAAGGTTCTGTCCAGCAAAATCATGCTGTTGAGTACCGATCCATATCAATTGCAGTCAAGCTTTAGCCTCATTTCAAGAGTCCAAAGGTGACTGAACCTGGGAATGCACAGGCAGTTATATTGTAAACCACAACAAAGCCAAACATTTGCTTATAATGGTCTCTTTCGTTATAAAATAAGCAAAAGTATTTCTAATATCAGTGTTTCAAATGCAAAAACAATAAGAAATGCTCTATGATATAATTTTGCCAGTTTAAGTCCAGTGAATGCTTCTGAAGAGGTTCTGAAAAGTGTGATTCAGAGTTTGCATTAGTGTGATAACTGAGGGTAAACATTTCCTTGGCATAGTCGATATTTTCTCTTAATACATTTCTAAACCATAAATTAAATCAACCTTTTGTTTTTTAAAAACTGAGCACCTTATACAATATGACGGCCTTTATGCCGAATGCCGACATGCTGACTTGAGTTTAAATTGTCAGATTGAATGCCACCTTAATGATATTACAAAGCAAAGCAATTTCAGCCACACATTCTTAATACAAGAAATACAAAATTCAAAATCAGTCAAAAATGAAAATAAAAACAATACATGTTGCCATTGCTGAAAAAAGAAACTTAAATTCTAACCTCATGTACTACTAAGAAACATTAGTGGATCACAAAAAAAAAAACAGCAACAACAACAAAAAAACAAACCTTTAAGACAGTGTGGTCCATGTTAAGCAAATGTATAAAACATTATTGTCTATGATGAAAAAGCACTCCAATAAGTTCTGTAAGCACTATACATGATGCATTATTACTAATCATGGGCTTTCACAAAAAGTCACTGTTATCTTATGTTAAGTTGATTATGAAGCTCATTGTTATCAACTTACATTAATGGATTCTGATGCTTATCGTCTTGTAAATCGGCCAACAGGTCTTTTTAAATACACTATAAAGATATTAGCAAAAGGTTGTATATTCAACTTTGCTTTGGTCAAAAGTCTGACTTTTGGAATGTTGGTAATTGACTATTTTTCATCTGCTCCCAACATCAGCACCAATGTACGATTGTTCATCTGATATGCTAGGGGGAATGGCATATGCATAATAGGAGCTTGCAGGAGGGAAAAATAAAAAGACTTTCCATCCTTAAAGGGAAAATCTGGCAAATCACGTTATGAAAGTGTACTTCAGCTTTCTGATTCCATGCGACTGTCTTGTAAAACTCTATAATCCTTTCATTAAGATGGTGACTTATATAGTACTTCAATCAACCGACATATCACAAGCATGCGTTTCATCACAGTATCACAATGGGCTTTTAAAAGGTCATTACCTCAAACGATGCAAAACACATTCTTTTTCGTCAATGGAAACCCTGCATTTAAACTGAAAAAGCAACTCTCTTAAAAATAAATAAAATAGTGAAACGTATTTTAGCCTGCTGTTTGCTTTTACTCAAAGATACAAAAACAAAATCTGCTGAACACATCGTAATTAGATTTCAGTATTGACTGACAATGAACATGGTAATATTTCAAACTAAAAGTCTTTTGAGGGGAAGGGATAAAAGCAAGTAATCTTCCAAGTAAGTATTTTAGGAAAACAATTCATCCCTTTCTCTCATTTTCTTAATTGGATGCCCCCTTTGAAAGGTAAGTACAGTGACATCAAACCAAGATCTTGCCTGCTATCCAAAGGTGACTTCGACTCGAACCTCTTGAAAGCGTGGAAACATCACTGGGTGGAATCCAATTGGTTAAAACGGTGTGTTGGTGTGATTGTCTGTTGTATAAGTGTGCTTAAGTCTTAAATAAATTAGGTGCGTCGCTTATTAATAAATATCCTGCAGTTTCTCGCTGTCCCGTTCCAACGAGCTCAGGTTCAAATGTCAAACAAATCAAGCTGGCAGAGAGGACGGGCATTTCAGTGCATACCTGGCATCGCTCTTAAACTTGAAGGTGCGCGTTAATGTCAGTCGATACGGTTACCGCAGATAGTAAAGCGGTCAATCTCCAGCAAGTCTTTTTTGGCCGCCCCGTGTTTAAGTTCGGTATCGTCCTGAATAAGGCTTTTCTCTTCTGATTCATCTGGTGTAGTGAGGAACTGATCTGATTCGCTGGTGGGGATCTGAGGGGCGGGGCATTCATCCCTTTGGGTGGGTTGAGTGGTGACTGATGCAGACAGGCCCTCCTCCGCTTGCTCACCTTTAGAGGGGTACGGACACAATGGGTTAGTGAGAACAAAACCTTGACTCTGCAAACTATTTTCTGTCTATTACCAGGCTTCTCTTTATTATGTGGGTGACAAGATGTGCATGTGTGTTACCTGGTGGTTCGCGTGTGTGTTTGGTACGGTGGGCTCTGCTGGACACTCTGCTGGGAGCTGCAGAGGGGGGATTTTGAAACAGCTTCTCCTCCATATTAGCCTCTTTCACATACATACAGGATTTCCCCAACAACACAATACTGTTCAGCACCTTCAGGGTGATCATACTGAATAAACACACACAAGCACGCACAAACAGATTCAGATCATATACACCACTGGTCAAATTTGTGACCCTGGACCACAAAACCATTCTCAAGTCACTGGAGTATATTTTTAGCAATAGCCAAATTAGGTCAAACTTATCGATTTTTCTTTTATGGCAAGAATCATTAGAATATTGAGTAAAGATCATGTTCCATGAAGATATTTTGTACATTTCCTACAGTAAATATATCAAAACTTCATTTTTGATTAGTAATATGCACTGCTAAGAATTCATTTGGACAACTTCAAAGGCAACTTTCTCACTATTTAGATTTTCTTTGCACTCTCAGATTCCAGATTTTCAAATAGTTGTATCTCGACCAAATACTGTCCAATCCTAACAAACCAATCAATGGATTGGTGTATAAATCTCAAAATTTTGTTTTGTGGTCCAGGGTCACATTTTATGATTAGTTCATTTTTTGAAAAAGGATTCTTATGTTCAACAAAGCCAAGAGTAAAAGAATAAAATCAGTTATATTGCAAAATAATATGGTTTTCAGTTTTTTTTTTTTTTTTTTTATGGAATTTATTCCTGTCACGGTGGGCTGAATTTTCAGCAGCCATTACTTTAGTACTTAAAAAAACACACAAAAAAAAAACATTTTGTATTAATATCCCAGTTGGAAATGGTTGTGCAGCTTAATGAAGCATGGAAATACAGTTTCTTTTGATGAACAAAGTTTGATGGACTTTATTTATTTGAAACAGAAATCATTCCCAACATTATAAATGTCTTTACTGTGATTTTTTATTATTTTAAAGTATACATTTCTTTAAAGAAAAATCACAGCGATGCCAAACATTTGAAAATAAAAAAAGTTGGTCATACTTTATTTCACGGTCCAATTCTCACCACTAACAAACCATTAACTACAACTTTTGCCTCAATTTACTGCTTTTTAATAATTAGTAAAGTAGTTGTTAGGTATTGGGTAGAATTAGGGATGTAGACCATGGTCATGCAGAATATGTGCTTTATAAGTACTAGTAAACAGCCAATGTGTTAATAATAGGCATGCGAATAAGCAACTGGTTATTAGTGAGAACTGGTCCCTATACTAAAGTTTATTAAAAAAAAATGTGAACTCATACCCCAGGTAGAAGAGCACAACACAAACAATGGACAGAGAGCCCTGGATCTTCACTGAGCTGGTCACCACCCGGATCAACTGTCAATCACATTCTACATGAGTATAACTGTAATACCACATTACTACACATCACCGTTCCTTTATGGTAAATGGCTTTAGAAGTTTTGAAAAAATATAGCTAGTGTAAATACATGTCAGCTTTCAGTCTAACACGGTCACTTTAAGTTTTAAACAGAACAGTAATGCATGTTAACAAGAGCAAAATTACAAATTGCTAATAGATTTATGTTTCTGCTTTAACCTTTTTCTGTATGACAGATTTAGTATTGTGATTATTATGAAATAAGGAGGGAGGTTACCAGTAGAGCAAGAGGAAGAGGAATGAAGCCCATCCGCCTAGACACACTGTCACTGTAGTCTGTGTATGCCTGGAAAACGCACCCAAATATCAGCATCTTATATAAATATCCATCAAGCTGGACCAAATGCTCTTCAAACTGAGTCAATGTCATTAGCACCATAAACAAGAGACAAACCATTTGTTGAAATTAAAATAATTTTGATACATAATTTGACATACTGACGATTACTGCTTGCTTTATTATTGATTCTTGCTTCAAAAGGATTTCTGATATGTTAATAAATGAACATGCACTTACGTTCTTCTGTCTGCTGCTGACCAGATCAAATGCCAAGCTCGCTCTGTATTCACTATAGACCTGTGCACACACAGTTACAAGTAATGATGACTTGCGGCTCAGTAATTAAAGAGTCAAATATAAAATTTGTAAATTTAACAATTCAGTGAAAGATTCATTAGAATGATTTCATCAAAAAACTCATCAGAGTTATTCATGTAATGGACCACTCAGATTGCGCTCTGTGTTTGTGGTCCTGGCCCTTTTAGCTCATTACTTTCAATTCAGACTCACGTGGCGGAGCAGAAAACACTTACAGTATCTTATAATAAATAATATTTTCTTCACTAACACCTGACTACCTGACAGACTGACAAAGTTAATTAATGTCAGAGGGGTCGAGCAGCTTTACATAACCATGTTGTTGTATTGGCCATTGGCTGTTGTAGGAAAAATAGATTCTCAATACTTCCCTGTCACATCACTTTTAATAGTGTCTGAACTTTGGTAGCAAAAATATTTTTAACAACCAAATGCATTCACACCGGAAGGCATTTACACCTGGTCTTTTCGCAATCGGATAGCTATCTAAAGTGACCAGATGTAAACAGGCTCAAAAAATAAATCAAATGTGTGACAGAACAGCTTTAGAGATAACCTCTGCCATAAAAAGCTAGCTCTCCTATATTGACTGCACTCGAGATGATAGCAAAGAAACACCCAGATTGTAAAATCTGGCAAAAATATTCAGCAAAACCCATCCAGCTGCTAAGCAGATGTCCTCCACAGACAGTCCACTTGCCCATGCCCAAGAGGGAGACATACCTTGTGTGGAGTGGGTTCAAACCCCTAAAGGATATTTAGAGCTTTGAGATCTGTAAGATGGAGCTATCACATCAACAATCCAGTCTTAGCTTAAAAACGGGCTGGCCTTTAGTGTGGCTGCCAAAGCACACAAAAAGCTGCTCTGAAGGGCCTAGAGTGCTCAAAATAAACACGCAATATGCATACAGAACATAGTAACTGCAAAAATAGTATGACTGGCTCTTTTGGAGCGAGAACAAACAAAGTTATAACCGGGCTCTGAATAGGATTGAGAGCACCTTTATTTAACTCTGCAGTCACCTGGGACAAACTGCATGCAGGATTCATGAACTGATAAATCGTGCATGTCCCCAACTTACTTTTACCTGATGCGAGGGTAAGTAAGAGTACTGTCTTAAGGGAGAGTGTGTTTGAGGTAGCTGACTGGAGTGGCTTGAATGGAAGGCCTGTTAGATCTCTCAAGACCAGAGCTAGATCCCAAGTTGGTACCATGGAAGGGTAGACAGGATTCAGCTCCTTGCACTTTTCAAGAATTTAATCACCAAAACATTCTTACCAGATGATTATCAATTTCACCATGAAAAGTTATAGTTATAGTGGCTACACACATTTTAAGCATAGAAGCATGGCCACCATCTAAGTGCTTTTGTAGAAAAGACAGAATAACTGATAATGGACCATTCACAGGGTCTGCTTCGTACAAGCTCTTGAAGACTCTACATTTATGGGCATAGAAGGGGCTCTTGCCTCAGTAATAGTACTCTATTATACTGCATTGCAGAAGTGCATCTGATGCTAGTGTGCTCTACTGAATGCTTATTGCTCTTTCATTGGTTTTGATTGCTTCCATTGTCCTCTTTTTTAAGTTAAAAACAGAATGATTTGACTTCAGCTTTGTGAAGTTATACATAAAAAATATCTGCATGAAACTCCAGCAGACGAGCTGAACTAAACACAGATTCACTCTGCCAGCAGGTGTTGCTGAAGGCATTTCTTGGTTTCTGCTGTAAACAAAGCAGCGCTACACTTATGAACTTTAATATGCATTATAGAGGAATTAAGAGGAAAAGAAAAAATAACATCTAAACTTTTCTAAAGACAGTGAGTTCCCCTTAGACATACATTCATATGAACTGCTACCCCTAATTGAATCGTGATTTGTTTTGCATCTCAACTGATTTGAATAGTCACATATTTGAATCGATTTTTAACAGGCTCGCGGTTAATCGTTACATCCCTCCACAACAGAATAGATTCCTTCTTCTCCCTGATCTTGCACACTACTTAATGTAAGAATTTCAATGGTGGGAATGCATACTTAAGTTCTATGCACATAGTCCCAAATTTTCATATGTGTTTTTTCATATTTTTCATCCTAAAAATTTGTCATGCATAGAAACCCACGCATAGAGTCCCATGCATATTAATTAATCAGTCACAAAAATCTTTGCAAACAAATACAAAATGCAGCCTTCAAGCAGAGCGAATTATTATTATTTTTTGTCCTCTCTCTTCTTATAAAGAGAAAAAGGAAAGAGGACATATTGGGTCCATCTGATGTTGAGATTATTTAAAGAGAAAGGAGCATTCCACTTCATGAAGGAGCTACGGGTTCATCCCGAGCAATTTAAAGTTTACTACAGGATTTTGATGCTTTTGTAGCAATAGCCACATTTAATTTTAATTCAGTTCCATTATCACGTCCAGTTCACACAGAGCTGTGCTTTTCCAGGGAGATATAACATCCAGGCATTCACGTGTCACAAAGATGCACAATAGACCTGTGTACCAAGCATGAAATGTGACACAGGTTTTTAGCCAGAGCTGCAGTGGCCACATAAGAAACAGGCCAAGCTGACATACTGTTGAGGCTGCAGCTTAAAATGAAAGACCTTTTTAACTCATCATCACCAGCAAAAATGTCACGCTGCATCTTCCTAAACAGCATCTTCCTCAACAATGTTTATTTCAAATAGAATTATTTTGTTACATTACAAATGTCACTATTGAGCAATTTCATGCACCCTTGCTAAACTTCCTTAAAAATAACAAATCTTACTGACCTCAAACATTTGAACAGTGGTGTACTTAATGACAATACAGTTTTTGTAGAAATTCTGGTTCTGAATGAAAATAAATAAATAATAAATTTCATTAACATTAAGATGCATATTGAATATGTTAAAATTGCTAGAAATTATATATATATATATATATATATATATATATATATATATATATATATATATATATATATAAAGAAAATACAAATTGCTCGTGTCCACCTCTAGGAAAGATGCTATATGAGAGAGCAATGGGTGCATGTGTATGCTGTGACACTAATCTTCTTGCCTAAACTAAGCAGATCTGTCTTTAATCCCTGCCAGTAACTCCTCTTTCTGTTATTACATATCTCTCTACCCCCCATCCTCAGTGTATTTTGCATGCTTTGCCACTATTTATTTAATCTTTTACCTCTCTATTGTTTTATCAGGACCATATTTAAGGACCTTTTTGTTTGAAGTGTCACTTATCTTTCATCTTATGAGTATGTGAACAGAGGTGACCTGCACTGGACAGAAAGTGTGAAACCATCCCCACTGCTAAAGAGAGTTCCACTGCTGGCCCTGTGTGTGCTGATAGATTTGGGTCAGTGGATCTGTCAGGGTTATCCAAGACACTGAGAGCGGTGCTGATTTTCAGACACACTCCCAAAGGAAACCTGTCTCTCTTTTATAAAGACTTCCTCTTGACTAGGACTGTTTTAAGAAAAGAAAGAACATTCCAGAATAGGGAAGCCCTTTGGTTTACAGTAAATAGGTCATGTCATAGTTCTCAAGCTGTTTTTCTTTAGTTTATTCTAGATAAACATATATAAGTGCCTTGTCATTTCAATAGCATCAGGTATAGCTTGAAAATCCTTGTACCCCACAATCACTACTGTATTCAAGTTACAGGATTTCATTTTTAGTTCATTCAATGTTGTTCATATTTAGTTCATATTTTACCTAATGTTGTCTCAATATCTTGAAAGAAAATGTATAACTCAGACAGGAAGTAGTGTGTATTTTTTAACTCTTAGGTTTTGTTATTTAATTTTATATCATTAAATATTATTATTTATGTTATTTAATTTTGTTTGATATTACACAAAACAATCTAGATAATAATAGAAATAGAAAACAGTTCTTTTAAACTGTAATAATATGTCACAATATTACGCTATTTACTGTTTTTTAATACAGCTAATAATACAGGTACTATATATATATATATATATATATATATATATATATATATATATGATAGTTACTCAAATATTGTAGCTACAACACTACCTTTTGAAGAATACAACAATAACTTGAACTCACATCTGCTGTAATGTCATTAAACTTTGTGATGAAGGCATGTTTGACAACATCCACTGCTATCTCTGAGGCGATCACCATACAAACATCAGGAAACAATACCCATAGATGATCTATAACCAATAAACAATGATTAATACATGCATCAATGTCATGTATATGGACAAACTCAGAAATTAGTCAGTTGTTAACTGGATACCTGGATTCCAGGAGAACTGCTCCATGTTTCTAAGACAGACGATTAGTAAGAGTGTGTAGTGTGTAAATCTTTCTTTAATGTCTATAGTGAGAAAGACAGAAAGGAACAGTAAGAAAACTCATCAGAGACAATCTGAGATAGACATGTTTTCATATATATTACATAAATAAAAACTTTTCTTTTGGATGCGATTAATCTAGATTAATCATTTGACAGCACACTATATATACATATACATATATATGGACCTACCACTGTTGGACATTTGGAAGAGATTGTTTTTCTCAAATTTCTTGAATACACTTCCTTTGATCTCAACAAACTACAAAAAAAAAAAAAAAAAACACACATATATCAATATAAACCATACAAAAGGAGTCATGAATGTGTGTGTGTTTGTTCATTTAAGGTAATATATAGCAACTAAGAGGTCATTTGTAGTGTATCTAATTGAATTTAACCAAATCAACAACGTTACTCTCAGGGTAGTTGCTTACTCACATTATTGGACATCATAATGGTGAGCAGTGACTTGTTGTGTGAATTGAAAGCCACGTTCAGAGTGGTGGCCTGGACCATAATCAGAATGGCATGTAGAACTGAATTATTAAGGAAGGTTGTATCCCACGACAAAAAATACATTAAAATTAAATAATTAAAAACTGAGCAGTTTCAGTGTAGTTAAATGGATTTCATGCAGAACTTGAAGTAACAAAATCTTTAGTTTTGTATTTATTAGTATTAATTTTACATACATTATTTTAAATATATGCAAAATATTATAAATTAATTATAATTTTTTTTTTTTTTAATTCTTAGTTTGAATATTTAATTATTCAAATCAATATAAAATGCTATTTTATTTACATCTACATATGACTATTTGGTATTTGAAACAAAGCAAGTGTGAAGGATACAGACGTAGAGAACAGCCATGAAGAAATGTGGAATGACTCCTATATGAGCTCTTTTTTTCTCTTTAGGTTCAGTGGCAGTCCAGTACAAAGCATCCAGAATATCCTGACCGAACGATGAAAACAAGCGATCTGCCACCTAGAGGAGAAACAGAGAGCGTTCATTCAACTACTGCTGATATAAAAGCAGCAGATGTGAGTGTTGTGATACTGTACCTCCAGCATGTTGTAGATGATGTAGAGTTTTATGACAGACTGACCCCGGATCAGGTGGTACATCATGGAGTAATCCACATAATGCATCATGAAATAACACAAAACCATGATGAAACCCTTCAGAACATCACACACCTGAGCAGGCTGCAAGATACGAGATCCACTGCGTGCACACACACACACACACACATAAACAAGAACAAACATCTTCAGGTTAAATTGGCTCCACAGATATTACACAATGGAATAGTAACTGATTATAATCACAAAGCAGTTTTCTATTTGTTAGATCTTCTACCACACACAGCCACTGGGTTAGCGATCTTGCGTCACACACTCAGTGGAACATGCATCAAGCTAAACACATGACTTGTGCTAGGTGTAAATGCACCCAAACACATACACAGCAATGAAATATTTTGTATATTTTAAACGAAACAGTTAATTTATTGTAAATGATATATTCATTTAATGAAAGTAATTTAAATATAATTAAATTTTTTACCAAGTGGAATTATTTTCTCTAACAACTATACCTTTACAAGCTTTACTAAAAGATAAAGTAATAAATATGAAAACAATCATAATTGAGTGTTTCAGTATGACACATAATTATTTACATAAATATGCTGAAATCTCGGTGCCCGAAAGAGCTCAAATAGAAAAAACACCTGCAAATTAAGAAAACAACTTCATCAATTTGACAACACACGCTTCAAATGCACACAACACAACCAAAAAATTAAATGCAAAGCAAATAAATAAAGCACTGGCAAATTAATTAAACAACTTTATCAATTTGACAACACGTGCACTGAAAATGCTCACAACACAACCAAGAAAGTCCAAGAGCAGCAATCCGTTGTTTTGGATTACTGACAAGAACAAAATAACAAACTTTACATTCACAGGCTCAAGAGTTATTTACACAGAGACAGCTGTCAAAAAAAAGCTAATTTAATTATGTCAAAGTGCCTTTGCAGACAGAGCATGTGCACTGGTATTTTTGCTCTATTGGCATGGTTTCCACAAAAATAAATTGCAAGAACTATTGATAATAAAAAATGTTTCTTTAGCACCAAATGTTTAGAGCATTAGAATGGCTTTATATATATATATATATATATATATATATATATATATATATATATATATATATATATATAAAAAATAATAATATATATATATATATATATATATATATATATATATATATATATATATATATATATATATATATTACTGTTTTTTTTTTTGTTTTGTTTTTTTGTTTTTAATAAATGCAGCCTTAGTGACCAAACTTTTGCATGACATTGTATTTTAATATACTACTAAATCCTTGTTACTAAACAAAACACACTCATTGTTAGTATTTACACTGGGGTGCTAACAGTATGTACAACTATTTACTCTTTTGCTAATTATATTTTTTACAAGAAATTATGTATAATTCATTAGGCATTGTAATGCATGCAGTGAAAGCAATTTACTGAAGTTGCATTATCAGATGCTATTTAGGACACACTGCATTATTATTATAATATTATTAAAGTATTGTTTCTCCTTCTATCACAGCTTTCGCTGGTTGAACATGACCATAGTGCCATCTTGTGACCGATCATGCAAGTACACCCTGAACACTGAAAGAAGAACAGGAGAACTCTGGGAATGAATGATCTCAGATGATTTTAGTAGTCTAGGGAGAAATCAAAGCACAACAGTGCATAATTAGACAGCTATGGCAACTGAAGCCTAGTGTGTGTGTGTATGAATGTGTGTTTGAACACAGCCGCTGCAATCATACCCGCATGGGTGTGTGTGCTTAAAGCAGCTGCAGTCATTTATTTTCTGCATACCTGCTCTTATTGCAGTAGGGGCATATACTAGCCCTGCAGGCAGAAGAATATACAGTGAACAGCAGCTACACCTACATGCACAATCATTTTGGGTCTTAAGGGTGCGTGGGTGTTTGTATGCAATAAACACTGAAAGAAAAAGTTGGACAGCTCAGATGTTTCAACCTGTTAGATTATCAGAATATTATGAAAGTACTACTTTAGGGAATATTCCTCCACACATATGGTGAGAGCAGGGTGTGTATTACCTGAGGCCGCAGCAGGGCAGTGTCAGCAGTCTGATCAGGGCCAGCAGCACTCTGAGGGGCAGCAGAGTGAACACGTACAGAAACACATCCAGACACAGGAAAAACCCAAACATCATCAGCTACAGAGAGAAAGAGAGAGATCAGTGATGTCCTGGATGTGGTATGTGGTATATGTTACTTCAAAAGCTAAAAAATTACTAAAAAAGCACCAGTAAGTTTAATAAAAGTAGTAGATAAAACTCTTGGTAATTTAACAGTTTCTGGTAGTCATTAACTTCTATAACTTTTTTTTTTTTATTCCATATTATATAAGTGAATGGTTACTAACATCCTTCAAAATGTCTTATTTTGTGTTTAACAGAAAGAAATTGATAAGTTTGGGAAAATTGGGTATTATTATCGGATGAACTATTCTTTTAAGAACCCTGACACACTCCACATATACACATACATACGTGTATCATTGGTTTGGTGGCACATAAATCAAACATCAGGTTTAATGCGCAGAGTAATAAAGGATACTGTACAGAAGAGATGAGGGCATGTAAGTGTGTATTATGGACTATGCGTTTGCGTTTGGTACCTTCTCCAGTTCTTTGGGAATACGCAGGCAGGTATAGACCCTCTCTCTCCGCTCGGTGTATTTGGCCTCATTGTGTTCCAGAAAATATCCTCTAGTCAACTCAGCACTGATAAACCTTACAAGAGAGAGATCTGCACACAAATAAACACACACATGAATGTGCAGTCCAATACAATGAAACCATTTTACTCATTATTTAGCACTATCCTGTAAACACAGACATGTAAAGGATGAAAGCTCAAAACCGGTGGGTAAAATAAAAGAGGTTGAATAAACGACGAGTGTACCAGCATTAACTGCTGTTCATTGCTTTCATATGCATACAGCAAAAAAACATGTACCATTATAAAATACAGAGAGTTAGAATGGTAACCTAAAGTGGCTTTCAGAAGTCTCCTCTTGTGAAAATTCAACTTATTAAGGATTTTAGAATTTAGTTTTGCAATATAAGATACTATTAAAACAAGCAAATTAACAAAATACTTTGAACTGTGCTCTATTTTTAAACTTCTGTTTTAATTTGAACATTTATTTAGTACTCATATTGTTTTTATTGTTTCAAATTAAACTTTTCTTTTACAATCGTAATAATGTAGAAAGGTCAAAACAAAAAATAAAATGGGTGTTCATTTAAATAATCCATTCTTTATTTTACATTTGTAAAAACTTTGTTTAAAGAAAACTTTTAAATGCCAGATTTTCTAGATCACTGTACAAACCTAAGAACTAATTTAAGCAATCTTCTCACAAAGGCCCAATAAGCACATTCTGTGCATTATGTTTATAATATTAAAGCAGTAAAAGCTTGACTAGGAACACAGTTGACACAGCTGTTATGTGATCGTACACACTTGATTTACAGCAGAGCAGAGCAGAGAGCAGTGAATGTTCTATTTAAGCAGAACAGAAAGTACTGGACTGTGTTTAGGGCATGTTTATGTTGACCTAAGGCCAAATGTGTTGATAAGACCAAGACAGATAGATACACAGCACACATCATGAATTAGTTCTGTGGCCAACACACACATTACTTTCTATTTTTAACAGTAATAGAGAAGGATAAACTTGAGGATGAACACATTAAATGGGAACACATGATGTATTATTCAATGAACATGTCTTCATGACAACCTCTAAAAGATAGAAGACCTTAGCAAAAGTAAAAGAACAGAAATAGAAAAAAAAAATATTATATATATATATATATATATATATATATATATATATATGACCCTGGACCACAAAACCAGTCTTAAGTGTCAATTTTTCGAAATTGAGACTTATACATCATCTGAAATGTGAATGAATAAACTTTGCATTGATTTCCATTTGTTAGGGTCAGACAATATTTGGTCGAGATACAACTATTTGAAAATCTGGAATCTGAGGATGCAAAAAAAAAAATCTAAATACTGAGAAAATTGCCTTTGAAGTTGTCTACATGAATTCTTAGCAACGCATATTACTTATCCAAAATTAAATTTTTATAGTGTTACGATAGGAAATTTACAAAATATCTTAATGGAACATGACTTAATATCTTAATAATTTTACAAAAACATAACATATATTTACTTGAAGTATCCCTTGAGATTTTAAGTTAATATTTAACAACATATTTGCATGTTTATGATTCTTGGATGTTGGTTTATGGTCACATGACATGCAGGTAAACAACTAAAATGTTTTGATGTATATATTTTTTTCTATTAAAAATAACTTTTCCTTTCTTTTTTTCTTTACATTCACATAATAAAATTATTAGCTTTTTATTTATTTACAACACCCTAGCCTGCAGTTCCCTCCTGAATCCCAGTGGTTTGCAAACCCCAGTTTAATTATAATCTATAATTACGCTGTTGACCCAACTCCTACCTTAACTATACCATAAAACCTGTCCCTAACCTTTATTGCTTGCTACCTCAACAGCAGCAAAAGTGTTCTGTAATACAACATGAACACAATATGTACACTGTACTGAATATATTTTATCTTATTTATTTGTATGACATAAGAATATAGCAGTAAAAGACACCTAATGTGAAGTGTAACCCACTTTTTTTGTTTTCCTGCATGTACGGTACCTTGCTTTATACTTAATTGCATTAATAACCCACTAACATACCAGTGATTTATGCACATTCATATATGAATATGATATCTCTAAATATGCATGTTAAACAGATCTATGACACACCAGCTTTATTTTCACTTTTAATACTAGCAATTTTATAAAATTTATATAATATACAATATTACTTAATTTGTTGAATAAACGCCACCCAAAGTCATAATGATGGTGATGACTTCAGGAAACAAGTTGGCCACACTGGTATTTATGATCTCGTTGAAGATGAATAAGCTCTAGTGACTGATGATGCTTCAGACAGTACTGATGCATTGAGCTCTGTGTCTGTATTTAAAAGAGCATGGCAGTGAGCTGCCCACCTAACTAGACTGTATTTTGACGCGTTCTAACATTTATATCAAACACTGCTTTCCAAGACTATCATAACGTGTGTGTTATGATGCCCATACGTGCTGTCTAGTCAGCTCACTAGGTTTAAAACAGTGTTTGCAGCGCACAGAGCCGCTGTCTGTGACTCTTACCGGACACATTGCTCTTTCTCTCTTTGCATTTCGCCTTCCTCTCGTAAAATCCCAGAGTTTCTGTAAGGTCTGACGCAGCGGCTTGTTTCTCCGTCTTTTTGAAGCTGCTGAAGAGTCGTTTCTCCCTCTCCTTATCCTCATTTTCAGTATCGTTTTCATCCGCGAGACCAGCCGCTACTGAGTCCGCCATCTTCCTCGCAGACACAACATTCAGGCGTCACGGCATACGTCACTAAACATGACTACAATTCCCACAATGCAGCAGGTAAATAGTCCACACATGCAAAGCAAACCCCTCTAAAATATGTTTTAATGATTTTATTCTTCTTATATCTGTTTTGACAGTTCTTAAGTTATAGGAACATTAAGAAATATAGAAACATTAAAATATGGATATTCTCAAACATAAAAAAAGATGCAATGCACAGCTGCTCGAAACAGCCAGAACGGAAAAGCAACTTCTCATTGTCAAAATAAGATTACATAATATAAAATAAATTCACAAATGTTAAAAGGGAAGTTCACCCAAAAACGAAAATTCTGTCATTATTTATTCACCCTCACCAAGAAATGTCGCAGTATTTTTGTTTGTTTGCTTTTTTTGTAGTCAGTGGTCACCAATACAGTTTGGTTTCATTTCTCAAAATATATGTTTATGTTAAAGAAGAAAGTCATACGTTTGGAACAACATAAGGACGAGTAAATGACAGAATTTTCAGAACTATCATCCAGTGAATTTGTACCGCGTTGCTCTGACCACTAGAGGGGGGAAAAGATTGAGAGATTATTTTCGCATTAACATCATGGCGTTAAACGTAACATAAGCCTATAGCGTCGCAATTAATTTATTTAGATTATAACAATGAAAATCACTTTGTGTTCTCGAGTAGGCTTTTTTATTACATTGATATCAATAACCAAACACACAGAATCTGGTATCATAACCAAACACATTTTATTAATGCAAATTAATGAAAACCATACATAAAATACACACAACTAACAGCACAAATCTGCATGTGTTTTACAATATGCATTAAATTGTATTTATGCTCAAAACGCTATAGCGTTCACAAATGGGACTTTTTTTCATCCGGTTGTTGTAGCAAAACCAAACAGTACGGTATATAAGGAAGCCGGGACATCCACTGAGTTTTAAAAAAGGGCTGAAAATTCTGATATGAAATGAATTGTTAGATCTGTATATTTACAAGACTTGCAGTATCTTTTTTTTTCTTCAAAATACTTAAACTAAATGATTGAAGCTGTATGTCTCAAGTATGGAAAACCGTGTCACACCAACATAAACGCTAGCATGCACACACACACACACACACACACCTTCTCCCCTACAGTTGAAAATACCCCCATCCCTTGACAGCACCGTTGCCATAGCTACCCAATGTCAGATCAAATTACTCCAACTGCTGCGCTGCCATGGTATCAGGCTTACTGTCTTGGTTGCTAGGGTGCTGGTCATTCCAGGAGCTGCCGTTTCCAAGTGTCGGTGAGTTGGTGTAGTCATGGAGACCGTTGACAGGGTCGTACTGTTCGTTCTCGAGACGTGTGATCAAACGCTCGTCCACGTCACCCAACTCCCCTCCCATTAGAGAGGGCTCCCCTACCACCATCACATCCTACAGCCAGAGAGAGAGAGAGAGACAGAGAGAGAGAGACAGGGAGTGAGAGAGAGAGAGAGAGAGACAGGGAGAGAGAGCGACAGAGAGAGAGAGAGAGTTGACGTAAACAGAGATGCGGGGGTCGAGTAAGAGAGAGAATAGCCGCAGAGTAGAAAGAGAGAGAAGAACGACAGAAGCAGAATAATTTATGGCTGTTATTTTCCAAAACCTGAACTTGTAATATAGTTAATGCAAGCGTACATTAGAGAGTGTGCAAAATTGAATATAAATAAGCAGAGCTGGGTAGTGACAATCAGATTACAAAAAAGTATACTTGTAAATAAATTAAATGACATTTTAAAATACTTGTAATCAGACTACAGTTACTTCTTTGTTGATTCCATGATTATTCACACATTATTCATAATTTGTTGATTCTCCCTAATTCCTCTTTTTCACCTTTTAAATGTTCATTTTTAAAGTAGCATATTACATCTTTATATATATATATATATATATATATATATATATATATATATATATATATATATATATATATATAGACACACACACACACACAGTCTTCCAGTTTTGTGGACATACACACAAAGACTACTCGTTAGTTGGGTGGCTACACAGCATCTGACCAATGGATTTACAAAAATAATTTCAGGTGTTTCAACCTTAAATCGACTACTAATGAATATTTAACATGTTTTTATTTGCATTATTACTCAGAGGGTTATCTAATAATGTATTGCTTCTTATTTGGAAGGCTCACATTAAGACACATTAAAATGCACAAATTCACAGGCGTTATAATTTACATGTAATGCAGGCATTCCCCAATATATATATAAAATTTTATTTTTTCTGTCATCTGAACTTCTTTAACCTAATGTATTTAATTGAAGTACCCCATTCAGCATATTCAGTAATGAAGCATCACATTTTCATGTTCAACGTTCTCTGACATTGGTCAAAGCTCACATTTCACAGGTAAACAAATAAAATAATTAACTTTTTTGGAAGTGTTTTTTTTTCTGTTATTATAAATTTATTTATTTTAATTCTAAATTTTTATTATTTAATTAATGATTAATTTTTCATTAGACTCACAAACCTGCAGTACCTTTATGAACCCCAGTTTGGGAGACCATATGTAATGTAATGTTTAACGCACTTTATGTTGTTAACTGACACAAATGGAATATATATATATATGCACACTTTTTTATGTCAATATGTGAAAAACAAGTTACATCAAAAGTAATCTAAAAGTAATCAAAACATATTAGAATTATATCACCTAAAATGTGTAATGGATTATGTTACTAACTAAATTTTTTGTCAAATAATCTGGAATCAGTTACGGATTACAATTTGTAAATAATCTACCCAGCTCTGATAATAAGTAATATTTTCACACAAGTTTACTGTGGCGTACTCACTAACTCTGTTATATACGCAGTCATACACACACATGCACACAAAATCTTCTCCAGACACTAGCTCTTTAGACTTTAATTAGATTTTTTTTTAGATAAAGAACACGATAAAGAACACCTAAATAACAACATATGTGCTAATTAAGCAAATTTGCATTGCTAAGTAGCTCGTTAAGACAGCACATGCTGCGTGATTACTGTCTGCATGTGTCACTCACCTACCTAAGCTCCGCCTCCAGCCACCCGCCACCCCTCGTTTCCCCGGCGACACGTTTAGGCTGGGGACCAGAGACGGACAATACTAATTATCATCAAATCAGTTACAGCTAATTAGTCTCAATTACAAACAAATTAATCAGAGTAGACAAATGACTACATACTAAAAAAGAATTACTCCAGCATTACAAATTACAATCAGACTGGAAACGGATTGTTACTTACTATAAACAATAAAACAATGTAATTCAGGTATTGATTTTATAATACATTGCATAGAAATATTACAATATGAAAAAAATAAGATGGGTAATGTAGTAAGCTTCCCTCTCTATACTGTTTGGTTATTTCTTTACACACCCACACACACATGCACATATACGTACAGACATCCAGACATTCTCCATATATCAGTTTTAGTATATCTCTCCTATATGATTTTTTCAGTGTGGACCACTGCTTCCCTGCAAGTGTGTAAGTGACTGCATTTACAGTATGTCCGGAATGGAATACTATGACCTGAATACTGTGCGGTATGTATTTAATTTTACAGTTTGCATTTTTTTACAGTCTACAACTGTATGCGATTTCTTTATATTTTATTTAGTGAATGCTGTCCAGTTATCAACTCCAATTAAATATGTCAAAAGGGTTCAAGATTGCAACTAATATTACTTTATACATAACACTGGAAATGGAGGTTTGTCCAATTTTTGTGGCATTTAAAAATGATTGGAATTCTGATTAAAAAAAAGTCACGGTTACCTTTTTGTAAATAATTATTTTGTTGTTCTATGTGTTTGTCTGTGATTTATTTCTATTTATCTTTTTCATTGTATGCTGCTTTAATTTATTGGAGGTGTGTTTAAAATGTATGCATTTATCAGACGCTTTTATCCAAAGCGACTTACATTGCATTCAAGCTAACAATTTTTTCCTAACGTGTTCCCTGGGATTCGAACACACTGCATTGTGGGATATAGTATTCAACAACAGCAAGCACTGTTGCACATGTTAATTTGTGCACACAGAATTAGCATACATACTAATTATATGCTTCAGCAATACTAAGAGTAGTACGGTACTATGGTATATCTCCATTCCGAACATAGCTTTAGGGTATGTTGATGTGATGTACCTGTGATGGTAGGCTGAAGTTATTGGCTGGGTTGCGCTTCTTGCTGTTTCCTGTGCTGGCATTGGACGCGCTACCAGCTGAGTTCCTCCTCCTCCGTCTCTTTGTTGCTGGTTTGGCTGGTTCTGCTGTCAATCAAAACATAAAAGCGGCATAATGCAAACTGAATAGATGAGTGCAAACACACAGCAAACTGTATCTTTTAAAAAACACATATCAATGCTGCAAATGAAACCAACAAAAGAGTGGTAGAGGTCTAAATAACTGTATTCTGATGACATTTTTTAGCATGTATAGAGAAGAACAGAACCTATTTGATTTGCATTTCCTAAGGGAAATGCCACTGCTTGCACAGCAACAAAAGAATAGTGTTTTTTCTCATATATAAGGCTACAGTTTTGAGAAAATGAAATGGCTTTGCCCTTGTCATGACACTGAGTATGTCTTTTTTTTTTTTTCTTTTTTTTTTTGCCAGCTGCACACAAGGAGTTTTCACATTGGCTAAATTAGGAATATCATACTAGGCTAGCATAGTACTCAGCATGCTATTTTGAATTCAGCCATAGTGCAGTGTTTTGCACATAGCTTTAAGGTTAAATATATGCAGGAACTGCAAGATCTGTCACAATTAAGTATCCAAAGACATGCAAAAAAGAAGACAAATCACAATGCAACATGCAAATACTACACCATTGCAGTTGGTTAAATTTTGAATGCAGAACCTTCTGGAAGCATCAATATGAAGTTTTTATTTGATTGATCCAGTTCAGGTTGAAGTGAATGTTATGATGTTATGATGTTATGATGAAGTGAAATGTGAATTATTATTATTATTATTAAATATTTAGAGTTATGAGTGTAGAAGAAACCCTAACTAGAATGTTTGAGGAATTGTAAAAAATTAACGCGCATAGAAGAGCATACATACATTTTTTGGAATTAGAGGGAAATATTTCTGTCTTGAAGCTGGGCGAGGGTCCAACTGAAATGAAAGGAATTAATAACAGTCAAAAGACACCACTGTACCGTCTTTCAGAAACAACATTAAGAACATTTCAGTAAATAATAATGAGGGTGCAAAACAGTAAGGAGAATGAGAAAAAGAGAGGAACAATGAAAGAGAGTTGTCTGAGAAGAACAATAAGATTACTGTTGAGTCAAAACAAGAATTATTGTCACAGAACAGCAGGAGGTAGTTATTTTTTTAAAAGAGCAGTAAAATAGCACATAAATAACAACACAAGGTCAAAGCCTCCATTAATTACTGCAGATCACAAAACCCTTAACAGCCTGTGCTTATTACTTTGAAATGTTAATGGGGAATATGAAATATGTTTACAACGTACAAACTACTGTAAATTTAATGACATTGTGTAGCTCTTAAGAGGAGAACAACAGAAAGAAATTAAATGCTGGGGGGAAAGAGTAGCTAAACAATGCTGGTGTTTCTATATTAATCTTTCACAACAGATTGTATTTAGGAGAGAAAGCTAAGAGGAGAGATGAAACGAGATCTAATGAAGAATGTAGAAGCTAGAGTTATAATTAACTAAAACCATAAACAACTGTTTTCGGAACATAATAATAATAAAAACAATTAAAATGATTTTTTTAAAAACACAACAAAATTACAAAATCTTGAGCTAAAATTACAATGAAAATGGGAAACATGAAAAATGTCAAAATATGAATATGAAATCAAAATATTAATTAAAAAAACTGTCTCTGTAATACTAAAATAACTTGCATGAGGCTTGTGTGTGTGTGGACCAGGTATTTCCTACATTATGGGGGCCAAATATATTCACAAGGACATTTTTGGTCCCCATGAGAAAAACAGCTTATAAATTATACAGAATTAACATTTTAAAAAATCTAAAAGTGCAGGAAGATTTCTGTGAGAGGTAGATTTACGGTAAGGGGATAGTGTATACAGTCTGTACATAAAAACCATTATGCCTATTAGAAGTCCCCATAAAACATGAAAACCCAGCATGCATGTGTGTGTGTGTGTGTGTGTGTGTGTCTGTGAGAGTGAGAGAGAGAGAGAGAGAGAGAGAGACCTGGTGGTGTTGTCATCCTCTGCCACTGGTGAAAGAGGCAGGTCTTCAGGCAGTCTCTTGGACTCAGTCCATATGTCTTATGCCTAGACATGAGCTCCTGCATCGGCTCTAAAATCACACACAACTGCCCACAAATAAAATAATCACTCAGTTGTTTAACACATTAAAAATCAATACCATCCGTATGAGAGTGGTTGTTTTTGTACAGTATGTGTGTGTACAGTATGCGTGATTGTAACATACTCTGAGGTAGTTCAGTGTGAGGTTGGTAAGTCCCACTCGACTGATGTTTTTGGACAGTTGTTCTAGAGCTCCAGGGTCTTGTGCCTGACAAAGACACACACACACACACACATGGACACACAAGTCCATTTATTCACTCTCTTATTTTGTGCCCCATCCAGATAGAGCTCTAACTCATTACAGGATATGTTTCCATAGCAACATCCTGACAGATTTGCTAAAAGGTTTGGATGCTTTCACCTTGATTGATAAGAAAGAGCTGAAATGCATTTTGTTGTACCATAACCAACTACCTGTGAATGCATCTGAAAATACCTGAGTTGGCCAATGTGCCAAACAAATCCATGGTAGACATAACCCACATATCTGGGGAAACTGTATTATTTAGAAAACAGCAAATTAGTTAGATTAGTTAGATTCGATTTTTTTTATTATTATTTAAATCGTGTAAAGCTTAAAATAGTGTTGTAAATGTGACATACGTATGTAAAATTTGAATCCATATAGTAGGTTAAAAAAGCTAAAATATATAAATAAATAATAAACTTCACTCCGATTCAGCAGTACTGCACTCATACAAGCAGTGCATGGCTCATGTAAGAATAATATTCCACACACACAGTGTCAGAAAAAGAAAGGACAGTGTTTTACTTATGTTAACAATTACTGCGAGTATGGGTCACATGGAAATTTACCAACGCTAAGGAAAGGGAACCTAATTTACATACAAAGTATAGTGGGTCGCGGTGGTATTGCAGGTGGGCCGCCAATTACTATTAAAAGAAACAATAATATTGTTCATATATGTAAAAATGTCTAAGTCATAACATAATAACACAATTTCATATATATAATTAAATAACAAAAAATAAATATTAAACTGATACTATGCTTCTACTATTCTAGCTCGCTGATTGGTTTAAGAATAAACCACCAATTTATCTTAGATATTTTTGCTGCATATGCTACAGAACAACAAATGCAAACATGCATAAACGGCTGTCAACATGTTTCCTCCTGACTGCTTGCTCCGCTGACTGTCTACCCGCTGCCGAGCTGGATCTGTTTTACCCGCATTGCAGAGCGGTGCCAGCCCGAGTTATTTTCTGTTCATTTCCAGTTCATTCTAGGGCTGTGTGATTAATCGAAATCGTCATAAAATCACGATTTGAGCGCGCACGCTTTCTAAATCGCTTTATAGCACGATTTTCTGTGGACCTGACCTCCCGCAGTATGCTATCTGATCCAATCAGAATTCAGCACTCCTAGAGCAAGAACAGAACAGACTGGGCATATGCCTAACTCCAGATTCACACACCGTCTGTGATGCGCCTTTTTTCAGAGCCCATGTTAACGGATCAGAGGGTTCACACTGCACGCGGTGAAAGGCAGTTTAATTGAGAGGAGACACGTTTTAAGTGCTTGCACTCTTTCCGTGTGAGAGCAGCGTGTATCTGAACATGCGCATCTGGTTTTGTAACAAAGCAAAGGAAATCTGCGTGTGAGCTGAGAGATTCGCGCTCGCGCATTATGTTAATCTACTTTTCCGCGTTACATTAATGCGTTCTCGCTGCTGCTTCTGAACCACTCACACATACTGTATACACTGCAGACGGAGTATAAGTGTGAACCTGTATAATGTATAACAAATCTATTTCAACACCTGAGGCACCGCTACAATTAATGAGCTCTATGAACAATGCATGGCAAAAAAAGAAAAAAAAGTCCCTGGACACGGGATTTATTTATTTATTTTGCCATAAGTCTATAAAGTTTGTTACACCTTTACTATAGTGATTATTTTGACTTATGTCTGGTGTAGAGATGTTACAACTTTTTGATAAAGCTCTAATTGGTTTTCTTTTGGAAATATGTTTCAAATTCATCCTGAAAGCATTTATGACTGTAAATCATATCTGTGTGTGTCAAAATTGTGATTAAAATCGAAATCACAAAATTTATCAAAGAGATCGCGATAGTTTTTTTTTTTTTTTGTCCATATCGCACAACCCTAGTTCATTCAATAAATACAGTTAACAATCTAGTTTCTGAGTACTAAGTTATTAACCCAACAATAGCAGGGTCAGTAAATTTTTTTGTAGTGGGCTGCGCAAACATATGTGTTTGGTTGTGTGGGCCGCGAGTTGAAAAAGGTTGGGAACCACTGATTTACTGTATTATAATATACATTCAAAACTTTATATGAAAGATTTTTTAAAAGCAGTTCCCATCAAAAGTTTGGGGTCAGGGAGATTGACTTTCTTTACTTTGAAAGAAAAAAATATATATTTAAGCAAAGAAACATGAAATTGTCCAAAAGTAACAGTAAAAACCTTTATAATGTTTATATTGTTTGTAAAAAAAAAAAAAATTCTTGAATTCCTTTCTGATGGAATTTCGAACTGCATTCTCTAGAGGTCGCTTTGGGGAACGCCTTCAGCATGACTGGTGTCTGAAGCATACATCTAAATACAACAATAACATTGGCCGGCAACCGCCTGTGACGTCATAAACCGTCGCGACCACAATATAAAAGGGTGCTGCGAGAACACAACATCCTCTTCTTTGTTTTCACGAACTGTTTTGTTTGAAGCACTGAACGATATTCTTCTTTACCATTGCGAGCACTAGAAAGGCATTTAAGTGTGTAGATCTGTGTCCTCGTTATTTGACACCTGATGACACGCACAATCTTTGAGTCATTTGTTTGGGCAAAGAGCACATGCAACTTGCGTGCACTGTGAGCTTTTTTTCTATGAAAAAGCTATGCTCTCATTTGTCTCTCTTTTCGAGGAAAGGACAATGGTTCAGGGCCTTCTGCTGCTGAGGCACAGAGGAAAATTAGTTTGTGGAGATCGCAGATGGAACTGGCTGATGAGTTAAAAAAGGGTCTTGCCCTTTTTACGCTCGTCAGTCATGGACGAGAGTGAGCAGCTGGATGACGATGCTATTTCTCTTACATCTTCTGATCCAGCAGCTAATGCTCTGCTGGCTCAAGGCCAGGGCGAGCAGGAGATTTCAGATGAGAACAAAGAAGTTGAGAAGAGACTTGGAAAAATCCATTCTCATTCCACATCCACAAATTCCAGCATACTAGTTATGCCAACATCGAGGGGATGCTTGAGAATGGTTATGAAAGGATGCCCCCTGTTGAAGAAATGTTGGCCTGCTTTATAGGGGAGACATCTTCTCTTAAGGCTCCCTCTCTGCCATCCAAACCTCTTCAGGATACACCTCATTTGAATGGAAAGGCATACGCGGCAGCTGGTCAGGCTGCAGCCTTGTTGCACACCATGGTGGTGCTTCAGGCTTATCAGGCTGATATGCTAAAAGACCTGGATAAAGGACAGGTTTTATCCCCTGATGAGGTGGCTGAGTTGTATCACACCACAGACCTTGCTTTCCATGCCACTAAGCAGGCCGCCGATCCACGATGGCCATGGTGGTCTGGTGGATATCGGGTTGAAAGAAAAGGGCTTTCTTCTTGATGCACCAGTTTCCCCTTCTGAGATTTTTAGTCCTTCCGTCAAGATGGTGATCGAGAAGTTTAAGGAGGCTAAGACTCGCTCAGCTGCCTTTAAATCCTTAATTCCAAGAATGTCCAGGTATGAGCCAGAACATCAAAGGGGCATACGTCTAAGGGTGTCAGGAAAGATTTGAGGTAGCTGATCCAGACTAGACATTCTTAACACTCTCGTCTGGACCAGAGTAAAACCTAAGCCATCTACTCACCTCTCTCTGCGAGTATTATATCTGCTCTCATCTTCCTTCCCTTTCATTTTCCTAAAAAGCTTTCCTCCTGACTGAGGTTAGGTAGGAGCCTCCTGCGCTTGCATTGAAGTCTCTTATGCTGGGCCTATGATGTTTTGGCTAGTTTCTATGTCTCAAAGAACTACCTAATGATTGTTTGGACACCAGTGCTCTTTGGACCTTGCCTCCAGCCTATATCCATGATCCTTAGGTTGAGTACACTGCATTCCCTGAGAAAGAGGGATTTGTGTCTGCGAAAACCCCTCTTTGTATGCTTATGCTCTGAGGAGCAGTAAGCTCTATACGCATTAATAGTTATTGGGTCCCAATATTTCTTCAGATTCTATTGAGGTCTATGTATACAGGACCCATGCTTTCTATCGAGATCTCTATCGGGCAGGAAACCATGTCTAGCTGCACCAGTGGACTATCTCTTATTGGGCCCTGCTGGGTTACCTCTTCTAATCTAGCTGAGACGTGCTCACCTCACTGTGAGGGTTAGCTATGAGTTGCTGCCAGAATGTGCTGTAGGGCCTGCCTCAGATTGAGAGCTGAGATTGCTGCTCCTGAAGAACCCCATTTGCAACAAACAACGAAGTGTTAGGTCCATCTCTGTCACCTCCTTGGTCAGTTGCCTTTATGTTGGGACCCTTTTGTTCCATTAGAAATGTGTGAGCCCTTTCTAGTAGACTCCCATTTCTGATGTCCCACTTGCTATCTATCTGCTTCCTGGACATGGCTGTGCTCCCCTCACTGTGGGAGGGTCCCTTTGAGTTGCTAGTCCTGGGCAGACTGGGTGAGTCCTCTCTACTCAAGAGTTAGGTCCTCTACCCTGGGCTATTGGTCACTTTGATCAAGCTGAGTTCCTCTCTCTCCTCGATAGGGGTTGAACCCTCCACTCTTGAGGTCTCTGTCAGTGACATCAGGCAGTTGGGCCGCTTGCTGAATCCTTGATAAGCTTTGGATCAAGCTAGGCATTGCTAACCTCAGACGGTTGCCTTTGAGTATGCTGCTCCTGACTGAGCAGTTGTGGACCTCTCTCATAGAGTCCTCTGCTCGTTTGACCTTCATTGAGTAGGGGCCTCAGGTTGGGTCGCTCTTCTTGTTGGTCAAGCTTAGCAGAGCCCTTGGGGGTTTCATGAGCATGCCTCTTTCAGTCTGAGCATCTGAGTCTATTTTTGAAGTTGAGCCTGTGCTCTTTTGTGCTACAGATAGCTAACATGCTAGGCGGCTGGACTATCTCCTGCCTCCCTGACGAGTTTCTTATTAAGTGAGCTAGCTGTGCTCCCCTCACACTGTAGGGCCTCTTGCAAGTGTGCCGCCCCTATCTGGGCATCTGTGAGCAGATGCTTCTGATCCTGTTTTATATGCGTACCTCAGTCACATGGGGCTTAAGCAACGTTTTTTCTAAATCTATGTTATAGTAAGTGCATGAGCTGAGCCTCTGTGCACTTTCTAAAATCCACATTGTGGTAAGTGTGCACGCTAAGCTTTCTGCACACTTTCTAAAATCCTGTATGGTAAGGGTTACACGCCGTTGTTCCTTGTATCTGAGTTGGTTCTCACCTTGGGATCCACTCAACTTATGTATCTCTGTTAATACATTTCTGTGCAGGGTGTTGCTATCAAAGATCTGTTGAGTCAGTTCTTTGAGCAGGTTTATTCAGAACCACAATCAAGAATGAGACAATGTGTCCTTTAGTTCTCTTGCCATGCTTTGGATGTAAGCTTCAATCGAAGATGCGGATAATGTGTTCTCCCGGCCTTTTATACTGTGGTCACGCCAGCAAATGTTACTGTCATGTTTAGATGCTTCAGACACCGGTCATCCTGAAGGCATTTTCCAAAGCGAACTCTAGAGGACAGAGTGTCTCATTTCCCTTCTCAGGGGAATTGTTGGGAGTTTCCACAAAAATGTTAATAAAGCACAATAGTTTTTCGAAATTGATGATAATGTTTGAGCACAAAATCCATGTATCAGAATGATTTCTGAAGAATAATGTGACACTAAAATAGTAGTGACTGCTAAAGAAAATTCTGTTTTGCCATCATAAGAATAAATTATATTTAAAATATATTAAAAAAGAAAATAAGTATTTTAAATTGTCATAATATTTCAGAATATAAATGTGTTTTTGATCAAATAAATATAGCCTTGCTGAGCATAAGAAAAAATCTTACCAACCCCAAACCTGTGAATGGTAATATATGTGACAGCATGGACTCTGCAAATATATATGTCTTAAACAATAGAACGCTTCAACTTTAATGAAAGTTTAATTTTTATAGAAGAATTCAGAGTAAGATACAGAGTGGTATCCAGTTTATCATCTCAAAATTGTAAAAAAAAAAAATTCTTTTTTTTTTAATTTTACATTTAAATGTTTTTTTAATATATTATGAAGGTAGAGCTTTTAAAACTGTTGCTGATATTACTTCTGGTGTATTTACTGCAATGGAAATAAATGGTCAAATCTAGCACATTGCATTTTGGGATACAGTATTCAAAGTGTGTTCTGTGTATGCTGCAAATTCTGGTCAATGTAGAAGGTTGTTCAGGTTGCATATCATTTTGTGTGAGAAATATTAAGGAGGACCTTTTGATTCACATGAAAAATAACTTACATTTACAGCCAACACGCTGCGAGGAATGAGTTCACTGTAGTGTGTGATAGTGAAGTGCCATGTTTTGATTCTCATGAGGTCATCAAAGGTGAACACAAGAATTAGACGACCTTCTGTACACACCTGTAAAAAAAAGAAGAGAATCTGTTCTTCGGTTTGTTTGTCATTCAGTTTTTCTAAACTTTCAGAATAAAATAAGACAGACATCATACAAAGACAATTAATCTTGTATCTTCAGAAATCATAACACAGATTTGACCATTAAAAAGCTTGTAAGAGAATTACATCTAGATATTTTTTTTTCATTCATTTAAAACAAATGAAATTATACGGTTCTCTCATTAAAGCAGTATTTTCAGCACAAGCAGGATTTTGTGTGGAACTCTGAACCCCAACATTCTGTTGCCGGGGGAACGGAGGGTAGCTGCAAGGTTGGCATAGCAACGGGAGGGATGTAATCCCAGCAGACACGCTCTGATCAATGCCTCCAGTACACACACACACACACACCCACTTGGGAACTGTGTCTGTATAACTTAGCTACAACATACAGTCTTCTGAATCAATATTTAATTCACAAATGTGCATTTACTAAGAAGCATAGTTGGACAAAACTCTCTCTCTCTAATTGACAACTGAATGATTCTACATCGTAATGGCATACCGTATGAATATTGCATAGGACATTCAGAAAATCATGTTATGTTGGTCGTTTGGGATCAAAGAATTCTTGTCATATGATATAAATGAAATAAGCAAAGGCATTATCTGAATAGAATTGTAATATACTTGCTCAAAGACCATATTTGCAGACTTTTCATCAAGATCATCCTATAGTTTTAGTGCATAAAGCTATAGGATAGAATAAAGAGAAGCATTTTTTGTGGATGAGCGAGGGAGAGAGGGAGGGTGAGAGAGAGAGAGAGTGAGGAAGAAGCCGAGAAAGAGCAGGAGGGAGAGGGAGAGAGTGGGGGTTATATTTTCCTTTTTTGTTTTGTGCAGTTCCAGCCCAGAATTCACAATGAGGAATACATTAGTGCACAAAATGAGGAAGCAAAGACTTACTAAGCCAGACTTGTGTATGTGTGCAGTACCTTAGTGAACGTAGGTTTGCCGTGTTGTGTTGTCATAGTACAGTTATGTGAGTCGACAGTAATAGTTGAGTTGTTGAACGACTCCTTTGTTTGTTTCAGCTCAAAAAACAACTCATAGACTCCTCCTTCGAACAGAGAACTGAAGTAACGAGGGATCAGGGTGCGCCCGATGGCTGGGGAAGAAGGAAGAATAGTAAGAGAAACATACGTGGAGAGGGAAATTTCATTTTGAGGACATCAATAGTGGTCACTGATTAACAAACACAAGGAAAAGATTAGTGTAGACTCAATGCAGAGGTGTTTATTTATTAATGGCCATATGATGAAAGAGACTCAAAGTTGGGTGACACACTGGCCGAACACCTTAACTGGCAACCGTAAAATTGTGTGTAAGTGTGTGTGTCTCTGTGTGTGGTCCCCTAAGAGTAGGAAACAAACAGGCTACTGAATGCCGCAGGCATTAAGTCCAGCAGGCTGTGCGCGCGCACAGAACAGTTAGTGCTCTGGAGTTGTCAATCACTGCAGTAGAGGTGTGTGAAGTCTGCAGGCCCATATTTATTTGAACACCCCAGACCTGTCAATCAAATCTCACCACATACACAGTGAATAAGGAATGAATGAGACTGAGTGAAATCCAGCACAACTGTGTACCTGTCTAACTCTGAACAAACTGAAATGAATCCAAATTCAAACTCTGCCTTAGAAAGGGAAAACGAGACAAAGTGTGCACATTTTATTATGATTTTATTTGTGATTTTGTGATTTGTGATATTTTACACATTTTTTGTGTAAAACTATATATATATTTTCTTTACACACTGAATGTGGATTTATACATCTGATTTATTATTTTCAAAACAGCTTTAAGGTAAAGAGCAACAGAAAAAGTTGAAGAATCAAAACCATTACACCCCGACCTTTCGAACATCAGTGGATACATGGTGACTATGGCTCTGCACACACTTACTGTATGTCTTTGGTCCCTCCTCCAGGCAGAATGAGAGAGTCAGTGTGGCATCTTCTTCAAAGAACTCAGTGCAGAATGCATCCCACCACAGAATATCACAGTCCTGTGGGATCACATATTAACATGCATTTAACACTGAGTGAGACAGAGGAGAGGGACAGAAGTACTTGGCCTCTGAATGACCTAAAATGACCATAATTAGGACTGGCATAGTGATTATCATTTCAAAGCTTTCTGTTTATTATAAACACACACCCATGTTGATTCTCCCCATTAAGGGCAGCAATTTACACCACAAATCCAGCCAACAACTGGCCTGCTATTGAGATTTACTTGATTGTACTGGACAGTTCATACGCCACAAAACACTGTTTTTTTTTTCACAGCTCTTGCACTTCAGTCTTTGTGTGTAGTAAACATGTTAGAGAGTTATTAGATTGTGAGAAAGGGGTGTTTCTATAGAGGACATCATTCCAATAGGTCAGGCTCTCTTAGCGTTATCTGTCAAATTATTATGACTCCAGGTGTGCTGAACAGCATTTCATACCTCCGCTGATACATTTTATTTTCCTACAATTATTCACATTGCTTTTTCTGAGTGTAAGCAATATATTAAAAGTACAATTTTTTGTTGTGTATTATTTTTGTACACACACTGACAGCATCAGGAAAAGCAAATATTAACACACCTTGCGCTGCATTTTAAATCTGGACCTATTGAGGGAGAAGAAATACATATATATATATACATATATATATATATATACACACACACACACACACACACACACACATATATATATATATATATATATACTAGTCACATAGCATATTGTTTGTCCTGTTCCTGTCTTATGGAGGGTACCACAGTAATTCAATGCTACCAAATAAACATTTTGGAACATCACCTTGCTGTTTGTGTTCCTAAAAACCACCACATAATCAATAGATCAATAGTGTATTTGGTATTGTACCAAACCAAGGACTAATATGTTGTGTGCTCTGTCAAATCCTATTTAGTGAAAGTCCTTGAATAAGTTCAGTTTGTAAGAGAACATTGGGGTCACACTGTGGTGATGCGAGAAGAATAAATAAATACGTTAAAGTAATTTGTCCATGGGGACTTTTGGCTCCTTAAAAAAAAAAAATAATCAAATTATGTTTCATCTATGTTAAAACGTGTAAAATGTCTGGTAAATATATGATCATGGCTTTGGCAACCTTCAAGTGCTTTGGTAGCCTATGTGATGATTTGGATTTTCATTTTGTGTGCAACAAAAATAATGTTTGACTGGTTTAATAATAATGTCATTTATAAGCTGTCAACTTTTGATGTATAAAAAAATATGAAAACTGATTAAAATTCGGATCTTCAAACTGCTATTCTGGTATAGATGTGCATTGCTGTTCACTTCATATTTCCACCATAACAAGCAATATATATTTTGTATAAGAAGTATATTTAGTAAATTTTGTTTATTGTTCTCTAAAACGCAATATGGAAATGTCAGCACCATTTGGAAAAGAATGTTGAGATATTATACACATAAATACATGGCCTAAAATTAAATAAAAATACGATTTTTTTTTTATTTTTTTATTTTTTGGAAAAGTGCAAATAATAGCTAACTTACATTTTTAACACTTTTATCATAAAGTAGGGTAATTATTGAAAGATCTCGATTCTTTAAAATCATCTTAATTGACAGAAAAGTTATCCTTATAGATTACATGATGACTATTGATCTCTTATCTAACATGTATGTTTGCTTCATATATTTAAGAACGTACATAAAATATTTAATGCAAAGTCCTGATTTTTGGTAATCACTCACCTCAGGCCGGGACTGGAGCCGTTTGTTGAGCTCGTGCATCCGGTACTCCGGCTGCACCGGGTAGGGCGCGTGTCTCCGGTAAAAAGGACCGAACGGAGAGGAGTAGAAAGGGTCGCGCGGCGCGCCGGTCATGGTTTCTGTTACCGACAGCGCGCGAGGAGCGCATCCACATGAAGCACGTGGAGCACGACGATCGTAAACATACACACACGCGCGCGCTCCCGGACACAAGGAGAGATGCGACTGTCAAATCACACGCGCGCTCTGCTGTGAGAGGAGAGGAGAGGAAAGGAGAGGAGAGGGGGAGGAAGGACTTCATGAGGGGAAGGGGGAGGGACGAGGAGGGGGTGGAGGACAGGAGAGAGGCTCCTGTAAATTGGTGGGTCTTTCCTTACAGTACAATCTGACAAGTTGTCCAATTAGAGCAAATTCACTGGAACGTAATCACTGTTTGCTTTTTTATATTTCGGATAAAATCCCCAATACATGTTTTATAATGCAGTAATAACTACTGCAGTGTGTGGTAGCCTACTGTGGCATAATATAGTTAGCTAATGTGCAAATGAACTGCATACAGCATTGCACGTATTCAATGCAGAGCTGCAACTACAGTGTGTGTGTGTGTGTGTGTGTGTGCGCGCTCGCTTGTATTTTTCCATCTCTCTTTATGACTCACACAAGAGACTTGCTCTCCCACACACACACACACACACACACACACATTTATACATTCTCTCTATATTTTTCCCTCTGTCTCTCAATTTGTCAATTTAAGTGTGCTTTATTGGCAATAAAAAAATACATTTGTATAGCCAAAGCAATTGCAGCTGGGCTGCTTACAAATAGTGCACGTATAAACATAAATAAATAATAATAATTATATATAAAAAGTATTAAGCATATATGCAAAATGAATGGCTAATGCATGCATGTAAACTAGAAGTAAAATAAAATAAGATTAGGGATTAGACAGATTTACAGAAGTAAAAAATACATTTAAATAATATAATTCAGAAATATGGCATAATATAAACCACATGTGCTGGACACATCAGATCAGGACAGATTGAGTGTTTTCTCTTCTATGGTGACAGGTAGACATAGTTCTTGTGTTCTCCTAACACATAATGTCAGTTTCTCCTGGTTTGAAAGAGTTTTAAATTGGAGACAGAGTCTCTCTCTCTCCTATTGTTTGGAGACATGTACACTTTTTCTTTCTTTTTTTTAAGGTAATTTAATCTTTCTATACATTTCTCATTTGTTTTTATGCTCAAAATCTCCTATGAGAGATAGATAGGACAGACGTGTAGAGAGAAAGTGAGTCCATATGGATTCTATTATGCTCTTGTTTTAGGGGAAAGCAGGGCCCCAAAAGTTCACCTCCTTTACTTCACTTTCTTTTTTCCCCTTAGTCTCTTTCTCATGCCCAAAATCAAGACACTCCCTCTTTTTTTTACAAAATAGTGTAGAGAGTAACACACACGCACACATAAACACAGAGCCTGTTGCTTCATTTTGTGCACGTGTGATTGATATTTCCTTGCTTATGTGGCTTCACAATGCAACTGTAGGTATACTAGTAAAGAGGATCAGAGATGCACACACACACACACACACTCACACACACACACAAACATACACTCACTCCCCCTCCCCCCTTGGGTCAGTTAATAAGAGTGGTTGCTGCACTCTTTGTGTGTGTTGTGTCTCATGGGGAAAGGCAAGAGGGGAGAGGGGGGTCTAAAGGAATGGAATTTACCCACTCCACTGCTGTATAAATGGAGAGAACGAGAGAGAGAGAGAGAGAGAGAGAGAGAGAGAGATAATGAGAGAGCTCTCTATCCATGTCTTTGTGTTTATAAATTTTCCTCCTGGTCTCTGACTTGATCAGAGATGACCACGAGATGTCACTCTCTGGTTTCCTTTTAGTTAATAGCAAACGACAAGCTGATTGAGAATAGCAGAACGGTTGGGAAGGCCAAGGACCGTTTCTTAAACAAATGAGCAAACAGATTTATCTTATCTTACCATGTATTTTGATTTTATTTAATATATATATTTATGTTTTATAAAGAAATTAATATGTGAAAAAAATAGACAAAGAAACAAACAAACTGAAATATTATGTAAAAGGAATGCAAATTTATAGGTCACAATTTTTTTCACACACTTTTTGTTTTTGTTTTTGTTTAGTTGCACAATATAAAACATATATAATAAAAAGCACTATAATTCATAAACAGTGTAGGGAAAGCAGAAAACCCATAAGAGCTTATTCAAAGCCTTAACCTAAACAAAATATAAATATATAAATAACTAAAAGTACATATATTAATGAAGATTTTATTCAATTTTTTTGCACATGGGATAAATCATTCCATAATTTCATACCCTAAATATTATAGAGTATTGACCTCTACAAAATCAAACATTTAGTAGGATTCTAAAATCATGCTAGACAACATGGTTTAATATCAATATTTTTAAATACAAACAGGATTTGTATGAACTGTGGAGTTCATGTTGCTTGTTTGCTGCTTGCATTCAACAAAAGGACATGAAATAAAAATAAATTTGTTTCAATTACCTAGTTAGCGTTTCACTCAAATTGATTCTGATAATACAATGTGTACTAAAACGTGTTGAAGGACAAAGCATCAAACACAAATGTTTGAAATGAAATATGTGAGGGCCATCAAGAAAAAGAAAAAGTAAAAAAGAGAAACATAATTAAAGGCAGATTTAAGTAAACCTGAAGTCCAGTGAGATAAAGATTAATGGATGTCAAAGTATGTTGCTCATCATTTAGAGTAAACATCACACTCTCTGACCCTGCACAAGCAATTCCACTAAGAGGCATGTATGAGTGTTTTCTTGTGCAATCTTTCTGCATGCCTATCCCCAAACACACACACACACTCGTATGCATCTATACTGTATGGATAATCAAAGAGAAAGGAAGATGGAGACAGAGTGAGTCAGAAAGAGAGAGAGATCCACATGGATTTTATTGTTGAATCCTTTGATTAAATATTAATGCAACCTCAGATTCTCTAAAAAAATAATCCACAGACACTAATATATAGCTGAGAATACACACACACACATGCACACACAAATGCAAGGTTTAGTAAAGAAACTCATGCTCATCACAGCTCCAAATATTTCTCAACATACTGTAGATACAGATACTGAAGACACTCCACATACTGAAAACCTGATCACACACATACAAAAATCACACATTCAAAAGCACGGATTTTTTGGGGGGGTTGCCAAACTATATTTATGCATATACTTTGTATGCACGTGCACACATAGATACACAATATATATATATATATATATATATATATATATATATATATATATATATATATATATATATATATATATATATATATATATATATATATATATCTCACCGGTATATATATTGCTGAAAGTAGATGGTATTCTCTGGAAAATATGTGTTTTTTTGTCTCTATTTAAAAACTGCGCACTTTTCATTTGCAAGACTCTTGATAGGTTAGGCACAGTTCTCAGCCAAATTCATCTAAAAATATTGTCTGTTTTATATATAAAGTAAACGATTATAAAAAATTCAAATAAAATGTAAAAAAAAAATGCTTTTCCAATTAATGTTATTTTTTGGTGGATTCAACACAAAGTGTACCTGCAGTATAATAATGCTCACATTACAAGCATAGACACACAGAATTACCATCAAGAGTTATTGACAATAAGTTAGTAGTCAAGATTCTAAAAAGGCAAAGTCTGTGATTTAAGGGGTGTTAAAAAGTATATTTAACAGTGGTGAAGAAGGAAGATTAGCAGCACATATTCATCTACTCAGGAATAACACAAACAGAACTTCAGCTTTGCTTGCTGTATGCTCCTACTATTCACTATTCTTTAGATGTGACGTTTCCATAGCAACCTCAACTCAGTGACCTCGTTCTTTCAGTTCTGAAATTATGGGCTGCCCAGCCTGATAACAGGCAAAGAAAAAACAGAGATAGAGAGGGAAATAATATTTTTTCCTAGTTTCTCTTGCTGTTGCAGCAATACATTGACATACTATTATTTCTGAGACTCTGAAGTAATCTTTTTATTATAAATCAACCACAAAATTAATGAATGAATTTGTGACAGAGTTAATAAAATTAATACAAAGGCAAGCAGTGCATTAGAATTTAGCTACAGTCCTATACAATGTCTCACTGACCACCAGAACAGCCAGGCTCAATAACAGTTTTTCTCCTGCAGGCTATATTCAGCCTGAATAATTAAAACTTCGTTCATCACAACTGACATTTATATACACAAAATCCAAAATTTGCACACTTTGAAAATAACATATCTCCACACTTATAACATATCTGTACATTTATTTCAACAATTTATAAAAATATAATAATAATCCTATACCTCTAATTCTTTATGTAGTACATTATTTAATTTCAGTGTTATTGTTTTTTTATTAGTGTTATATTCCATCCCTACTGTGCTATATCTGTGAATGCATTATCATGTATGTCTGCAATTTGTGCATTCTTCTGCACTGGAAACTCCGGTCATCAAGTGAAAATACTTGCTAATAAAGCTCTTTTGATTCTGATTCTGATGCAAATTCCACAGCAGCAAAATAAATATTACAAAAAAAAAAACACATAAATGAATGAACTCATACTGTATATGAAGAATGGCTTATGTAAAAAAGCAGAATGGAAGGCCACATAACTTCCTTTACATTTGACTAAGATACAGATGAATTTTTACATTTATTGTTAACCTTAAATATTTCAAAATACTATTTAAGAACAATGAATAAATCTTTCATTCATAATTCTTTAAAAGCGGTTATATTCTCACCTTCCAATATTAGCAGATACCAATTAGGAGTGTCTTTCAAAATTTATCTCACAACTAATTAATGGTGTCTTATAGAGAAACACAGATGATGACGATGATTACGATGATTAAAATTAAACGAAAATATTAGCTAAATAAGAAACCCTGAAACAACAAAACTCAGTAATATAAACATGAGGATGACACAGAGTTACACAAGCCATCAGCGGCATAAATTAATTAATTAATTAATAAAACTGACACAACAAAATTTTGTGATTTAAGCCAAGAAGAAGAATAAATACATCTGCTATTTTAAATAGATAGGAGGATCAAAACAGGCTGATCAATTCTTTCAGCTCAGGCTTGTTCTAAATGTTTTATTGGCACTCAATCAGTAGCGCTGCTCCCTATACGCAGAGTATGTAGATTACATATAGGGCCCCAACTCCCAGGCAGAGGTCTTCAATGAACACCCGAGACCCGAGGACCCGATTAACATCTGATTAACATTTTGTGTAATACCAGGGTGGATCGGAGAACACCGCTCCCGCCAGTGATCAGTGTCAGTCAGCACTTTGTGTGTGTTTTGTAACTTGCAAATTGTAAAATTAGGATTAGAAAGTGTGAGCTGTAAATAAGGTGAAAAAAGCAGAAGCAGAGCGGCTTGCAGTAGTAAGCCTACTGCAAGAAGACAGTGATCCTGAATTTCATGAGGCATGTGAATAAAAAAAGCTGAAACAAAACTGAAGAAGAGACGCACCTGTTATTGAACACGCATGCAGTAAAGTGTAACACACTTCTTGTTCTGAGCGTTTTTTGCTAAAAAAACAATTGCTCCGAGTCTTTATTACAACCATGGCCGTAGCCAGGCTTTGAAAATTAGTGGGGTCCAGTGGGTTGGGGGTGTTAAAGAATTGTGCTATAATAACCACTACAAATAAAACACTTTAAAAGAGACAGACATGTACATTTTTGTGAAAGATATTTTCTCTGTTTGGAGGGATTATTATTTTTATATTTATTGCATAAAATTTTTTTTATAAACTTTACTATGGGTTGGATAATTTTATCAGTTACTTATTATTCATGCAACAATACATGTTACTGTTAATAATCACTGCTGTATAGATTATAACATTGTCTAGTGCTCTCATGAATGTATTTAGCATGACTTTGTGAATCAGCTAATTAGTACTTGAGTAAAAGTACAGATGCGTATAATAAAATATTACTACAGTAAAAGTACATTTTTCAATATTACTCAAGTACTTATATTAGCACATATATTTTTTATAACTCAATTGCTCAAAATACCTGGGATTTTCCCAAAATAACCACTAGGAGTCAATATATATTTTTGTAGTAGATATGGACTACGATGACGAGATTGATGTAGTAATGTTCAGTGTGAAGCTTACACTGCAATGTACCTGAGAGAAAACAGAGTTGACCATATGATTTTCACCAGTAAGAAAAAAAGTGTTTTAAAGTTTGTTGTTTTGTAGAACATCACAGTTATAAACGACATGTGAATAAGGTCGCTGTGCGTGTGCACTTGGATGGGTTAAATGCAGAGCACCAATTCCGAGTATGGGCTACCATACTTGGCAAATGTCAAGACTTTCCCTTCCCTTGAGTTAGGAAGAACATTTTAAGGAAAATACAATTATATTTTCATTATTATTTTTTTCTTCTCAAACCTTGTCTGTTTAGTAAAAACACCCCTGGTCAAATTCCCCCAGAGGGCTTCACTTCCCATTTTGATAATTACTGTAGTTATATTCTGAACATCACATCATCGGCTAGTTAATCCAAACAAAATAAAAATACTGTTGATAAACAATATAAAAACAGACATCACATGTAGCATTTTAATAAAACGGTTAACGTTACGGCAGCGGGGACTTTTACAAGCATGAGTTATTTTATTTTATCAGTGTTATTTTAATGTTTCCCTTTTTTGACCTAAAACATGTTGATGTGTCTGCATTCAATCATTTCAGTGAGCTTAAATAGATCACCCTTTACAGCAGATTTAGTTCACAGACAACTGACAGTTTTGACCTAAATATGATTTTCAGTTACAAAAATTAATCCTAAAATTTGACATTATGTGCGCGCTCACAAGATTGTCTCAGCTTACGAATGTAACCATGGTTCCCTGAGTAGGGAACGAGACACTGCATCCTCTAGGGGTCGCTATGGAGAACACCTCGTTGTGACCCGTGTCTGAAGCATACATTGAAAAAAGACCAAGGAGTTGGCCGGCGACAGCCTCTGACATCACTACCAGCGCGACTATAAACTGGCACAGAGAGAACACTTCATTCACTTCTTTGTCTGAAGCTTGTGTCCGAAGCATGGCAGGGAGCTAGAGGACGCAGTCCAGCAACCATGTTTACATTTGTAACCTGAGACATTCCCTTTCAAAGGAACTTCGAACTGCGTCCTCTAGAAGTCGCTATTGGGGGACTTCCGGTTTTGCCATGTAGTGGAGAGACGCGTAGTGGAAGAGCTCCGACTTAAAATTCACAATTATTTTTCATAACACTATATTGGGGGCTGGTTCGTTTTCCTCGCGTGACTTTTGGTCTTGGTTACTTGTTCCTAATGAGTAAAGGTACACGAGCTGGCGGTAAAAACAACCCTCAAAGCAAAGGCCCTCATCCTGGGCAAGAAAGCGGCAAGATGTCGGACGATGCTACAAACCCGCTAACAACTGACACGCTGGTGAGCGAACTTGACAAACTAAGGAGAAACATGACTGGCGAACTTACCGCGCTGCTGAATTCGTCGCTTGAGTCCATTCATTCGTCCATTGCCTCTATTGGGTCTACCTTGGCGACTCAGGCGACTACCATCACTGATATGGAAACTAGTTTATCCGATCACAGCGACAGGATTACTCATCTCGAGCAGGAGGTCTCTACACTTCAGTCGAAGTTGGTGTTGGCAACGGAGGAGAACGTCGCTTTAAGAGCTAACGTGGAAGATCTCGTCTCGCGGTCCAAACGGCAAAATATTCGGGTGGTTGGTCTTCCGGAGGATATCGAGGGAAAGGATGTCAGGCAGTTTATGACAGATTTATTCACCGAGGTTGTCGGCGATGGCCTTCCCGCACCTCCGGAGCTTGACAGAGCCCATCGGAGTTTGAGACCCAAACCCCGCCAAGGTCAAAATTCCCGTCCGATTATAGTGAGATTTCACCGTTACATTGAGAAGGAGGCCGTGCTCAAATGGGCGAAATCCTCCAAAGAAATTACATTCAAGGGTCATAGGATCAAATTTTACGAGGACTTCTGTGCTTCGGTGGCTAATAGGAGAGCTTCGTTCAACAATGTCAAGGGCCTGTTGTACAAACGCGGTGTTCGTTTTGGCATGCTCTACCCAGCTAGACTTCGTGTGTCATACAACGGCTCGGAGTTCTACTTCGACTCTCCTGATGCTGCAGAAAAATTCTACCATCAAAACTTTACTGAGTAACTTTATGGGCAGCGTTGAAGATAAGGAGAGACTCCTGCCTCTTTTTTTCTTTTCTTTTCTTTTATATATACCCGTGAGTAAATGCTTTATGCTCTGAACACTTAATGTACAGATGTAAATGTAATTTTTTTTTTTTTTTTCTTCCTCTTTCGTTTTACTGATTAATATATACACACATCATTTAATTTGCGATAATGTATAACACATAATTTTTTTTTTCTCTCCCATTTATTGATTAATATATATCTAATTTCATTTTTTTATATATTTCAATTTCAATGTTTTTTTTGTGTTTGTTTTTTTGTGTAATTAAAAAAATATATTTTATTTATTTATTTATTTATTTATTTTTATTTTTTGTGTGTGTGTGTGTGCTTGAAAGTCATATAGTCTTTCAATATTCATTCAGACTAATTTAGTGTTCAGGTTTTTGCTCGACTCACCTCTTTCTTGCCAGACTTATAGTTACTTGCTTCAACTTGTGTACTCGTTTTGCACATTTGCTGAACTGCATCCTGTCTTTTCCTTATCAGGAGAGCTTGTCTTATTGGTGTTAAATTCTTTAAGTTTGTCGGAGTCAACTCCACTACTTAATCGGTTGAGATAAAGTTTTTTCTGGCGACTCGCCATGTCTAAGTGGACGAGTATCAGAAGGGTTTTTCTTTTGTTGTTTTTGAAAATATTTGTGTTTTTGTTTTCTATGTTCTGGGCATGTTCTGGGGTTGTGTTTGATGGAGGATTCTTGTGTCTTATTTGGTTTTTAATTTTGTTTTTCACACATGTTAACCGGCTTGATGTTAAAATAACGTTGTTTTTATTTTTCCGCCAATTTAGTTCATTATGTTCTCCTTTGCAGTTTTATGAATAAGCCCCCTGTTAACTCAAAGGGGGGAGGGGTTGGGCACAATATTAGACTCATTACATGGAATGTACGTGGGTTAGGTGGCCAAATTAAACGTTCCAGAGTTTTTTCACATCTAAAAACACTGTCCTCTGATATTATGTTTCTCCAGGAGACGCATTTGCGGCTGGGTGATCACATCAGGTTGCGTAAACAATGGATTGGTCAAGTGTATCACTCTAGTTTTAATAGTAAATCCAGAGGTACTGCAATTTTGATACATAAAAGAGTCATGTTCCTAGCAAAGCAAGTAATCTCAGATCCTGAAGGACGCTTTGTAATTGTCAGTGGTGTTCTTTTTCATACCCCTGTAGTTTTAGTAAATGTATATGCCCCTAATTGGGACAACCCTACTTTTATGTCCATGCTTTTCTCGAAAATCCCAAATCTTGATACCCATCACCTTATTTTTGGAGGGGACCTCAACTGTGTTATCGATAATAATCTGGATAAATCTGTGGCTAAATCTACATCATCTTCCACTATGTCCAGGTCTTTAATTTCACTGACAAACCAAATAGGCTGTGTAGACCCCTGGCGCTTTTTCCATCCTTCTGATAAAGTATTTTCATTTTTCTCTAGCGTGCACCATGTTTACTCACGGATCGATTACTTCTTTCTTGACAAAGCCCTACTTTCTTCAGATTACTCAGCCATTGTTATTTCCGATCATGCCCCACATATGTTAGATATTTCTTTTTTACCTCCTTTTAGGAGCCGACCTCAGTGGAAATTCGATGTAAGACTTCTTGCCAGAACTGATTTCTGTGAATTTTTATCCAAAAATATTGACTTTTTCATTGAGACTAACAAAACTGAATTAGTATCTGCTTCTCTTTTATGGGAGACATTTAAAGCGTTTATTCGTGGCAGAATAATTTCTTTTAGTGCTCACTTAGCTAAGATCAGGAAATCTCGTCAGCAAGAGCTTATCCATTCAATTTTAGAGGTGGATAGCCAGTATTCCCGCAATCCCAAACCCGATCTTAAGGTGAAACGTTTGAAGTTGCAAACTGAATTTGATTTGCTTTCAACAAATAAAGCAGAATATTTACTTAAAAGAACTAAAGCCACCTATTATGAACATGGGGACAGAGCAGGCCGTCTTCTTGCCTCCCAGCTTAAACACCAGGCCACATCCCGCGTTATTACACAGATTTATGATAACCATTCTAATAAGCTTGTTACTGATCCTCAAAAAATTAATTCTGTCTTTTCCTCCTTTTATTCCAGTCTCTATACTTCTCAACCTCCTTCTGATGTTTCCTTAATGGAGTCTTTCTTACATAATTTAAATATACCTACTATTAATACATCAACACAGGAGACATTGGATGAACCTCTTAGATTAGATGAAATCACCACTTGCATTGGTCTCATGCAGTGTAACAAGGCTCCAGGGCCTGATGGCTTCCCCTTAGATTTTTATAAGAAATTCTCAGTGCAGTTAGCCCCCTTATTGTCTGACATGTACAAGGAGTCGTTTGAGCACGGTTTTCTCCCAACCTCATTGAATCAAGCATCTATCTCCCTTCTATTAAAAAAAAATAAAGACCCAACTTTATGCGGTAGCTATAGGCCTATCAGTTTATTGAATGCTGACGTAAAAATTCTAGCAAAGGTGCTGGCAAAGCGCATAGAGGTGTGTCTTCCTAATATTATATCTGAGGATCAGACTGGGTTTATTAGGGGACGTCAGATGTCATCTAATATCCGGCGTTTGCTAAACATTCTTTTTAGTCCATCTCTTTCTACTAAGTCTGAAATGATCATTTCCCTTGATGCTGAAAAAGCATTTGATCGTGTCGAATGGAATTATTTATTCACTGCATTAAAAAAATTTGGCTTTGGGAACAATATTATTTCATGGATTCGTCTCTTATACACTGCTCCCTCTGCAAGTGTTAAAACTAATGCTGATAGTTCATCATTCTTTCCCCTCTTCCGTGGGACACGGCAGGGTTGCCCTCTGTCTCCTCTGCTCTTTGCTTTAGCCATCGAGCCTCTTTCTATCGCTTTAAAAACATCTCCGTTTATATGTGGGATTCATAGGGGTGGCACGGAACATCGGGTTTCTCTGTATGCTGATGACTTGTTGTTGTATGTTCAAGATCCAGTTGGCTGTGTGAATGAGATTATGCACTTGCTTGACACCTTCGGCTCTTTTTCAGGTTACAAATTAAACTTTACAAAAAGCGAATGTTTCCCTATAAATGATATGGCTAAGAAAATTTCTAAAAGCGCCCTACCCTTTCATTTCTCCCCTGCAGGATTTCGATATTTAGGCGTAAACATTTCATACCCTTTCAGTTCTGTTTAAGAATAACTTCACAAATTTGGTTGATCAAATTAAGCTTGATTTAAAACGGTGGGACAGCCTGCCCCTTTCTCTTGTAGGAAGAGTGGAGACCATTAAAATGAATGTTTTGCCACGACTTTTATTTCTCTTTCAGTCTCTCCCTCTTTTTCTACCTAAATCTTTTTTCAAATGCTTAGATAAAATTCTTGCTTCATTCATTTGGGCAGGTAAGATTCCTAAGGTTAATAGATCTATCCTTCAACGAAACAAATGTGACGGAGGTCTAGCCCTGCCAAATTTTATTTTTTATTACTGGTCCGCTAATATTTCGAAGATTTTCTTATGGTGTAATGCACCGGAGGTCAACTGGTGCACTCTAGAAGCTACTTCTTGCCTTTCTTCTTCCCTCCCAGCACTAGTCTTTGCTCCTTTGTCTCTGCGTCCCTCTAGTTATACTAAAAATCCCATTGTGTTATCGACATTAAAAATTTGGAAACAATTTCGACAACATTTTCGTTTGGAGTCACTATCCGTCTCAAGTCCTATTTGCAATAATCACTTGTTTTTGCCGAGATAAGGGCATTGTTTGTTTTTCAGATCTTTTTATTGATAATTCTTTTGCTACATTTACCAATCTTATTTCGAAATTTAACTTACACTCTACAGGTTTGTTCAGGTATTTTCAACTCCGTAATTTTGCCAAAACCAATTTCCCCAGTTTCCCTCTATTACCAGAAAAATCTCTGCTTGAGAAATTATTGTCAGCTTCTACAGGTGGTAGTCGTATATCCTCTATCCATGCCATGTTACTTTCATCTAGTACATCTTCTCTCAACTGTTTGAAGATAACCTGGGAGAATGAGTTGCAAATTAAGTTATCGCAAGAGCTATGGTCTGAGGCCCTTGCTAGAGTTAACTCTACCACTGTATGTGCTCGGCTAAGTCTCATTCAGCTAAAAGTTTTGCATCGAATTCATTTGACTAAAGCTAGACTTCATAAATTGTTCCCACAAACAGAAGACTCCTGTACCAGATGCTCCTTCTCTCCCGCTGATCACACTCATACGTTCTTTAGCTGCCCAAAATTGGCCTCATTTTGGGCTTCTTTTTTTGACTTCATGTCTAGGGCTCTGCATGTTTCTTTATCTCCATGTCCTATAGTTGCCATCTTCGGCGTGTCTCTCCTGTCTTCTATCACAAGGCAGAAAGCAGAGGTTATTGCCTTTGCTTCTCTTATAGCTAGAAGGTGCATCTTGTTGCATTGGAAGTGTCCAACCCCTCCCCCAACTACCTCTTGGTTAAAGGATCTGATGTCATTCCTTTCACTTGAAAAATTGAAATATGCTACTCGGGGCTCAACCGATAAATTTTATAAAACTTGGAACCCGATTCTAAATCTCTACGACTCCATGTCCTCTCTAGATTCCGACTAATTATGTAAATCATGGGTGTGCAAACATTGAACCGATTTTTGAACCGGTATATGTGTGTATTGTTTTGGATGCATATGTGTTTGTTTGTATGCTTCTTTATACTATTTCCAATTAATACTTTACCATTCATATATACTATTGGTATAGTTGATTATACTTGTTTCTCCTTTTCTTTTTTCTCTCTCTTTTTTATTATATGCATCTTATAAGTATAATTGTATACAAATACTGTTTGTCTTATATTTTCTAATCCTCCTGGGGGTTCTTAGGGTGGGGGGTGGCTATGTCTATTTATTTATTTTTATTATTCTCCTTGTCTCTTTCCTCATTTAGTTATATGTGGGAAAGAAATGTGCAAAAAGGAAAAAAGTGCAGACAATGTTTTCTCTTTTATGATTGTTTGTTTTTCATTTTGTCTGTATAATAAAAATTGGGGTAAAAAAAAAAAGAAGTCGCTATTGGGCACAGTATACCCATGCCACCATGGTGAGGGGAGTGCAGGCCAGAATCATGGCGAACACTAAGTACCAATTCTACCATTTCCATGGGAGTTGTCCCTGGGACATTTAGATGGCTGTCTGTGACAGTACCCCTTACAGCCAAAGGCCTAAGCTACATGCCCAACTTAATCATTAGGGCCTCGGCCCAGGGTACAGCTGAAGGCTTGGAATCAGGAAGGATTCCTTTAAAGGGATATGGCTAAGAACCTAGCATTTTATACCAAGTCTTGCCTGTCACACAGGGGCTACTGCTTGCTTTCGCATAAGCTTGCTGAAGGAGCTGTCTCAACAGATCCCTAGTAGCAATACCCTGTTTAGATAGGTATCCGAGGATACATAGGTGGAGTGGCGCCCAAGATGAATGGGGCTTTTGTCAACTCAAGAAAGAGCACGAAGCAACTGTTTGAAGACCTCCACATAAAGGATTTTAGAATGAACGCAGAATACTAGCGTGCAAACTTACCACAGTGTGGATTTCAGAAAGTGTGCAAACACTTCACATGCACACTTACCATAGCATGGATTTCAAATACTGTTCTAAGAAGGGGCTCTCGTGACACTCTGATAGACAAATACACACTGGCTGAATGGAGCCCAAGGAACCAAGGTCTAATAATCTCAAGCAAGGGAACGAGGCGGAGCGGGTAACCCTTACCATACAGGATTTCAGAAAGTGCGCAGAGTCTTGCATGCACACTTACGTGGATTTTAGAAAGTGCGCTAAATATTCAAATGCACATTAACCACCATGTGGTTTTCAGAAAGTACACAGAAGCGAGGGGAGCATCACCTGAGGCAGCATATACAAGAAGACTTCTGTAACTGCCACCTCCACTTCCTGCTGGATGCGACAGTACAACTAAGCGGCCAGGAAACCCCTCAGGGTGATCTGACCGGACATCCATGGAATTCCCAACAGTGCTGTGCCAGGCCTGATGATCAAGGAGGCTCCCGCAGAAACCTGTGATCTCAGCCGCCTAATACCAGAACATGAAGCCAGATGGCTGGTGCTGATGAGTGTTTAGTAAACACTGTAACTGAGCACTGCAAAAGAAACTCACAGAGTTTATCAGTAGACACATAACCACCAGCAATTTAATACACATAAGTATGTACAGAAAGGGTTACATACTCACCCACCCTCCTGTACTGGAGCCCCGCTAAAGGGGCGCCTCACTTTTAGTCCGGACCATCAGTAAGGTGGTTGCTATGAACATAAAACCAGCCAAAAACATCATAGGTCCAGCATAGGAGACTGTTATGCGAGAGGTTTCCACCTAACCTCGATCAGGTAGAGAGCTGGTGGTTACAGGGGAATTAGGAAGGGGAGGATAATTCCCAAAGGGAATGAGTAGATACCTAGGTATCGCACTGATTCGGACGTTAACGTTGCCTCGTATGGATCACATTCCTTAGGTTCTGCTTACCTCCTCGTGACCCACGATTCCTCTTACCGCTGCCCGCAGGTGGGGGAGGAGTGCGAGTCGCATCACTAGTCTTCTGTGCCCATCTTTGATCCTCAGATGGAGACAGGCCAGGACCCCTATGTTGTTCGGGAACGAAGGATCAGAAAGCAGTGAAGCACGCCTTCGTCTCCCTGAACTTCTCGATCACGGTCTCAATGGAAGTACCGAAAAGTTTAGAAGGCGAAACCTGAGAATCGAGAAGAAAGCCTTTTCTTTCTTCCCAGTGTCTGCCAGGTTCATCCACAGATGTCTCTCCACTACTACCATGGCCGCCATAGTCCTGCCCATGGCGGAGGTGGCCTGCTTGGTAGCATGGAGAGAGATCCGTGGTGCGATGCAGCTCGGCTACCTGGCCAGGAGAAAGGCCCTCACCTCTATCCAGGTCTCTTAGCAGATCAGTTTGAAATGCTTGAAGCACCACCATTGTGTGTAAGAAAGCCACAGCCTGACCTGCTGCTGTGTATGCCTTGCCATTTAAGCCAGATGTATGTCTTGAAGGGACCTAGATGGCAAGGAGGGAGATTAAGAGAGGATGTCTCCCCCGGCGTCACCTTGTTAGCGCACTTTCATGGCAAGTCCAACTTTGCCGTGGCGTTATCCATAATCTCCAACATATCTACATACGTGGGGCAGGAGGATTGAGAAGGCTGAGCCTCAGCCTTCTTCACCATCCTCAAATATATCCTGCTTGTCATGGCTAAAAACCCAGCAGAGCAATAACCTCAGTATCAGAGAGTGTTAAAGATATAACATCATCCTCCCAATGCTCTCTCTCGTCTGCCACCATTACGAGCACGAAAGGGAAAGTCAATCTCTAAACCATTAAGACAGATCCACCTGAAATTCTCATGAGCTCAATCTCCTCCATGCCTCAACAGTGGCGGGTCCTGATCTGCAGGAAGCAGATGGCTGCCTTGGTTTTTTTTCCTCGGAAAGAGACGAATAAGAGCGGAGCTTTTTCATTGAAAAAAAGCTCACAATGTATGCAGATTGCCTCCTAAATGCTTTGGGAGAAACTAAAGCTGATGCTTCACTTTATAGAAATCAATGCATTGACCAGTGCTGATACACAACATGGGGGAGTACATTACCCTTAACAACTGAAAGGATTTTAGGATATTACCACAACATTACTCTTAGGACACTATTTGTTTTATGAATATGAGTTAACCTGATGGAGGACGCACTCAATCATTCAGGCAGTCTCTCTCAATTTCAATTTCACTAAGGTGAGCTTTATTGGCATGACAAAAACTGTACATTTGCCAAAGCAGTTGCAGCTGGGCTGCTTACACATACAGTAGTGCAAATATGTATTAACAGAAATAAAAATAATAATAGTAATAAAGAAAATGAAAGAAAAGGTGAAAGTTGTGACATTTGCTAAGTACGGTTACCCATACTTGAAATTGGTGCTCTGCATTTATCCCATCAAAGTGCACGCACACAGCAGCGAGAAGTGAACACAAACCCAGAGCAGTGGGCAGCTATAGATCCAGCACCTGGGGAGTAACTGGGGTTTCAGTGCCTTGCTCAAGGGCATAATTATTTTTTTCTTGAATCCAGTGGATAGAAATCCCCTCACAACTAACTGCAAACTAACTGTCTAACAGTGCCTTGCTCAAGGGCACTTCAGCCATGGGTATTGAGGGTGGAAGAGAGCGTTGTTCATTCACTCCACCCCACCTACAACTCCTGCCAGCACCGAGACTCAAACCAGCAACCTTCTGGTAACTAGTCCAGCTCTCTAACCATCAGGCCACAGCTGCCACATAATAATAAAAATACATAAAAAGTATTAAGCATGTAGTGCAAAAGGAATTAGTGTAAGTTTATCAATTAGAAATAAAATAAGATAAAGTATTAGATTTACAGAAGCAAAATATATATCTGAGTAATATAGTAGAGAAATATGCTTCATATATAAAACAATGAGGCAATAATGATTTGTTAATTATTTATTATATGGTTTTATTGAATAACACTATTAAAATACATAATGGGCCTGCATTGCTGTTGTTACACTTACAGGATGATCAAGTCCTTGTTTACTATAGACAAAACATTTCATTCAAATATCCAAAGGAGTCATTGAATGCCCATTTTCTACAAGTTGATATGAATTATTAGGGTCTTAATCAAAAGTCTGTAAGTTTGGTTAACATTTCTGAATGGTAGTGTAAATCAGCTCCCTTTTTAACCTGTCAAAAACAGCTCTTTTCAGTGCAAGCTGTAGCATTTTCTTTTAAATGCAAATGAGCTCTGCTGACCCCGCCCCTCTCTTCTGGATCTCTGAGGGTCTGTTTACTTTAGCTGTAATCATCGTGAGATTTGCTAATTAGATCATTATTAGTTTAGGCCAGTGGTTCCCAACCTTTTTCAACTCGTGGCGGCCCACACAACCACACACATATGTTTGCGCAGCCCACTTCAAAAAAATGAACTGACCCCGCTATTGTTGAGTTAATAACTTAGTACTCTGAAGCTAGATTGTTAACTGTATTTACTGAATGAACTAGGGCTGTGCGATATGAAAGAAACAAACCTATCGCGATTTCTTTGATCAATTTTGCGATTGTGACACACACCGATATGCTTTTACAGTCATAAATGCATTCAGGATTAATTTGAACATTAAAATAATGCACGAGTGCGAATCTCTCTGATCGCACGCAGATTTCCTTTACTCTGTCACAAAACAAGACGTGCTTGCTCAGATACACACTGCTCTGCGCGGAGAGAGTGTGCGCACTTAAAACGTGTCTCCTCTCACTTAAACTGCATCCTGTGCACTCACAATTCTCTCTATGCTCATGTGTTAGATATAAATTATTGTCACAGATATTTATTTCTAGCCTTTTACCGTGTGCAGTGTGAACGCTCTGATCCGTTAACATGAGCTCAGAAAAAAGGCCCATCACAGACGGTGTGTGAACCTGGAGTTAGGCATATGCCCAGTCTGTTCTGTTCTCACGCTAGAGACGCTGCAATCTGATTGGATCGGATAACACACTACGGGAGGTCAGGGCCGTGGAAAATCGTGCTATAAAGCGATTTAGAAATCGTGCACGCTCAAATCGTGATTTTATGACGATTTCTTTTAATCGCACAGCCCTAGAATGGACTGGAAATGAACATAAAATAATTGGCGGCCCACCTGCAATACCACCGCAACCCACTAAGTGGCCGCAGACCACAGGTTGAAAACCACTGGTTTAGGCAATTTGCAAAGGTTTATTAAAAAAACCTTATACCCACTTCTTCTGTTGGTGAAACTGGATCACGAATAATTCACACAAACATAAGCTTAGATGTCCGGAGTAAATGACGACTGTTATGTTAATTATGAAATCCAACAACAAAACACCTCAATAGCTTAGGAGACATTCTTTGTGAAACAATAGCGGACTGATGACAGCTCACTCAGAGCAGGTATAAGGTCTGTGACATCACACAGGCATCTGGGCTCGATTTGAGAAAGGGGAAATGATTTAACGAGATTAGAAAAGAAAAGAAAAAGAACTGGAAGGATTTTTATCATTGTGGGTGGGTGGTTGTGTACGCACACTGCCAACACACATTTCAGTTCAAATAACTTGTAAAAGTGCATATAGCATTGAATGACCCCTTTAATCTTAAATTTTTGGCCACCATTTTGCCATAGATGACACAGCTTCTATAATTTCTTCAACAAAAAACCCATGGACATCCAAGCCTTACAAAAATTAACCATGGTTTTATCTTAACTGCTTAATTTTCTTTTGCGTGAGTTCTGAATTCTTGAGACTGTAAATTCAATCAGATAACTGTATTAATAAAATAATAGCCATAGGTAACTGTCTAGAGCTACAATTGTCATTTTTAAATAAAACAATTTAATTTAATTTTATATAATATTTTATTAAAATTCTATTTTTACCCATAAAGTAGTCTTTTTTTTTTTTTACATAATATTTGAGGAAGGGGGGCACAACAATATAATTCTGCTTAGGGCAGCCATTTGGCCAGCAGTGGCCCAGCACTCAGTCGACCCCTTAATACCATCTAGCATCATTTGAATACTGATTCTGATTGTGTACAGCCATTTATGGCCAGAGTCTGCTTGCTTTCAGATACACACATTCAGCAGATCCACAAACAAACATCACCTGACATTCACTACAGTGCACACTGTCTTCAGATCTTAATCTAGAAGGACTGAATGAGGTAGAATGGGAGGTTTTGGGCAGGCCTACACAGAAGGTGCACGAAACCCAGCAACAAACAGAACCTGCTCATGAATGTTGCAAAAGGGTTCTTAGTTGTTGCATCATGTGGAATCTCATTATATTAATAAACCTTCAAAAAGCTCACTGGTGCACTTGTGTAATATTTTTATATTGAGTCGCAATGCACTATAAAATCATTATTAGTTTATCTACCTTTACAGGAATAAAAAATGAAAAACTGATTAACATACACTTGCACTCATGTTGGTATGAATTCTGTGGAACACATAGGATATTTTTTTGTATTTTCTCCATACAGTGACAGTGGATAAATGTGAAATTAATAGTACAACCCGTCAAGCTCCTAAAACAACGTACACATCATCTATTAAAGGCCACTCTGTATCTCTGTATTCTGTCCAGTCTGACCTATTTACCTTAATATATAGCGTATTGAATTTTACACAAATTAAAACAAGACTGTGAGGGATGGACTAATGTTTACAGTGGAATGCACTATTCAACTTTTTTATAGAGTTTTTGTCTGAAGGTTTTTATAGAAAGACATTTCATCAACTGAACAATCATTATGCAATTAAACTTCAGTGGAATCCAGTAAAACACACATATTCTATCTCTCATAGCCTTGTTTTCACTCCTGTGAGATTAAATATCTGCTTACTTTTGAACCAGTTTGCCATTGAGTTTAAATTACATTTTTGTTACAATAAATTAATTTAGCAAAATTTTTATTTTTGATATATTACTTCCTGATACTCAATACATTAATACATTTTTGATATAATAGTTACTTCACAATACTCAATACATTAAATCATAGTAAATGATTAAATATTACTGAACCTTTAAATGTCACCATTATTTTAAAAACAAATCGATAATAAATTAGTAAACTTTAATAAAATGGTAAATTATATTTTGTACTTCTAAAGGTAACTGCATTTACCCTTGAATAGCACTCTTGTTCTGGTGCATTTGTGACACCAGATATGAATATGAATATTCATATATAACATTTGAGAGTTAGAGAAGAGGGGATTTTCACTGAATAACGTACATTTGAGTCTTTTCTATACATAGCTTTCATATGGATTTTAGGAATGAGCAAATCCCATTCAGTAATTAAATTTTTTTTTTTATACTTTATATGTATAAATTTTTTTTTTTTTTGCATTTGTGGTAATTTGTGCTTTTTACAGTTTATGAAGCATATTTCTCTAAAATCACCATTCGCTTTTAAAAGAAAAGAGCAACATGAAAATGTTGTTAAATCTCTTTTTTGTGCTCCATAAAATACAGTAATATGGGTTCAAAACAATATGACAGTATGTAAATGATGGAATTTTCCTCTTTTGGACACCAATTAGGACATCTTGACTTTCCAGGCAGCAAACAGCATTTCTCAACACTCATCTGGATGTTTGGTGTAGGTTTAAAGAGAAAGGTGTACCCTAAATTCAAAGACCACAATACATTTTTCCTGAAATAGCATTCTCAAGTGTCATGATACATTGGCAGCATCTCTGTAGATCTCATTTGTGTCAAGGTTTCTCCCTAGACAACATCTGTGATGTGGTTTTGTCCCAATCCTAATTATAGATAGGAGAGAATGTGATAGGTTTTGAAAATGTCAAAATGATAAAAAGTTTTTACCAGTTTTTATTTTCTATGGTTGCCATTTAAAAATTCAATGTCAGAATTTCTGCAAAATAAACTCATTATGAATTTAATGGGTTATCATTTTTTTTTTTTTGGCATCTCTTTTGTACTAGCTCAGGAACCCATTATTATTTTTCCATTTAATCTAAATTACTGAAAATTAAACACTCATTCCATGTACCATTTATTCTTGTTCTTTGTTACAATAAAAAGCTATACTTTAGTACCTCTAAATAAATATCTGATCCTCACAACAACAAAAAAAAAAGGATAGGGAAATAAACCTGCATTATTTAGTAAAAGCACTTTTTCAATACTGACTTGCTATTCTAGTCTGATCATAATTAATTTTGACTGTGTGGACCCAAAGAAGAACCTGTAATTAAATTAATCATCAGCGCCCCCCTATGGTGAGAAGCAGACGGTGACTGTAACAAGGAGTTTTGATTTGCACACAAAAGAGCTCCGAACCCACAACCTTAGGATTAGGAGTCAAATCACATTTATAAAACATAATCTTTGACATTATCCAGTTTTAAATAACTACAACATTGCTTCTTTTTCTTTTTTACATGTAAACAAAAAGGCAATATGATAAAAAGCATCACTAATGCAGAGACTGTAGTGGGTTTTTGGCTTGGCTTAAAGGAGTCTGATTATCATCAAATTAATCATAACACCGGTGTAGCCTCCGTTTTTCCGTCTGCAGTAACCAGCTGCATCAGAGTACCTGAAGGAGGTCTTTTCTCTCCTGTTGTCCACTTATAGAACAGCCTAGAATGTAGAAAATCCATCATTTTTTAATACACACATACTGTATTAACCTATACAACCTCTAAACCACATACCGTATTTCCGGACTATAAGTCTTTTTTTCATAGTTTGACTGGTCCTGTGACTTATAGTCAGGTGCGACTTATTTATCAAAATTAATTTGGCTTGAACCAAGAGAAATGAACCAAGAGAAAACATTACTGTCTACAGCGGCGAAAGGGCGCTCTATGCTGCTCAGTGCTCCTGTAGCCTACCCCTAATAAACATAGTGCGCCCTCTCGTGGCTGTAGACGGTAATGTTTTCTCTTGGTTCTAAATAAATGCGACTTACATATGCTTTTTTTCCTCGTCATGACTTATTTTTGGACTGATGCGACTTATACTTAGGTGCGATTAATAGTCCGAAACAGATGTTCCCAAACATGCATACTTACTCCGTTATGTACTTGAGTGGTGTCCATTAACTGACATCACCATCTGGCATGAACTTTCTATTCATGAGTGTATCTTAAGTCACTCTAAAAGTAGTAATTATTAGTTGAAAACAAAAAGATGAATGAAAATCAGCTATTATATCGTTATTCCTTACGGAAGTAGAATTTTTTTTTCTTTTTTTATAAATATATATATAAAAAATAATATATATAAAAATATATATATTACAAATAAACATATTGGCTAAAATCATGTAATGAAAGTCACTGGTAACCAAAACAGTCTTCAAAATACCTTCTTGTGGGTTAACTATACTTTGAATGTTTTAATGAGATGATACTCTAAAAAAGAAACTTATACTACCAGCAGGTGGCGGTAAATGTCTTTGAGTCAGGCTATTCAATCATTGTTTCCCAACAAGCCCTATTATATATATATATATATATATATATATATATATATATATATATATATATATATATATATATATATATATATATATATATATATATGTATGTATGTATGTATGTATGTATGTATGTATATATATATATATATATATATATATATATATATATATATATATATATAAATTTTTAGGATCATTATCACATGATCCTTTAGAAATCATTCTAATATGATGATTCATTATCAAAGTTGGAAACTGTTCTGCTGCTTAATATTTTTTCAGAACATGTGATACTTTTTTAGGATACTTTGAATAATAATAATAAAAAAAATGAAGCTATGTTTTTAAAATATAAATATTTTTTAATAACAACATACACTACTGGTCAGTATTTTTTTTTCTTTCTTTTTTAAAATAAAATCAATACTTTTATTGTGATAGTAAAGAAAATATATTATTAGAATATATATTATTAGAAATTTATTTTTTTATTTTGAGTAAATGCAGTTCTTTTTAACCTTTTATTCATCAAATATATTAGACAGCAGAACTGCTTCCAACACTCATAATAAATCAGAATATTAGAATGATTTCTAAATGATCATGTGATAGACTGTTACATGTGACACTTAAGGCTGGAGTAATGATGCTAAAAAATCAGCGTTGCATCACAGGAATAAATTATTATTTTTTAAGTATATTCAAATAGAAAACTATTATTTTAAGTTTTAATAATATTTCACAATATTACTGTTTTTTCTGTATTTTTGATATATATATATATATATATATTTGTGTGTGTGTGCGTGCGTGTTTTTATTTATCGATCTCTCTCTCTCTCTATACACACATACACACACACACACACACACACACACACACACACGTATATGGTTTTGTATTAAAGATGCTGTAAATGTCAAGCAGTAAGTGTATGACCACACATACCTGCTGTTGGACCCAGTGCTGCTTTAGCCCCTGCAAGTGTGAGCAGCCCCCCCTCTCTCAGGTGTTTGGTTGCTAGGTGACTGCAAATCGTGGCAGTCCACACACGCTGCCTCCACATCAAATCAGCATTCTTATACAGAGCTGAGGCACAGAGAATACATTTATACAGATTATAAACTAATATAACAACATAAATAAAAACATTCACTTTAAGAACGGAATTAGACTTTACGCAACCTTGTGACAATACAGTCACAAACTCAACGACAAAGAAATTCTACTTGCCTAGCTAGAATGTGGATGCATTTGTGTTCAGTATACTTCATGGCTTTACACTGAAAATTTGACAAAGTCGAGATTTAGCATGTCATAGATCAATGGTTCTCAACCAGAGGGCCTCAGCAAACTTCCAAAGGACATGACTTAAAACTATTTAAATGTAAACATTATTATTATTAATATAATTTATTTTAACAATATCATTAAGAAATGTAAATATAGGCTAGTTTAATAAAAATGTAAAAAAACATAAATAAAAAAAAACATACAATCCCTATTCAATTTTAATTGATTTTAGTTTATTTTATTTTACTGAATAACAACATACAGTTCTTGAAACGTATGGAAGTACAAAGTGAATTTTGGTTAATTTATTAATTTACATACATGGAGATTCGACACTCAGTTTCTGTTGTATATAATAATGTGTTTGTGTGTATACAGTATGTAATATATTATATAAAGGGCCTTAAAATATTGTGTTTGACAGTGCAAGGCCTTTGAGTCCAAGAAGCTGTGGACCACTGCCATAGATAATGTGTGGCTTCTGTGGGTGTATTTATTAAGCATGTACTAACTTTTAGCCTTGGCACTGCCACCTGCCCAGCCTCCAGCCACACACAAGATGGCATCAACCTTATCTTCACCTCACAGCTCAACAGCTCACCGACATCAGATGTAACCTAAATAAAAAAGAAAGACAGAGATGTAAAATGCTTAAAGACGACACGTGAAATTAAGAATTAAAGCCAGACCAATAACTTATTTTCATGAAAATTGGCATTAGCCATTAATCATTCCTAGTTTCACATTTTTTTAAATTGACAATTAAATTGTTAAAAAAAAAAAAAAACCCTGGTAGTAGCACCTACCTGGCTGGCTTGTTCAGTCATCTTACTGTATGTAGTATTGGCACTGGCTTCTTCATTGGCATTGAGATCTATAGAAGCAACCCACTGTAAATTACAAAACTAAGAAATGTAATTATCCATCTTATTTACATATGACAGGCCACAAGAAATGCATATTTAAGGTTAAATTCAAGACACCGTGACAACTGTGACAAACGAATTAATAATTAACATAATTACTGAAACCCATGGTGGATGTCTGATGTGTGCACTAGAGAGCAATTTGTTTTCAATTAAGTAAGCTGTCTTATAGGCTTAAGACAACTTACACAGTTTTAGCTCTGAACTACTGAACACATGCAGATCCGATCCTAGAGCCCCTTTTCCTCCGTAAACAATCACTTTTTGGGTTTCTGTAGCTGCCATGCTATTTCTTTCTTCATAACCACGAGACCTCGTTTTACAAATAAAAACAGCACATGCGCCTCCTACTGGTGAAGATGAGAAGCGCAATCAGCATTTTAATAGAGTTGGGTTTTCAGACCTTTTACCGTGTTTATATGAATCTTCCATTCGTTTTCGTCGTTAACTATACATTTTTTATCAGTTTATTGTTTGAAAATATATAATAATAACAGTAAATTGGCATTTTGTACAACGCAACAGATGTAATAATCGTTTTGACCAAAGGGCGGCACTGGAGTTGTGTGCAAATCACTATTAAAAACAAAGAAGAAGAAGTCGTTCTTCCGCAGGAAATTCATGTATTTTTGTAGCCTCGCTAGCATTCTGTGACAAGCTTCACATTAAGCGTCTTCTCTAAGTTGACAGCATATGGTCATTGAAAACACTCTTTAAGATTTAACCTAACTGTTTCTCTCTGAGAGAGAAGGCAGTGAGATATTCAGGTAACGCTCAGAACTACTTTATTCAATTGTAGATGTGTTGCTGCATGTTTTATGTGATGCAACGTTAACATGTTTCTGGTTTAACGTTATTTGATAATTCAGATACTGTGATTTATTTTGTTACTTATATTGAATGTCTTCTCAAATATAAAAGTTTAAACGTGTTAGATATTCACTCGGTGTTGACTGTAAATAAGCAATTTATCTCAGTGTTATGGAGATGGATAAACTTCCATCTGGCCTCATATAACTGATCTCTAATATACTGTCTCTCATCTAAAGACGAGAGATGAAACATGCTCACATGGTCAACCTCTTATGTATATATATTATAGATATATAACAAAATTCTTTATAAACCTAAAAAGGGTTTGTTTTAAATTATTTAGTTGGACCACCAGATATTGAATGAAAACCAGCCAACGTATCAATATGGAAACTGGCTGATTATGATTATGGATTTACTATTATTGGCACTATTATTATATTAAATATATATATATATATATATATATTTTTTTTTATTATTATTATTAATACAATTATCATTATTATTAAAAGAAATCTATCCAAACCATTGCCAGGTAGTCTGTATCATCTCAGCAGAGGATATGGTTATATTTTCAATTGGTAATTTAATAGTGCACTGATTTGTGGATATATTTTGCCAAGTATTTGTTTAATAGCGTACCAATTCATAGTTTTGGCTCGCACCAAACTAGTCAAACAAGCCGAACCTGCTGTAGCATTTGTGTGTTGTAGAGCCTTGCTTTATTAATTTGCCAGCATTATAAGTAATGTAATTTTAAATGGATAAATTCATTTAAATATGTTTATGTACACTCAAAGTCAGTTGAATCAAATGGTTAACTGTGTTGTATGTGTCTAGGATGGATAAAGCTCTACTGAGAGAGCGCGAGCTCTTTAAAAAGAGAGCTCTGTCCACTCCTGTAGTTGAGAAGAGACAAGCAACTTCTGAGGCCTCTGGATCTTCCAAGAAGAAAAAGAGCAAACCAGACAAAGAGACGTCGTCATCCTCCAAAAACAGCACAGGTCAGAGAGTAGATGTGTTATGTTATTTCCTTTTCAGATAAATGCTGTTCTTTTCAACTTTCTTTTCATAAAAGAATTGAACCATGTATCAAAGAAAATGAATCACTGTTTCTGCAAATATATAAAAAAGCGCAACTCTTAATTAATAATGAATGTTTTTTTTTTTTTTTTTATAACATGTTGAAAATTCAGCTTTGCCATCACAGGAACTAACTTATGCTGGGTACAGAACAAAAGATTTTCTACATCTTATAAGATTTTCAAAATGTGATAGACCACAAACATTTAACTGTTTTGGTCCTGTAGTGTGTGGTGCACCATGATGTGACAAAGACAGCACACCACACACAAACAGATTTTCAACCAGAGTCTCGACTGTGAGCACAGGAAATCTCACAAAATCTTGTGAGACTTCCGAATAAGTCCAAAATCAGCCTGCTTATCTTTTGGTGTGTAGCCAGCATTACATTGATAGAAAAAAAATCATAATTCAAATTATCAAAACAAAAAGGGAAGCAAACCCAAACTTCTTATTACATATGATCATATTTATTGTATTGATGTTTTAGCAATGGCATCAGCATTTCTAAACCATTACTCTTATGTTTTTGGAAGATGCTTAAACATTACCAATATAACAAAACAGTAGCTGAAGCTGCTTGCACTAGGACTTTATTGTTATTGGTTTGCAAAAATATGCATTGCAATCTGAATTGCTGAAGTACTTTTCTAAAATGAAAGCATCCTCGATTGCTCATATCAGCTTCTTCGTCACTTCTCATCCTGTTTAAAGTAAAAACCAGTGTTAATAGCTAGAATGACATTGAGGATTCTTAAATTGATGTCAGTGAGCAAGTACAAACAGGATATATTTGTATTTTTGTGGATGATCACCCAGGCAATGCTTGTGATACTGGGACTGTCCTGGGCAGGGCCACATTTAGCAAAACCTTCACCATGGGCCTCCTGGCTCCTGTCTGCCCATTTTAAGGCATTTTGCCTTTTTAGTTTGGACAGTGTAATGACAAAAGACTTTTGGCACCAACCAGCTCTTGTTTGTTAGAGTAGATAGTCATATGAGGATTGTGTGAGAACGGACTAGTACAGTGGAGATGGACTGATATTACCTTTTTGATATTGAAAGTTGTTTAATTGTTTGATAAGAAATATGCAGAACAGATTTAATTATTTAAGTAAAATAATAGTTTGCAGATAATAATACTAATGATTGCTGTTGTGTGTGTTGTATTTATGGTCATTTGTTTTTGCAATCTGAATTTTTGCCATGTTTGTTTTGGGTTTTACATTTAGAGTTACATAAGTTAGGCTATTTTAAAAGTTGAGTAATTACTCTGACTATATATATTTTTTTTAACTGTGACTATACCTGTGAATATACCATTGTTTTGTGCTTTATTTTATAGCCCCACCAAAAGGTGCTGTTTATTGCTACACAATATTAATAAAACCAATAACCAGCTATGTTGAAAACTCTGAATATAAAAAAAAAAAACATCAATGGATCTAAGTCTTTATCTCTAACTCTCATGGTTTCTTGTGTATTTTAGGCCAGTCATATTGGCAGCATCATGCCTTATTAAAGTTGTAGTCTAGTTCTTGTAAGTGCTCAGTCGAGCAAAGCTCCAGCACAGGCCTGTTTCTGCACGTTTTTGAGCATGAAGACAGATTTCAGTTTACTGCTAGCAGCTGATCATATCTTCTGTGACCCTGATGTGAACCACACATTTCTCATGCTTGTATGATTTTTTTTTTTATTATATAATTTTAAATACACAATTTTAAGGCATTGCAAAGATGCAATAATTGGCCTTTAGTGTGCTTCTTGATGTAGATAGAACTTTCATTATCAACTTAAAGTGAATGTAAACGTACACATACAAACATCATCTTTAGTAGTAGAATCATAATGGATGTAGAATATTAATTCTATAATACTGACATGTAGACTTTGTCATCCCACACAAAGGGAACAATTCATGTAAACACATTTCATAAAATACAGTGTTATATACAGTTTCATTACACAATAGTACCGGAATACTGAATGCAGACTATAAGGAGACAATAAGCAAGCAAGTTTTTCCCTCTATTTCTGGTCTAAATGTAATATTTGAAGCCATGGAGACACCTGTGCTGCGTACTGCTGTGGGAGTAGAGGGCTTCTGTCTCTGTATGTGTCTGGCGTGTTTTAAGGGACTCCAATCTGATGATGAGCTCCGTCCAAACCTGCAGCCTTTTCCACCAATCTACTGTTGTGGTTCCTATGGAGACTGTGTCCGCTGTCACCATGGTCACAACTAAACCACCTCGTCTTGCTGGCGGCGCAGGTCACGGACGGTTTTGGTTTTGGTGAAACATGCGCAGTCCAGCAGCTCATAGAGGAACGCCAGTGTGGCGAGGGAGAGGATGGTGAGGATGAAGAGGAGGAGGATGATGAAGCAGGCAACATTCCAGCCGTCGTGAAAGGGATAGATCTGCTGGATCAGAGCAGAACTGCTGGACATGTTCATACTGCAGAGACACCAATAAATACAGTCAGTAAATTGAAGAGGAAGATGAGCAATGGGAAAAAGATTGAGTGTGGGTAGGAATAAAGATGGAGGCAGGGTGATTGACAGATTGAATGGCAATTTCTTCATACCGCTTTGTCCTTTTTGTGGTGTTGATGGAAAAAGGACATACATTAGAGCATGATGAAAGTCACAGTTTTTTCATACAGTGCTTTAGCTGTCAATCAGAAATCTTTGTTCGTTACATTGCAGCCCACTCTCTTTGAGTATCTTGCAGCATTAGTTTAGGTTTTCAGTACACCATGTTAAGTTAAATAGAGTTCAATTCTAGATTGAACACCCGTGACTGTCACCCATGCTTCTGTTGCGCTCCATCTAGCTGATTTTTTTAATTACAAGATCACACCTTAGAAATAGAAATGCATCTTATTTGGATCTACATCTGGATTATTTGGTTGCCTTCTTGAAAAACATTTAAATTTGCTTGAAAAATAATCAAGACAGTAAGTATTGTCATAAAATTACATTTACTGTTTGTTCTAATGCTAATACTTATATATATATATATATATATATATATATATATATATATATAAATAATAATAATAATAATAATACTAATAATAATAATAATAATAATAATAAAAAAAATAATAATAATTATTATTATTTTAATTCAGTATCAACAAGTTACTTTTTGGTTCATGAATTTAAAAATGGCACTACCATTCAAAAGTGTTTATTTTGAAATATTTCTAAAAGAAGGCTATTATGCATTCTAAGCCTGTATTTATTTAAACAAAACATATTATTAGGATTTTATAGAAGTAAGCTGTTCTGTGTTAACCCTCTCAGGCTCAAATTAAGTTTTAGTAACTTGGTAAATTTAGTAACCTATAGTAAAGTTTTTAGTACTCCAGATTCATAAAATATGTATCTGGAGTAATAAGGTTTTTAGTTACTTTACTGTTGCAAATCTGCAACGCCTGCCTTGAGAGGGTTAATATATTTTAAAATGTCAATTTAATCCAGTCATTTCTCCAGTCTTCAGTGCCACATCATAAGTCAGAAATCATTCTTATATGCAGATTTGGTGCTCAAGAATATTTCTTCTTATTATTATTATTGCTGTTGAAAATAGTTGTTCAGCTTCATATTTTTGTGGAAACCATGATGCATTGTTTCTGTGATGCATTACAAATACAAAACAGCATATTTATTTTTTGTAACTAGTCCTTTACTGTCATTTTGATGTATTCAAATTAATTTTGATGAATGAAATTAATTTATTTAAAAAAAAAATTTGAATGGTAGGATACTTGATGGGTTTAAATATTCTTTGCCAAACACTTATCATATTAGTCCATCCCAATCCAAAGTAGACTAAAAATAGGATGCTAAAGCTGCCTGGATTATACTATATTTCTGCATGTACAGATATAAGAAAGTACAGCTTTCAGAAATATAGTATAATCCAGGCAGCTTTAGCATCCTATTTTCAGTCTACTTTGGTTTGGGATAGACTAATCCTAATCTTGAATATTATGTAGGACAAATAGAATGAAAAATGCAATTGTGCTGTACTAGAGAAATGAATTTAGATGAATCAGCTGACCTAGTTTGCTTGAGTGAACATTGTGTGTGTTGTGTAGGTTCAGACCAGAGTGAAAACTAATGTACAACACATTCTATTATGTAGCTTGAGGCTTAGATAATGTGATTTTCTTATATAGGGTTTGAAGTTCATTCTGATGATCTATGGTATTTGTTATCACATATGTCACAAAAGCAGGATCTGTGCACATCAGGAATGCAACTGTAGGTGTAATTAGATTAACCGTAACATGACATGAGCAATGCCAAAGCATTTCTCATACTTGTCTGATTTTGCACATGCGCTTCTACAAGAATACAGCTTCACTTTCGATCCAACCATGACCCACAGAAGAGAGTTCCTCCATCTCCAGAGAGATTTAAACTTCTTTTCACATTAAATTATTCAGTGTTTTTATTTTATGTTTATTAAAATGTTTTAAAGACCTGGTCTTGTGACGTTGTAAAGTCCCTTATAGACAAAAACAGTCTCGTCTGAAACAGACAGATGGCTCCTGCTTGTCCTGCTCTCCAGAGACCCCCACCCCAAGCATCTTTTGTTTTGGTGCTACCATTTCTTTCAAACGCTTTTCTAATGTTTGTCCCTTTTGAGAATTATAGATGCTAATAAATTAAATTATTTTTTTGTTCATTTTCCATGCACAATCAATTTGATATTCTGTGGTGTAATGATCTAGAATTGCACAGTCAGATTTCAGCTGTCTTGATCCTCCATGTGTGTGTACGAGTATCATTTCCGAACAAGATCTGATGCTCGATTACCTTATACATGTTTGTTACACAATGTGCGTACATTTTAGTTATGGTCGCACAGTTTTGTCATGCATATTGTCAATATGAAGAGTCAATTACTAAAGGAATCCATTGACGTTTATATAAAACAGAGATGGTGGTGTTTTAGTCTGTAGGAGTATTATTTTGCATTGTGTTGTGATTTATAAAAGCAGGACATACCTGGGTGTGAGTGTCTGGGATGCAGGGTGATGCTCTTGCTCGCCTGTGTGTTGTCTTGTCGCTCACGCTCTCTATCTCTCTCTCTCTCTCCTTACCCCACCTTTTTCTGGAACCATGTATTGCACTGGCTGTTCTGAGTCTCTGCTCTGAAACGATTGGCTGGCTGTCCTGTCTTTCAAAGCATAGGCCATCCAACCTACTGTAATGCATCTGCTCTCAGCATTAGGTCCCGCCCACACAATGAATCATTCATGAGTCAGTTCCAAGATGCGGCTGAGACTGGCTGTGCTCCAGTTGCCAGGGTTTGAGAGCAGGGTGTGGAGGAGAAAGAGGATGTGATGCTAGAGCTATATGAACCCCAGAAAATTATTCTTTTTACCGCTGTTACAAGGATGGAGAAAACTGGATGAAAGCAGGATGAGCACTGATAATAAAAAATAAAAACTGAAATATGACGTCATTGTTTGTCCAGGTTTGGATTAGATTCAAGTTGAGTTGGGGCGATATATGGCCAAAAAAGCTCATGATTAAAATTGTCATATCAGTCTATCATGTCAAATATTTCTTTCTTTCAAGTTTAAAGTAATATTTTGTCCTTGTGAGTAAAAGTTGTAGAAATCAGGTCATTATCGATTTAAGCTTTTTTTTTTTCCTTTTTTTTTTTGTCGTCCGAGCATGACAAATTTACTAAACAGTTGAAAATTTCACAGATCTCAAGTGCAATATTCAAACTATCAAAGCACTTATAATAATACAATATTTTCTCTATATCGAAATAAGCATGAATAAAAGTATAATATTTTTCAGTCCTTTTCCCTAAATATTAAATATCTTAATTGATTTGAGAAATGAATTTCTGCATGTTTTAATGAGTGATGTTGTAAATCATGAAACAGGTTTTTATTTCCTGGCTTTGACACGATGCATGCAGATGTAAATTTATGTTCATTAACATAAACAATGACATCTATAAAAATTTTAACAATCTCATATTAGGGTGAAAATGTAAATATTCTGACTGCACCTCACTACCATGGTAAAATGTAACCATATTGTTTCTATAGTATTTGTATGAAGAACTCTAATTCTATAGCTTAATAACAACCATTACTTCTTTCATTCATTTAATACATGTCTACATGATAAAATGCCACATATCCCACTTTTTGTGCTTTATGTAATATTATTTACTACAGTAATTTTTTATGTTTGCTAGAAATGAAATCAAAAGTTGAAAAAATGTTTGGAAACATACATTTAAACACAAATTGAGCTCCAAGCACAGCTTTCGAGACTTTACTGAAAGTAATGAGAACTTGCTCTCACAACTGAGTGTTTTTGAACAAATTATTAAAAGAAACACTTAAACTTTTTTGAGCCAGACTGTACTGGTTGTGCTGCATTTTTATGTTTGTATACAACCCACATGGACATCTCAGTAGAAAAAGGTGTTACTTTGCCATTATTTTGCAGTACACAATCTGAATCAGACTGCAAACTCATATTAATAACTCTGGTAAATCTGAGTTTGTGGTGTTGTAGATTTAGAAACAAAAAGTGGTACAGGAAATTTAAATGTCTAAATTTGTATCCTCTTATTACTGAATATTGTTCACAGTCCAAAAATCAGTCGGTATCGTATTTGGTCAGTATTGAAAAGTAAATAATATTTGCAGAGTTATTAGGCCATGTTTTCTCCCTTTTTTTCCAAACTCCCACAAATGCCAGTCTCCCCTTTTTTGCAGAATGCGATATATCTGCTCAACCAATCACAGCGCACCATTCCACACACTCTAGACTGTAATGGAGGCACTCTGAATACACCCGGAATCCTAGTTTTCCTCATCTACATTGTACTTTGTGGTCACCAACAAGGGGTGCACGTCAAATCACATGTAGCTGTCATGTCATCAGAAAAGCCGGTTCTGTGATTAATAGAACCAGTAAATCTCCATCACATGCTTTCAGATGAAAATTATTCAGATGCCTTTAATACACCGAGCCATAGATCACTGACAAGCTACGCTGTATTGCGTTCGTTGGCTGAATCGCATTCGATTATGAACGCGATATTGCATAGCTTTTCAGTGTTAGTGTTTTTATTAATGCCATTCATGTTTTTGTTAATACAGCACATAGCACTGGTCATATAAATTAATGTAACATACACGCTTAAAAATAAAGGTGCTTCACATTTTTGTCTAAATGGTAATTAAAAGAACTTTTAACATCTAAAGAACCTTGCTGTTTCATGAAAGATTATTTGTGATGACAGAAGGTTCTTCAAGGAAAGAAAGAAATTATTCTTTGAAAAACCTATGACTGAATGGTTCTTTGTGGAACCAAAAATGGTTCTTTTATGGAATAGTTGTGTAGAACATTTTTGAATCACCTTTATTTTTAACAATGTAGCAAATTTCAATGAACTTTTGGAAGTTGAATGTAAGGGAAATTTCACTTTGGAATTTCTGTGGTTTAATGTGATCATTTTATGTATGTGGATCAACTTACTATGTTGTGAATTTTCAACCGTTTCAATATGAAAAATGGATATAAAAAAAGTGTCATGGATTTATTGCAATTTAAGAAAAACATATATAAATTTGTGTTATTATAACCCAAAGATGCTATGTGAAAGTTTGAAATGGAAAATTTTTACTCAAATTAATCAAAATGGATTTATTGCATTTTGGAACCAAACTCTTCATATATACTTTGTTTCTTAACACTTTCATTATTGAGAACATCTAAATAAAAATGTTAAGCGTGTTAAAGAAATCATGGTAGCACCTCATGACATTTTTTAAGGCTACTACAGCCGATTCATCGAAATTTTTACATTTCAATATGAATTTGTGTACACAACATTCTTAATGTTTGAATAACTGCTAAAGATATTTTTAGTATTTTAAAATTTGCTTGTCAAATCCTTATACATCAGTGACCCATAATATATGTGTGTGTGTGTGTGTGTGTATGTGTGTGCGTGCATTTAAAAAGATATAAACTTTAGTTTTATAAGGTAATCCTTTTTTTAATCCCTCGAGAGAAATTTCCATGACAGAGTGCTCACATGAAACGCAGATCCTCAAATACCAACATATATAATAATTTCAGTAATTAAACATAAATATAACCACTTATGAACATCAAATAAGCATGGTATTGCTCAAAAAATTTAACCAGTCAAAAATGCAAAATATGTGAAAAATTTACAGCAGCTTATGCTTAAGAATGCATAAATAACTAGCATTCCACATTTAATATAATGTTGTCTCTGAGCTCAAAGACATAAAATCCATATAAAGAACAAACAAGCTGAGCAAACAAGTGTAATAAGTTTCTGAAATGAATGTTTCATTTATACTGTGCTTACCTAGAATCTTTTTCACTATTATTAATAAACCGTACAGCTCTGTTATTGTTATACTGCTATATATTCTTACATCATACTATTATTTTATACATGTAGAAGACTGTTTTGATGTCATGCAAATAAAATATATTTTTGTCAGATGTTTTCCTTTGCTTTAGAGAAAGTGTTGTCAAATGGATTACATCAAACCAATGAATTAAGGGATCTGAATGCGAGAGTGCCTTTTCTCTTTGCGCTTTGTCATAATAGACATTTTGTTGCTGTTTTGTTCTGCTTTTTCATTTCACTCTTGATTCTTGGTTTTTAGTAAGAAAGTGTCTGCAGACAGCAGAAAGAATTGTAAATGCTGTGGAATATAACTGCCAAAAACGAACTTTTTGTTAGAAAACAGCATGTGTTATTACTTTTATTGTTGTTTGAAAGGATTATAGTAGTTATTGCATTAATAGCCTCTTAGTTGCAGCACTTACTTATTATAGTCTCTTATCTCTTCTCTTGTTGTCTTTTGTTCTCTTTTCATCGTTCAGATCCCAGCAATGGCTCCTTCAATCTCAAAGCACTTTCTGGGAGTTCAGGTTACAGATTTGGAGTTTTGGCCCGAATTGTCAACTACATGAAGGTAATATGAAAATACACACATTTCCACAGTTCAGTGGTCTGTTCAACAAGCAAGTAATGTTGTCAACCGGTACTTCGGTAGCAAGCCGGTAGTAAAAAAAAAAAAAAAATGAAAATGTCACGGTAACCCGTCAAAATAAGTTCATTTTTACATAAAGGCATTGTGCTAGAAATATTACTATTATTTAGTAGAATGTATGTGATACTGCTACTACTGTTGAAAAAAATGTATAAAACTTTTTTTAAGAAAAAAATCACACAATATTTCTTCCATGTTTTATTTTTTTTTTTTTTTAAATTATTACAAAAAAAAAAAAGTTTACATTTTATTCATTAAATTACATTTGGGTGAAACTTTAAACACAATTGTAAAGAAGTATAAAGAATGGGATTGGTTTTATTTTTAGTGATAATTTTTTTTAGCATATTTTTGTGTTTTGCTTTGGTACCGAAATTGATACTGAGAACTGTGGATTTTCACTGGTATCCGTTCCGAATACTGAAATTTTGGTACTGTGACACTACAAGCAAGAATTTGTTGCAGTGTCTGTCAATTGACACTTTTCTTGCTGCTTTATGATCATTTCCTATCTCACATTAGAGCACATTACAGACTGCACTTTATTTGAGTGAAACAGTTTCTTTTAACTTTCAGAATGGGATTCAGAATGCAGTACAGAATACAATTCCCACAGGATGACCCATGGGAATGAAATTATCATGCACTTGAGCAATCCTCACTGTCATTAAACACATGCTCCCTGGAAAATCTAATTTTATTCTAATTATTCTAAACTCAGCACATCTATTGGCAGTCTTATATTTGTACCAATTTTTTTATCTAAAATGATGATTAATTCTGATCGTTTTTGATAGTGTGCTTGAAAGAAAAGTCAAAAGTGACAAACTCTCTTAACAACAGTTACTCCACCTGACCTGAATAAATACTGTAAAAATTTAACCCTGTGACTTATTTGCATTGTCAGATTCATGTTACAGTTGTTCAATATCATCGCAAGCATTTTGTCACTTTTTTTTCCCTCCTCCTTTTTTTTGTGTGTCAGTCTTGGCAGTTTCTCAAAGTGGCATGACAGTAATTAAAGGCTGTCAGGCTATAATCCACAGATGTAGATGTAGCTGTGACGCATTTAAACTCTCTTTTTACATCTCATGTCTTTCTCTTTTTCAGACAAGGCACCAAAGAGGTGATACTCATCATCTGACTCTGGATGAAATTCTGGATGAGACCAAGCTGCTGGACATAGGCATGAAGCAGAAACAGTGGCTTATGAGCGAGGTGTGTGTGTGGGCATGAGAGAAAGACATTTGGTCTCATTCACTAATAACTGTGTGGATATTTTTGTATTTATAGGCACATGAGAACGTCTCACAAAAAATATTCTGCCTAATTCACAACAATCAAGTAAAAAACCCCATCAGGGGTTTATTTTAATTCAATTCAGTTCAAGTTTATTTGTATAGCACTTTTTACAATACAAATCGTTACAAAGCAATTTTACAGAAAATTGCGGTTCTACAATATTTAGTAATAGCTTATAAGTGGTGACTGTCAGTTTGTGCACGTATGACAGGATTATTCAGAAAAATTAATACAAGACTTAGTCAGCCAGACGATTAACAAGCAATTATTATATGATGCAGTCACACTTGTAGCCATATTTGTTAGTTCTGTTTGTTGATTTATGGTTGGCATCATCGGGGGTCCTCTGAGGGTCAGCATCATCTCTTCTCAGGTGTTCTGGATCCAGACTGGAGCTTGTGTAAATCCTAGTTACATCCCGTGGCAAAACATAGAAACAAATAGAGACATCATTAGTGTAGCTGCTGTTCCAACAAAGTAAAATTAAATAGAATAAGAATGCACATTTGATCAGATACAACTACACTCACAATTTAAGAGATCCATTATTCGAATGATTGGCAAAAGAGATGCGTTTTTAATCTAGATTTAAACCGAGAGAGTGTGTCTGAACCCCGAACATTATCAGGAAGGCTATTCCAGAGTTTGGAAGCCAAATGTGAGAAGGCTCTATCTCCTTTAGTGGACTTTGCTATCCTTTGCTATCCTAGGAACTACCAAAAGTCCAGCGTTTTGTGACCTTAGGGAGCGTGATGGATTGTAACGTGGTAGTAGACTAGTTAGGTACACAGGAGCTAAACCATTTAGGGCCTTATAGGTAAGTAAGGATTTTATGTTGGAAGAAAAAGACTGCAGAATTCTAGACTAGTATTAAACACATTTTTGTAGGAGATTACAATTATTACATGATATGCTTATTATCTGAAACCATGATAATCACTTGCAAACAGTCTTAATTCATTTTGTTATATATATTTATTAGGGATGCACAGGTTGACTGGCCATAAATCGGAACCGGACGGTTTTTGCTAAAAACGATCGACAATCGGACGGTTTTTGGTCTTTTTTTTTTTTTGCCAATTTTTCCAGAAGTGCGCCCGCATGCACGGACTACATTGTAATCATTTACTATCAGGTTAAAAACTAAAACAAATACTGAATGTTGATTAAGAAACATCTTATTGAATGTGTGTTCATTGTGTTGTTTGGATTGTAGAACTATGCATTTGTTGCCTTTAATTTCATATGGTTACAATTACTCTTTTAATTTAAGGCCAGTAACAGATTCAAATATGGATGTATAATAATTTCTTGTGTTTGAACGGTGGTAAAACTGAAGTTATGCTCATTGGTTCCCGTTATCAAATTTCTAAAGCTGGTTGTCTGTCCCTGACTCTTGACGGCTCTGTCTTGGAAATACAGAGTCAAGTGAGGAACCTTGGAGTTATCTTTGATGCAACTACAGTTTGTCTTTTGATTATTTTGTCCAGAGCACTGTTAAAAACTTTTTTTTTTTCACCTCAGAAATATTGCAAGATTGCTTCCTATATTACATTTTACAGTCGCGGATATTCTGATAAATTCCTTTGTCGTCTCAAGTTTAGATTACTGTAACACTCTTTTAGCTGGAGCTTCTAAATCTACACTTAATAAGTTGCAATATGTAAAAAAATTCAGCCGGCAGGATCTTAACTGGGACTAGAATTGGCAGTCATATTACTTAAGTGTTAGAATGTTTCCACTGGCTCCAGGTCAGGTTTAGATTGGATTTCAAAATTATGATGTTTACTTTTAAAGCACTAAATGGTCTGGCACCATATTACCTTACAGAATTGTTACATCCATACACTCCTAGTCGTAGATTGCGTTCCTCTTAGTCAAACTTGTTGGTTGTTCCTCAAACACGTCCAAGATCTATGGGTGATAAGGCTTTCTCTTTCTATGCTCCCTGTATCTTGAACTTAGGGAAGTTCAGAATTGATGTTTTTAAAGTTCAACTTGAGACTTTTTTTTTTTTTTTTTACTTGCATTTGCTTGTTGATTTTGTGTTGTTTTTTTTATTGTATTGATTATATTGTGTTCACCGGTGTGAGAAGCTGCTTTTAAAGGCGCTTTCTAAAATAAAGTATTATTATTATTAATATAACTTCAACTGAATTCTGGAAAACTGGATTCGTCTGAAAGATATAAGTCATATACACCTAGGATGCCTTGGGAGTGAGTAAAATGCAGCCCAATTTAAATGTTTTGTTTGTTTGTTATTTTGTTATTTTGTAATGTTTGTTATTCATTATTATTTTTGTTAATTGTTTGAGTTTTGTTTGTCTGATTCTTTTTTGTTTTTGTTTTATTCTTTGTCTTTTAAGTCTTAGTTTGTTTTTGCAGAAAAAAAACCGGTCTTGTGCGTGGAGTGGTATGGTAATGCATGTTGTCTGTAGTAGCAGCTGGACTTCCACTGATTGCAGAATTTGTAAAAAAAAATATGCTTTCTTATTGGATTTACATATGGTTCTGGGGCCGTGTGTTAATATAATTCACATATTACAGTTTGTTTTGACCACAGAATGCCATTGATTTGACGACAGATTGACCAATCAAAATCATATGTTCCTAGGAGTCATGGACTAACACACAATATTCCAAAGAGACACATTCAAAAAAATAAATCTAAATCTTTCTCCCTCCAGGCATTAGCAAGTAATCCTAAGATTGATGTTCGGGAAGGTAAATATGCCTTTAAACCCAAGTATCATCTGAAGGATAAGAAAGCTCTGCTAAGACTACTGGACAAACACGATCAGCTGGGACTAGGAGGAGTGTTACTAGACGATGTTGAAGAGGGTCTACCTAATTCAGCCAAGGCTATTAAGGTAAAAAAAGAAGTAAAATTTTCCTTTTTAAACATAGGTGTAACATTTTCTAGACAGTGCATTTAAAGCATCATATACACAGAAACTTCTGAATGTTTTGAGGCATTAGATGTACTGTGATTTATTTTATTTTTTACTTTTTAGCACCTAATTTGCATATAATAATTATTTACATGTAATTCATCTGCCAGCTGTTTTTCTATAATCAATGTATAGTTATAGTTATCAGCAAGAAAGAAGCTAATTAGCTTTTTAAAGATTTGATGTACTTAATTTAGTTTTGTGTATTTTGTTCAGGCACTTGGGGATCAGATTATATTTGTGACCAGGCCAGATAAGAAGAAGGTTCTTTTCTACAATGACAAACACTGTCAGTTTGTTGTTGATGAAGGTGTGTGACAAACATTATTATATAATCTAAGAGTTCTGGTAATTTAGTATCGTAATGTCAGTGTCATTCATTCTCCAGAGTTCCAAAAGCTGTGGCGCAGTGTTCCTGTTGATTCCATCGATGAGGAAAAGATCGAAGAGTACCTGAAGAAGCAGGGCATATCGTCCATGCAGGAGACAGGACCAAAGAAAATGGTGCGTTCTGTTTCTCACACACATGCAGATAAACAAACAACAAACTTGCTCCAGATTGGCTGGTTCATGCATATTTGTGTGGGTGTTACGGTTGCCATGAGGTTGACGTGATTTGTGATTGGTTGTCACAGGCACCCATTCCGAAGAGGAAGAAACCTGGAACACAGAAAAAGAGACGGTTTAAGACTCATAATGATCATCTGAACGGAGTACTGGAGGACTACTCTGAGGGAGTTCCCTCCAAGAAGTGACACACACATGCAGCTTTAGAGGCTCGAAGTGACAAGACCGATATCTGTGTGATGTTTGTATATCTGATCTAATGTCTTATTGCCAAAACCATAGAGACATGCAGACACACACACACACATACACCCTTAAAACTGTACTGCGTGACACGAATGTGAACAGATTGTAAATATTTCCTTTCCACTGTTATGTTTTACTTTTTGCTACTGCTGTAAAAATTGACAATTAGGCTCTTCTTTCTATAGATTTAAAGATTAAAAAAGAGCAACCAAACCACATCCATTGTTTCCTTTCAAAGTTATTTATGTATTCTTTTTGGGATCAGCAATAGTTTTTGTTTAAGTTTCTCCTGCTCCTCAAGCCAAGCCATTACTTGATCAGAAATATAAAGAAAAAAAAGTGATATTGTGGAATATTATTGCAATTTAGAATGTTTTATATATGTTTAAAATATAGTTCATTTCTGTTGTGGCTAAGCTTAATTTTCAGCATCATTACTCAAGTCTTCAGTGTCACATGATCCTTCAAAAATCATTCTGATGTGCTGATTTATTATCAATGTAGTACTCCTATCTCGCCATTAATGGCATTCTAAAATAAAAGTTTTTGTTTATATGTGTATACTGTGTATATTAATTGTGTATTTATAAATACACATGCATGTGTATATATTTAAGATTTTTTTTTTACATTTTAAATATATCTAAATATATGAATATGTATAAAAGTATTGTCAAGATATATACTGTATGTGTGTATTTGTATATACATAATAGATATACACAGAACACATACATTTTTAATTTAAACAAAAACTTTTGTATTTGAAGCAATTCATCATGATTAATTGTTTACAAGTATGGCGACTTCTATTCATTTGGCCCTAATCAATTAATCTAATTACATTGTTTCCACGGGGTCTTAAAGTCTTAAATTTAGTTGTATCAAATTTAATGCCTTACAAAGTCTTAAATTGGAAAAGAAAGTCTTAATTATTATTTCAAGAGGTCTTAAATTTGGGGACGGAGAGCCCAGAATTGCAATATTGCTGAATGTTACGTTTTAACTTCAAAAGCTAACTTTATGATTTTATTGAATAAACATGAGCACTGCACATTCAAAGTCAAGTGCTGTGCTTCTTCATGTTCTGCTGTTACCAGGGAAACAGTTATATTCTACTAAATGCTCCACCTGCTGGCAGAATGAATGAGCATTTTCAATACAACTGTTGTTTTGTTCAGAGTTCAGAACCATACGAAAATCGACCCCTGTTTTTACCCTGCAAAAACGTAGAGCTTTAAATGTGAACTGGTGGATCGATAAGAAGACGATGCATTCTAAAAATCTAAACTTAGGAGGTGCGATATGTATGGTCTGTGATGATGTCGTTATCGTAGTTTTAATTATGTGTGATTTGATATTATGATTATATTGCGTAAAGCAAACACAAATCACATCTACAGAGTGCACGCATACATTAGGTAATGAAGTCTAGAAGGTTAGACTAGTACGCGTTCACAAATTTAGAGTGCGTTATTTCACTGCATGCATTAATCAGTCTATTAAAATGCATTTAGAATCATCACAATTTAATATAGGGGCAGAAAAATTATATAATAACATAATAGTTAATATCACATGAAGAGTGATTTTTTTTTTCTTCAAAAGCAAGCATGATTACAAATGTGATACTGTTTTTATACAACAAGTACTTAATAGATTACTTTTTAGACACCATATTTCCTGTTTTTGCTCCATTTCTGCAACAACAAATGTTGTTTTATGTTTAAAAGGTCAAACATTATTCTTGCATTTGTAACTGCAGGTTAAGGTATTCCATGTTTCTCAGAACTGCATTAAACATTGTATAAATGCATTTAAATGACACTTCTAACGCAGCTCCTGTGTTTCCTCTTCATTGCAAAGATAAATTATGTTGATGCTGATTTAATTTGCTTGATAACAACCCAAATGCAAGAATCTGATTTAAAAGATGGTGCACACTTTTAGAGAAAAAAAAAATACTTATAAAGATAAATTTACCCATAAAACTTGATGGAAATTATTTATTTATATTACTGCTGCTTTTCCACTAGAGAGGAAGCATTATGGATTATCCACTGTGCTTTGGATTATGGACTGCATGGATTATGGCAAATTTATTTTGGCCAGAAGCAATGGTTTAAAGTTAAAATACTTTGATGATGGATTTGTTTCTTAGAAACATTCAGTTTTTTACTTAATTGATGGACTGGAGACATGTGGATTACTTGCAATGCTTTTATCAGCTGTTTGAACTCTCATTCTGATGGCATCCATTCACTGCATTTAATGCTAAATTTCTCTTTTCCGACAAAGAACCAAACAACTACTCGATGGCCTGTATAGGGTGAGTACATATTTATTCTTAGATTAACAACAACAAAAAAAAGGTTTAATCATGAAATTGTGATTATTTAATAATTTAAGATCACTAATACTTCTAGTTGTAATGTTTGTTTTATAGGTTAAACAAAGCAGTTTCTAAATCAACTGTTTGGGCTCTTTGTTCTAGAGAATTACAGTAACTATACTGTTTTGAAGTAAATTCAAACTGCAAAACAAATTTCCATTTCTGCATTATCTGAAGAAACCTTGACTATAAAAATCAAATGATCTTACACAAAATCAGTTCTTGCACTAGACTGAAAAATAGTATTTTCAAAAGAATAGATGCACTTGATGAGAACACCTCTTGTTGCTAGGCACCTCTTGTCATGCATAAATGTGAGTGTGCTACGGTTCATGTCTTCAACAGAAGGTTTTTAATGGTGGCTCTGCAAGGCTTCTGCATTGTGTCAAACTGATAATGTGCATGTAGGCTGAAAGGTTTCATATAATACAAAGTCCTCATTTTCAAGACCCAGACTCGATAGTAAAAAAAAAAGCATAATTGCTTTGCAGTCTGTTGTTTTGTTTGGAATGTTTTGTCCTAAAATTAGCCTGGAAGAAAATAAACGCTTTTAAAGATAATCTATCATTATTGAAAATGTTAAAACCTGATATTCTCATGTGGTCATTCAAAATAGTCTAGACAAATATTTCTCCCTGCTTACAACAATAAAGCAGTTTTACTTTTTTCTCCTTAGAATTGTGAAATGAATCTCCAGTTTAATAAATGGGATTTAATCAATGAAAATGAAATTACTGTAAGTTCACTGAATATGTTTTTGGACTCCTGCACCAGTAGTTTACCAAGAGGAACATTAACATGACTAAAATTAGTGTACCTTGGTGCTTGCTGTTCCCAACTGGATTTTGGAGCCTTGTTTATGGATCTGGGCTCGAAAATGAATAAATCAGTAGGAGTTATGTTTCTCCATCTGTTAGAGCTTGGAGACCTTCCTTGTGTACTGCAGCTGTGTTTAAGGATTTCTTAGTATTTTATGTTTATATGAAGGGGGATTTGTTATGTAAAGAAAATGTATGAGGTTGTCAATATCACACAAACAGGGTAGAGGATGGAGGTGTGAGAGTATTCATTATTTAGTTTAGCTGCTAAATGCTTCTATTTCTGATTCAAGTCTTTCAAAATGGGTGAAACATCTTGTATTATTCATAAATATATTTAATTGCAGCTGAGAGTTAGTTTACACAAAGGTAAATTGATATTTTTTAATCTACCTATTTGTCTTTCTGCTAGTTCATTTTTAACAACTGATTTTCTGTCTTTATTACAATTTAGGTACCACATGAGGGCAAATTACAAGAAACTAATCTCGTCCTGTGCTGCTGACACAGGGTTTATATCCCTGGATATTTTTTCTGTCTGTTCTGATTATTTTATAATATATTTTGTTGTTGAACTTTCCCAATAGTGTACAATTTCTCTTATTTCCAGTTGTTTTTTGAATGAATTCTTTGCTCGCCACAGTCAGTCCTCATTAATGTGATGGCCAGAAAACAGAAAACTTTTTTTTTTTTAAGCAAAAAGGTTAATGGCTACATAACTCCTTTTCCAAGGCACTCATTAAAGGTGTCCAGGTTTACCTCCCTTGGTTTACAAAAGGAGTGTCCCAAGCTCTAATATTATGGCCTATACAAATGGCACATTTTACTGTACATTATAATGTCGCACAATGTTAAGTTGCAACATGCAAGTCTGGGGAAGATGAAAGAGAAGTCAGTGGAGATACTTTACCGTTGCACCCACAGTAACCACATTTAAACTGGAACAAAACATTCTACAATTCACTTCCCTTCCTTTTCATTCATCAAGCACCATCACATCCTCAGTTTGCCCTTGGTGGACATTGGTCCTTTGGGAAAATTGGACTTTGTAATAACGGTTGTTGAATCCGCTGTCATTTTTATGGCTCGTCTAAAAGCATCAGATGGTATTTTCACTTGTATTTCATTCTCTCACCCACTAGTTCTAGAGTCTGAGATCACGGAGTGAAATGGACACTTTACTTCCTGTTTGTTGTCAGTGGTCTGTCATTTCACAGAGGTCACTTTCCACTACTCCAGCCTTTCCGACCACATTCAATTGTTGAAAACAATCATCAGGTTTTGAAGCTTGAAAACAAATAATAATAAAAAATAATAAATGACATAACATAGGTTTTTATATAAGGCAGATGTTTGTATTATTCATAAATGTAATGGTTTTTAAATGCAAGTTTTTCAGTGTAAAGAATATAAAAATATTGTCAGTGCTAGGTTTCATCCTCATTAGTCACCATGCCAACAATCCCACAGCTGATTAACCCAAAAATACTGCGGCACAAAGCACCGGTTATCACCACAGCAGTGTTACTAGCAATTCATCCACACACCCGAACTAAACCAGTAGGTGTCTTCATCCTATATATATATATATATATAAATATATATATACAGTCTTGTTCAAAATAATAGCAGTACAATGTGACTAACCAGAATAATCAAGGTTTTTAGTATATTTTTTATTGCTACGTGGCAAACAAGTTACCAGTAGGTTCAGTAGATTCTCAGAAAACAAATGAGACCCAGCATTCATGATATGCACGCTCTTAAGGCTGTGCAATTGGGCAATTAGTTGAAAGGGGTGTGTTCAAAAAAATAGCAGTGTCTACCTTTGACTGTACAAACTCAAAACTATTTTGTACAAACATTTTTTTTTCTGGGATTTAGCAATCCTGTGAATCACTAAACTAATATTTAGTTGTATGACCACAGTTTTTTAAAACTGCTTGACATCTGTGTGACATGGAGTCAACCAACTTGTGGCACCTCTCAGCTGTTATTCCACTCCATGATTCTTTAACAACATTCCACAATTCATTCACATTTCTTGGTTTTGCTTCAGAAACAGCTTTTTTGATATCACCCCACAAGTTCTCAATTGGATTAAGGTCTGGAGATTGGGCTGGCCACTCCATAACATTAATTTTGTTGGTTTGGAACCAAGACTTTGCCGTTTACTAGTGTGTTTTGGGTCATTGTCTTGTTGAAACAACCATTTCAAGGGCATGTCCTCTTCAGCATAGGGCAACATGACCTCTTCAAGTATTTTAACATATGCAAACTGATCCATGATCCCTGGTATGCGATAAATAGGCCCAACACCATAGTAGGAGAAACATGCCCATATCATGATGCTTGCACCTCCATGCTTCACTGTCTTCACTGTGTACTGTGGCTTGAATTCAGAGTTTGGGGGTCGTCTCACAAACTGCCTGTGGCCCTTGGACCCAAAAAGAACAATTTTACTCTCATCAGTCCACAAAATGTTCCTCCATTTCTCTTTAGGCCAGTTGATGTGTTCTTTGGCAAATTGTAACCTCTTCTGCACATGCCTTTTTTTTAACAGAGGGACTTTGCGGGGGATTCTTGAAAATAGATTAGCTTCACACAGACGTCTTCTAACTGTCACAGTACTTACAGGTAACTCCAGACTGTCTTTGATCATCCTGGAGGTGATCATTGGCTGAGCCTTTGCCATTCTGGTTATTCTTCTATCCATTTTGATGGTTGTCTTCCGCTTTCTTCCACGTCTCTCTGGTTTTGCTCTCCATTTTAAGGCATTGGAGATCATTTTAGCTGAACAGCCTATCATTTTTTGCACCTCTTTATAGGTTTTCCCCTCTCTAATCAACTTTTTAATCAAAGTACGCTGTTCTTCTGAACAATGTCTTGAACGACCCATTTTCCTCAGCTTTCAAATGCATGTTCAACAAGTGTTGGCTTCATCCTTAAATAGGGGCCACCTGATTCACACCTGTTTCTTCACAAAATTGATGACCTCAGTGATTGAATGCCACACTGCTATTTTTTTGAACACACCCCTTTCAACTAATTCAACTAATTGCCCAATTGCACAGCCTTAAGAGCGTGCATATCATGAATGCTGGGTCTCATTTGTTTTCTGAGAATCTACTGAACCTACTGGTAACTTGTTTGCCACGTAGTAATAAAAAAATATACGAAAAACCTTGATTATTCTGGTTAGTCACATTGTACTGCTATTATTTTGAACAAGACTGTATATATATATATATATATATATATATATATATATATATATATATATATATATATATATATATATATATATATATAAATATAAATATATATATATATATATATATATATATATAAATATAAATATATATATATATATATATATATATATATATATATATATATATATATATATATATATATATATATATATAAATATATATATATATATATATATATATATATATATATATATATAAATATATATATATATATATAAATATATATATATATATATATATATATAAATATATATATATATATATATATATAAATATATATATATATATATATATATATATATATATATATATAAATATATATATATATATATAAATATATATATATATATATATATATATAAATATATATATATATATATATATATATATATATATATATATATATATATATATATATAAATATATATAAATATATATATTTATATATATTTATATATATATATATATATATATATATATATATATATATATATATATATATATATATATATATATAGAAATATATATAAATATATATAGAAATATATATATATATATATATATACCGGCCACTTTATTAGGTACACCTGTTCAATTGCTTGGTAACACAAATAGTTAATCAGCCAATCACATGGCAGAAACTCATTGCATTTATAAATCTAAATGTGGTGAAACGACTTGCTGAAGTTCAAACCGAGCATTAGAATGAGGAGGAAAGTGGATTTAAGTGACTTTGAACGTAGAATGGTTGTTGGTGCCAGATGAGCTGGTCTTCAAAGACTGCTGATCTACTGGGATTTTCAAGCACAACCATCTCTAGGGTTTACAGAGAATGGTCCAAAAAAGAGAAAATGTCCAGTTAGCAGCAGTTGTGTGAATGAAAATGTTTTGTTGATGTGAGAGGTCAGAGGAGAAGGGGCAGACTGGTTAGTGATGACAGAAAGTAAGACAGTAACTCAAATAACCACTCGTTCAACTAACTCCTGTCAGCTCATCTCTGGCTTGTTTCTTGAACATGACATTGAGTTGAGAGATGAACATTCAATTCACGGACAATAGCTCTGGTGGACATTCCTGCAGTCAGCATGCCAACTGCATGCTCCCTCAAAACTTTAAACATCTGTGGCATCGTGCTGTGTGATAAAACATTTTAGAGTAGCCTTTTATTGTGGCCATATAATAATAAAAAACAAACAGGTTAAAATGATAAAACAGAGACATTAACACATAAATTACTAAAGGTGCTGTCACATTACAAAATTTCGAATTTTCGTAATTTCAAACCAAGCAGAGATTTTCGCTCTACCAACTTGTAAACGAGCGTGAGGAACTTGAGCACGCGCATTCCCATTTTGCAATCGTCTAAATAAGCATAGGCTATTCTGAATGTGAAGCAGAACAGTTCAAACTTTTTAAGGTTTGACTAAGCCTGCGTCCCCATGTGCATATTATCCATCCTAAATTCTGTGTGATATAAGTAATTTTCAATACTATTTAGGGCAAAAATGGTGGATAGTACCTAGCCTATGCACATTGGGACGCAGGATCATTCTTCTTCTTTAATAATCAGTTTGGGTGCGTAAAAACACCTGCATGGTTGTGCAAAGAGGACTATATTATTTACATATAATAGGCGTCATTTCCACACCGGGTGTTTCCTCCTCCTGTTTCCACACAACTTTGACATCTTTAAACTCAGAGATAGCTCTATTTTCTCTACTGATAAGCTTCTAGTGTGTGTATGCTCCTTCCTGTTTTTTGAATAGGCTGTTAGTCATAATGAACTAATAATTCATCCCATTATAGGAAGTGGAGGAAATGTTTTATAAACGATGACATCCGGGTGATTCTGACCTTCCCAGCTGCCAGATACAACGTAGCCTATCTGTGATTGAGACACAAACTATCACACTAGAACCTGTTTTGCTATGTTAAAACCAAATATCACGTTTAAAGACTGTTGGTGTTTTTTATTTAAAGTCTGAACGCAACTGTCGCGCATCTCGTGTCCACTTGGTGGCAATGTTGCTGTTTTGGTGTTAACGTTTGCCTTTTGTACAAATGCTAGCAGTCAATAGTAAACCCATCAAAACGGGATTAATTTGTAGATGTGAAATGGTTATTTAAATAGTTTCTTTCTACTATTCTTATCAGTTCCATGGGAACCTGTATGTGCGCGTTACTTTTTGTGAGTAGGGTGTTGTTATGATCTGACATAGCCTAAACATCGGAGTTATGGGTGCATTTGTTGGATGCCTTTCCTTCATATGCCTCCCAACGAATTAAGTAAAAATTATGCAATTAATTAAACAACAACAAAAAATAATTTGCAGAAAATAATAACAGAAAATAATTTGCAGACACAAAATATAGGCCTATTATTCAAACACTGACAAAAAAGTTATGTTTTTCAGCAAAACCAACAGTAAGACAATGTCTTCAGATCAAAAGGCCTTTTAAGATCATGAAACATTCACAAAACTTTTGACTAGTAGTGTAAATAAAGAAAGAAATATTGGGGGGAAATCATACAGTAATGATTGTTTGAAGTTCTAATGCTAGTAAATGACGACAGTTGTGGTTAGAAATGTATTTATAAATATTAAATAATATATAAAATAAATATTTGATTCCTTTTAAGCCCGGGTTTCATCATGCCATTGAAAGAGAAACAGTAGCATAAAAGGGGATACGTTTGTGCTTTCTTCTTAGTGCATCAAAAAACCTCATGTGAGAAGCTAACATTTTTTAAGTTCTTTAAAATCTCAAGAGTCTTGATGGTGGGATCCCTTGACCCTGTCTAATCCAGATTCATTATAAAGATCTCTTAGCAGCAGGAAGCCCACCCAGGAAACATGTGACCTTTCTTAAAAAGATGCCATGAGAGGCAAATCCTCTGACCCACGGCTGCCCTACTGTGTTTATCTTATCTTTCATTTTATAACATATATTGTACACTTTTAGGTGCACATGGGAGTGAGTCTGAATGGAATAGCAGCATCCTCACATATCTTCCAAAAATGCATTATACTTCTCTTGCCTTTTCTCAGTCTCTCTTTTTCTATCAAGCTGCAGCAGAGCAGATGCTGTGGGTATGCTACCGGGTCTGTAACACACACTCACACACACACACACTGGTGGAGATGTTGCTTATTGTTTTCTTCACAAGAGAAAATTTTATATGACATTTTCAGTCATACTACACCTCTTATTCCTTTTTGGACCCATTGTGCGGGTGACAAACTCAATATACTTGACCTGACAGCATGACACACAAGCACTGTTTTGCAGAGGCGATAGCCACTCAAAGCTCCTTTCAATGAAAATCAGGAAACAGATGTTTGTGAAGGCTTAGGAAATGTTTTAAAAATACTCCTTACTCTATACGGTCACCTTTATGATGCTACATAAAATCCACCTATTAAATAGACTTAAAGTCACCATGAATTTAAAATGGACTGTTCTTATTATTCATGCAATACTGCAGTGTTTCACTACTCGCATCATTGTCATTATTAATATATTTTTTTGTATTATGTACCCCGTAGTCTTTAATCAAAACACAAGCTTCCCCTCCCCCTTCCAACCACATCTTTTCTCTGCTGACATGCACTGGCGCGAGGACTGGGAAATAATTCCTCCCCTCCAGCAACCTGTCACTCTCATGAAATCGTAGCAATTAACACACAACAACGATCCAATCAATTTCCCCCAGACAACATCAAGTCCCGCCCTTCATCTTTTTCCTTGTTCAAAAAGGAACCTGTTTCACTCAATATGTACATCACAATAGAGAAGAAAAATGTTTCACAATATTTGCAGCAACAAATCTAAAGGATATCATTCATCATTATTTCAGCTGTGTTTCAAATCACTCACTATACACTCTCACTATGTACTGTGTACTCAACAATCTAGTGTTAGGTATTTTTTTGTGTGTTCCTTTCACCCCTGCAACTTAACGGGTTAGTTCACCCAAAAATGAAAATTAGGCAATAAAGTATTCACCCTCAAGTCATCATAGGTGTATATGACTTTCTGCTTTCAGACGAATCCAGTCAGAGTTATATTAAAACCTGTCTTTGATCTTTCAAGCTGTTTTATGCCACTCAGTGGGTGTTGCAATGCATCAGTCCAAAAGAAGTTAAATAAAAAATGCCCATCCATTAAAAAAAGTGTCTCTCACAGCTCCGGGAGGCGAAAAAAGGCCACCTGTAGTGAATCGATGCATTTTAGTTTAAAAAAATAAATTTTCAAAACGTAATAATCAATAAGCTGTTCACTTTTTTTTTTTCAAAACTGTAGCTTAATGTAGATTTAATGGGTAACCCTTTAAGCAAAACTGCACAACAACAGTTGTGTCCAACATTGCTTTCTTTTTTGTATAATTAGCACATCATCCTGGTATTTGAAGTATTTCATTGTAAACGCACTTCTCAAGCTATTTATGCTACAACATGGCAGAATATTGCAGTAATAAACAAATTGGGACAGAGTTTTTTAGTGAGAGTTTCAGATTTCTGCTTTGCATTAAAACATAGCATGTTATCATGATATCTTGTTCTAGCAAATCAAAAGAGCTTATCTTAGCCAGTTAGTGATATACTATATACTATATACTATATTTTATATACTATATTTTATATCGCTGTATTTCTGAAAGAAAGACGATATATGCCTGATAAAGCAGAGTGTGAGCGTAGCTCTGCTTTGTTTACAGCCATTAACGTTACTGGGGAAACCTCTATTTCTCGCGCTTTATGTCTATGCTTTAGTTTGTCTATTATCTCCTGCTGGCAAATAATGAATTAGCATTTTCATTAAGTCCGTCCGATCCACGCAGCAAACATATTTTGTTTGTTATCAAAAAATATCTACTCTAAAGGGACTTGGCTGTTGTTATTGATTCTATTTGGAAGTCTACCGGAAGTTAAGTTAGGTCCACAAAACGAGCAGTAACGTTTGTTTATGTTGATGCCGTTGAAACCGTCTATAATGAGAGATATACACTTTTTAAAAGAAAACAACATATTTTCATGGTTAAGACTAAACACTGCACTGCTTTTCCTAAGCACAAGTAAAGTGATTTTATATTATTATTAAAATGATTATAAGATTTTATATGATGGCATATTATGTTTAATACAAGCTCAAGATATTTTCATGTTTATTCTGTGACATAAAATATATCAATTATACCCCACTTGTGATTTTATTTAGGCTTTTATGTGTCTTGAAAAATGAGACTGTAAAGACATTAAACGTCCTCCTGTCTCATCATCTACTCATCAACAGTCTGCTTTCACAGCCTTGTTGTGTTTATACCCCATGCTCTTGTAAACTATATGAACTCACACTTCATAGTTTCTACTTAGTGTAGTTTCTTTAATGCATAACTTTGGTTTACACTTCTGACGAATGTATTTAGGTTTCATAAAGTTGTATTCATAGGTTTAAAATATCTTGATGAACAAAATCATCAAATCATCAACAAAAAGAATCATAAACTCCTTGTCACAAAGCATATTTCTGCAATAATCCATTCCTAAAGCCAAAGGAAAACTCCTATTGACGCAACATTGCGTCAACATTTCCTCAAGTTCAGGTTGCTCAATATATTCATGTTTGCTCAGAAGCCAATCTATAAAAACTTCAGTAACCTAAACTAGCACAAATTGAAATTTACAGTGTGATAGCAGATGTTTTGCAAGCTAACAACTCAGCATACTTGCTTAGCATATTTTTAGCATAGCATAGCATGCTAGCTTAGTCTATAACCGGAGTCACCAACCCGTCGATCGCGGTCGACAAGTCGATCTTGGAAGCTTTTTCAGTCGATCGCGGAGATTTTTCAAAATCTGAATTTTTATTAATTATTGTTTATTAATTTCAAATGCACCATGTGTGAGCCTATTGTGTGTAGTAAATTGTGTCTAGGGGAGGGAGAGGGGTATATCTGTCCTGTCCAATCAAATAGCCTATAGTTTACATATAATGTCTGTAAAACAACCGCTTTCTTTATACTTTCGCCTGGCACTGCAGCGCAAGCCTCCACTGACTGCGCGCCACCTCCCAAAACAGACGGGACATTTATACTTAAACTATTTTAGACTAAAACAGTCAGTGTACTGTTTGAGTACATGAATTACTTCGGGATATTGGTTTGTTTGAACTCAGAGGGAGTGTCAGCCACATTAAAAAAGTTAACAGTTTAAGTCATTTGTGGATTAATGCGTATTGGAGATGCAAACCGTTTAAAATAATTCGGTTCGATTTGGTGAACTGGTTAAAAAAGATCCAGTTACATCGAGTGATTCGTTCGCGAACCGGATATCACAAACTGCTTTGTTTTGAACTCTCTCACAACAGACACGGAAGAGAAGACAATGTTGAATTAAGTCATAGTTTTTGCTATTTTTGGACCAAAATGTATTTTCGATGCTTCAAAAAATTCTAACTGACCCTCTGATGTCACATGGACTACTTTGATGATGTTTTTCTTACCTTTCTGGACATGGACAGTATACCGTACACACAGTTTCAATGGAGGGACTGAGAGCTCTCTGACTAAATCTAAAATATCTTAAACTGTGTTCCAAAGATAAACATAGATCTCACGGGTTTGGAAAGACATGAGGGTTAGTTATTAATTATATAATTTTGATTATTGGGTGAACTAACCCTTTAAGAGGCAGAGGACACGAGCTTGCGCATGCAGTGTGAAGATTTGTGCATGCACTTATCCAAAGCATGCAAACCCATGCCTTGGCATGCGCGCAAATATAAGCTCTCTCTGAAGTATTGTGTTTAAATGGACAAATTCACACAAAAATCATGTCAAAATGCCTGTTTTGGTAAGTATCCTACAGCAGACATAGCCAGCTGAATGTAGGCCGCGGTATCAGCTCATTCTCTTAATGTGACAGTCTTTATATTAATCGAACAGCAACAACAAAGAAATCACTCACTGCTCCTGATTAAAAAGCTTTTGTAACTTTAATAAAGAACAATCTTTAATTTATACAGTCAAATATGCCATGCTGTTTTACATTTGATTACATTATACAATTTCTGTAGCTAAAAATGGATGTAGGTCTGCAATTTGTGTGAAAATATTTGTGTTTATATACGAGTAATAAGCCTGTGGAAATACTTAATGTTATATTACTGTTGAAAATGTTGAATTATAGTTGGCAGTTTGTATAGTTATATACTATTTGTATAGTTAAATAATTTGCTACTGACAAAAAGATAACAAGAATGTCAGAGTAGAACTTAAATTGTGGCCTTTTTTTGTATAATTTTTTGCCTTGGTTTACATTTGGACTTTGGATGTGATCTTAGGCTCGAAAAGTTTGGTGAGCACTAGTCTATACCCTTTACTTATCCTGCATGTAATCACAGCAGTCCTTACCACTTTTGATCTGGCATTTCAAATGGCAGCTCCCAGTATTAGGCAGAATCGATTCAACGTGTAGACTGAAATGTTCATGATACCAACATTTTTTTTTTGCAACTCAGCAGGGATGTAGTAACTACTGTATCAATGAGAGTTTGCTAGTAACCAACAGCACAGTGACTCAGCGACCTCCAGAGATTAAATCACTGTCAGTGTGAACACAGCTATATTCATCAGTGCATGTTATTCCAAAGAAAAAGTAGAAACTTTTCAGCTGATGTCACCAGTATTATTCAACCCCCCGTCTCCAGCCATCTGGCTCCAACTTGGCTACTCCCACTATTAACAATCCAATCGATTTGTGATGGGAAAAAAAAATCAGTCCCAATGTTTTTCTCATTCTGTACCACGTTTTACTCTGAAGTGCATCAGATTACAGAAATGAAATGGGCCTGAACACCGTTTCATGAGAAATCAAGGCAATCTTTCAATCTTGCTTCAATCAGACACATACCAAAGATTACTTAGTGGATATATTTTTTTTCAACATAAGCAACATAAAGGACATTAATGGCAGGGCCAGTTAGCCGGGAGCACTGTGAGGTTAAGTGCCTCACTCAAGGGCGCAATAGAGATAAAGATCCTTTAGTAATGCTCTAATTCACATGTCCTGCTATCTGGGATCAAACCTGTGACATTTGAATTACTGTCCTAGAGCCTAAACCAATAAGCCACAAGCACCAGCTGACCTGCCCACTGACCCACACACATCTCTCCACCCCAGCCCTCAGACATAGGCTGTTCCCAAATTTAAACGTCCTCTGTGGTTTTCACTGAACAAAGGGTTAACGGAATAAAAAATGTTTGCGAGGTGACATGTACGAGATGCTTGAAGACATCGAGTTTGATGAGCTGAAAAAAGAAAATCTGCTTTACACAAGCTGCCAACTGCAGAGACAGAACACACACTCATATACACACGGGTTGCCAACTGTGATATGGAGACAAAATCGTCTCTCGCACTGAGTTGTTTTTGCCTGTAGGCACATCAATACTTAAACACAACATGTTTATATCTCAATCTTTACACAAATAGACACTTTAAAAATCCATTAGCAAAAAACATTATTTTATGGGCACGCATGGTACACACACACTGCCGCACTTCAAGGCTACGTGCTTTATTTTGTAACGTTGGCTCAGGCGGTTAACTCTGACCTCTTGAAAACTCTAGAAACCACAACAACAGGTGATTGAAATAATCACCATGGAAACCAGAAGTATATGAAACACTGCGCTTTGAAGGAAGCTAATTCTTTATTTTCAAAAAGCTGTGCTTTCAAGTCACGCGAAAAAATGTGTATGAGTGCCAGATGACAGCACATGGGTCCACACTGCGGGACTCATGATAATAAATGCCACTAATGATAATATAAAAATTATGACACAAAAGGTAGACAAGTAATTTGTTTAATTTTCTGAATCTTTGCACAAATTTATCAAGTCATATTTATCATACTTTCTTTAATTTAGGAACTCTAACCTGAACTTATCTTAGTCTAAATGCTGTTTTCCATAGATTTTTTTTTTTATTAATTCATGAATTAACTAAATACATATTCTCTATTTAATAATATTTGCTAGAACATCTATTTTATTCTGTTTTTAAAGAAAAAAATGTACTGTAGAAGTAAATATGTAATAAACAGTTCATTTAGTATTTAGTTAACTTACACGCACCTCTTATTCTGTAGTTTCAGGTGTTTTTTTTATAAACCCTAATTATGGAAAACATCCAATGTTTTGATCTTCAAGTATTTTGTTTCTCTGTGGGAGACTGATGTGTGTTAGTGTGTGGGTGTATGAACAGTGAACATTAAAAAAATAATGCAAACTTATTTTAAAAACGTTCCATTTATTTACAAGTTACTGCTAATGTTGCCTTTTGTGTTTCAGATCCAAATGTTCTGAATCATTTGTTTCTTACCACGATACACATTACATGAAACTTTCTCTCAGCAAAGGACCTGCTGTGATGATTCATGATTTATATGAAATGATTTATATTGTCAACCTTTAACTAGAAAACATTTTTTATTTCATGGTTATTATCTTTTTTAAGAAACTGTGCTTGTTCATATACAAATTAATCATTTTCTGTGACATTTATCATTTAGACATATCTACCAACTTTTCATAGTTAGCCAAGATCAAATCTCAATTTATTCTTTGTCACTTCATACACTGAACCAGCTGGATAAAAAGACAAAGGACACAAGAGGACACATTTATGCAATATCAATAATTTCCTTTCAGAATAAAACAGTCAAATTATATAGATCTAAACTGAGGGACAAATCTTAAAAGTTAAATCACATTACAGATTTCCCATAATTTGGTCATAAATAATTCTGCTGACAAATTGAATTCTTGCAAAACGGGTCCCTAATTACTATAAACTTAAATCTAAAAAAGATTGAATGCCTTCCTGATCCACATGAAGCTGACTCATTAGTCACCATATATCAAAGATAAATGTTCATTCTTCAAAAATTGAGAAATGATTTTATCTAAAATGAGACCATAATACAAGAACACTATTTTACAAAGGTTAGATCACTTATTCTCATGCTAATCCCTTATATATGGCAATAACTAGCACATATAGCAAACAATAAAAAAATAATTTATGTGGGCTAAGTATAATTTTACCATTCTATTGTTTATACTTGACCTTAAAGGATATTAAACGACTTCTATTTCACTTTTTCTTTTCTTTGTAAAGCGCTTTGAATTGCCAGTGTGTATGAAATATGTTATATAAATAAACTTGCCTGTCCGTTTTGCCTCCTTTCCAACTTCTGATGAAGACTGATGGTGAAAACAGATCAAACGAATTGTTTGCACTGATAGCTGAGAGCAGCAGATGAGAGAGATGAAGAGCTGCCTCCATACTGTCGTTCTGCATACAGATCTTGTTACGCTATTTAAAACATTTGAAAGATTATAAATGGACCATAAACTCAAGTGTTACTGATATCCATCACGTTTGTACCCCTGTGCAAGACACTTCACTGTAGGTCTCTAAAGGGGGATTGCGATGACAACCACTGACATGCCTTGATGGCAATCTCTCCTTGTCAGTTCCTGTTCGCTGACACTGTCAATAAACAATCAAAAAAGAATCAGATCTCCCATGCAGAAGCATATTTTTCAGTGTTCCAGCACTTAGTTTGAATGCATTACTGCAGATGTTTCGCTGTATTCGCTGCAAGTGTTTTTCTATGAATGCAGTAGTAGACTTTTTCAGGCGTTGTAAAACCGCAGTCATTTTTTTGTTAGGGTGTGTGGACGTGAGCATAGGAATGTTAGAGTGCATAAGTGATGCTAAGAACTCTGTTATCTCAGTAAGACTCCTGTTCCTTCCTTTGTTGTTCTTTTACCCAGAATGCCAGCTCGCGCACACACGACTCTTAACTCTGCTGGCTGCGAGAGCTCTAGCAGCACTGTTATGATTCTGCCTCTGATAGCCTGCTGTTGCCGTTTCCATGGTTACTCTGCTTTCCCCAAATCCTAAAGAGAATGAAAAATGGAAGTTAGATAAAGTTTAATAAGCGAGAGATAGCATAGGGAGAGAGTTAGGTATAGCTCACCCCCATCAGCATTTACAATAAAGCCTGTTGACCCTTTGTGCTCACAGAACACTCCCCGCCTGCCTCTGCACCTGTTCAGAAAGACCTGAGGCTGGTTTAAGGCTTTAAATATGCAAACCATATTGAGGAAAAGACTTAAAATATGATTGCTTCAGAGGCACTTTGGCTCTACTCGGGTTAATGCCAGTTGATAACTGTAATTTGAGGAATTTGAGAACTTGCACATTTACATTCATTGGACCAACTTGAAAAAAAAGGAAAGAAAAAATAAAAACTGTCTATGATACTATTTTTGACCAATTGTACTGCTGATTTGCCATACAGTGCTATGAAAAACTATAATAAATATGAATTAATTAATTGAATTAATGAAAAACATTTGAGTTGTAAAGGGTTGCCACTTAGTAAGGACCTCTAGTATTGGTTTCAATTTAGTAATAATCTTACAGTGTATTTTTTCCATAAAATAAATCACATTTATTAGTAACACACCCTAGGAAAGGTTTTGTACTTGTAATAGTGTTAATTAATACTGATTCCAAAGTACCTGACAAAAATTGTACTTAATAACATAATGCATTATATTACACATTTTATATAATATAATAAGACTACTTTTAGTTTACATATGACCCATCTCAGTTTTGCTACATTTATTTAAATTGGATAACATTTTACCATAGTGATATAAAAATAGAAAGAGTAAGAAACTATATTCCATTTGTTGTTATCAACAACATGAAGAGCATGCAATGTATTACATGAAAGTTTCCCAAACTGGGGTAGTGAAAGAATTTTAATGAAAAGATATCATAAAAGCATAAAAAATGAAAAACTAATAATTTTAAAATTCATTAAAAAAAAAAAACAAGTTAAAAAAAATTATTACCTGCATGTCATGTGACCACAACCAATGTCAGAGAACCATAAGCATGCAATTGTGATACTTCATTATTAAAATATTTATTTTAAAATCTCAATTCAAATAAAACTATATTAGGTGAAAGAGGATAAGATGACAAAAAGTTGGTAAATTGGTGAATGTGTGTATTTTAATATGTAACGAAAAACACCTTCCAAAGTAATACATGGTAAAATAATCGAATGAATAATAAATAATTCAAATAAAAATGAATGTATTCATCAGTATTTATAAACCTGAATGATTTGTGTAAATCCAGTGGCCAAATGCTGTGTAGCCACCCAACTAATGACTAATGACTGTGTGTTCACAAAACTGGAAGCCTTTCTCAGGGAATATAAGCATAATCCAGATTACATGTAATCAGTTGCTACCCAGCTCTGTATATATAATGCATAAATTGACATAAAATGCTTTGGAATGACAACCCTTTTTATACACAGTCCCCCATTTTCAGGGTTCAAATGTAATTGGACTAAATACATTTAATCATATATTTTTTTTTAATTTGTAATTTTTTTGTGCAGAATCCTTTGCAGGCAATAACTGCCTTAATTCTGGAAATTATGGACATCACCAAAGATTGGGTTTCCTCTTCAGTGATGCTTTGCCAGGCCTTTACTGTAACTGTCTTCAGTTATTGTTTATTTGTGGGTTTTTCTGCCTTCAGTTTTGTCTTCAGCAAAGTGAAATGCATGCCCAATCAGGTTGAGATCAGGAGATAGACTTGTATTTATACGCAGTGCAGTGACAAATGCAGTCAAATGGAGTACAAACTGAACAAATATTTACATAATAATGTTGTAGAAAAGTAATGCACCCTGTGAAAGATTCCTTTTTCATATGTGGACAGATACTGTAACTTTATTACTTTATTGACTGGCAAAGGATATATAAATTAACATATGAAATAGCACTGGAGACTTTAATATCTTTCCATGCAGAATTTTTTTTTAACTTTGTAATACTCACAGAGCTTCCTCCATGTATTGTCAGTTTCAAGACACCTCAGCATTTGGATTCTAAAGTTTGTCCAAACTTTGTCTTAACTATTCTTAACTAAGTCCTCCATTGCTGCATGTTTTGGGTTATAACCTTGTTGGAAGGTTGGATGGTTCAGTTTCAGTTTTTATTCATTTATTCTTTAAAATATGGCCTTACATTCTCGTCTTGCACTCTTTGGTATAATGTGGATTTCATAGTTGATATTATAATGGCAAGTTTGTCTGGCCCTGAAGCACCAAAACACCCCTAAACTATAACACTCCCATCATGCTTCACAGTTGGCATGAGTTTCTTATTCTCAAATGCAGTGTTTTGTTTTCAAGAAACATAATGTAATGTTTGAAACTGTGGCCAAACATCTCCACCTTCGACTCAATGTCCAGAGTACATGTAGGTGTTGGATTAAATTGGATTTTTTGAGAGCAGAGGCTTCTTCCTTGCTTTCCTAAGTTATTGACTGTTTCCAGAGTTGCCTGCAAAACATTGTAGGTCCATTATGCTATTTGTATTGATTTCTTCTATTTAATTCCAATTGTAATGGCAAGTTTTGCGGTTTATCCTAAAAGTTAAACATTTTTCAAAAATTAAACAAAGTAAACAAGAGTCTTGACTATTTGAAACATGCTTATGGTCAAGTTGAATTCGCTCATGTTTAGTTTACTCACATTTTAATGGCAGGTGAGCTTTCATTTTTAAGTTTGTTGAAAATGTTTGACAAACCTTTGACACATTCTGAAGCATCTTTTTCATTCTTGCGGTGAGTTTGATGGGATGGCTGACCTGGAAAGATGGCCCTGCTGTAAAAGCTTCTCCATTTGCAGATTATTTTATGCACAGTGGAATGGTGGATTTTAAATATCTTGAAAATGGCTTTAAATCCCTTTTCAGACTTTAAGCGTTACTAACCTTCCTTCTGAAGGGCTCAGTCTGCCTTTTTGATGCTGCCAAGTATTTCATTGCTTATAACCAAACCACAGCTGTTTATTAAAGTTTAAGTTTGACATTCCTCTTGATGTTCTGCTAATTTGCACTTGATGAAGTGATAAGTGTAACATTTCTACCTTGAAAATGCCCATTTCTGCTACAAATTATTTAAGCCTTACTAATGACGTGTGATTTGTTAAATTAAAATGTTTTAACTATTAATTTGTCCAGTATGTTAAATGAGTCAGTTTTCATGGGGTGTACTTTTTGCATGTTGCTTAAAAATGCAGGCTTCATGTAATAGTGATTTTTTTTTTGTATTTTAAATAAATGTCATGGAAACAATTAAAGATACTGTAAGAGTGAGGTAAAAGTAAAAATGGTCAAACAATTTAATTATAATAATATTGTTTTCAAATAATGAGTTAATGGTGATATTTACCCTTAAATTAGCAGTTTTATTTAATTTATAAGAGGTTTGCAATTTGTGCCAAATGCATACAGTTTAAACCCCTGAAAAAAAAAAAATGTTATTTACATAATGTAAAGTGTTTTTTTTTTATGGGTTTTGCAATTTTATATTTTTGCCAAATCATGCTCTGTTTGTGCACATAATGTATGAAACAGCTAAATGTTTGGTCATTAAAATGACTTAAATTACAAATAATTATTTAATCAATACATTTTTTGGTAACACTTTAGAATAAGGTTCCATTAGTTAATGTTAGTTAATGTATTAATTAAAATGAACAAACAATGAATAATACATTTATTACTGTATTTATTCATCTTTGTTAATGTTAGTTAATGAAAATACAGTTATTCATTGTTAGTTCATGGTAATTCACAGTGCATTAACTAATGTTAACAAGCACAACTTTTGATTTAAATAATGCATTAGTAAATGTTGAAATTAACATGAACTAAGACTTATAAATGCTGTTGAAGGATTGTTCTTGCTTAGTTCATGTTAACGAAAGTAGTTAACTAACATTAAATAATGGAACCTTATTCTAAAGTGTTACCCATTTTTTTAATCATTTCAATTGATTATGTCCTAATTACAACTGGCCAAAATCCGTAACTGAGAGGGGGAGATTAATGCTATTCAATTACATCAAGTCATATCCAGCATGTACATTCACAATATGTGCAGATTTCATTTGTGGCAAGAGCATATTTACCAAGCATACATTTATATTTAACATTCATGTCTGGTGCATTGAGCCAAAATTGGCATGTGCAGTTAAAATGCTTTTGATGTTAGAGTGGGCAGCCTTGGTAAAAATGTCACAGGCAGCACTAAGTGATCACAGAGCCCATGCTGTGATTCGGCCCATATCTTCTCCAGTCTCATTTAATTAACCTGAGACAAAGGCGAGAGAGAAGGAGGCGAGGAAGAGGACTGCAGTCTCTGCCATCTGTCTAAATCAGTAGTTTGCAACCAGGGGACCTGGGCCCATGGGGGGCCTCAGCAAACCTTTCAAGGGGGCCACAGGATGACTTAAAATGAAGTATTTGTTACTTAAAGGGATACTCCACCCTGATTTTTTTTCTTCATTAATCACTTATCCCTATGTCATTTTAAACCCTAAATGCTTAATTTGTCTTCGGAACACAATTTAAGATATTTTGGATGACCGGGAGGCCAGGAGGCTTACCATAGCACCATTTTGGAGAATATGAGCTGAACACAGGCAGCTTATGCTCTTCTGTGTTAGCCACTGGTACAGAAGAGCGTAAGCTGCCTGCATTCAGCTCATATTCTCCAAAATGGTCAGTATTTTAGTTTTATTCATGTACAAAAAGTATTCTCGTCACTTCATAACATTATGGTTGAACTAAAAGCAGATGGACTATTCTGAAAATATAAATTTGTAAGTGATTAATGACAAAATTTTAATTTAGGGGTGGAGTATCCCTTTAAAGACAAAAATGTGTTTCCTTCTGCAGCATCAGTGAATGTTTGAATCTTTTTAAATAGTTATGTTTGAGTCCCTCAAATGTCCTCAGTGTGATAAGATGTAACTCAAAATCATAAAGTCACTGCTGGAAAGGGTTCAAATATGCAAAGATGCTGGAAAACTGAAGAATCTGCAGGACCTTAAAGATTTTTCTGAAGAACACTGCTCAGTTTAACTGTTCAGAACAAACAAGGGACTCATGCACAACCATCACAAAACAGAAAGACAGTCGAGAATCATCAGGTGACCACACAGAGTATTAAGAACCAAGGGTTCCCAAACTTTTGAATGGGGTTATTTTAATAATTTCAGCATTTTTTTAGTCTTGTGGACTAAATGTTAATATCTTTTATGTACAATATCTTACTCAGGACAGTACTAATAAAATATAACATGCATTTAGTATGATCTCTCTTATTTTTTGAAAATTACTCATATTTTCACAGATTCTGCAAGGGGTGCCCAAACTTTCGAGCCCCACTGTATATATATATAATTTAAATTGAGTTATGATTATAATATAATTAAATATAAAAAAAATGCAATTAATGTAATTTAAAATAAATAAATATTAACAATTATATAACTTAACATTTTTAAATATTTTTACAAAAATAATAATTCAAATAAATAAAATGATTTTAGTCAATAAGAAATAATTGAGGTGTTAAAAATACAAATAAATCAGAAAGTTTCATTGAAAAACAAAGAATCAGAATCTTGAATCTTCTTACCATCACAAAATGATTCCTGTTCAGTTATAGTATAGTATACAGTATCCATAGAATACAGAGAAAATCTGCAAAAGATCTAACCAGACATGTCATGTAAAATTTTAAATCAACACTTCTTTAAAAGTAAGAAAGAACCAATCAATGTATAATTTACAGTCAAAAATTGTAAATGACATTGCACTACATTTCACATTCGAACGCATTTTCTTTAAATAATAAATTTTTTTATCGTTTTTGTAATCAGTTACATGCATTTGGGTTTTATGTTACATCTGTTGTTTAATGAATTTTTAATGCATTATTTAAGTGTTGTGTGTGTAACCATGATGGTGTTTTGTGTCTGTTAGTTAGTATATAATTCAGTATGTGGAAAAGATACTTGTGATGAACTTTGATTCTTCATGTGGCTTTCTTTTTTTACCACCTGTATTATTATTGTACTGTAGTCAGTATATGTTAAAGGATTAGTTCACTTCCACAATAAAAATATCCTGATAATTTACTCACCCCCATGTCATTCTTTCTCCAGTCGAATAAAAAAATGAAGGTTTTGAGGAAAACATTCCAGGATTTTTCTCCATCTAGTGGACTTCAATGGGAGCCAATGGCTTGAAGGTCCAAACTGATCCCAGCTGAGGAATAAATGTCTTATCTAGTGTAACGATCAACATTTTAAAATTTACAGTTTATTCTGTAAATGTGTTTACAGTATTTGTAGTTTAATAAAAAATATCATTTTGTTAACCACAATACAAAATATTGATTTTTTTTTTTTTTTATTATTATTTCCTCTCACTTGGGTGGTATGTAGGCTGTAGGTGTGGTTGGTTAAAAGTTTGAATGGTGAACAGTTTCTATCACCAAATCCAACTTTTCAGTTTCATTGGCTGCCTACAGAACACTCTCACACACACACACACACACACACTATACTTATGTCAAAGGCAGGACAGGGCTCTAGAGTATGGAGCTATATAGTCTGCTTGGAGGGGAAAGCTGCATCCTTCCTTGCTTTCAAAATGCTCAAGTGCCTGTCAAAACGGCCTATAAATATTCATGAAAGTGGTAACATTTGGCAGAGCGAGCGCTCACAGACACACTCACACGCGCAGGCTGTCTGACATTTGGGCGTGTTTGCAGACGGACGCGTGTCTGTTTGCATGGAAAGACATGAAAATCAATAGGTCGTAATTACACTGTTTGGTCTGGCGCTTTTCTCAGATGTGCATAATTAATTGGTACCATGTTCGTTCGACTGGTGTCGGTACCGAAACTGGGTCAGTATAGAATGACTCACTGTTAAAGTCTTCCGGCTGGTTTCCAAGACAGAGATTAAGTCTAGTCCAAAAGGATTTTCAACAGAGAATCACAATCCAGAGTACAATTTACTCCATGACAATCCTTCCCTGAAAATCTGTTCAGAGGAGCCATGACCATTCCTTGTCCTGTTGAAAGTGTCGCTATAATTGAAAAAATCAATTAAAAAGCAAAAAAAAAAAAAAAAAAAAACCACACACCTCTCCCTTGAGAAATATTGTAAATATTAATTCAGTAATTTTATTTGTTGGCAAACAACTTTCACTGTTACAACAAATATTAGTTATGAGTTCATTCAGTTTAGAATGCATATGAAAAGAATAAATAATAATTTCATTGATATTGTAATAATAATAATATTGATGATAATAACAATTAAAACGGTCTCAGTGCCGATCCAATTCTTTTCCCGATGCGATCTAGGATCCTACATTTCTGATCTGTTGAAAAATACAAAATAAAAAAACAAGACTGAATCACAGGAATAAATATGCAGTCAATTTTCTCAGGGTGTGTTAACAAGGAATAGATGTGCAAGCTACAGGGAGTCTCAGTTTGAGAACAAGTAAACAGTAGTTTCAGAAACCGACCTTTACAAGGTTGTTTCCATCTTCCAAACCAAGTCCTATTCTTCTAGTCTGCTCTTTTACATGGTTATTTTATGTTTAGACATGCCCAGCACATGAATCGTAATCATGATTTCCCCAGTTTACACTTTTATTGGACCAGTTCCAATTCACATCAAGCTAGCCTTTCTTACTCTTCTTGATCAAGCTCTTAAAATCATAACTCCATATGTGAAATCGTCACAATCATAGACCATCTTATAGCCTGAGAACAATTTTATCTGTGTCAACACGTGTGACTGGAATTGCAATAAGCTAGAATTCTTCAACCTGCATCCAAAGTACAATTTCTGCTCTTACACACAAAAAAAAGGTGCATTGAAGGGTAAACGTTCTAGAACTCATGACATGACAACATTCCAGCTTCCTTGGGATCCAATCTGCAATAGCGGTCAATCACACAACAGTCATTTCCCCAGAGTCTCTTGGTTATCATCGACACAGTGAGAATTAGAATGACAAAGTGTTTCCACGGCCATCCTTCCAAACAAGAGTGTGTATGTAGATAGGTGAGCGTGTGTTTGTGCTGTGCGTTATTAGGGATAGTATTTTGGAGGACCAGCACAGCATTGCAAGGTTGGTCTAGTCTACAAAAACACATACAAGGGGCAAAATATGTCAAAAAACATGAAACGCATACGATCATTTGCAATATCGGGAATCTGTACATTTTACATGGAAAACAGTTCCATTTCTTTGTAATTAGTGAAGATTACCTTTCCCATAACTGAGATTATTACTGAAAAATAAATGTAAGAAAACAAGATGCGTCCTCAGTCTTCAAGAATAGATGCGCCTTTTGTGATTTCACGCTCAGAAACGGTGCTAAACAAGAAGGAATGTGTGCAGCAGAGAATCATAGACAAGTCTTCTAGAGAGTTGTGGGTAATGCAGTTCAGTACGACAGAAGAGTTCAAAGTCTCATTATCATACAAGGTCATCTAAAATGGCAGCTAGTTTTCCGCAGTCTGTTCCACAATTCGTGGCGAGTTTTGAGGAGAATCAGACAGCCATCGGATGAAGGAGATCTATGCAAATGATTCAGGGAGCAAGTTTGTCCACGTCTCCGAATTGACGATCCGCAAGAGTTTCACTCAGCAGATGAGCTTCCTAGGAGATTGAGGAGAAAAAAGTCCACAAGACCTGCCTACACGCGGTAGTCCTTGTTCTAGCATAGGAATGGGTTACTAGTTTCTGGTTACTGGTTCTAACTGGAGCAGGATTTTGGTGACAGGATACTCGTATGTACTGGAATGCGGGGACTATCTGGAATCAGTCTCTCTATCAGTGCAGTAGGTAGTGTATCCCATGCCTTGTGCATTGTGTCACACTCACACACACACATACACACACACGCTGTGTGTGCGTCGGTGTCTATAGACTGGTGACCAGCTGTGAGGGGTCTGGTGGCTGTTCTTCAGGCGATGAGTCTTCTTTCTCAGGTGGAGCGATGAACCCATCACTGCCTCCGCGTCCCATCTGGTAATAGCTCTCTAGTTCCTGTATGTGGTTCCTGGAGCCCAGGTTCGGCATGCTTTTGTAGTATACATCGTCTGCCTCCATTACGACCCCTTTGCCGTTGGCCAGGTGCAGTTCGCTGCCCTCTTCCTCCTCACCGTCATCATCCTCATCATCTTCGTCATCATGCAGACCGTTGATGAGGTCATCAGTGCCATGAGGGAGGTCAGTGAGCGTAGGCATGCTGGTATAGAGCGAGTCTCTGAGGGGGGAGTGTGTGTGTGCGCGGGGAGTGTGTGTGTGCGAGGAGTGTGTGTGCGTGTCGTTGGGGAGCAGCGGGAAGAAGCTCTCGCTGTTCTCCTGTGGCAGGCGCCGGTGAGCTGAAAACGTGTGCATGGGGGCATGGTTTTCCGTAGGGGGTGGCCTCGGTGGGAGGAGTGGCGCTTGTGACTCCTCCCTAATGAGCTCCAGGCTTAAACCGCCCCCGTCGTCGTGTCGGTGAAATGCTCCTGGGTTATCAAGCACCATGACGTCATCTTTGGCCATAGACGATGACCCTGCGACCCCTCCGTTGGCCAGGTGGTTGTTGAGTTTATTGGTCAAGGTGCCCTGGTGGGCTTTTCCCTGTCGCTCCTGGGTGTTGAGGTACGACGGAGCGTAATTTGCCGTCAGCTCTTTCAGGATCTTCTTCTCAAGTGTAGTTGGAGGCTCGCTGCCGCGAGAACTATAGGTGAGGTAATCGCCTGCTGCCACACCATAGCTGTTGCCATGATTACCGTTAAGCGGCAGTGTATCCATTACACTGGAGTCCCGTGCATTGTTGAGAATGCCTTCTGAAACAGAGGAAATGACAACAGAATCTCGTTTACAACATATTGGTACACACACACACACAAAAACAAAAATCGGTAACAGACGGGACCAATTCTCACTATTAACTAGTTGCTTATTAGCATGCCTATTATTAACATATTGGCTGTTTATTAATGCTTATATAGCACATATTCTACATGACTATATGCTACAGTCCTAATCCTACCCAGTACCTAAGCTTAACAGCTGCCTTAACAAGTATTAATAATGAACAAATTAGGCATTTATTTAGACCAAAGTAATAGTTACTTGTTTGTTAATAGCAAGAATTGGACCTTAAAATAAAGTGTGACCAAAAATGATTATATATATATATATACAGTATTTATGATTGATGGTAATATGAATCGGATCATGCTTCATGAAAGATGATATCGAATAGGATATTAACTTTTATCAAATAAGAAACAAATAAAAATAGGAGGGTTGCGGATTTAACAGGAGGGAGATGAGGAGGAAACAGGAGGGATGAGGAAGAGAAGAAGATTAAAGAAGAGAGAAGCAGAGGAGAATATATTATAAACGTGGAGCTGTTGTGAAAGTAAATGAATCATACTTGAATCTCTGTAGGAGGCTGCAGACCCGCATGAAAGAAGAGACAGAGAGAGAGAGAAAGAGAGAGAGAGAGAGAGAGAGAGAGAGAGAGAGAGAGTGAGAGAGAGTGATTACATACATAAATGCTTATGGAACATGTCCACAGAGAGAGAGAAAGAAGTATTATATTCAGCTCAGACTGTGACAGGCATTAGTGACTGAATGCTAACCTACTGAGTTTAGGACAGATGCTAGGCTGAAATATTCTTATACCACCAAATTATTAAACAGAACAGATGGACATCGAAACAACATAAACAAGCTCATTAAACAGACACAGGAAGTATGTATGTAGGATATCAATGCTAACTCTGGACCGTCTTGTATGTGTATGAGTACCATTAGAATATTAATGCATTTTATATTCCCAAGGTAATGAATAGGATGCAGAATAGTCTTTCAAATTTGAATTTAAGGAAGCTGAATTAAAATAGAATGGATATCAAAAAAATGTACCACTGTGAAGTTTTTGGTAACACTTTAGAATAGGTAACACCTATAAGTTGCTTCTTAGCATGCATATTACTAGAATATTAGCCGTGTATTAGTGCTAATCAAAAACATATTAATGCATTATTCTATTTGACCTTATTCTACATCCCTAATCGTACCCAACACCTAAACCTAACAACTACCTTACTAACTATTAATAAGCAGCAAATTAAGAATTTATTGAGAGAATACATTTTTCCAACATGAATTACCTATTAGTATGTCCTCTAATATGCTAAACATATGGAGTGTTTCAAGAAACATGAGATATTGTAATAATTAATGTTTAAAATATACATATATAATCACTATATGAAATATATATATTTTAGTATTATTCTAGAAAGTTTTGTATTTCACACACCATGGTAAACAAACACTTTGTATCTTTTCGTTTTCTAGTAAATCTGTGTTGAGTACAATACAGAATATTATTATTTAGGTCCCTTTAACTTAATTAAGCAGAATTTAAAATTAATTAAACAGGAAGTTGAATTGGAAATGTGCTAATTTGCAATTCAAAGAAATATGATACATCATGGAATAATTTTGAATAGAACAGTCCAACAATATTAATCATTATCAATAAAATAATTGTTAAATAAACATTCAATTTGATAAATTAGTCCTCTATTTATTGACCAATATCTAGAAGACAATAATAGATTTTGTTAGAGATTTTAATCAAAATATTTTTCTTTTTTACATTTTCATTTTCTTATAAAGCAAAATTATCAAAACCACCACCATATTGTTTTCTAAAAGCTTTATGAATAAATAATGAATAAATCAAAATTTGGAGCAAATTAGAGGATTATAGCTAACTAAGGAATTTTTCAAAATAAATGTATTAAATCTTTTAAAGTAATTTTTTAAATGCTTTCAAATTCAATGTAAATTAATTAAATTTTTATAGGTGGCATTGAACACTGATTACTCAAATGTATGTTTCTGGAAATACTCCATATGTTTGTGTGTAAGATATTTAATGAAATACCTATTTATATAAAATTTATATTTATAAAAATGCATTTAAATCTAAATGATTTATTAATAATAAAAACAAGCGGTCATATAAACAAAAAAGACAAACTTTTGCAAAGTTTTAACTTGACAATGTTGGTGCTGATTAACTTTCATTGTATGGAAATACAGTGTGAAAGCAGTGTGAATATTTTGCCTCAAATCTCCTTGTCTTGTAGATTTCACTTTACCATCCAAAACGTGCTAAAGTTTGTAAATGTGTATGTGAGAGGCAAACCTTGCGTGTTGAACATGTTGGCAGTAGGGTTATTGTACACAGCAGACTCTCCCAGTAGTGTGTTATAAGGATTAGTGCCATGAGGACGTAACAAAGCATTGGAGATGAGATGGTTAGCCATGGTACCTACAAAACCCACAAACAGAGACAGAAAGAGAGAAAGGACAGATATGGAGGCAGGAAGTTGAGAGAAGACAGAAGGAAGGAGCAATAAAGAGACAGAAAAAAGATGTACAATAAACAGTTAGAATGATGCAGACGAGTCAGTAAACTTAAACAGCTTTAAACATGTTAGTTCGGGGGACAGGAACGTAAAACCTCCCATGTGGAGAGTAACATCAGTGCAGAACTCAGCATAGATGATGTTTATGTTGGACAGCTGTTGATGTTTGGTATTGTGTCCTGCCATTGTGACTTTATTGGGAGCGTTTTCCATGGCTTCAGCTCTCACATTCTTGTTTACACAGGACGGAGAAGACAAAGGAGCTCGGTGGAGCAAATCATATTAGTGCTTGGACATAACAGAGTGTTTGAGAATGAGCAGAACATGAGCACATACACAGATGTCTGATCCATGTGGACTCCAGGGTCAAAAAGTTGGAGAGATTTCCTGTTACATTCAAGATTTTCTTCTCTTTCTCTCATTAAAATAAACGCACTCATTAGATTCTTTATCTAAGAGCACTTTTGGCCTTGGGAACACTGTTAGAACACTTACTAGTTTGTCATTTGTCTAATAACCATAACAAACAAACAACATTCTATGGTGGAACTAACTGTTATGATGGAAATGACATTTGCAACCTTTTTGGAATAAACCAATCGACTCGTTTCTTTTGATATATCCTGTTTTAATATATCCTAAACACACATGCAAAAATTTTCTTTTTTTTCTTTTTTTTTTTACTACATTGCAGCTTGATTGGAAATGACACACACTATAAGTATTCTGTTTATATTCTCCGTTTTATCTTTGTTTTCTTCACATGTCATGTCACATTCAAGCATGCTCTTCGCTGACTAATTTGTATCCTTGGTAAACTAAGTTTATTAGTAGTAAAAATATTGATTATGATAGGAAGGAACAGCTGTCACATGGTTTACTGTATCTTTATGCAATTCTTTTCTTAGATTTTCATCGTTTTTAAAATGTGATGACTCATATTTTATGAGACATATAATACTAATTTATTCAGATTAAAAGTCTGGCTTAAGGACAAGGGTAAAACAATGTGTGTGTGGGGGGGGGCATGTTTTTGTGACATATCAGGACACAACTCTGTATAATGACATGGGTATGACACAGGTATTACAAGGAGTGGGTGACTTATGAGGACATAACCCATTTCCCCATTTTTCAAAACACTTATAAATCATACAGAATTAGTTTTTTTGAGAAAGTAAAAATGCACAAAGTTTCCTGTGAGGGTTAGGGTTAGGTGTAGGGTTGGTGAAGGGCCATAGAATATACAGTTTGTACAGTATGAAAACCATTACGCCTATGGGATGTCCCCACTTGTCACACACAAAAACAAACGTGTGTGTGTGTGTGTTTATGTGTGTACAGTTTCTGTCAATATGTTTGTGTATGAATACTGTGTACATGTTTACATATGGGTGCTCGTTTGTTTGTGTGTGTGTGTGTGTGTGTTTGGCTTTACCTCTGTTGAGAGTTGCTGAGCTGTTCATATCAGCGGTGATGAAAGATGACTCTGACTGCTTCCTGACAGTGTCATTCCACATCCTACGAATACGACTCTGACAACAGAGAAAGAGAGGGGGTTGATGCTCAGTTTCTAACCGAAAGGAAAGCAGTGTCCAAAGAAAGCAAACAAATAAATTGTATTATGCACCAAATGCGGATAACTTCTTTTATATGTAGTATTTTACATCACACATAATACAGACATTCGATCAGTGAGGTTGGTTTTTATTTTCCTTTTTTGTCTACAGTTATTGACACTGTACTATGGCTAATAGCTAATTGGAATACAGAATTGAAAAAGTTTCTGATTATATTCACGAATAGCGAGGTGAGCAGAAAACTCAGTGCACCATTTTATATAAGTCTGAATGGGAAATTGGGTCATGTGGGATGGTATTCATCCATGAATAAGAAAAACGCCAGAGCTAAAGTGCTTTCCGTGCAAATAAATAACAAGCTGATGACTGCATTGACCAGTCACTGGCCTAGAAAAATCACCTGAGATGGTTTTGGAGGATCCCCTGCAGGTGTGTGAGCGTGTTACCTGTGAGTTGGTGGAATAGCGTCCAGGTGTGCGGGCTGTACTGGTCTTTGTTGAAGTGGAGATGGTTGACTCCACACTCTTCCCGCTGCAGCAGTGTGTGCGGAGACATCGGCCATATTCCTTACGCACCTGCAAAGACACACACATACAGTTTGGTAAACCAAGGTTTTTGTTGTTTGTTTTTTTCTTTCTGGGGGGGAGGGTGTTTTAGTTAACTCTCTTAAATTAATTGGCACAAATAATTATTACCATTTCATACACAAGTTTCAAAATTTGTGTTGAATTGCTGCAATAAATGAAATTTTCCACGACACTGTAATCTATTGAGATACACCTAAAAAAATAATAATAAAAAAAAAAAAAAAAAAATATAAAAAAAAAAAAAATATATATATATATATATATATATATATATATATATATATATATATATATATATATTAGGGCTGTCAAAAATATCGCGTTAACAACGTTAATTAGTTGTTTGTCGCTAATTACGTCAAATTTTTTTACGCATTTCACGCATGCGCAGTGTGACACATTATTTAGGTCAGGAAAGTCTCGTCGATCTCCGAATTCTCAAGATAGTAAAAAACAGCGGCGAGCGCTGCGACGAAAACACAGAAGAAGCTTAAGGTTTTACCCCAGTTACTCTCAAATACATTCATGCCAAGCTCGATAAACAGAGACGACTTTGGTAGTTGATACGCTGGAGCTTCTTCCGATCCTAAAGTATTGTGGCAGAGCAAATGAACACCTCCTAAAAACAAGAGTGCCCAGAGTGCAGAGGGCGCATGTTTGTGTTTCTGAGTTCATTCTTTCGACTTTCTCTATGCATAATTTCATAGATATGTGGCTATATTTAACCACTGGTTCACCTAAAACTCTTACACTATCTGTAGTTAAATGGCATGGTTTGATATAGTGCTCAGGTAAATTTGATTAAGTAAATGTTAAACTTTTGAAATTCAGAAAAAAAAGAACCACATATTGATGAATCAATACATGAAAATGATGTATCTGTGTCCTGTTATTTATCTTTTGGTACGCATTTCAGAAAAAAAATGGTTAGGATTCAGGTGTAATTGCAAATAGTGATTAATCATGATTAATCCACTGAAAATTCTGATTATTTGATTAAATTATATATATACATACGTGTGTGTGTGTGTGTGTGTTGCATGTGTCTATAAACATTCTCACATTCAACTGCTTTTATTTACAGCTAATTTCTTGTGTAAAGTAAATGATTAAGATGTGCACATTAACATGTTTTAAAGCTTGAAGGAAAAAGTTGTCTTATACCTTACATTAGCATTTATTTGGGAGATTTCCTTAGCAGATATTGAAGTAAGTGATTAATTGTGATTTGATTAATTAGTCAGCTTTTTTTGTAATTAGATTACACTTTTTTTTATCAATTAACCATTCCTTGTGTCCTTGTGTTAAAGAGTTTACTGGGTTCCTCTTAGTTCCTTCAGGTTACAGTGTGTTTGTGCAAGCGTGTGTGTGTGTGTGTGTGTGTGTGTGTATGCGCGCGATTGTGAATAGCAAAGTGAAAAAGTGAATTTTTATGGCATGGCAGGAACCTTCATATCCCTTCCATGACTTCAATAGTTAGCATGCTGGACGACCTTCCTAACGCTGTAATCTTAATCAGGAAAAACACACATACATTCAACATCACAACCTTTGCCTCAATTCTCAAACAACAAGGACCAAAAATTGTATTGCTCCATCCAAAAATCCAGACATAATAACAATAATGACCAATATCAGTACAAAATTCCCCGCTGTATCAGCAATAATACAGCTATAATTGCTTTTTAATGTTGTTAACATGGACTCTATGTTATTGTTTGCACAGCTGTTGAAAGAAAACTCTCAAAGATCGGCCAAATAAAATCCAATGGTTTTATTCCTCTGTCTCTATGGATGACTGAACACCCAACTCGTCAAATATCTCAACAAAACAGGACTAACAGCTTTCGATTTAAATCACTGCTGTCTCCATAGAACCCATATAAGCCTAGATCAGTCCCTCATCTTGTAAAAACAGGTTCTTGTGGGTCTTTGTGTGTGTGTGTATACATATAGGTAGATGGGTAGATTAGCCAAAAATCTCAAAAATTACCCCATTTTAGGCTTAGAAGTTTCCTGCAAGCACATCTATTTAATGTGAAACGTTGGTTAGCAGAATACATAATCAAATTCCACAACAGTCCAATCTTTCTGCCTGGCAATACATGATAGAAATATTCACACATACGTATATTATTTTTCTTGAAACAATATCTGTTTCCTTTTAAAGCTAAAATGCACCAGTTTAATGGGGATATGAGCATTTTCATGCTAAATGACTCTGGAAGCAATCCACCAGTCGGCCATCAGATAATTAAAAGGTTTAAAATCTATCATGAGCTAAATAAATCTGATGAGCTGAGGGTCTCTAATTGAGCATGCATGTGACAGAGGGGTTGATTAATGAGATCATTACTAATGAGAGGCCAGTAAACCCTTAGTAAAATGCCCAGGAAAGAGGTCAATTGAGCCTCAGTATGCGTATGTGCACGTGATTCCAGTACTGCAGATGTTTGCATAACATACATGCAGGATTCTTCAAATGAGGGGAATTTTTCTGTCAGCTAGGATGATTTAAAAAATAATCTTTCTAGCTAGAGGACAGATTCAAATGTATTTGATCTTCATTATGACTCAAATTTTACCAGATGTTTAAGATGAAAATTTAAAAACAAATTATATTTATTTTGTATTTATACATTTACTTACACTTTTCAAAAAGAAAGTGTTATTGTATTTGGGGGGGGGGGGGGGTAATTAAGATTCTTGTGCACACAAAGGCTACATTTATTTGATAAAAAAAAATATATTAAAGAAACAAATTATATCATAAAAAATATTATTATAATTTAAAATAACTGTTTTTTATTTTAATATATTAAAAAAAATAATTTATAAATTTATTCCTGTGATGACAATTTTCAGGATTCTTTATATAAAATAATTTTGTCTATTCTTTTTACACTGATCTGAGAGTAGCTTCAGTAGGTACTATTTCCAACCTAGTTAGTATTTGAGAATTAAGAAACAAATATTTGAGATACACTTACAGTATTCCCTAGTAGCAAACTAGTTTTTCGCAAAAACTTGAATAAACATCACACACAATATAAAAAACCCACTTGATCAAGGCCATGATCTAATGTTATAAATGCATAACAAACATTCTCAAACATTCAAGTAGTCAAAAGTGCCACTAATCGAAGAAGCACACTTATGTGAATTTGCGCTTGTGTGTGTCACCTTCTTCTGCAGGATGCAGTGAAATATGAAGATGAACATTCCCTGCAGCGAGTTAAAGATGGTGAAGAGGTATGCCATGATGACTGTACTCTCATTGATATACATCAGCCCAAATGCCCAAGTCAGCCCCAGCAGACACAGCAGAGCTATGGCACCTATAACCCAGGACCTAAGAGATAGAGAGAGAAAGATAAATTAAACAGATCAAGTGCTCAACTCTCACTCACACACACTCGACACATTTATGACCTCAGCTAGTTTATATTATCTAACTATATTAAAATGTTAGGTTATTTTATTGGACTGTATCTGTTTCCTCAGTTTGACAATAGTAGGATCAGATTATAAACTGTCTCAGAGAAAGGCTTTATTCTACAGCAGTCAAATGTCAAGCTGGCTCCAGCCATAATGTCTACTAGCCTGTACTTAGCACTGAGCCTCACACTCACTTAGTGATGTAATTTAGTCTTTGGGGTCATTTACACACACATATACATACACACACACACACAGACACACACATACACTTAAACTCACACATAATAAGCTTGCAAACCATTTATACTGTGAACTGCGCTAATGTGACAGGCTAATGTTTGGCACTGAAACAAAGATCATTAGAAAGTATGAGACAGAGAAAGACAGAGACAGATGTACAGAAAGACAGGGTGAAACTTTAGAGACGATATGCAGAGAGACAGTAAATATGAATTATGTTTCCTTCAGAGACAATAATAATAAATAAATAATGGTGGATCAAGATGGAATGACTGACTGACTGACGGACAGACAGAAATATTGATTTTGAACCAACTCAGTCGGGACTGATGCAGAGAGAAAGAACACGCACTCATGAAGAATTATAATTACATTGTTCATTTCAAAGAGCCACACTGGAGAACTGATGAATCACTTAAATCATTTTAACATTCAGAGAATCAATCGAACAGTGGAGGTACTACACAGCTAAACACTCCAATCAGAATGCGTGATTCACAGAACTGGCACTTCTGATTGGCTGGAGACCCTTACCAGCGACTATCCATAACAAGCCATGCCTCAACAGAAAGCTGAAATGTAAAACAGAAAAAAAGGATGGAAAAGGAAACAACAAAGGAAAAAAAAGACAGATGAGGCTGATGAATGATTCATAAACATCATAAATAAAACAAAACAAACTCAAGAGATGGAAAACACAAGCAAAATGAAAACTTCTACTTATGATAATGATAGTGAAATATGGTTGAATTTTCTCAGTCCACATAAATGTACATATTGGGGGATGGAATGTGATGGTATAAGATGAAAAAAAAACAACATCAAGAGCCAGACTGCTAGTACGTTTAGGAGCCCTTGCACCTTATGAAAAAGTGAGAGCTGCGATGGTGGGTGGGGTTAAGCTCTCAGTAGCCAATAGTCTTGCAGGAGCCCAGATAATCCATTCTACGCACGGCAGCTTCAGAACTTTGGATGGAATTTTGTGCTGAGGCTACATTTTTGACTGGGCCAGATTTTCTAACTTAACTTTTACTTTATTAAATCGGCCATCTTGTATCCTGTGCTAGCAGAGGCATTTCTCTCAGCTCATTAAAAAGTATATTTTTCTTCTACTGATTTGGTGACAAAGAGACTAATAGTAGTAAGGTTAGGAATAGATAATGGCAATAGGGCTACAATATATACTGTATGCTGAGAAGAAAACTCTTCTGTTCGGTATATGAGAGTGCACAGTTGCCATAGACACAAAAATCTGAGTTTATCCCACTGTGTGGAAATAATATACAAATATATATATAAAGATAGAGATACATACCCACCCACCACCATTCAAATTTTAAGGTCAGTAAGATTTTTGGTATTATCTGAAAGAAATGTGTACTTTTATTCATCAAGGACAAATTCAATTGCTCAAAAGTGACAGTAAGGACATTTTTTAAATAAATGTAGTACTTTTGAACTTTTATATTCATCAAAATCCTGAAAAAATGGAATGCATTACAGAAATGCACCAGAAAACTGTTGTTTTAAATTGTAATAACATTTCATAATATTATTATTATTTATATTTTTTTAATCAAATATAAGCAGACTTGGTGAAGCTTCTAACAAACATAAAAATCTTACTGACCTCAAACTTTTAAATGGAAATATGTAGTTACACATTAAAATGTATTTGTTATTAGAGGTGTTTGAATGACATTGGCACAGAACAGGTTTTTACTATTTAATGTACTGACATTTGTACATTTTTAAGTGTGGCTAAAAGATCAAAATACTTTTGGTGGTACTATAGCTGTTCATAATAAAGCTTTGTAAACTTAAATATGCAGTTTTTATAACAGTTATTATATTATTTTTTTTAAAGTGGTAACTGCAGAAGTTAATATTTAGTATCTTTGTTCACCCATGAAAAAAGTTCCAAAGATGCCGGAGTAGAATCATCCGTTGCATGGCTGTGAGCAATACTAGGTTTATTTCAGTTGTTAACTAAAAAAAAAGAAAAAAAAAGCCATAAAATCAGTACCATAATAATATATTAATAATACTAAAATATGAGACATTCTTGAATTAATCAGTGCTTTTTAACAATTTGGTTGAGCACGGTAAATGATTCAATGACTTACTCAAATTGAATCAGAGTTTTGAACCATTAAAATCGACATAACCTGAAAACCCCTAATACTAATGTACAAATTGACAGTTTGGAAAGTCCCACTTCTGTTGTACTACATATCAGTGTTTCTGGAATGCCACTTGTCCAATCAAATAAGAGTACTGTAACAGTTGTATAACATGAATATTTTTCAGAATTTCCGCATTTGGGTCACAGTTTTAAACAGTGACTCCTCTGCCTGTGTTTTGAACATCAAAAAGAATAATCAATTACTGAAATATGCTAACTAACCTAGATTCAGTATGTACTGTCTGCCAGTGGGCTGTAGAGTATAGATGAGACCTGCTACACACTGTGCAATACACACTTTCTGATCCTCCACATAACTGGCTGTGTATCAATACACCCTGATACGCCAGCCCCAAGTGTCCTAGCTGTTAAAGATGATGCTGACTTAATTTGAATAAATAGCACAGGGAATGCGATTTATGTGAAGTTTTTTTTTTTAATCATTACTGATTCGGTCCCATGAGAAAATGACAGATAAAAGGGAGAAAATGACAGATAAAAGACACTTTAAACTTTGTCTAACTTTAGATAGGCAGTAGAACATTCTTCTAATTTAAACACCTCTAAGGAACGGTCCAGAATTAAAGGACTATTGTGTGTTTAGTGAAAATAAAGACAGTCGAAGTGTAAGCAAGAAAAGCAATAAAGTACACACAAATTGAAACACAATAAATGCCTTACTTGATGTTGTCCAGGCAACCGGAGTCAGGCTTCAGAATCGCTGTGTGGTGAAACATCTTATATAGTGCAATGCCCAGGAAAATAACATTTAGCTGCAACACAAAACAATAAATGCATGATACAAACTATTTAAAACTATGAAAGAGGACTTTACAATTCATTTGTGATTCATGAAATCCTTACTGAGCATATAATCACTTATATATCAGAAATGTATCTTTGGAATGGAAAATTATGGAATTAAATTAATGCAGAATAGCTCAATGGAGGATTCATCTTTCTCTATGCTTTTCTAAGCCTGAAAACAACATTTATGCATCCGTCACTGTCGATAATACTGACTATTACAAACATCTTTGTACACATATTTTTTGGTTTTAATTATTGTTGTTATTTGTTTTATTATTATAATGGTGTTTGGATTACGTCACACATTGTGTGTACACAATTAGAAAAAAACTAACAAATGTAAACTGCATAAATGTTAAACATTTTTGTCCATGTGCATCTCTTTACATGTCACAGTGGCTTCTCATCCCCCTCTATCTCTCCCACTTTGATTCCTGTCACTTCTACACAGTCTTATACTAATAACACCAAAAATAAATCTTTTTTAAAAATGTGGTTGTCTGACTTGTTCTTAAAGCAGTGTTTCAGCTGAGATTTCAGCCTATTTTCTCACAAAAATTTCAGTACATCACAAATGTCAACGCTACTAAAAATGTTACAATATATACAAATAAAAAAAAGATAAAGAAAACCTAACTTCCACACACACACACACACACACATGCTCCCTCTTTCTCTCTATATATATAGCAATGGGGACATTCAGCTTGTCTGGTGGGTTGACTGTGACTTTCCCATAATTGGGAAAATGCCCTCGGCAGACCATTATCTGAACCCCCCGTGTGAGTGTGGGTGTGCGCCAGTGTGGAATTGGCTTTGCTCTATCATTCTCTAAACTCCCAGTGTGTGTGTTTGTGTGTGTTAAACTCACCATGATGATGAGAGTAGCAGGCCCAATAAAACTCCAGATAAAGTAAGTATCCAACCTTAGCCAGCACCTACACAGAAAAAGAGAACAAGAGGGAGATTTTCAGATCAAACTGATCTCCAACCCTCTCCAACCAAGATCAAAGCAAGTTTAAGTTCCAGAAAGGAATCTTCACGTTATGTTCTGGTGTATGGTTGATCATCGCATTCAGAACGGGTTCATTGGCCATGGAACATTTGGAACCTCAAGGGGTGACTGACAACCCAGAGCTGAATTATTAAAATCTTCATCTCTGCTATACTGAAATCACCTCTACAGCCCAGCAGGAGTGGAAGCATTGCTGTTAGAGAGTGTGTGTGTGTGTGTGTTCCAGGCCACCAACACAGTCAAACATGCTCCCTCTTTAAAGAACAGATACCATATGCTAGAGAATGCAGAAACCAAATAGGATTATAAATATTTTAGGGATTTCAATTCATGTGTGCTGGGATTAGGCCACGCAGACATGCTCTTTGTGCTATATTTTTGCTCTTACCAGCCTGGCACTGATTTCACCAACCATCTGCCATGACAACACCTTAATTTATGCTCCTCTCTACCATGGTCTTTATATGGAGGCGTAGAAAAATTTAGCAAGTGTGGGGGACACATTAAGGCATGAAAAGCACTGATTATCTGCCAAAAAGTGTGGGGACGAATGTTCTAAAAGTGGCACGGCCGTGTTTTCCGTGCATTAAGGATCCCTACACCCTTGTTTAGATCTCCAGTGTTGGCTCAGGTTAACAGGACATGCGGTAAAATAGTATTCTTCTTCCTCCCCCCCTCCCTTCGATTCATTTCTAGTTTTTAAATGAGTGTGACCTAATTCTGTGGTCTGGTGAGACTTTGTGCTTGAGTGACCACCACTTATTCATATGCCACATTCAGCATCTCATCTTTAAATGATGATTTTTGCTGAAATATTTATCTGAGTGAACATCCCTTACGGCTGTGTCTGGCCACTAACTGCCGTGATGCCAGCTGAACAGTTTTCTTTATGAATATGAATTAGGGCAATTTCACCAGTTTGCCCATTTCAGAACTCGTGAACGCACAGGCGACTTTCAGTACAACCTGATCTGATGCGCTTGGCACTTGCAAAACATTTTGCTGGAGTAGACAGCATTAGAGGGATTTGTGATTTCCTCCACTGACTGATCACAAGTCAAGTCATTTTGTGGCTTATTGCTATCAAAGAGAGAAGTATGTTTTTAGATGACATGTCTGATTTTAGATGGAATGTCTATAATTTGATTCATATTTTTTGTACTTACTGTAAAGTTTGTGTTGGGTAAGAGTTTCTTCAATTTTTTTAAAAGTCTCTTGTGCTCACCAAGGCTGCATATATTTGATCAAACATATTGTACAGTAAAAAGAAACCTATTCTAAAATGTTATTACAGTTTACAATAATGTCTATTTTAATATATTATCAAATGTAATTTATTCCTGTGATGGAAAAGCTGGATTTTCAGCAGCCATTACTCCATTCTTCAGTGTCTTCAGATATCAGTCATATTTAAATATGATTTATTTCTCCTTATCATTAATGTTTTGATCTTCTTTTCAGGATTCTTTGATGAATAGAACATTCAAAAGAACAACCTTTTGTAACTATGTAAATGTTTTTAATGTTACTTTTGATCAACTTAATGTGTAATTGCTAAATAAACGTATTAATTTATGTTGATTTGATGCAAAATAAATATTTCTCCTTATTGGTGTTGTGATACTTTTTTTCAGGATACTTTGATGAATAGAAAGTTCAAAAGAACAATCTTTTGCAACTATGCAAATGTTTTTACTGTTACTTTTTATCATCTTAATGTGTTACTGATAAATAAACATACATTTATTTTATATAAAAAGAAAGAGAGAGAGAGAGAGAGAGAAAGAGAGAGAAATTAATGTTTTGGACCCACCTGACCTTCATTTTAAGGAAAAAACAGCTGAAATATTTTTCAAGTAATATTACAGTATATTCATTTGTAATAGCATAAGGGTAAGTACGTGTTGACAAGAGTTTTTATTTTTGGGTGAACTATCCCTTTAATGAGTGAATTAATAATTGATTTGAGTCGAGTTATTTGTGCTCATGAAGTCATTTGCCACAAAGCAGTAATGTTTTTATCCAAAGTGACTTTCAGGGCACTAATTGCATAGCCATTCCCCCTTGAGCAGTCTGCTGTGATGTGTCTTGCTCAAGGGCACTGTGCTAATAGAGCACGTCTGTGATCTCAGTAACTCTTTTCCCGTGTCACTAAATCCTGGGATTGAACCAACAATCTTCCTTAACCGTAAGGCAACATTGCTTGTAAGAAGGCAACTGGGTCTTTGCAAGCAAAATTGGAAGCCGACAGATGCATTTTGAACATCACGCTAGTGATAGACCAATACATTGGCCAGACAGATTAACTGGCTGATACTTGTGTCTGCTTGGCCAATTCAAGTGTTACCTCCCCCTTATGTCAGTTCCAAAATCTACTGAAAGCTTTCTCGATGAATAATAAGCAATGCCTTTATTTAATTTCTAGTGGATTTTGATTTATAAGTTATTTATTTTTTAAGAGGATTATCTTGTGTAAACATTGTATGGAATAATTATGTAAAATAAGTGTACTTTTAATTATGTAGGGTAAACTGTTTAACTAAAAGGTTTTGAGTCAAAAGTCCAATTGTATAAATGTGTTTTCTCTCAAATGGTGTCTTTCAAAGCTCTCCTCAATTAGATTTTTTTTTCGGTTGGAAATTAATTTTGCCTTACAAACTAAAATATTTGTAATAACTGTTGTATAAACAAGTGAACACAATAAAACCACACTGGCATACTATCTGACAAATATAGACACTCAAACTGTCAAAAGGTACAAATATGTACTTTTAAAATACTGATGTGTACCATAAAAAGGCAAATAAAGTAGCTTTTGCACTTTACAGTGACAGCTTTGTATCTTTTTTTCATACATAATGTACACATATAGTGTGTGTGCTATAACAAAGTGCCATTTTTGTGCATTTTTTGAAACATTATGTTACTGTTTACATTTTGGATTTTGGTGATTTATAATTAAAATGTTGCTGAAAAGGCTGTTTAATGGCACATACTGTCCACACATGGTGCGTGTTTATTTTTTCTTGACCAATAATAAAAAAAAGTGCATTGTATTGCCAGTTGTATCTGCCATATACATACACTCTTTCGGTCCCATAGCTGCGATAGTCCACGGCGGCAGACACAGCCACTATAACAGCAGGAACTCCATATCCAGTGAGATAGAAGTACTTGGTGCGCGAATACTCGCTCTCGAACACTTCCACCAGCATGATGTACAGCTGTACGCCTTCCAGAAACATCCATGTAAATGCAGCCAAGAAGAAGAAATGCAGCAGAGCCGCAAACACCGCACAGACGATCTGTAACAAAGACATACACGCTAAGCACAAAAGGTGCTGAAACTATCTACTGAATGAATCTGTGTGATCTGTGACTCTACGCTTTGAGTATTAACCGTCTGTTCTGTCATCACTTCAGAAATTTCCCGACAGACTTCCTGCATTTTATCTTTGTCATTTTCCATTTGCCTTTGCTTATATTCTCCTCTCTCACTCTCACTTTCTATCTCTTTCTGAGGATACAATTAGATTTTTGTTATTTACGAGAGGTCAAAGACCCTCTCCATTTCTGTAATTAACAAGAGTCAGGTGCCCAACTAAAAAACTTTCCATATGGAGCTGGTGTGTGTGTGTGTGTGTGTGTGTGTGTGTGTGTGTGTGTGTGTGTGTGTGTGTGTGTGAGACGTACGGGCTGGTCTGCACGGTTGATTCCAGTGAGGAAGAGTGTCTCGGCGATAAAGAGGGAGATGCAGAGGTTCTTGTGGATGGTGTTCCTGTCGCTTTGGAGACCACGGAAGAAACAGAAGGTGAAGATGCAGATGAGCAGACAGACCAGAGACAGCAGGATCCCCACCCACGTTATAACGTCCAACAGCAGCTCATGCACCTGGCCCGGGTTCTGAGAGACAGAGAGAGATGAAGCACAGAAGCATATTAGTCCATATCTACTACTTTAGGTGAAGTATGAAATACTAGCTTTAAAATAACAGCAGCCTTACAAACAGAGTATTCCTGTTTGTAATCCTATACAGTAATACATACATTTTTCTTCAGAAATGCTCAAACACAGGTCTAATCACAGTTAAAAAACAGTTGTACTGCTTGCTATTTTTGTGGAAACCAACTTACTTTTTTAGGGATTCTGATGAATAGGACAGCTTTTTAATAGAAATCTTTTGTATTATTATTTTATATATATATTTCTTTTATTGTCACATCAATATAAATAAAGCTTTATTCAATGCTGAATAAAAGCACTTATTTCTTTCCCAATCCCCAAATCTTCGAACGATTGTGTACAAATATATAACTTATTATTATTTTAGCCCTTCAAAAGAAAAGAATCATGTTGCATTGGTGTAAAATGTGTAAAAGTTCATTTTCCTTTTATTATTATTTATTATTAAATGCAAAACTTATCAAAAAGCCCATTCCTACTACTGGTAGAGTTCAGACAGGAAGATGCATTCATGTTTTCTACTGAAGACCCAGATGAAATTTTCTTTACATTTTCTGCATTTATTTGCAGTAGTGGAGAAATGAACTTTCATAAACACAGCTGATAGTAATCTTTTGATAGCAGCTGAAATGGATACACATATATAATAATAGTACATATTGTGTCACATTGTGAATGATGAGCATTCCATTTCTGTGGGTCTGGGTCGGAATGGCCTATTCATTTCAGCGGTAGTGTGAGAAAGTTGGAGCACTGCGGCCATGACAAGACTCAGTGTTCAGTGAATGTGTGCAGCCAAGCCTGCACACACACAAGTACACACACTAAATGGTTTTATTAATCATTCATACGTATACGCAGCATCCATTAATGCAGCCTCAAGGGTGTGGGTCCAAACGATGTGCGTGTGTGTGTGAATGTTTAAGGTCAATCCTCCCCTCTGCACACAACATTTACATTTATGTATATCTTGACCTTTCGCCTTTAAGTTTTGCGCATAAATCATTTTGGCCGTCTTCTGTTGACATGCACACACAAGCATTAACGTTATGACATGTTCATGCATGTACAACATATTCGCAACATATACACTATGTTTGGGCTTTCCATGTCTGGTATTGTCCATTTATTACTGACTTTATGAGTGTGTGTGTGTGTGTGTGTGTGTGAGTGTGTGTGTGCACAATGAGAGAGAGTAAGCAGTGTGAGTGTCTTCACTGAGATAACACACATTACACAGTCTTACAGCCCGAGGGAAGAGCCGAATGGCTTCAGGAGACCCGTGAGGTCTCTCTTAGCTGAGGATGACGTAACCTGTTGCAGTGCTAGTGAGTGCAGTTAAAATTTTTATACTAGGTCTGGTTGTAAATCTCAGGTAAGCTGTAAAGTATTCCATCCTCAACAGAACTACAGTACTAGAAAGCTCATGACAGTTAGGGAATTTCATTTTCTCCTCCAACTTCAAAATCATCCTCCATCACTGCAGAATTACAGACCCAGTGTTTACAAAGTGAACACTTTGAGTATTTTTTATGTGTTAATATGTCTGTTAAGTTATGTCTTTTTGTGCAGCACGCCCTTTGTCCAAGCCAATTATCTCCCATGGGAGACAAATAAAGTTCACCTAACCCAACCTAAAACAAGGTCAAACACCCTTTACAAAAAATAGTAAAACAGCATTGTAGGACAATTTTTAATTTGGAGGAGAAAATGAAATGGGTGTTTTTCGACATAGTGTGAACCGGAGAGCATGAGCTGGAAATATACATTTCAAGCAGAGCAAGGCAATATGAATGTTTGAGGTTAAAAAAAGTATATGAATTGTACATTTTTAAGAAAATAACAGATTGTTTTGCTAGATACGACCCTTCGTCCTTAGAGCCCTTTGATGCTGCATTTAAACTGCATTTTGGAAGTTCAAACTCGGGGGCACCATATAAGTCCATTATATGGAGAGAAATCCTGAAATGTTTTCCTCCAAAAACATAATTTCTTTAAGACTGACGAAAGAAAGACATGAACATCTTGGATAACAAGGGGGATAGTATATTATCTGTAAATTTTTGTACTGGAAGTGAACTACTCCTTTAAACTTACGCAACAAGTTACAAATGTAAGTTAATTTAAGTCGCATTATGTAATGATTCATTATAAATTATTATAGTGGGCATTGTTGTTCTTTTTTTTTTATTATTTGTAGTCTTTTCTTTGATGAAAATGTGCTTTAAATTTAGTCAGTATCTTACCATGTCATGTTTATTTACTTTTATTAAGATTTATTTTTGGCAGTTTTGTCTTTTATAATGATAGGACGGTTAAAAGACAGCAAGTGAAATGGGACTAGGCAAAGTATACAAGCCGGTGTTCTGACAGAACACCTCGGCTTCAGCATTCCCAAGCCTGCCGGCCGTTCTGAAGTCAAGCCAACCGGCCATGGCATTCTCATGCCCACCAGCCCTGCCATTCACCTCTAACCAAAGGAGGAGGATGAGGAGAAAAAGACGGTTCTCTGCACTCATCCTAACCCCAGAGCTCGCTCCAGTGTCAGCTCCAGCCCCAGAGTTCGCTCCAGTGTTGGCTCCAGTCTGCAAGTTTAGCCCAGAGAGGGCTCCAGTCCCGAGTCTAGCACAGAAAGGGCTCCAGTTCCCATGTCCAGCCCAAGGAGAGCCACTGTCCCAAGTTACAGTAGGCTTATGGAGGGCCTGTCCGTGGAGGCTGGGCAGAGTGCCGAGGCCAGAACTGTCTGCTCCTCCATGGCTTCCTGGAACGGGTAACTCTCTGGATTCCTGCCGTCCCATGTCTGTATTCCACCCCCCGGATATTGTGGGGCGTGAGGACGATCCTTCCAGGACGGGGAAGTAATGTCAGTCCCAGGCTGTTTCTCAATTCCAAGAATGCAAAGAACGGACCTGCGTTCTCGTGGAGACAGGTCTTGCCAAGCTTCCTTGGAAGAACGAACTCGGGAGGATGCGAGAACACAGAATGCACCCTTATGAGTATTGAGATGTGCTGCACTCTTCCATAGTCACAGCATAAGCAGCGGCCAATGAACCATAAATATAACACATTACAAACAAATGTCATAACTTATTAAAACATTTTATAGCTGTATAAAGTTTTATTTTTACAGTGTTATATGTTTAACTATGACTAAGTTAAGATTCATTTTAATATGACGATAAAAAATACTGCAGACTTTCTCGGGGTCTCATATCTTTATTAAAAGCTTGCAGGTTTCCGTACCCCACGCCCGCAGTGTCTTCTGGGATTTCTAACGGTTTGATTCTCTCAAGTCTGCACTCGATGCATCCTCGATATCAAGAACACATCCGGGCACTTCCATGCGTCCTCTGTACGTGCGTTCTTGAGAATTGGAATTGAACTTCGATGGTTAATGATGACGTAAATCGAGAACACAAGGACGCAAGATCGCTGAAGAACGCATATTGAGAAACAGCCCTGGTCTTCCCGTGTTTCTCCTATGCTTTAATTTAGTCCTTCCTGTTCTTGTCCTTATTATGATCACTTGTTCCAGGTGTTTCACATTTAGTTATATTGATCCCAGGTGTGCCCCATTAGGTCCCTTCTTAATTAAGCCGTGTTGTTTCCTGTCTAACGTGCAGTATTGAATGTCATCTCTCCCTGATACACGTTTTAACCAAATTCAGCCATTATACTTGTCTTCTTTCTGACATTTTTTAGTTGAATATCAAAGGATGTTAAGTGTAAAAACTTATTCAAAATGTTGATTGCATAGAATTGACTGCCTTGAGCAATTGTATGGCAATCGCATATGCTGCCTTATTTTTTTTTTTTCTTCAAATTGACAGTGAAAATGTTCTCCTGTCAGGCCTGGTTACTGTGGTCATAACTGTGCCACAGTATTGGCTCATGCAAGGCACATGAGAATGCATAAAGATACACCTAAATAAAATTTTAAGTTGTTTTTCCAGATTGCAGTAGGTCTTTTCTAAGGTTTCCAGTTTTAAGGTGTCACATTTACAGACATGGCAAATCTGTGGTTAAGCCTATTGTGTCATGAAGTTGAATTGGCAAGTCATGTCGGTTTCTGCAGGGAAACGTGTAAGAACTTGAAGTCCTTTTATTCTCATTTGAAAAAAATACACATCAAAGAGGGGAAAACAGTTGTTTGCAAAATACAAATGAAATACATGTGCCTGTTTTTTTATTTTATTTTTTATAAACCAAAGCTTCACTGGGTAGGATACTTTTATCTCTCGCGTTTGCTCTATCACTCGCTCACTCTCTTGTTATCATTATATTCAAATTAATTCAAATAAATGTAATCTTACCTGCTATCTTATTTCACTTTAGAATTCTAGATCTAACAACTGTAGATAAAATAACCTTTTTGTTAGTCATTGTGAAGTCATTCACCAAGGATTAGGACTCTTTTAAAAGGTGCACACGCTAAACAAATGTTTTTATTATTATTTTTTTTCCACTAAAATGTTTTACTAAATTTGTTACATGTTCTTAAAATTGCATATCAAAACATTTCCCAAAATCTAAAAAAAATATTAAAGTTGTTTACTGTAATCTCAGGTTGTCATGTTTGTAACTTATTTGGTTATTTTGGGCCCTATTTTAATGATCTAAACACAAAGTGTAAAGCGCATGGCGCAGGTGCACTCAGGGCATGTCCAAATTCACTTTTGCTATTTTAAAGACAGAAAAACGGTTGGCGCGCCTGGGCACATGGGTTGTCCCTATTCTCTAAATAAGTAATGGGTGTTTTTTGGGAGTAACCTGCAATGAACCAATCAGAGTCTCATCTTCCATTCCCTATAAGAGCCAGTTGCACTCGTGCCATGACGGATTTGCTAATTCCATGTCGGAAATTTGGCAAGCGCAAAGACAGAACGCATCTCCGAGATGAAACTGAGCTGCTTGTGTGCGAGCAAATAGAGCCTAATTCTGATCCATGTGATGACAATCCATTATGACATGTAGGCATTTATATATATATATATATATATATATATATATATATATATATATATATATAAATATAATTAGCCTACAAAAATATTAATAATAAAATCATATTTGGCATGTTTGTGTGCCGCTGTGTGTGCCTGTGTTTAATTAGCAGCGTGTACATTCTTTAAATAACAAAAAAAAAAAAACAGCTCCTTAAAATAGCATTGCGCCAGCAATGCTCCTGAACACACCTTTCTAGACCAGCGTGCCCATGGGCACAATAATGAGCGCAAATGCATTTGCTAATCAAAAAAAAAATTAGTTAAATTCTAATTAAAAAATTAGAAAATGTGAACGGCACTGGACTGAAACTAGCAAACACACTTGCGCTGCGCCTTGTGTCACATTGCACCAGGTGTATTATAGAGCCCTTTGTGTCTGTTATTTATTATTTTTAAGTTTTAGTTTGCTAGTCAAAATCAGTTTTTTCCGTTTTTTTTTTTTTTTACCATTTTATCGTTTTGTATCCTTGTTAAATGTTGACTGCTCTTTTAAATAAAACTATATTTTGATTTATATATTTTAAATATCTGCTTGTTTTTTTAGATCTTTCTAAATAATGTATTTTAAGTAGATGTGTGTAGGCCACAGAACATTAATGTTCTAATGTAAGTCTAATTACAGCATCATTGGTTTCTTTAAATTCAGTCTTTACCAAGGCATAAAATAACATTAGATTTAAAATAAATAAATAAAAAAAGATTTAAAATAAATACGTTATGATTCTTCAATCTAATTATTCCTATCCATTATTTTATACCTTTGTATAATAAAGAGTCAATATAAAGTACAGAAACAACAATGATGTTCTAAACTAAAAATCACAGAAATGTACAGCATTTAATTACAGAAAAAAGCTGTTAAATAATTCACAGCATGAATACTGTAGAATTACAGTAGACTGCTGTCAGTATTTTACTGTAAATAAAAAACAGAATTATACTTTATTTCATTTTTTATGCTAATAAACTGTAAATGATTTCACAGTATGATTATTGTACTGTAAAATTACAGTAGATTGCTGGCACCTCTGCTTTTTACTGTTTTTTTTTTTTTTTTTTTTTACAGATTTTTTTACACTGTATACTGAAATATAGTGTTTTTATAGTGTTTTTATTCTTGCCGTATTGTGACCTTCTGAATAACAAATGTGACCCTGGACCACAAAACCAGTCATAAGCAGTGCATTTATATTTGTAGCAAGAGCCAACAATATATTGTATGTGTCAGAATTATAGATTTTTCTTTTATGCCAAAAATCACAAGGATATTAAGTAAAGATCATGTTCCATGAATATATTTATTAAATCTCCTACCATAAATATGTCAAAACTTCATTTTTGATTATTAATATGCATTGCTAAGGACTTAATTTTAAGATTTATTTTGCCCAAACAGATTGTAGATATTTAAATAGTTGCATCTCTGCCAAATATTATCCTATCCTAACGAACCATACATCAGTGAAGATCTTATTTATCCAGCTTTCAGATGATCAGATGATGAATTGACAGTTATGACAGGGTCACAAATCAAGATGTCCTAAGTCAATATACATTTTAATAAGTACTTTCATTGATGAGATAAGCATTGATAAAATAAGTGTGTGACATACCTTGACCACCACGTGGGCCATAAGCACTGCAAAGTTAGTGAGGTGTGTGCAGGAACAGGAGGTGTGAGTGCGGTTGGTGCCGAGTAGTCTGCAGTCCTGAGTGGACCAATATCCAGTCATGGTGCGTTTGGAGTAACTCCAAAAAGAGCAGTTCGGATTGAAGTTCTCTTCCGACTGCTGGAATAAGGAGATGCACATCATAAACTCGATTATAGTGATGGAAATACACGCAGAAAAGATCCTGAAAGATTAAACTGTAGGAGTATATAATACCTCTATGTGTTTGACAGTGAAGACCACAGGTTCAGACAGGTAGACCTTGTTACTGTCTTTATTAATAGCTGCAGTAATAACAGGTGAGTTGACTATCAGGGAATAGTTTGGATAGGCCGCTTCACTGCCCAGACGCACGCTTGCGTTCTCCGTGGACAGGTATTGACCGAGGTTCTTATAGAGAACAAGCGCTATGCGGATCTCACCTGAGGAATAGAGAACACACAAGCGGTCAGTCTGGAAAGTGACAGATAGGGAATTAGACAGAGGCAGGTGGACAAAGACGAATTACCATTGCGTCCTTGCTGTTTGAGTGTGTTGGCGGAGAGATGAATGGAGTTGCCGGTTAGTCCAGATTGAGGGAAGCTTAGATCAGCCAGATTAACATCTGTACTTAGACGTGCCACCTCCAGTTCTGCAAAGCATAAACATGCTCACAATTAAATGCTGCCCCCATCAGACTGGAGGAACAGTAAGATGAACTCTTTTCTATATATATGAGACATTTTCAAAATCTTGAGAGGTTCACGCTGTGGATTAAACTCTGTGTCACCCCTCATTCTAAAATGAATATATTTAAAGTGCACGTCGGTAAGAACACCCACATTTGCTTCAAGGTAAATTAATGTTAATAACTGAATGTTAATTCATTTACGTATGGATTCAGGTCACAGTAGAGGTGACAGCTACTAAAAAGCTCACAGTAGCGCAGATGGTGTGTTGTAGAGACATTAGAAACAATTCTGTTCACTTGCGCTAATGTTATCATTTGTAATCGATTTCAAATGAGCCTTTTCTCTTTTCAGTTGACTGTGATAAGCATTTGTCTCAATACTGAGTTGCAGGTTTTAATTGAATTGTTTCTTTAAAGAGAGATAAAAGATGATTTGCAATCTCACACTTCATTACAGAATTATACAAGAATATTATACTGAAAAATATTTTTTTTTCTAAGGCTAGCAACAGTGACAAAGAGGGCAGAGCTATGAAAAGGGTCAGCTTTACTAGAACAGGTCTTTTAAGCGATGCAGAAATCAGTGTTGATTATGCAAATCAAAGGAAGAACTGATTATTGTTATTTATTTGTTATTTTAGTATATTGTATAGTGCTGCATAACATATAGCATAGTTTTATATTTTCAGATTTTATATTATGGCCGGTTTAAGTATATCTCTAATTTAAGTAATTTTGTATTTGTCATTTTTAATGTTTCTATTTTGATATTTCAATTAAACTTTCATTTTTTATTTTCAGTCAGTTTCTGCTTTAAACACATTTTACTTATGTTAGTTCAATAAGTATTCATTTTTTTAAAATCTACATTTTGTTTAACCTCTATTTCATTTGAGTTGATGCAAATGATTTTTAATAATTGTAGTTAACAACAAAAACATTGATTGTCACTACCATGGTCTTTCAGGTGAAGTATATAAATTATGAATGCAATAATTAACAATTACATAAAGACACATTTTCATAATACATATAGATTCATATATAAGCAGGGTAAATCAAATCTGTAAATGCACTCTATACAATCCTTAATGCATCTGTAAAAAAAAAAAAGAACATGTTGACGAACAAACTCAATTATTTATGCCCCCCCCCCCCCACACCAAAACATGAAGACAGTCTTGGGATTTAAACATTCATAATAAAAAAAAGAAAGAAAGAAAGAAAACATGCCTGCATCCACAAATCGAAGTTTGTGTAGAAAGTCATTAATCTATCAAACCCCATCTATAAATCAGTGTATTGATTGTGCAGTATTCGGTTAAGACGCTGCACTGCGAAAAAAAAATTTTTTATTGAGTTAAGATGAAAGACACCTTTGGCTGGCCAAATAGCTTTATAAATTCACTTTGAGACATGAAAGTATGTGTGTGCATGTGCATATGTGGTATATCACATCAGCATGTGAAGTCTACAGTTCCCCTGGGAGAGCAATGAGTTATACAACAGACGTGTTATGAAGTTATACATCTTTAAATCACATCTGAATCTATGTGTGTATGTGTGTCTGAGCATTATTAAAATCATTTCCCTCATATCTGAAGGTGGTCTCTAGGCCAAGCTACAGGCGGTTTATGTAATTTTCTACCCAGGTTTTGTAATATAAAGTATAAAAATACAGCTCTGTATGTGTGTGTGTTCGTGCACAATTGTGCGTTTTATGAAACAATTTTTTTTTTTAAGAATCTAACTTTAACACCCATCTGATCTCATTTAATAGATGATACCTTTCTGCCAGCATTACAATAATTTATTTACAAACTACATCACACTATACCTCTCTAATAATCAAAATGATGCAAAGTGAGTTCTAATTATGCAAGTCAGATGGTGCAAATTTCCTGAGTACTTCTCGGGTGAGACGTAACATATTGTATACGCTCATCTACAGATGACTGAATCACTAAGCTTGTGACAGATTTGGAGTGCTCTTACCCTCCTCAGACCTGTCTTAGAGCTGAATGCACCATGGATTTCCTGTCAGACACTTTTTTGGGAGTCTGGGAAAAGAATATCCTGAATAAAGGACATATAAGAAAGCGTTTTTTTTTTTTTTTTTTTAAGGCGGAAGGAGTGATACTCGTACAGAAAACACAAAGAAAAACCTGAAGTAATAAACTCACACCCTCCAGGGTGATGATCAGAGGGATACGGTGTGTGTGTGTGTGAGAGAGAGAAAAAGATCCATTAGGAACAGAACAGCCCAGTTATATAAACCACTTCAAGTACTGCACAGCAGATATGGTGCCTTCAAAGCACACACACACACACACACACAGGCTGCAGGGGTGCTCACACTGTGCTAACCTAATTAGCTGAATCTAGTCTTCACAGAAAACTGTATACTGTAACACACAAGCATAATCTATAAACATGCTTTATTCAAACCAGACAAGTCATTTGGATCGTTCTTCTCTTATCCTGTTTTAAAAAGATTTAGAGAGCATCTTGTGTCACAAAAAAATATGACCATATCTGCATTTGGTCTCTAAAAAAAGCAATTTTCCTCCATGTTCTCCACTCTTGAGTGTACACATTCATTTAACAAGAACAGCTCGTAGCATAAAGAAAGCCTTAAAGGAGGGAGAGAGAGAGAGAGCGAATGAGAGGAGGAATACGTTTCTCATTTGAATAAAGGGATAATGGTGGGAGATTCTGTCTGCGAGATTAAGATTAGCTTTCGGCTAAGATTTGAGATTGAAGATCAAAAAATGAAGAACATAATGATAAAAACACTATTTTCTTTTTACTCAAAGGCTTATGTATGCAAAAAAGGATTTGTGCTCAGTGCTGAAAAGCATCTAAGAAGTTCTGCATATTAATTTCTTGATTAAGTCTTATGTAAAAGACACGTAAAATATGGTTGCATAAGTCCATGTTTCATGACTGATTTTTTGTGTCTGTGTGTGTGTGTGTGTGTGTGTGTGCAACAGTGTCTTAACCAAGTTTCCGGTCTGTCTGTAGTACACACTGGAAACTAACAAGTTATTTGATGTTTAATATGAAGTCATTTGAGAGGTATTTTTAACAAAATCTTACAATTAATATTTCTAAAATTGTCAGGATAAACAGAACAGAAAATACATGTCTTCTTTTTTTTATATTCTCAGTTTATGTTCTTAGTTACATTTTGCATGCTAATCACTTAGCACACTAGCTTAGCACACTGATAACCAATTCGTCTATAAGCTTAGACTATGTTATTTTAGTATTCTCTATATAATATTATATATTATTGTATTATTATTTTAAATGAGCTTTTTTATTATATTTTCAGTTTTCATTTACATTTTTACACTGTATTATTTTGTTACAGGCTTTTGTCATTTTGATTTTATTTTTGTATTTTTCATATTTATATTTATATTTAATTTATCCTTATTTCAGTTTCAGTTTCCAAGACACATTTCTAATTTGTATTTATTTATTTATTTGCTGGTTCAGGTGTTACAAACATCTAGATCAGGGGTCTCCAACCTTTTTGTCAGTGAGGGCTCCCTGAAGGGATATATATATAGTGCTATTCAACGTTTTTGTTGAAATAATAATAAAGTGGGGGAATTATTTATTTGAAATACAAATTAGTTTCTAACTTTTATATAATGTGTTTTTTTTTCTGGATTTTGTCATATCATATGATATTGATATTTATCATGATATTAATTTACCATTAATGGGGAAGGACATGCTTTTCACGTGTTTGTTAGGCTTAGATATTATTTGCTGATGATACCAACTTATTTTATTCCAACGATAACTATAATAGACTTATAAAGGATGTTAATCAGGAATTAGCCAAATTTAAAACATGGCTGGATTTAAACAAATTGTCACTCAATCTAAGTAAAACAAAAATGATTATTTTTGGCAATTATAAGGAAACTCCGGAACTACTGATACGTATAAATGGTATTGAAATAGAAAAAGTAACAGAAATTAAATTCTTGGGAATCACAATAGACAACAAATTGAGCTGGAAATCACACATTGGACACATACAAAGGAAGATATCAAAAAATATTGCAATCATAAACAGAGCTAAGTACGTTTTAAATTACAAGGCGCTGTATATATTGTATTCCAGTCTGATTTTGTCATACTTAATGTATGGAATTGAGGTCTGGGGTAATAATTATAAGAGTTCCCTGCATTCCCTTGTAACTCTCCAAAAACGAGCAATCAGAGTTATTCATAAGGTAGGATACCAAGAACATACAAATATACTGTTTTTACAAAGTAATATGCTTAAATTCATGGACTTAGTCGTTTTTTATACTGCACAATTAATGTATAAAGCAAATTGGATCCTACTACCTGCAAATATTCAAAAACTATTCATAAAAAGAGATAGCTGTTACAATTTGAGAGGTTATGGTCATTTTAAAGTACCGGCTTTCAGAACGACGAAGAAAAGTATGTGTGTGTCTGTGTGTGGTGCCAGGCTCTGGAATAACCTGAGAGCCCAACTCAAGCAGTGCCCATTCATTTATCAATTTAAATCAAAGTATAAACAAGTTATACTGTCTAAGTACAGGACAGAAGAATGTCCTTAGGTGTAGAAATGGAATTAGCTGCAGAGCAATCTATTTATGTTGTATTTTTTTGGACTGACAAACTAAAAAGATAATATAAGTTAATCAAGATAATATAATTAAACTATTTATAATTATAAACAATTGTGGCCAGTAAATGTATTGAACTCATAACAAGTAAGGAACAAAAGATCAAATTAAAAGATTGGTGACTAGCGAGTTGTTACCGGCAATGAGGTGTTTTTTATTATTTTTTTTTTGTGTGTGTGTGTTTTTTTTTTGTACTTATTGAAGATTCTTCTTTTTGGAATTAGCAGAATGATTGTGAGTTAATATTGTTGATTGTACTGTCACTGGAATAGGACAACACTAATATGTGGCAACTGTCTTATCGATTATAGTAGATACCTACGGTTTAAATGTAAAAAAAAAGGGGGTAGGCGTCAATAAGCTTAAGCTTCTGCCTACTCCTTTTGAGCATCAGATCCACGGTTTTATTTATTTGTTTTAATGTACTTGATCATCTGCGCATGTATCCTTTTTGGTTTCGCCTGTTGTGTTGAGGATTGTTAGTTGTTACTATGTTGATTTTGTGGAATTCTGATGCCCAAATAAAAACAGATGATGATGATGATGATGATGATGATTTGTTAGGTTTGTTAGAATGAAGGTTAACATAACTTTTTTCACAGTTAAATTCCACAGAGGAACTACGTTTTAATTTAGGACCCCATGAAATGCATTTTATTTTTTCTAAATTCTGTGTTTTCCATTTGATTCATTATGGATTCTGTGTTTTATGATTCAGTACAAATTTATCATAAAAAATGGTGTCTATTGAAATGAATCATTAAAACAACAATTTAATCAATCTTTTAAAATGTAATCAAATAAAAAAAAAAACAATTTACAACAAATTAGAATTTTATCAGATATAATGCTGCACAACAAAATTATATAAATGAATAATAATAAAAATAACTTGGTTGTATGATACACCTTTAAAATAATAATATTATTTGCAATTAGAATTGCATTTTAGTATACAGTAGTAATGTATTCGGTCATAATTTCAAGTTCTTGTTATGAAGGTCTATCAATTTAAGTTTTAGTGTCAGCATGTATTTGAAGGTCATTTTTCTCAAATGAAACTGCATAAAGCTGGTAAAGTGACTCTTAGAGCAGCTCTGGAGAGGAAGTGCATGTGATTATGTCCTCATATATTCAGATACTGAATACACAGCGAGTCACGTGTGTTTGAGTGTGTGTATCACAGAACATGCAGACTTATTAGCGACATGCACTGACTGGCTGCTGTAACATTTATTTCTGTTGTGTGATAGGATGTTAGATTAATTCATATTGAGTTAAAATGTCCAGCGCTTATCATCATTGACATACATTTTATCGTAATCTTGATATGATATAATTTATCGACCGGCACTAATTCAGGCTTTTTATAGAATGTGCTTGGTGGGCGACTCGTGCAGGTCTGGTGGTCTAGGTGGACTAAACAGGTGAACTACACTCTGTAAGGTTCTTTTAGCACTGACAACCATTTCTTAGTGCAATTTAATTATATTACAGTTAATGTTTTACCAGTGCCCAATTCTGTGTAAAAGGGCTCTCAAATGCCTAAAATTGATTTATATTTTCCTATGTCTGGTGCATTTCACATCCCAGCCAATGATAATATAAGTAAAGGGTTCCTCTGGCTTCAGAGTGCTTAGTTATTTGGCTTTTACCGCTCAGGTGATTGGCACAACTAAGTGCTCATGAGCAGAGATAGCAAAGATTGCCTGCTTTAGTACCAGCTGAGCAGCTGCCATTGAGATGAATGGGAATGCTAACAGTTAGCCACATATATTTGCATAAAAGAGATCACACAGACGCCGGTGGAGTTTTTTGATGTTGCCTATCCTCTAATGAAACCCTCCAAAAACATCCCTGTAAAACATCAAGGCCAAACAACTAAGGAAGCCGATCAGATGCCAAAAAAAAAAAAAAAAAAAACATGCACAAAAAACACAAGTGATGAAATACGCAGAGAGAGGGGGGAAAGCTAGGCTAGAGGGCAATCCCACGGAGAGCTATTTCTCTCAAACGAGATGCATGTGAACCGGCCTTGAGTGGTGGAATGGCGGATAAATTGTTTGCCAGGAACAATAAATTTCCCCCTTTGCGCTGTGAAAGCACTGGAGCAGAATACAGCAGTTAGCATGGATCCCTGAACACCATCCCTCCTCCTCGATTTCTCTCTTTTCTATCTTTTTGTTTTCTTTCATTTATTCTCTTCCTCTCTCTTTCATCCTCTCTTTTCCACTCAGTCAGTTCGCGCTGCATTTGTCTATCTCACTCTTTCTGTCTCTGGTAATGTTCTGGTCATTCTGTCTCCTCCTTAGTATTGTTCTTCCTGCTGTTCTCATGTCCTCCCTTATTACATTTCAAGTCTTTGCCACCGGCTCCCTCACTTTCTTCCTCTCTCTAGTCTTTCACTGTCTTTCTCTGTCAATGCAAATGGTAAAAACTTCGTCTTCTTCTTCTTCTTTAAAAAAATAAATAAATAATTAAAATGCTATTATAATTTACTCAACCTTATATTGCTCAAAACCCACATTACTTTCCTACTCCTGTGGAAGACAAAAAGGAGAAATTCTAAAGACTGTACTGGTTTCTCATTACAATTATCAGGGACCAGAGCTTCAAACCTTTAAAAAAGCTCTAAAAGTACAAAATAAAGTATCATAAAAGAGGTGCATATGCGATTTGTGCAGACTTCTGAGTCTGGTGGATACTAAATGCAACTATTTAAAAATAAAATAAAATTAATATGACACTATAACAATTAAAACTAATATAAAACTATTATGTAATCATTTTGATTTCGCACGATTGAGTCTGACACTTTAAAAAGCAGAGCCAGTGTCCATCATGCACAGCCTCTTTCAATGATATATAACTTCTTACACAAAATTGTGAATATTTAGATTTCATTTTTAATTGTGTTTTGGAGGCTAATGTCATGAATGTTTTTCTCCATGATCATATCTCTACATAAATGTGTCTTTACATAAGTTTCTGGACAATAAAAGACAAAATAAAAAAGTTGGTTTCCAAGAAAAACACAAACAAATAATCATGCAATATTTTGCAGTTCCTAGAAAAGACCAACTGGCTGTCATGTATTCGCTTAAGCCAATTTTTATATGCTTTTGGATTTTGTTGAATGTTAATTTTAAACCCTGGCTGTAAAACTGTGTGTGCATGAGCTCATTGTTTTGAGTGATTGCTCCAGCTATAAAATTTCAGCAATGTTTTGATTAATGTCATGGTTATATATGGATGTGTGTGTGGGCAGATGAATGTGAGACAGAATTTGTCCTTGTATTTGTGTATAAGTGTATGATTGACAAAGAAAGTTCAGCATGCTTTGTTTATTTTATTTAAAGTATGTGCTTCTTATCAGAACAGTGAGATAAGGAGATTACATTATCATTATTTAAAAAATTACATTACTTTTATTTCCATTTGTTTCGGTTGAGTATGTAAGGGTGCCTTTCTCAAGATTTCATGTCTTTTCATGGGTGTCACATCAGCTAATTACTGGGATCCCTCAAGGCTCAGTACTCAGTCCTCTTTTTTTTCATACACACAACCTTGTTTTTCATAAAGGCACATGGATTCCTATCACTAGATTATATGCAGTTCTATCTGTTGTTTCAACCTGATGACCCTACCGAACCAGATTATATCGCTGTATTGGATTGGATGAAGTTCAAAGTGTCAACTCTAGCATACATAGAGCTTCTTGTAATCCCTGCAAACGTAAATACGTTTTCGATAATAATAATAATAAAAAAAAACACTAAAAACAAAACATTTTTTTTTTAGATTTTTTCAATAAAAAATCTAAGTTTTTTTTTATTGATTACTCTAAAAGTTAAGTTCTTCCAAATAATTTCAACATAAATGAGTGGCAGCCCTGGAACCAATTAATTTGATCTATTTCTGTTTCAATTAAATGTAACTTATTTACCATGTCAATTTAATGAACGTTATATCTTGACATTAGAACAAGCAATGCTCATGAGTTATTGTATATATCTTTATGTAGCAACCCACAACCTAACTTCAGCACAATGGACAGATCTTTCTAACAGATCTTTCTGTTTACCAAACAAACACATAAAATATCACTTATTTTCAACATTTATTCTCCTTATACAGTCCTATACAAAGCACGCTGGAAACTAGAAATCCACTACCCAACCCATTTTGTATAAGTATTTTTATGTTACAATGATATTCACAAAGCAGGCCAAATATATTTGTCACTTTCTCAAAAATGCTGTTAAAAATAATTCCAGGTCAAATTCCATTGGTTTTAAATAGATCATGTCTCTGTGGAAGTTCATAACCTTGCATTATCATTATAACTGCTACAGCACATATAAAGTGTGTAAAACCTGTAGAGAAGAGATATGTAATGTTTAAATATTTTAAAATTACACAAAGTATTAAGTTTCAACAACGGAGCAGTCTTGCTGGTTTGCACGTATTGTATCATGTCAGAGTATGTGGTGCAGCTCATTGTCCAAGCTCTTGTCATTTCATGACTGGACTACTGCAGTGTTCAACTGGCCAGCTCTTTCATACAGCGCAACTAAGCCTCTGCAGATGATCCAGAACACGGCAGAACTGCTTTTCTTCAATCAGCCAAAGAGGACCGACGTCACACCTCTCCTGATCTCACTCCACTGACTCATAGTTGCTGCCAGAATCAGATTTGAAACTTTGTCATTGACTTTCAGGGACTGCCAGTGGACTCGCACACTCCTACTTCAATGCACTCCTACAAGTTATAGTCATAGAATGAGGGGTGCCTTAATGTTCATGTTCAAAAAGGGACAAAGTCACTTTCCTCTTTCTCCACATTCTGCTCCTCTCTGGTGGAATGAGCTGCCAACCTCAATCCGATCTACTGAGAACATCACAACTTTCAAAAAGCAGCTGAAGACACACATCTTCCTCAAGCTCTCCACAACTTTAAACTTTAGGCACTTAGAAGAAAAAGTCAAATTCTTCTTTATGAACTTCATCTCTGTTCTTGATTGTTTTCTAATCTTGCTTTCTAATACACCTGACATTGAATTTTACAAAAACTGCTTTGAAAAATTGCTGGTGGTCCTTTATTGGAAGTCGCTTTAAATAAAATCATCTGCCTAATGCAAAAATGTAAAGTTTAATTTGTATTTTTGGAAATATATTATTGTTTTAATATAGCTTTAGTATCAGATGGAATAATCTGTGGTGCTATCACATGTACAGCACTACACTTCATCTGAAGTTGCAGCATATTCAATACCAATAAACTTTAAGCTCGAAGGTTTTTTTTTCTTTCTTTTTTTTTTATTCCTAACAGATGCAGGACTGTAAAAGTGCCATCACGGCTACATTTAGCAGTAAATTGTGACTATCAGTCTGACACCTCTGGAGCATTTATGATTCAGCAGACTGTACTGGATTCACTGAGATCATCAGATGCATCAGATGGCCAGCACCAGAGAACATTTAGTCACTACATTTGCCAAAATATGTAAAATAATGATAAAGATTCTTGGAAATACATTGAAGAGATCTGTTTAAAAGGACAGTTCACCCCAAATGTCTCAAAATATATATTTTTATGTTGCATAGAATAAAAAGAAGAAGAAGAAGAAGGAGGACAGTATATTTACTGTATTTCTTGGGGCCATTTAAGGCTTTTGAACCAGACTGTACTTTAATTTCTGTTGGTTTACAGAGATGGATGCAAAATTATATGTTTACTACAGGCTGGTTTATTATTGTGGTTGTGTTGTTGATTTATCTGCTTCTAAATGTCATGTACTGTACATTAACTGAGCCTTGGTTTGTTGTATCACACACTATTTATTTGTTCCTGTTGTTCATTTTTGGCAGAACACATTGATAGTAAGAAGTAAACCTTGGGAGATTAATTGCAAAATCTGATCATCCTGAAAATATTATTATATATTTTCTGTAATTCTATTTAGTTTATTTGAAAAAGCATATATACTGTAAATACACTGCAATTTTATTACTGCTAGATTTCTAGAGAGTGAGAGAGAGGCTCCGGGATTTGAAACTGTCCTAAATTTGCAACCTTATTTTTAGCATTGGTTTAAATATTTATTATAGATTAGATTAATTTTTTCTTCTCACAGTTTCACAGGGCCCATTCATTCACAAGATGCTTGAAGAAAAGGGCCTCCTGCCTGCACTGACTGACAGCACGAGAGCAGTTACCGGTGTACTAGAGTGTTCCACAATTAACACAGCAACGGTTTCAAATGTTACATTTGAATTGACATATTGATCCATAATTATTAATACCTTCAAGCTGGAGAAAGGATGCCATTTTGAGTGCATACTTTCTGTGTATCTGTGGCAGTCTCTGTCATTCAGTACACATTTTGACCCCTTCTTACTGTTTCTTAAGACGAGGCATGGATTCCTCTGCATGAGTCAGACAGAATGAGACCCCCTGTGTCTTGTGTTTTTCACAGGCATGCTTCGTTACATCTGGCTCGAGTGCACATGAAGCGTGTGACCCTGCTGTGTACCTCTAATGTGATAATGTGTTTTTTATGCATCAGGTCTTACATGTGAACTCCTAGCAGTGTTTATGTGCATTTTTGAAGAAAGTAAAAAAAAAAAAAAAAAAAAAAAATATATATATATATATATATATATATATATATATATATATATATATATATATATATACAGTACAATCAGACTAAAATACAATACCTTTTTTATATAATAACCAGGAACATATATTATTTTTCAATAAAATGTGGTCATTAATGTTTTTGAGTCTCTTTTGCATGCCGAGACTACAAATATTTAATAAGAAATACAGTAAAATGTGTAATATTGCAAAATATAAAAATATCCTGATAGGGCTCTAAAGAAACATTTCTTATTATTATCCAACAGTTGTTCTGCTTAATATTTAGGAGAAAACCTTGATACATTTATTTTTAACAGCATTTAATTAAAAAAGAACAATTTACATTTTAATTAGCCCTTGCTAAAAAAAAAAAGTATTGTTTTTTTTTTCCAAAAATAAATCTTACTGACACCAGACTTTTAAAAAAATTATGCAGTTTTGTTTCTAAAATAAATTTTTTCTTGTTTAAATGTTTTTTTTAACACATTAGTATTTCTGCAATGTGTTTCTTTACTAAACAGTGCAAATAATCAAACAATTCAAAATGTGGTCACGATCTGGCTATATTAGTCTTGATTCATAACTGTTTGCAAAACAAGATACTAAAAACACAAATGTAACTGGTGGGCTGGTCAAATTTATGCTATAGTGGAATAAGTTTTGCATTCACATTCTCAACAATTGACTTTTATATTTTGGTTACATTTTGGTATTATTACAATAAAAAAAAATTATGATAATGTACAATAATAATTATTCAATTCTGTAAATGATGCATTGAATTTCCATGCACACAGCGATACATTGCAATGCATTAATGCGCTTTTACACCTCTTGAAGCGTGTCTTTGGAAGTGTTAAAAATGAAAGCGGGAAATAAAAACCCATCATGTTATGAAGATTTATGTGCAATATGTGAAGAAACTGTGACATTATTATTATTTTACACAAACCCAGCACACTATCAAACGGGTCTGTGAATTCATCGATTTCTATGGTTCTTATTCAATAACGAATCAGTTTAGGAATTTCCCTCATGTGCATAAAAACATCCGATTTTTTTATCCATCTGTTGTTTAACTTGTTTTTGTCTCCTCATGACAGGAGAAATCAGAACAAGCAGCAGGAGTCACGGGGGTGAAATCTGATTAGCTCAATGAAATATATGCATAGAGATTTGCGTGTAAACATTCGCTTAGCATGTGCAAGGACGTGTTTGGTAAACTCACGTATGTTGTCGGTGCTCTCCTGTATGGTGTCGGTTTTGAGGAGGTTGTCTGCGAGCATGAAGGCGCCCGTCTCCACCGTATCTAGCAGCATGGTTGCGCACCGCAGCTGCTCGGCCACAGACAGCTCCCTCCACGCCGCTCGGGATCGCACCTGCAGAAGGTTATTCACCGTTTCTACCATGGCCTGCAGAACAAAGAAAAAGAGAGATGTCAGCGTTCTGCAGGTGGGGGACGACTTCTGAACCCGCACGCACATACATTCTGACATCTGAACTTCACAATAAGGACATATTTCCCAAAGTGCCCACCCCTCCCATAAACCATTTCTCTTCCACTCTCACACACTACACGGTTTCTGTGCTGGAGTATAAACCTGTCAAACTGAAGAAAGATCCACAGGGAGCATGAGACATTGTGAAAATGAAAGAAGCTGTCATCACGCGCGCACACACACACTCACATCCACACAAACACGCACAGGTTCACACAAGGCAAGGGCTAATTTATGGCTCTATAAGAGCGCTATATAGGAAAATGAAATGTCCCGGCTGTGCGGTGGAAACTAATATAAGGGTATTTAAAAAAAAAAAAAAAAGTGATATTAAGATATTAAGCGTTTTAAATTTGGCAGAGGATATTATCACAGGGATATTAAAACCTCAACCTTGATATACAAATGAAGGGGTAAGACTTAAGCTGGTAGTTTATTAAAAAAGCTTGCTGAGTGTATCGCGCCACATTACAATTTTGCTTTTCATTTGAAAAAGTGCAGCGTGCTGCAACATTAACATATGGACTACAATGATATTCACAAAGCAGGCCAAATATATTTGTCACTTTCACAAAAATGCTGTTAACAATAATTCCAGGTCAACTTCCATTCGTTTTAAACAGATCATGTCTCTGTGGAAGTTCATAACCTTGCATTATTATTACAACTGCTACAGCACATATAAAGTGTATCAAATCTGTAGAGGAGAGATATATAATGTAATTAACTTCTCTCGCTGTAGTGCACTCATCCGTAGGGATGGACAGAGGGAAGTTTTGTCGTTTGTCTTTAGGTTGCTGCAGGCTAATCTGGCCATTGGGTTGAATCATTCTGCCCCAGTTACAGTAGAGCGGCGCATGTGTGTGTGAGACAGAGAAAGAGTGTGTTCAAGACGCGATGAGTATATTCATTTTGACACCACTAAAGTAATGACCCTTTTACGAGAGAGAGAAAAGGGAGAGACAGAGATGAGAGACGACTGGGATAAAAGGTAAAAAGGAAGAGTTAAATTTACTTCCTCACAAAACTGCTTATGAAATCTTCTGACAGAGTGTGTCAAGAGGTCAGGGGAAAGTTTGTGTGTGTGTGTGTGGAGTTGGGGGCTCATACCGCGGAGACAGATAAGAGATTTTTTAAAACTCTTCTTATTTTCTGTTTCCTCACACGCAGAGTGGCAATACTCTCCACAGACTTGGTAAATGGAGCAGAACTGAAGTGCTTTGAAGCCGAGGAGCTAATCCAGCGTGAAGAGACACATATACACACACTGCATTACATATTAGATGACCACTGGGAATCCATATTTGCTTGATGTCAGCACGGGGAGGCTTCAGACAGTTGTCATGGAATCCTGTAATTCTCTCTGTCTAAATCAGCAGGATCAATTGATGTTTTGATAGACTTGTTTTACTCAGCAGAGTATTTGAAAATACAACCTTTTTTGGATCAAGTTGCTCTGGGCAATATAGCAGTCATCTCCGACTAATGCTGCCTAATGGTGTGGATGCGGGATCATGAAAAAGGAATAGATTTCCGTTATCGATGCCATTGTAAACAGAAGCATGCCGATTTAAACTGGCAAGGGTTTTGAGAGAGAGAGAAAAAAGAAATAATTCTGAGAATTACAGAATTATTCTGTGAATACAGAATTGTGATGTGAAAATATTCTGTGAGGTGACCTGCTCAAAATCAGGTTACTGATATGACATCTCATTCTAAGATTTAAAACATATTTTCCGAAATGATGATTCATTTGTTAAGGGGTAAACATGTTTTAATGAGGAAAAATTTTCATGTGCACCTAAATAATAATAAAAATAATAATACAATTAAAGTTATTATTTAATAATTAAAAGGTCATGATTTTTGGTGTGTAAAAAGGATCTAATCATGATAAAAACTGATAAATAATACAGCTAAATTAAAATACTGTATATAAAAAGTGCATGACACCCCGACTGCAGACATGCATTATTCACAGCCATGTTGTTTATGTGAGCAGAGTACAATAATAGATTGATTACAAGACAAACTGAGTAATGTTCAGCTAGTCATGTGGTCTTTATTTTTCACCCTCAGATGACCTGCTCAATATAAAATAAATCCGGTTTTATTAGGCTGCTAATGTAACTGGAGTCTTTGTCTCAAATGAGTGATTTTAAACAGATTTGTTTGTTTTTTTAATTACTAATCATCTCTTTAGGGGTAAAACATTTTTAATGAGGAAAAGTTACCAAGTGCACTTAAAAAAAAAACAAAAAAAAAACAATACTCAAGCAACATTTAGACCTCAATTATTTCATGCAGTAAAAAATCAGTATAAATCTGTCATGCATTGGCAGGGTTGACTGAGCAGCCTGGCTCAGTTTGAGATATGCATCAGTCATTTTCTTCCTCTAAATCAGTTCCTCTCATGCTTTTCCATTCATTCAGTCTGCTAAGCTTTTCTTGAGCTTATCTACATTATTCTGTGCTTTTTTCACTGTCTGTGTGTGTGTGTGTGTGTTTATCAGTCGCCTGATGTGACACTGCTGACCAGTGCTGACATCACTACTGCTTTCTCAGGAGAAAAAATTGCTCTGCTTTTATAAATGCAAAAAATGCAGCCCACAGGCACAAGCGCAGACGCACAGACACACACCAACCAATATGATTCATATGGTGTGACAGATAGGGCTCCACACATGTATAAAGCAGCATTTATGTTGAAAACCTTACCCATCTATGGTGAAATGGAACATGCATAAAAATGTGATCACAATCTCTGTGTGCCTACACACACACAACACAATAAATAAGGACAGAGTGAAGTACCTGTATGAAGAAACGGCACGATCGCTCTCTCTTCTGGAGCTGAAAGAAAATATTAAAACATTACAATGACAATATCTCACATACAGTGCACAAACACAACTACACATGAAAATTCTAAGCGCATATTTAATCATTCGGAGCCAAATAGGAAACAAAGCTTAATTAGCTGAAATAATCTACAATCATTCAGTAATAAATAATAAGGGACCATAATAATATTATGTATCAGAGCAGAATTAGGAACAAAATGTACCTGTTACTAAGTTACAGTCACCATGTTAACTCATGAAACTGACACTGTACCCATTAAACATTCCTACATGTCTGCCAGGGCAATAATACTGTAAATATACAAACAAACAACACTGAGATATACAAAGTCTGAATGGACAAGAGGATCAGACTGTGTCTTATTGCAGAAGAGCTGATGTTTGTGTAATTGATAACTTTAGCTAGATGCTGGTAATAGGAAACTGACAGGCTGGATGTTTAAAGTTTGTAAAGTGATATTCAGACCCTAAAGTGCTCAGCTGGCCCTGAGAGAATGAATGAGATTCACTGGTCTAGGTTTAGACACATTAAAGGTGATGTGTGTGATTTTTTTGACAGTAAAATTCTTTCTCCTATTCCAGCTTAATGTGCAGAGAAAGACAACCAGGAACTCTGTTTTGGGACTTCTGGTGTTCAAACTGTTTTTGCTTCAGAACCCAGATTTTGCCTGGACCTTTGACAATTTATTCTAGGAATAAATGTATTTAAATAAGATCATAAACTGCAAAGGTCTAACTAGATGCAAAATATTTAACGTGACACCAGTTCAATAGGAAAATTCATGCCAAAATTTGTGCCAAAATATTGTCGTTAATACAAGGTGTACACTTTTAAATTACTAAGTAGTTCTGAATATAATGTATGATAATGCAACAGGGGAATTGCAGTCTGTTAGATTTATTGATGTCTGATTTTCTATCAAATATAAAAATAAGGTCTAAATAATGTTATTGGATAAATGTGCAATATGCATATGAACATAATAAGTGATCATTTTTTAGATGTACAATATGTAAAACTTTTTTTTTGATGCATTTAATCTCTGACATGAAAATAATTCTATATTTTCAGATATAACCAGAATATGAATATTGCTATTTTGGTGTCACAATTGCCATGTGTACTGGGAACCAGCCCATTTAATACCAGCTCTTATCTAATATCAAATTCTACATTTTTATTAACTTTTTTGTTAACTGTTTAGCATACAGTCATGGCCAAAAATATTTGAAAAGAAATCACAAAAAATTGTAACTTCCATTGGATATTAAGAAATTAAAATGGGGGGAAATATCATTATGAAATGAATATTTTTTCTCAAATACACGTTGAACACAATTATTGGCACCCCTAGAAATTCTTTTGAGTAAAATATTTCTGAAGTATATTCTTATTCATATTCACAATTGTGAGCACTCCAGAGTGATTATGAACATGAAATTATCCAGCCATGGCTTCCTGTTTCACAGAAATATAAAGAGGAGGGAAAACAAAGCCCAAATTCCCTTAATCATCCATCACAATGAGAAAAAACACAGTATATATTTCTGATGTGCAGCAAAAGATAATTGAGCTTCACAAATTAGTGAAGTGGTTTTAAGAAAAGAGCTAGAGCAGTGAAAATTCGCATTTCCAGCATCAGGGCAATGATTAAGAATTTCCAACCAACATAAAATGTTACAAACTGACTGGAAGAGGACATGTGTCTATATCGTCCTAATTCACGGTAAGAAGGAGAGTTTGAGTGGCTAAAGACTCTCCAAGGATCACAGCTGGAGAATTGCAGAAAATAGTTGAGTCTTGGGGTCAGAAAACCTTAAAAAAATGGTTAAACAGTAACTACATCACCACATGTTGTTTGGGAGGGTTTCAACAAAAATTATTCTAGCTCATCCAAAAACAAACTATAGCATATTCAGTTATTAGACATGACTGGAACTTCAAATAGGACTGGCTTCTATAGTCAGATGAAACTAAAAATGTGCTTTTTAGCAGCAAACACTCAAGATGGGTTTGGTGAACACAGAGATAAAAATTACCCCATGTGTACAATGAAATATACAGTTGTATTTTTAATGTCGTGGGCCGTCTGGACGTCTTGTTCAGAAAATTGACAGTTGATTCTATCAAATACCAACAGATAAAAAATCTAAAAGTTACTGACTCTTTTAGAAATCTTATAATGGGCCATGTTTAGATCTTCCAGCCATACAATTATCCTAACACAAATCTCAAAAACAACACAAAAATGGGTCAATGGGCACAAAAGCAAGCTTCTGCTATAGCCATTCCAGTCCTCTGACCTGAACCCTACAGACAATGAGTGTGGTGAACTGAAGAGGAGAAGCACCAATGTGAAGCTGGGAATCTGAAGGGCCTGGAGTGATTCTGGATGAATGAATGGTGTCTGATCTCTTGTCAGGTGTTCTCTAACCTCATCAGGCATTATAGGAGAACATTTAGAGCTGTCAGTAGAAGGTTTCAAAAAAGTATTGAGTAAAAGGATGCAATTAATTGTGGTCAATGTGTATTTGAGAAAAACATTAATTTATTTTAGTCATAATGATATTTCTCCTCATTAAAAATTCTTATTATCCAATGAAAGGTAAGATTTTGTGATTTTTTTTATTTTTATAAAATATCAAAAGGATTAACAATGCAGATTAATTTCACAGCCTTCTTTAATTTTATTTACCAAGGGCGCCGATATTTTTGGCCATGACTTTATGTCTGCTTTAGAAATGTTTAGCATATTGTTACACTCCTAGTTAGTTGCATTTTATTATTTTCATTTAGCATCGTTTCTTTCCCCTGCTCTCCATAAACAGACCTGCGACTTGTTTTTGTGTCACGAGCAACCAATATGATATGCATAAACCACATATATTTCTGTGAATTAGAAATCTTACAGGATGTTCGTTATGTTTCTAACGAATTAATCTCTCTGTATGTGTAATACTGTGCAGTCTGCGTGTGTGTTTCACCACTTTGAAGTATTTTTTTATTATTATTCTTTTATGTTGAGGCTTCTTTTGTTAATTGGAAAAACTCACCGGGGCTTTATGAGCTGTTTTAATTTGTGTGTCCTTATTTATAAGAGTCTGTGTTGGTGTGTGTGAGTGTAAGGATTTCTGTCTATCGAGCAGTAGCTGTTTTTAACAGGAAGTTTTCCCATTTGGGCCTTAAAGCCTTTGATCTGTGGACTGCCACAGGTTTACTGCCTAAAACACTGTACTCTGCACAGAATTAGAGCACTTCTCTCTCTCTCCCACTTCTTTTCACACAAAAATACACAAGAACACAATAAGCTTTCTCAATCCTAAAGAACAGCAATGTAACTAACATGTAATAAATGTGTAATAATAATGTAATTAATACCTAGAAAGTGACTGTGGTTTATTAACAGCATGAATACCTTGTTTAAGCTACGTGCCGCTGTGTCTTTTCCCCCTGGGGTGAGATTTCGCAGCTGTACGTCCAGTAGTTCAACCAGTTGTGCCATGGCTTTGACTGTGGAAGGAACATCTCCGGGTCTCAACTCTCCCTTTGTCTGTTCAGCCAACTCCCGTGCAACTATAGCAGCGGTTTCTCCCGATCTCATCTACAGGAAAAGAGAGAGAGAGAGAGAGAGATGTACGTGGGCATATTGATTTTATTCTCTCTGTCCCTTGATGGCCGAATAAGTGGATGAACAAATGGCTTCATAGATTTGTGATTCTCCCTGTTTTCTGATTTGCTCTCTGTAGTACAAAGGAAACCATTTCACATTACCGTTAAGCTTCAGTCATCATCACACTTTACACACACGTGCACTCTCAGTTCACACTTGCACACACACATGTCACATTATTTCAAGCTGCAGTAGCACGACACTTTTGGCTGCACTGTTGCCTTTTCGCAATTTTGTCACAAAGTGAAATAAATTGCGGCTGATCTTGACAGTTTGCATTTTTGGCTCATTTTGTTGTACACTAAATTTCCTCTAAGCTGTTTCGCTACAGGCTGCTCTTTGTGATAAGCTTTTGTGCCTTCTGTTAAAAAAACCTCCAGGCCAAATTATGCTTTAAGAATATTTGCCATAGGCATATCGCTCTCTTCTCAGTTTTTTAAATAGGCTGATACGGCATTAGCATATTTCCAATGGTGCCGTGTTTTTACTCACCCTTTGAGTGATGTGATTGGTCCACGGTGAGGTGCAGTTGCTCAGATCTGGTCCCTTCGGATCCCAGTAGCCAAGCAAACAATTAAACGTGGCTACACCTGAAAAATAATAATATAGGAAAACATGAACACAGCACAAAGCACACAAACACATTCGCTCACACATATGCACATCCTCACTGAGAGAAACATTGCCTTCCAATTGCTGTCAAACCAATCACACACATAAGCAGGGCAAGAGATTTACAAGCGATACATAATGTGTCAATCCACAGCTGGCAGCTGCCCACATAATGAGGTGGCACAGACAGAACACCTGAACAAGCTAACCTCAGTAACAGGAAAGAGATTTTTTTTTTTTAAAGATGAATTCAACAGACACATTTTTTTTAATAAAGTTTATGACCATTTACAGTGGCTTGAACAAGTATTTGAGATACTTAAGACAAACTTAAGAACCAAAAAAGATTATTCTGTCATTATTTACTTACCTTTGTGTTGTTAAAAACCTATATGATGTTTTTTATTTAATCCACAGAACTCAAAAGGAGATGTTTAACAGAAAGTGAGTGCTTCAATGTCACCATAAATGTTGTGCATTTGATGTGTACACTGTATTTGTGTGAGGAACATAGCAAAAGTCTATGTACATTAATTTCAATCTTATCCTACATTGCAGCATTTTCTTGTAAATCTCATTCATGGTCAGGTGTATTAGAAAAATGGCCAATATTATGGTCCCTTTATGATTTATGGTCACCTTTTGGCTTCCACTTTGTGGACATAAAAGCATATAAATATATTTGGAAAATTTCGTGTTTTTTGTTGTTGTTGAAAGTCATAGATGTTTGGAATTACATTATGGTCAGTAAATGATGACATAAATGTCATTTTTGGGTGAACTGTCCCTTGTGTATTGTGAAATGTTTTGCAAATATTTTGGAATATTTATCTTTCTAATAATAAATGACACTTTGATCTGGTATTTTGTTATATAAACGAATCTGACATGCTTAATTGTACACTAGAGTGTCTAAATGCTTTTAAGGGCCACTTAATTTAGGTTAAATAATAAAAGACTATGTAATTATGGTAACAACTTAATATAAGGACCAATTCTCACTATTAACTAGCATGCCTATTACTAACATATTGGCTGTTTTATTAGTACTTATAAAGCACATATTCTTCATGACCATATTCTGCATCCCTAATCCTACTCAATAACTAAACCCTACAACTACCCTACTGACTATTAATAAACAGCAAATTAGTAGTCTATTGAGGCAAATGTTGTAGTTATGGTTTGTTAATGGCGAGAATTGGACCTTAAAATAAATTGTGACCGTAATTATTTGTACTGTGGTAATTCCTATTGTTGAACATAATTATAAAGATTTACTAATGATGAGTTTAGCTCTAAACACTGGGATGATAAATTAATTACAGGCTAGAATGACAAATTAATTCTTTCATTCATTTTATCAGGAGCCTTGCTAGGTTGCTGAAGTGTATCAGATCGTTCCAAGAGCACAACACACACACACACACACAGCTAAGCCTAAGCGCTGATGTATTCAATACACATTAAACAAAATAAACCTCTATGCACACACTGCCCCTAATAATAGATTAATCACTCTCTTACTAACCTATGGTGCCAGGTGGGCACGGTTGCTTAGCAACCTGTCCCTGGTGTGTCCGTGGCCATGAGATTTCAGCAGTGAGACGTGGGGCACAATAGTCAACAGCGACTGGAGTCTGCAGGGAGGGAGGTGACCGTGTCAGGGCTTCTGGGAGGATGTTGTTATGGCGGCGAGGCGGAGCCATGGTGGTTGTCGTGGTAGTAGTGAGTGAGGGGCGGAGCGTGCCCGTATATGGGCGTGGAGGAGTTGTGGAGCTGCGAACTGGAGGAAGAGCATCAGGAAGCAAGACCGAGGAAGGAGGATCTGGAAGAAAGAGAGAGAGATATTTAATACTTACAATACAAATGAACATAAGATTTTGTAATACACAGCCAAAACTGTTATTCTATTAAAACACTCTTTTGTTTAAAAAATAAATTACATAAAACTATACATATGTGTGTGTGTTATCCACAAAATAAAAAAATGCCATGTAGCTTTAAAGTATTTATCAATTAAAATCACATTTTATAATTCATTTTCATATTTTTTAAAAGATTAGATGATAGATAGATAGATAGATAGATAGATAGATAGATAGATAGATAGATAGATAGATAGATAGATAGATAGATAGATAGATAGATAGATTAAAATGCAATGTATATATCAATTATATATACATAAAAAATAATAAAATACTACATTTATTTACATTTCATATTTTTAAATATTACAAATTATATTTTTGTACAGCTGCTGTTCAAGCACAGAAATTTGCCCAAAGAATGCTACTAAAACAGAGACATCTTCTATCTCTCTCTCTCTAAGCATCTCTGCTGTTTCAGGGATGACTGAATGAGTCAGGTTTCTAGAGAGTGTTTGTGTGTCAATGTGTGTTTCTTTGTGCCCTGTGCAGCAGTTGGGAGTGTATGTTTTGACAGGCCCAATCCCTGAGTGCAAGGACTTCAGAGAGGCAAAGATAGATGATGTTTAAACGTCATAACTCCCGACTGGCACGCGCTGATCCTGTCTGTCGCTCTCTCAAACATACAAGCACACACCTGAGGGCCTGAATCAGGCATATGGCAGTCAAATGCAAATATGTAGCTTTGTATATTGATATAAAGTGAGAAAGAATTAGTGTCGGAAGCTCAGGATATCACATGGCAGGGAGTAAACATCCCTTAAAGCCTGGGCTAGACTAAACTATGATGTAAGTGTTCTGGCTACAATGGATGTGCGTGTGGATAGACACATACTAGCACACACAGAGAGGTGAAGACTATAACTAAAGAGATAGCTTCCCTCTCTTTTTTGGTTTCTTTTGGTTTCTTAGTCCCTGTCTTTCTGTCTTGCCATGTTTATCTGGAGATGCTCTTGTTGCCGCAGTGACTGCTGCAAAAAAAAAAAAAAGGACAGAACTGTGAAGAGGTTTGAAGAAGAACACTAGAGGACAGCTACTTTTTCTCCATTTTCCAGTTTGTCTGTGAATTGGCCATGGAGATGTACAGTACTAATAAAAAGTGGATATGAAAAGAATGAAGGAACAAGATCCCACAAAGCTCCATTGTAGGACCAATGGAAAGGTTTTTTTTTTTTTTTACTGAAATATATAGTTTTATATAGATTGTCTTGATATGTTTTTAGCCTTTGATTCAGCATAAATTTCAATATTTATGTATCTTATTAGCACCGATTAGATTAGCACATTATTACTGTAATTTTCATTGCAAAAGAATGTAAAAATCCTGCAGTAACAATCTGTCATGTGATTGACTAAGTTTCTTACTGGTAAATTTCTTATGCTAACCACAGCGCCATTTATTTGATATACAGCAAAAACAATAATATTGTGAAATGCTTATAGAACTTAAAATATCTGTTTTAATATCTGTTTTAATGTGCTTTCTATGTATTTATGTATGTAATGTCACATGATTCTTCAGAAATCCTTATAATATGCTCAAGAAACATGTAGCATTATTATCAATGTTGAAGAAAAGTGTTTTTATTTTTGTTTGTTTGTTTTTTGTCTGGGTAGCGGGAACATCCCCACATTACAAATCCACCACTGACTCTGCCCTAATAGATTTAGCACATGATGTACTTGCTGGTGCATAAATTATACCTGAAAATGTGCACTAACAAAGCTGTGCAATCATAAGGCAGCGTGAGCCCTCGTTAGCAGTTCAGAACGAAATATAGTTCCTCTTGCTTAGACTATATCCCACCAGACAGCTCTGGCTTATTATAGAGATGCACTGATCCAAATATCCCCACACATCTCCTCTCATCACTTTTCCTGCCCTCTTTTCTCTTCGCTCTCTCCCCCACCTCCTTCTGTGCGGCAAATCTGACTGTGATTTTAAAGGGCCACTGAGTGAAATGAAAGCACTTCCTGTTTCTATTTCTGTAACTGTCTGTGTGAGGAGCTACTGAGGCAAGACTCAGAAAGCAGCAGAGCATTCTACAGTGACTAATCGCTCACACACACACACACACTCACAGACAGGCTAGGCACCCTGCCTTCGTTTTTCTCACAGAAGCCATTAAATGACAAACCAGCCCTTTCATCCACCTTCCAAATCTCTCCATCGCTCCTTTCTTGCCGATGACCGCCTGTCTGCCGTGCCCTCCATGTCTCTAGATTGTCATCTCCGTGATACAGCCCACTCAAACACAATAGGGGTACAGATAGAGGGCAACGTGTGTGTTTTCCAACGGAAGTGGGTGCTTTGATTGGCAGCCGATCAAAGGAAGTCTTCTATTCTCTGCATCGGCGGAAAGATGGCTGACTCACTCCACAAGGGTAAAGGTCATTTATCCTCTATTACTCCAAACACTTTTAAAGGCAGCGTGACTTCCGAGTGGGCTTCCAGTGAGGTCTGTTAAGCCCATCTATTCCTGTAGACTAACATGAAAGCAAAGGAAATATATAATCGGACGTCTATTTCAGACAACCGGCTTCTTGGGAAAATGCTGTGTGAAATCAGGTCACTTGATGTTTGGTCATACTTTCAGGTGTGACCGGAACGGCAAATCTTTAGAGCTGCTCAACGCACACAGTCCTGTTAAATATGCCTCAGCCCACACATAGACTGGAAACAATGTCACCTTGCTGATAAGGACCAGTCAGAATACAGTGTCATGGCAACCACACAGGGAATCAGTGATTGGTGTAAGTTTTGTGCTGCTATTTATTATAACTCTTAAAACCTGTAAAATTTCCATACATCTAATTTAAAACAGAATAGAGAGAGAAAACAGTGTATTATAGCAGTCCCATTTAAGTCAGACTTCAATTACAAGAATGTCTTTGCACTATATGTGACCTTGGACCACAAAACCAGTATTTTTTTTTAAATACAGCTGAATAAATAAGCTTTCCATTGATGTATGGTTTGTTAGGATAGGACAATATTTGGCCGAGATACAACTATTCGAAAATCTAGAAATCTGATGGTGCAAAACATCTAATCGCATTTAAATATGTCCAAATATTCATAACAATGCATATTACTAATCACAAATTAAGTTTTGATAAATTTATGGTAGGAAATAAAAAAAATATCGTCATGGGAATATGATCTTTACTTAATATCTAAATGAATTTTGGCATAAAAGAAAAATCGTTAACTGGCCAATACAATGTATTGTTGGCTATTACTACAAATATACCCATCATGACTTAAGACTTGAGGTTTTGTGGTCCAGGGTCAAATTTTTAAAATATATGGCACCACTTTATTATATGGACCAAATACTCACTCTTAACTAGTTGCTTATTTGTATGCCTATTATTAACATATTAGCTGCTTATTAGTACTTATAAAGCCCATTTACTACATCCCTAATCTTACCCAATACCTAACAACTATATTACTAACTATTAATAAGGAGCAAATTAGGACTTTGAGGCAAAAATCAGCAATGGTGCACTGAACTGGTACTTTTACAAAAGATTTATATTTCAAAAAAAGGTTCCTCTTGATTTTCTATTTTGCGGTGGAGCCAGAGGGACGGAGGGATGAGGCGGAACCGGAGGAGTGGAGTCCCGAGCGGTGTATGGTAGATGACTGACGAAGGTGGAGCAGAGGGACGAGGGACCCCAACGGAGCTGGTGGACTGACAGGCAAGAGAGGAGGTAGCTAGGAGTCATGGTGGAGCCACTGGGTCAAAGGGCAGAGGGGGAGTGTAGGATTTAGAGGCTGGAGGTGGAGACAGAGGCTCATCCAGCCCAGATGCAGATGGAGAATGGCAGACCTGCAGCGATCCCACCACACAGATGGTGGGCTGGGAGTGAGCTGAGGGGCTGTCAGGAGACAGCGAAGGCGATAGTGAGGACTGGTGCAGAGGTGGTGGGAGAGGGAGGCTGGGCGGGAGTTCAGAATGTTCAGGAGGCTTAGGGACAGTGTGTGCTGCCCACACACAACATAAGGCCACTTTCAGCACTGTGAGCACCAGTGTAAGAGGAACGACCTCCGTGGTCATTATAGTCCAGGCATATAGTTCAGGGCAGACAGACAGTTCATTTACGGCTTCCAAGGATACATCAGGACAGGAAGATGATGACAGAAGTTTAGGTAACTCAGAAAAGAAGTAAATTAAAGCTCCCGAGTCCTGCCTCAGCTCACCCTCAGTGGTGGTGCAGTGGACGGGGCTTTTCCTCCACTGCTCAGTCGGATTATCCACTGTCGCATGCAACATTGCCACGTCGAGTGAGGCTCTGGCTCCAGGGGTGATCCTCTGCTCTGTCGCTCTCTCTGGTGATGGCTCGTCGTGGCCAGCTGGTGGCTCAGGCTTTGGCTCAACGTAGTGAGGTGATGGTGGGCTGGACTCTGGGTCCAGAGTGGGGCTGGTGTCATTGTCCGCAACGTCCGCAGTCCACCAGCATCCACTCCACGAAAGTGGCAAAACTCTCTCAAGGACCATATTCAGACAATGGCTTGTCTTCTGGATAGCTGGTTTAGTGAGCTATATTCAGGAACGGTCTTGTATGGTTCTTCAGAGATCTTTCCCCCTGCTCCAGCAGGAAGTGGAGGAATTATTTTATATAAAAAAAATTAGGGATTAAAAGCTGCTATTCTTTTTGGTGGTCCGGTATTCTGTCACACTCAGGTTAAGGAAGGCACACGAAGACAAAGATAAATTCAGCAAGTTTAATAGTATCCAGGAAGAAGATAGTCCACATAGAAAAGGGGTTTCCACACACACCAATTCTATTGTAATACCGAATCAAGAATAGAACCAAAGATTGGGCTTAAATAAGGCAGGAAGCTGGCGGCAAACAGGTGACAGGAACGCACTGATGAAACAATGAACTAAACAAGGGGCACAGAAAAACTAAACAAACCAGATGACCAATATGGCATATCTATTATGTCTATTAGGACTAATAGATATGTTTCTTAGATGTAAGACAAAATATTTCACACACAAATATTTGGACGCATTATGGTTGTTTAATTTGTTCAAGCACAACTGTTGTCACTGACACCAATTGGTTAAATGTAATTGTAAAAATGGCTCAGTGACATTAGTTTTCAGAAAAGGTCTAAAATCATTTGTATGCAAATATTTTGTAAAGAATGCAGTGACATTCACACATTTTCAAGTGTGACTTCAGTGTCCAAACACTTTTTGTGTCCACTGTGTAACAAAGAGATACCGGTCTTAAAAAGAGTGAGTTCAATGCATAAAAAAGAGAGAATTTGTAATCATAAAGATGCAAAAAGCACAAAAAGAGAAGGAAAATGTAAGCCCAGTCTTCTCTCCTCTTCTTCCTGTTATCAGCAGTATGGTAATAGCAATGTAAGTCCCCTTGGTGGGGTTACCGCTGTAATCCGCATTCTTATCCTCTCAGATCTACATGGTGAGATGCTCTAGGTCAGCAGTCTGTGTAAACGTGTGTGTCTCTGTGTGTGTACACGTGTGTAAGTATGTGTGCAAGCAAGGTTAAAATTAACACTTGCCAAACAGCAACTGTGAGTAAAAATGGGTGTTGCTAAATAATCTCAGTAACTGTAACATAATACATTTTGATTTAAATGAATTGATCATTTCAAACAGTTTGTTTGCTTCATGTCACTATTTGTTCCTTGACAATTTTAGGATAATACATGCACAGAAATGTTCCAGTATATCAACGTGTAAATGTTTACAGTTTTATTATTATTACAGTTTTATTATTATTATTATTAACAGTGCTTCATATGTCCCTGTTCAGATTGTTGCAGCCATGATTCAGCTCGTATAAAACATAAAGTCATTTAGAAACTAAAATAAGATTTGTATTTATTTAGATCTTGGCTTAATAAGACATTTTAATAAAATGCTTTTTATTAAAAACAACTCTCATGCATATGTGTGCTGATTACATTTTCTTACAGTCAAGTCTCAGATATATTTGTGTACTTTACTCATAACATTTTCATAATTCAGCTATTAAAGTATCATTTTATTCAATGAGTCAGTTATTTACAAGACAGACATGTCCAAATGAAATCGTTCTTGGTTCACTGAGCTATAAGAACTGCTCAAACTGATTCAGGAACAAATTCTTTAGACTTGTTTTGTAAAATGGTTCAACTGATTCAGTGAAAAGATCTAACTCAAAATAACGATTTACTGACAAACCGGACATCAGTAAGAATGATCGCTATAAAGAACCTAACCCTCACTGATGTAAATGATGTGAGCTATTCAAATCAATGCTATTCAAGTCCAGTAAAGAACATCTTTTAATTACTTTGTCTTCAGTGGAAAGTTCACAATTAAAGGTTTTATCTACAATGCCTGAAGCGCTGGTTCTCAATTGTTTTGACTCAAAGGCCTCCCATTGTCCACAGCAATAATCAAACTTCCTGGATAAGGATAAAGGAAAATAGATTTAAAAGCCTTTTTATTTCACACCTTCTATATAATAAAATATTTTAGACATTGGTATGACTTTTTGCACTTCTGGATATAATGTAAATATATCCAGATTATATTTATATCAATCAAAAAAATTATAATTAAATTAAATATCTAATAAATATTCTTAAATTATTTTTATGAAAAGAAACAACATGCAAAATACAGTAGCACTTGAGTGAGAAATATTTATGGAGCGGTAAATGTTTCCAACTCTCCCACTACTCGCAGGTGTATTAAGTTAGTTTTGCACTCTGTATGCGTGTATACTATATGTGTGTGTGTTAATGTGAGAATGTTTTTGAGCTCTGAAGTGTGTGCATACAAGTGTGAGTGCGAACATCACTCCATTACTGATTGATCTGTGTGTTAAACTCCCTGCTGGCAGATCCAGGTGCATTCTTGTTCCTGCAGATCGGTTTAAATAAAGTTTTCCCTCTGTGCTGAGCTGTAATTGCCAATGGAGAGAGTTTTAACCGTATGTAAGACATTCTCTCATTTAATAAAAGCAGAGAACAGAAGTCTTCACTCCACTTAAGGAGCACGGAGGCTATTCCATATAAACTATCCACGGTGCCAATCCCAACATATTACATTAGCATCAGACTTTAAAGCAAACCTGGAGGAATAGGATTCTGGGTATGAGAGAGAGAGAGAGTTGAGAGCGTGCTTTAATGTAAAGCAGATTAAACCGCTATCACCAGTAATACTTCAAGATGTGTATAAGGGAGAGATGGTGAGTGTTGCATGTGAAACACATGTGTGCATGCTTTTTATTTCCTCAGTGTGAGCATGCTTAACAGAGCAGAACTAATTGCATTTCTACCAACCTTAAAAGCAGTTTTTTTTCTATGGCTCAGAATGGGTGTCTGTGATCTTTGGATGAACAGTTGTGTATAATAATGATGAATGCCAACAATGTGCAAGTCACAACTACCCATCTTTTTGGTCTGTTCTGACTGCTACATTGTGGAGCTTGCAGCAGATCCTTGCAATCGCCATACTTTACTGGGAATGTGCAGCATTATTCCACCACTGTGTTCCAGACACCTGAATTGGCTCTTTAAAAATGTTGATTATATGCTTGACTGCACAGTCGGTCTGGATATATGCCCAGTTATAACACTCTTCTCCATTATGAGTTACTCCTAGCATGATTAATAGAAAATGTACACAAAAATCACTTTACTGTTCATTGGTTCAATAATATCAGGAAGGCCTGTTTACAAAAATATGAATTTTTAGTGCAAAAATTATTTATGATAAACATTTTATTTGAATGAATATCTGTTCATTCTCTTTCATAGAATAGTGCTGAGCAACAGTGGATAGCAGAGGAAGAATGTGTAAACAGACTTTCTTACTCTTGTGTTTAGTTTTTTGGCAAACACCATAGTGAATATAAAAATCTGAACAAATACCCTTTTCAAGCATTGGTTTGAACAGGCGAATCGCATGTGAAAATCAGACAGTATTTTGTTGTGTTGGTGTTAACAGGCCCATTAGCTAGTGCATTTTCTGTCTGGTTAATCTGAATTATGTGCATAGCGGTTAAGTTGCAGGTTTTCGTGCTGAAATATTGGGCCAAAAGTAGTACAAAAGCTTGAATTTTCACCCAAGAGTGACAACGAGAGACCAATAAAAAGAAAAAGAAGCCGAGAAGTAGTAAGAGAAAGTCAGAGATACAAAGAGGGAAGGAAAGCACATAACTGGGCAAATCTAATCTCTTTCAATCTTTTCATCTTCTCTCTTTACTGTTCCTGTAGATCTGAATCCTTCAATGTCCTCCCAGCTGACCTGAATGCCAGAGCTTTCTCAAGCACTTAAACTCTTCCAAGCAAAACATACTTTGTTCAGGGACATGCAGCACACATCCAAAACATAGGCCCATCATCTATTTATAGTTGAAAAAAACTACCGTATATCAGCTAATAAAACTGTAGTACTCAATATGCTAGCACTCTGACTTACACATGAAAATGATAACTTTAAATTAAATTATTTTTTGCTGAGTAGATTTTCATTTTATTTTGTGCAGACTTAATAATACTAACTAGTAATTATTAATAATACTAATTTACTCCCATTAAAAGTGAAACCATAAGAAATGAATATGCATTCTGTATCAAACAGAGGTAGACATTTTAAAAATCTACTTAAACCAAATTTCTCAATATGGCTGCTATAGAAAAAGTCCTGCCTTTCAATAAAAATATGCGATTGGCTTATTGTCATTGGCGTTTCTTGGCTGATTTAAACATTGCTGTCAGTTTTTTATTGTAAAACTGACACATGTTATTGAAATGGCACATAGTTTTTGACATTTCACTCTTTTCGCTTTTCAGTATATTGGAGGTGTGCTTGAATGACTTGAAAATAGCTGCCCTGGGGCATTGACACAATGACTGCAGAGTGAACCAACATGCTACAACAGCGACTTATGATAATACCAAGTTATCACACTTTCATTGTAGCAACATTAACTTTAGTAAATATAGTATTTGTTGGGAATTAAGGCCTAAGACAGCTAAACTTGGTAAGGCACTCAATTCTTATGGCAAAATAGGGGTCAAAAGATCTAAATTAAAACACCCATTTGACAGTGGTGCAGTCAATGTAAGCTATGAATTTTTTATTTTATTTTTTAAACATCAATAATGGTTCATTTGTCTTTTTACCAGTGTTTTTAAGTCGGTCTAGAATATGTCATTTAATATATGTTTTTAATATGGATGTATTTCCATATTTTCATTCACATACCTGTAATTCTAACCTGTTTATTGCATTTTTTATAATCAGAAAGAAATCTTTTTCTTTAAAATTGTGATCTCTACTTTAAGAAAATAATCATGATTGTTAATCTATTAAGAATCATGCAGTTCTAAATGAGTTAAGTCTTGCACCAAGCCTCTATTTCTAGAACATTCTCTCCTCTGCTTTATTGACAGAACGTAGTTGTTTTTCTCTTTCAAAGCTCAAATGCAGACAAAATTAAAAACTAATTAATCCAAGTTCAAATTTCATTTAAAGCTGAACTAAACAAAGATGGTGTTGTTTATAGCATTATTATCTTTGATATGACCACTACACAGCATCTGATTTGCATTAGTTTAGGTGGCTAACACTTGCACAAACTCAAGCTTTACAAGATCTTTAATGTATGTTAATAAAGAAAATGAATTCAGGCAGACATTAACAAGCACCTACATATATTGAAACAGTGGATGAGGTCTACTGTACATAATATATATATATATATATATATATATATATATATATATATATATATATATATATAAAGCTATTTACACCTTTCGAGATTTGTTTTGAAAATGAAGTACTAAAATCTGCACAAATCAGTGTGTGGGTTTAGAAACATAAATATTCAGAGATGAAAAGTTTATTAGTTGTATTTAGTATTTGCTTGTTGTGTGAGCTGTTCTGTAATAAACTGACAGTGCATGTGAGAATCTATTCGCAATTTATTAAGCAAATCTCATGCAATATGCTCAATTTGGACCCAGTTAAGAGCAACGAGATACACTCTGCTTTGTTCTAATGAGAATGTCAGTAGATGCTGGAGATAATAATTGTTAGTTTACACTGTAGATAATGATTAATTCAGCTGCATTTCAGCTGAGCTGGCAAGCTGACTAAAATTTTCGATACAATACAGCGTAAGTAGTGTGCCTGAACTCTAAATGTGAAGAAGGAATAAAACAAAGTGAAAAACAACCTGACTAATGGACTGTGATAACCTATACAATAACATTCTCTGAAAATGTAAGTCAAGGGAAAATTCCTGAAGGTCTCTTTTATCATTGACATGAATACTTGTATGAGTGAGCGAAAATGACAGGGCTTTCTAACTCTGCCAGTTTGGTTCTTCAAAGTACATTTGTAACTGACAATCATAGAGTAGTACAATACTTAAATTCTGACTCTGTGGGCCAGGAATAAATTTCACCCCTGACATCATACATATTTAAAGGGGCAGCTCACTCAAAATAAATAAATAAATAAATAAACTATCATTATTTACTTCCCCTTTCCCCCTCAAAAATAAAAAACAACAAAAGTAGACCATGTGCTATATTTCAAGTATCTTAAAGAGGTCATATGACATTGCTAAAAATAACATTATTTGGTGCATTTCGTGTAATTAAATGTGGTTTAAGGTTCCAAAAACACATTATTGTCCACATAATGTATATTATAGTTGCTTCTCTATTCCCCTGCCTTTCTGAAATGTGTAGATTTTTACAAATCTCATCGGTCTGAAAAGCGAGGTGTATGCTGATTGGCCAGCTATCCAGTGCATTGTGATTGGCTGAACACCTCAAGCGTGTTACAAAAATGTTACGGCCCTTAATATACTGTGATGCCGTTTCACAGCAAGGGAAGTCAAACCCAATAAAACCCATTACAAACGAAGCATTTGCTGCATCCAGTGGGGACATAATTACTAATTATAATGACTTATACTGTGATTTTTCGCGTTGTGTTACTTGCGTCTCAATCATCAATGGCAAATTCTTTAAATATAATACATGTTCTTACAGGCTGTGAGTCAGAAGCGCCAGACTGTCCTTGCAAAGTTGAAACTGCCTCACTTTATAGAACAGCCTTTGATCATCGACCCATTGCAGGCTAGTATGCAGGTTCAGAAAACAGTCTTCTATAAAATGCATCACACAGTGTCACACACTAGCCGTGTTTCCACTATCGAGCTAGGACCGGGCGTGCTAGTGCGTGCCAGGGCCAGTCGCGTTTCCACAGTCACTTCCGGGGCTTGATCGTGCCTCGCCGGGGCTTCCTCAGGGCCAACGGCCAGGTTTTTTGGCCCGACGAAAACCTTGGGCCAAAGCGGGCCAGCTGGGGCTAGAGGAGGGGTTATGAACAAAGGCGGAGTTTCTCCGTGTCTAGAGAGTGTCAGCGCGGATCATTTCAGAAAGATAACAGCTTTAACACCAGCATTAAAGACTTTTAAAATAAGTTGAGCTCAAAACTCACTCTTAGTTAGCAGCAAGTGTTTGAAATAACTTGATCCGATGTGGATTATAATCACTAAACAAGGCAGAAATATTTAGAAGCGATGTAAAAGACTATGCACGCTAAACATTAACGTTACACAGTAAAGATGTTAAATATGACCGCTTGGAGAAATCAGACGTCAGCTTCTTATTCTCTATCACAATCATGTATTTATTAAGTAACATTTTATCTGTCGTCTCCTTTCAAAAGTTTAGCTTCACGTTTCATATCATCAAAATATAGCCTAGTAATGATTTTTTTCGGGAGCTTTTATAAAAATAGCGAGACTGCACTGCGGATCATTTCAGAAAGATAACAGCTTTAACACCAGCATTAAACACTTTTTTAAATAAGTTGAGCTCAAAACTCTCTTTCAGTCAGCAGAGAGTGTTTGAAATAACTTGATCCAATGTGGATTAAAATCACCATACAAGGCAGAAATATTTATAAGCCATGAAAAAGATATGCATGCTAAACACATTACCATAGTAAACATGGTAAAATATGACCGCTTGAAGAAATCAGACGTCAGCTTCTTATTCTCTATCACAGTCATGTATTTATTAAGTAACTTATATTATCTGTCACAAACCTCCTCTCGAGAGTTTTTCTCACGTTGCCTATCATAAAAGAATATGGCCTAATAATGTTTTTTGTTCGGGAGTTTTTATAAAAATAGAGATATTATCATTAATTCTAAATGTGACGGCTACTGTGGCTAATAAACAGAAACAGACTCGACTGAATAAGCAGGCTATTTTCATAAGCGTTAAAAACAAATAAATAAATAAAATAGTAATAAGTGTATTTAGATTAATTTTGAGTCCTGATAAATTAAATCAATTCTATAGTTAAAACATCGATGCTTTTGAATTTGAATATATAACAAAGCATGCAAACAAACGGCCGCTTTTATTATGTTTGTTTTGTGATCGCGCATGTTCCAGTGACTTATTTCTTAGTTTTCTGATAACTTCTCTTTGATGGTGAAATAATGAGGTTGCATGACGTTTTTCTGAGAGGCGTGTAAAGGCCGTGTTTTAGTGACGTGCAGCGGTGCTTCAAGCTCCTCTGTGGAAACCCTGCGCTATTCTGGCCTCGTGCTACTGGCCCGGGGCTATGAGCCCCGCCCGGCCCGCTTTAAGCCCTGGCTCGCACTGGCCCGACAGTGGAAATGCGGCTACTGAGGGCTTAAGTGAGAAATGGCCAGCATATTAGCGATGGCGCGGCCGGCGGATTCGACGAAGGACACATGTGATAACCCCGTGCTGGACTCCGCTTCATCCACGATTAAAGACGAACTGGTGATCCACAGCACGAAGTTGATGTATTTAATCAGCGACCAGTACGGATGAGCTCTAGGCATGACGAAACAAATATCATCCTCTTTTGGAAGGCCAAACTAAGTAGTTTCACAACGAAACACAGCATCTCCACAACATGGTGGCAACAACAATACTACAGCAAGAATAAAAGTTATGCTTTCTTTCTTTGCATGAACATTTGGGTGGAGTTATGCAAATGTTCCCCCACAGTGACATAGAGATGTGGGGGCATGTTTAAATTAGGCATTTCAGGAGGGCGTGGATGCATCTTAACTGTTATAAAGAATATCCCTTTGGATTTGAGACTTTAGTCTCAACTTTACAGATGATCTTAATGCACCAAGTGCTTGTTTTTACATCATATGACCCCTTTCTGTAATACTTGGAATATAGCACTCTTACAAATGAATCCGTCTGTTTGGTGAACAAATGATCAGTCTGGTCATTGAACTACTGTGATCAGTTGGTTCTATAAAAACTGCTTAACAGAACTATGCTCTGTGTTCATTGGTCCTTTTCACAAATTAGAATTAAACAGATTCAATGGTTGCAGAAGTTCACTTGAAGGGAACATCATAGTTTCAGTTTTGGTCTGATCCTGTTCCACAAAAACTACTGTAGTACTTCCAAATAGAGTCCTGCACAGGTTCGGGTACCTGAACTGAAACGGGTGAAAAATATCCAACTGTGTCGGATACGGGTGCGTGTCGGGTCGGACACAGGGAAACACGGGTCTAAACCACTGATCTATATATAAAATTCTATATTATAGATTAGTGGTCTAAACATGGGTTCAAAACAGTCACGTGCAAACGTAAAAATAGGCCTACGTTCTAGGCTACTTTAAAAAAAAATCACAACCGCGCGGACGGCTGCACGAGTCATTAGACGTTAAGATCAGTTGAGATCAGCCAGCTGTTTTTTTGCTTTTTTTCTTTGTTTATATATGTATGTATATATATATATATATATATATATATATATATATATATATATATATATATATATATATAAATAATCTGAATTAAAATGTGTTTGATTTAAGCCTATTTCAAAATTTGTGTCATGAAATTATATCGCGCATACAGCTCACATATTTTCATGATTTCTGAAGATCATGTGACACTGAAGAGTGGAGGAATGATGCTGAAAATACAGCTGCACATCACAGAACGCGATCGTTATAAAGGTGTTTAAACAACAATACACTTCCACTTGCATGTATTTAACAATCGGAATATCAGATATTTCATTCCATAGCTAACACATTTGTGAATATGGGCCTAATCTAGGCTATCCAAGTAATTTTATTATTATTGCATCTGAAAATGACTGTGCAGCTCATTTACATGCGCGCTCTGGCGCAGATCCGCCTCTCGCGATGCTCAGCTGTGAACAATTTAAAAATGGGTGCGTTCGACTTGAAGCACAACCTCAGACGGTGGTATTCGCTCTTTTGTTGTTCTGTGTTCTTTCAATATCAAAACTACAACAAATGAAAGCGTTTATCTGTATTTCCGACTGATGAGAACTATGCATATACATTCATAAATCAGTCACTTTTGTATTTTATTATGAGATATTTTATTCTAATGTCATCAGTGACTCAAGCACCGATGGACAAAAGAGCACGTTAAAACGTGAAATATAAATTCTCAGAAAATGCATTTAATACCAATATATTGAAACGTCTGTTTATATACTGCATTAATAAAGGAGTCCAGACATTGGAAAAATATCAGTCGACATGCGTTTTATATTTTATATGAGGGAAATAGACATGCATGCATGCGTGGCACAAAAAATATTTAACTTTTAGGTAGCAAAATATTTTTTTAGTAATTCTGTCATTTACACTAATAATACACAAGGTTATTACATTGTATGCTATATATTTGCTTCTTATTTATTAAATACGGGCAATTGATAGATAAAACATTGATCAAAATTAAGATAAAATTTATAAAAATTGAATACCTTTTAAAAAGAGTTTTCCATAAATAACTTCTGTATGACCTGGCAATAAAATTAGAAAAAAACTGTGTCTAAAGTGTTTGGCTTAACTGATTTGATTTCGGGTGCGGGTCGGGTCGGGTGCAGATTTTAATTAGTGCTGCTGTCGGAAAATGGGTCGGTTGCGGTTTTAAGCACTGCGGGTACGGGCGGGTGCGGATTTACAAAATCGGACCCGTGCAGCTCTCTGCTTCCAAAGACATGAGATATACTATAGCACACAAAAACTAATTACTGTACAGTGGCTGAGGCTACAGTAATGAAACCATATTAATCCAAGCAATCAAAACAATTAACAATAACTAAGGCTGTTGACACCAGAAAGTGAACCAGAAAGGAAACTAGCTGCACTTGATCTCAAAGCTTGATCTAAGTGAAGTAAAAGGCGAAATTGTACAAAACAATCAGATCATCCTGAAAAAGCTTGTAGTGTGCAAACAAATTAGGTGTGAATAGTATTTTTAAATATTATGTATAAATAAGTATTTTAGTTACTTATGTTATTAAATGCTATATGTGGCTCAGTTACAAGTGGATTAAAAATAACAAATAATGTACTTGAATTAAAGGGAAACTCACCAAAGCCCAATCTGTTGTCATTGTTCCCAAAGTCGAGAGAATATATGACAACATGGTAGTTGTTCCACACGTACAGCAAATTGTCTCGAGGGTTGTAGTCCACAGCTGCGATATATTGGTAGGAATTTGGGAATGGAATGCTAAGGTGTGTTTCACGGCTCTTCTCTGTGTTGTACATGTAGTCAATTTTATTCCCCAATGCTTCATTATCGTCATCTTCGTAAACGCTCTTTACTACATACAGGATTCCACAGATCATAAAGGCATTGGAGGCTGATCGCTTATCGTATGACGTGTCCCATGATCCCTCCACTCGTAGTGTGTATGGGTTGAGCTGACTGACCACAATTCGTCCATTGTTCTGTTCGGTGGCATAAATTACCCACAGTCCATTTTCATCCACCGCCAGATCGATGTCAGATTTCCCACCCCAGCGATACGGCGAGGTGTCGTGGTAGTTCGCATTGGCAATAATTGCCTCACCACTCTTGATACGAGTTCGCAGGTCGAATTTAACAATGTTGCGTGTACGCTCCTTGTTGAAGAAAAGTGCACCATCATAAACCACAAACCCGGTGCCATCCACACGATGGGGTAGTTTGTATGTCGTGGTGGGTCGACCTGCAATAAAGTCCTCCTTAGATGAATACTCAGTCAGTGTATCTGTGCGGTATGGAGTCCAGGGCATATAGTAGATCTTGTTGGATGACTGTAGGGGGTCTTTACACCATGATCCAGACTGGTGGTCTGACTCAAAGAGGTGTTCGCTCTGGTACACACCTCTCAATACACCTGGACAGAGAAAGACTGAAAGAGGAAGAAGGAGTGAGTTGCAGTCATTTCAAAAATATTATTCAATTAAAAAAAATGATCTTATCTATTAGTCTAACACAGTTATAAAAATATGAGAAGCATGTTTTAATTTCTGAATTAAAATCCATTTTGAGGACACAAAGCCAAAAATTTCAGGGTAATACAACTGTCCTGATGTAATCAAGAAAAGTCTATTTAAAAGAAAGAAAATACTCGAAAGAAGTCCTTATTAAGTACTTTGATGTAATCTTGTATGATGTCTTTAAAAATGTTGAATAAATCAAAGTCATGTGGTGCAACCAGCTAGCGGAAATATGCAAAAAAGGCCCATGCAGACTCATGACTGTCGAAGCCAATATTTTTCTTAAAATATCAGATCATTTTACCTTTTTATAACAAGGCAAAATTAGATCAGACTGTAAAATGGCATGTGGTGTGACTTTCCAGTCATATTTATTAAAGAATAATGCTAACTATTTGTAAACGTTTGTATTTTTTAGTTTGAAATTTATTTCATTTTTGTCTGAAAAAAAATTCTGAAAGCATTAAGCATTTTTTTACTTGATAGTTACATAACATGAGCATTATTATAATTATTATCATCAGATTGAAACAATAATCAAAACTACATAAAAACAACATGAATAGAAAGAGCATTTCTAAGGACTTGGCATCTGCATTTTTTTTTTAAGATTTCTTTTTTTCTCTATTGTAAACACTCTTGTATGTCATTGATCCATATTCCAGCTGCAACCAAAATTATCAGAAAGCTACATGCTTTGAGCCTGAGACAGAGAGAGACATCTATTAAATCATATCTGATGACTAGTAACGACCCGATTTATAGTTCACGACTCCTGCAGAATCCCTCAGGGGGTTCTGAGAATCTGTCTCACCGACTTCTCTAACCCTGAGGAAAATTCACACGGTGTGAACATTTATATGGGGGGAAGAATCATCACCCTATTATTCCTGACACATTAAATGTAAAGATAAAAAATAATCATTTGTTTTGCCCTATGCAAATCAACTTTAATTTCTAAAAAATTACAATTTGAAGCTCTGTGAAAAATCAATGACCAATAAACAGTTGAGACTTGCATAAAGTCAGGGTTAGCCACCATCCGTACAGCAGGCTGTCATGCATATTTTACAAATGTACAGTCTTGTGATTAAACCCTCTGTGTGTGTGTGTGTGTGTGTGTTTTCGTTCTCTCTGATTTATAATGATACTCCTGCAAACCATGAAGATATACTTACATGGTCCCACACAAACAGAGAAGTGAGCACACTAACAGTCACACGGAATGCCTGCCACAGTATCGGCCCTTTCCCACCATTCCGTTCCCAGAATGAGGGACATCCTCATGGGAAGTGTTTCTGGTATTTTAACTGTTACTGGATGTTTCCTTTTATTGTTTGAGAGGCATTAATTTTCCACAATATGTCTTCATCCCGGAACTTTTCTGGGCCTTTGATAAACTCAAGTAAATTGTGTTTATTCATTTTTTATTTTTCATTACTTTTTTTACTTTCAAATGTTTTGGTAGCCTATACATCCTTTTATTTTCGCCATTCTGATTTCTAAATCCGTATTCAAGCATTCAATTCGTGTTCATTTGTATGGTGCCTTTTACAATGCATTCCTTTTCAAAGCAGCATTACAAAAAAAATGTTTTAGAAATTACAAACAAGAAGCTTGTGGTGACTGTCAGACCTTGAGAGGCTCCTAAATGAATACACATCTAAATTGACTGTTATTTTTCTGTTATTGTCAATTTAAAATGTGCTTTTTAATATGCATGTCATTCTATTCCAAATCAAGGCAAACTGACATAAAAAGCTCAGATTTTTAAATGCCAATTCACAATTTGAATGTTCTCGCCATTTGATAAATTGATAAATTTGATAACTGTTGATGCATCATCACTAGCTATGCAGAAAGTTATTATGTTAAGGTCTGATGGTATGGATTCCCCCCAGGCCATTCAAGAGGCAAAAAAATCGTAAGAAATCAGTTTCACACTGCCACTTCTTGTGGTCAGTACAATCAGCAGCTTAAGTTTTAAACAGCAACACCTTCCTGTTCATCTGATACATGGTAAACCACCAGATACACTGAGACACATCAAGAGAGAGGAGACAGAGGTTTAATTCAGGGAGTAAAGCCTTGGTCTGAGATCAAGTTTCTCCTCCGCATTCCTAATATAAACCATTATGAGCTACTGATCGCCAATCTGTCATTAGTATCAAATAACACCATAACAGCCTGACAGTGAATTACACACTTAAATTACATTAAAGTAATGGAAGTAATGGACCTACCTCTCTGTTCCACTTCTGCATTCACAAAAGGGTGGAAGAAGAGAGAAAGAGAGAGAAAGAAACAACAGATTAATGATGCAATATTAAATACTTCACAGTAATTCAATTCCATATGCATGTAATGCACGTCGTGTCTTAACCCAATCTAGTGAAAGTAGTAAAATGTGCTTCATTTGTATTCTAGAAACTCTATTAACAAAGTGATCATAATTTTTGAAAACAAATATAGTGTGTCAATGTGATATTAGACTATTAGCCAGAAAAATGTATGTATAAAAACAAACTTGAGACAGAATACAAAAAAGAGAAAAAAATAGGGTTTGTTTCACAAAAATTTTTCATGTTCCTTGAGTATTGTGATTTAGATACAGACCAGCTTTCTTGGCCAGGCTTCTTGACTAATGGATAAAAGATAAATTTAATGTGTACCATTATTTATTCACTTATTTCGCATAAGATACATGGTTAACTCCAACTTGGTTTTGCACCAATTTTAAAAGCTGAATTTTATATAATTTTTTTATATTAAAATTTGTAGCCTGACACAACATCATTGTGAGTTAGGGGCAAAAAAAGTTTGAAAACAACTAGTATTTTTGCAATTACATTTGTGGCAGTAGTATTGTGAAAATACACAGTTCAAATTATCTGTTTCTCTCTTTAATTAACCGCAGTTTTGATATCATATTAGTTTTAATTTTGTATGTTTCTATCTTTGCAATAATGTCTATTTACATACACTTTTATACTTATTTGAAATATTATGCAACCAGCAGTGGAAGACTAAAATAATTTCATTGTTCTCATGCAGTGACAATAAGAGCTTGAACTGAAAAAAATTACATTCTAGACAGTTGCTACAATTTATGTTCCTTTGTGTGTGTGTGTGTGTGTGTGTGTGTGTGTGTGTGTGTGTGTGTGTGTGTGTGTGTGTGTGTGTGTGTGTGTGTGTGTGTGTGCTTCTATATGAAATATGCATGAGGATGAACTGTTAATGCATCACTCAATAGAGAGAGACTGTGTGAATGAGGTTTCAGGAGATCTTATTTAGAAGCAATTATGTCTCCCACACACACACACCTAGTCGAGTTTCAGTCACATTGTAAAAGGATCAATAACAGATAGTCATTGGCTGTCAGTTATAATGTATAAAGAAGTGATGCGTCTAGGCCCACTGGGAGGTTACGACTTCCTCTACTAGTACCCTATCCATCACAACTGACAGGCCAATGTGGGTGATGCTACAGATTTATACTGTATGTTTACCGAAATCTTTTGTTCCCTATTGTGACAGACATTGGAGTGAAACAGATTATCAAAAACTAAAAAATTAAAAACTGTAGGTCAGGGACATGGTTCTTTCCATCATTTGTTGATTAGATGGTGGAAGACCTTAATGCAAGCTTGCATCAATTGTAAGTCATCAGAAAGAAATATGCCAGTTCCAGTTTCAATGGAAGATTGACATTTTGATTAAAGTATTAAGAAAAAAAGGAAAAATGAAATGCATGCACAGATGAATTGTGCGCAAAAATATCAACAATATGCATTTAAAAAAAAACGTACAAAAATTTTTTTTTAACTATCTTCTTTTGCATTCCATAGAAGAAAAAAGCTGGGATTGGAATGAGTGTACGTTGAGAGAATACTCATTTTTGTGGTGAACTATTCTTTTAACGTAAATAGAAGCTAAATTACTAGACTGTAGTTTAAAAACTCCTTTATTCCCTCGATAAAGACAGTAGTTAATCACACAGATCTAAGGAGCAGGTACTGAGTATCTACAGTATATGAGGTGAAGTTTTTTAAGCGTGTAGGTAAAACAGTCGTCCCATATTGAGGCCAAAGCAGAAAGGTTGACTGGAGTTCTGCCAGCTCCTCCATCACAGGGGAGAAGAGAAAGCCAGAGAAACCTCAAGAAAACATTTGGAACATGTTCCCATGGGTTTCTAAGACTGAAGTAATTAAATTACCTGCCTGTGTGTGTGCATGTGAGACTGTTTGTGTGCATGTCCGTACATTTGATGGACCTCCCCACTAATTAGTGGGCCTGTGGAAAAAAATGTTTTAGGCCTTTTTTTTGACCAGATGGTCAAAAACACAGATGTGTGCACTTATGAGCACTCACACACACTTCATGGCCCCTATGCAGAGGACGATCTATGGTCAAAAGGTCAAAAAGAACTGTGTGTGCATCCTGCCTGTGTGTCCTTTGTGTCATTTAGTTCTGCGCAAGAAATTCCACCATGTCTCTGCTAATCCACCCATTTGTGAATCAGTATGAGTGTGTATGTGAATGTGAGACAAAGTGTGTGAGTGTTTTCAGGCTTTTCCTGCTGCCAGTGCCGCAGTCATACGATACTGATTTATCGTCACCGTTGCCATGGCCACCCCAGATTGGAACACCAACCCCACAGAAACCGTGAGAACTTGAAACCACATCGCTCAACCCTCGGATGATTGACAGGCTCTTTTCCCGTGAGTCATGGCAAGGGATGAGGTCGGACAACAGCGGATAAATGCAACAGAAGTACATTCATATGCATTTTTCTGTCAGGTCCAAGTTCATATTTGGTAACAGATCTGATTGAAGTGCCAGGTACAGTAGCAATCACTGCAATGCTAAGCTGTTAGGAAATACAAATGTTTCTAATCAATTTGATATGAAAATTTGACAGTGAATAAAAACCTGAACTAATGGAGTCATAATTATGGTCTTGAGGCTCTTTGTCTGAGTAGATGTGAGTGCACTTGTTTTTCTGTACTTGTGAGGGCCATATTTCAGAAAATGCCCCCGTCTTGGATGTTTAAACTCTATCGAAATTATCTGTGGTGTAATGTTTATTATTAAACCTCATTACTACAGTAGATTTTTTTAAAGGCACCAAAAGAACACCAAAAAATGCAGGTCTAATAAGGCACTTAGAAAGTACTGAGGGCCAGGCAAAAAGAAAAAACACATTATATGTGTTGGCATGGGACTCGTGTACTGGCCATCTGGCTAAAGTTATATCCAATATTTCAACCAATTTGTCATAATGGCTAAACCTCAGTAATGCCAAAAAACCTGGCAAATATCACACCATACGTGCAATAATACCAGAAAGGGACATGACGTAACTTTCTGTAAAACAATGTTTACAGAAATCACAATGGAGTTACATCAGTAAGGCTTAACTTTCATCTACCAAGAAAAGGATTTCTTCCTCACAAAGAACAATTCAAATAATAAACAGGCTTTTACGAAATAATTAATAAAAAAAATGCAATCTTCTGTGTTTCTCTAACAGAATTTTTTGCTATTTAAAAGAAAAACAAGTTACAAAGATAAATAATTTTCCGTGATAATCAACATTATGCTACAAATGTTGTTGACAGAGCTTAACTTCAACCTAAAAAATTTGTTTGAAACAGTTTGAGGCTGCTGGTATTCTATATGTACATATATATATATACACAAATTACAAATTAAATGTACAAATTATAACTGGATTTTGCTTTTTACTTTAACAAAACAAAATACCTGGGTTATAGCAAAGAACTTGCAGAACAATGGAAGTGAATGTGATCCATTTGTAAATGTTAAAATACTGAATGTTTTAAATGTATAGCAACATGGTATAAACAATGTTTTATCCAATTTTATTTTTTTATTTTTTTTTTTTACTTTCTTTAAAAACCTAACAGCCTTTGCAGGTCAAAGAATACAAATAAAAAGCAGGTACACATAAAAAACAAAGACAGGAGCTTTCGTTAAATCATAAGCTTTACATTTCTTCTTGTAAAAAAAAAAACAAAAAAAAGATTTTACTCCCAATATAACCTTGAGGGCAAATCATTTTTGTGGTAGCAATATTGCAACATTATGCCACAAATGCTGTCGATTGAGTTAACTTGTATTAAACCCAGAATATTCATTTAAGTCTGACACATTCAAGGATCTTTTAGAAGTAATAGCATACCACTTCTCAACAAGCCACACAATTTCAAATATAATTCATGCCTATAGCCAGTAGCACAAAAGAATGAGTTATACACCAAAGTTTCATACTTAAAAGTTAGAAATGTGTTCAAATACCTAAAAATGAGAAATAGCAATAGCAATACTGAACAAAGCTTAATTTATATCTGTATGTGAGTGAGAACTTACTGTATGGCACACACTCGTACTGAACCTCAAGGTATTTGTACGTTCCAGGACACGGGTCAGGAAAAACATCAGGGCCAGCAACGACTGCACACTGAGTTCGGTTGTTACACCTGAGAGAGAAAGAGAGAACGATACACCCAGACAGATAAGGCTAGGCTATTAGCTCACTTCATTCAATATCAGTCTGCCATTAGGCATATGAACCATATGTACTCGTTCAATATGTACGATAAAAATTAATGAGCCCTAAGATACCATTTTCATCAAGTGAAAGAAAAAAGATACTTTTACTCAACAATCTCAATGAAGCTGAAAGACTCAAAATGTGTGCTCCCTAAAGAGCAGGAACACATGCTGTTCTTCAAATGTAATTCCTATGTAGGTCGTATGTACATGTAGGGCTGAAAATACAGAGCTGACCGAATTCTGACACACACAAAAAGAAAAAAAAAATGGAGGAAAAGGCAGTTTTGACAAATCCTGCTTGGCAGGAACACATGCACACACACACACGGATGACCACCACATGACATCTCTGTCATATTTCATTATTATTACACCCTATAGAAATACAAGCACACACACAAAACACAACTGACATGTGTACAAACATACACACGTATCTTAAAGTGCAGTTTTATCTAGGGCTGCACGATTATGACAAAAATCATAATTGTCGATTGTACTCTTGAAATTTTTACAGTCATTATTAATTCCGATTATCCCAATTTACATTGAATGATGTTTATACCATTATTTGATGCAACTGCATGCCGTATATTTATATGAAAATAAACAAGCTGAAAACACTCCAACTGAACAACTTTGTGCTTTTCTACAATAATAAGCCTCGATGTCAGATATACATCGGATTGGTTTCTTCTTTAAATAACAAAAAATTACAAATATGAATGGTATTATAATGTTGTACCAAAACAAAAACAATGGAAAAACCCTTAAGATAAAATGTAGATAGAAAAAAAAACATATCTGAAGCATGCAGAATAAGATAAGTGGACTTTGAACGATAAATTGCCGCTTTGAACGATTATGTAATTGTGGGATCCATAATTGAAACCTTCCAGTCCAAACCCATGGGGCGCTTAAAATGCACGCTCAGACACACAAACACACACTTCAGCTTTTTAAGTTTCCAACCTTAGCTTCACAAGATCATTATAAGACAATCGAAAGTCTGATGGACTCAGGTGTATGCGTGTACGCATGTGTGTGTGTGTGTGTTTTGCATCTTACTTTTCAAGCTTTCAGAGAGTGGAATATTTTACAGGATTGCTCTCTTGGCATTTTTGTATATTTGTGTATAGATGCAGGTATGTTAAGTGTGTGTTACAGTTTGTGTGTGTGTGTGTATGTGGGCCCTAATTGCTGTGCTGAGTGAGTGTGACAGTCATACTCCCAGAGTGCTGTGGGGCATCTCTGGTTTCCGGGGCGACAGCTCTTGTGTGGCAGTGTGCAACACTCAGATATGACCTAATTTAAGAGGAGAGGAGAGGAGATTATTTTGTCTTCTTCTTTAAAGGAAATGATTTGCATGCACAAAACACCCATTAGCCTACTCAATGCCCCCGCCTAGGAAATGTTGTCTGGGGTTTTGTGTGTTTAAGATTTGTGTTCAGAGTTGTTTGGGTGTATCCGATCAGACAGGCTGAAGTGAGGAGATGTCTGGGGCAGCGTCTGTCACATGAATGTATCAGCATCATCCAGATGTACAGAGACACTGGCCTTGAAGAACATCACCTGACTGAGATATCTGAGGATTTCCTATGTGTGTGAATAACTGTTTCCTATTTCGCTCACAAACACACACAGGATATCACGATTTGTACTCATTTGAGGACAATAAGGTGGGGCAGTTTTTATAGTTATGGGCATCCTTGAAGCTCAACAATAGCTTCACACTAGCAATGCCAAGATGATGGGTTCGACTGTCGACACTGTGACAGCTATAAATATACATTTGTGATCGATTCAGAAACCATCTGCTTTAAGAAGGAATTCCACATTGTCCCCCTTTTTCATGAAATCATTTAATATAGATGTAAACCGTCAACAACAAAAATATCAACTGGTTTGACAAGTGCAGTTTTCTTTCTAGTGTTTAAATATATTGAAACAGTAAGTTGGGAACATACTGAAGAGTTTGTCTTGTTTGAAAACAGCCATTAGCTTTGAGTTTACTTCACAGCTTGGCAAAACCACAAATCCCCTTTCCTCACAATCAATAGAAGGTTAGGAAGGAAAATCTCTAATCAATAAATAAATAAGCATAAGCAGCACACCAAGGATTTTGAATGAAATTGTATTGTATTTTGCTATAGTACTGTACATGCTATTGCTTGTTTTGTTTTGGTTTTTGTAAAAAATCACATAATTATGTAAATGCACATTACCACAGTACATGCGGTTACTTTATTTTAAAGTGTTCTTGTTACAGTGTTATTATACATTTAAGTACTGAGTAATAATAATTAATTACATGTACTTAATATATAGTTAGGGTTAGGATTAGGGTTTTTAAGGTTACTTGCATGTAATCATGCATAATTTATTGTTATTATAATAGTAAGTATATGTAACATGTGCAACAAGAACACGCATATAAGATGTAAGAAGAGAAATGCTATATACAGCATAATTGTTTTTCATCATTATTAAAGTGTACATGGCACAACTCTAATTTATATCTAATTGGTCATTAAAGGGATAGTTCAAACACAAATTAAAATTCTGTCATCATTTACTCACCCTCATGTTTTTTTGTTGAACATAAAAGAAGATATTACGAAGATTGCTGGTAATCGAACAGTTGGTGGAACCATTGACCTCCATTGTATTTATTTTCCTACTATGGAAGTCAATAGCAACCACCAACTGTTTGATTATCAGCAATCTTCAAAATATCTTCTTGATGATAGAATTTACATTTTTGGGTGACCTACCACATTAAGGGGGAATACTAATATCATATTGTATTTTACTCAACAAAAAATAAACAATAAGAGATTAAATATTATAGAAAACAGATATTTTACTGGTACTGTATATGCAATATATATATATATATATATATATATATATATATATATATATATATATATATATATATATATATATATATATATATATATATATATATATATATATATATATATATATCATTTTTTTTTTTTTTTTTTTATGACATTTTTGGGGTGACAAATAAGCATAATCACCCCAAACTTCTCTTAATGTGAAAAAACAATTACTGTAATACAGTGATGAAAACCTCCATAATGGAAAGAATGATGTTTTGATTTAAATCAGCATAATTTGAATTAAATACAAAGTCAGTAAAAATACAAATAAGTATTGGCAATGATATGATTTTAGATTTTTAACTAATTTAATTTTTAACAAAACCAAAACTATTTCCACATGCAATGTAACATGATCAATAATTTGAGAAAATCAAACACCCTAACCAATCACAAGCTCTCTCGCATTTTTCATTTCTGGAACAAGTGTTTAGCATGCAGCGTGTGAAATCAGTTCTATTCTTTCTCCTCTGAATTGCATCAGACCTGCTAGTTGAAATCTCTTAGTCTTTGTGTAATATATTATGTCTGCCAATAGATCTTGGATAAGGGGCTCCCAAACAATCACCTTCCAATTACCTCCCCTCATTGATTAGAGCATTAGCCCGCCGTGGCACACACATACACACACACTCTGTGAATACATTAGCCCAAACTGAGTGAGATGTAAAGGTCAGACAAAATGAGAGAGAGCGAGTGACAGTGAGAAAGGGAGAGCGGGAGATGAGGTGGAGAATGATAAATGATGTGTGATTCCAGTCACAGCTTCTATAAAAAGCAGCAGAGCAGGACCGAGAGAGAAAAAAGGCGAAATCTTTCTCTTGTCTTCCGTTTCATGGAACGTTTCCTAATTCCTCTATGGGAATTATACACTGTTACATTCTGAGCGTGCCTTGCACATTAGCAGTTCAGAGTTACAGAAACTGAAAAATCTATCTCTTGTGTGTTGATAAAAGCATGCAGCCAGCATCTAAACATCTAAATCGAGTCTCACAAGAGAATGTGAGCATGTGTTACAGGTATTTTTGCGTGTGTATGAAAGAGAAATCATAAATGGTAATTTCCTCCACATTGACTCTGGGCATGGTCTATGGCCTTGCTAATTGGATCTTACAGTCTGGTCTACCCTGAGGCAGTGTGCATGTGTGTGTGTGTGTGTGTGTGTGTGTGGCAGCTGGCAGGTGGTATAACAGGCAACCTCAGGGCAGGATATGGTGCTCTCTCCCTTACACATTTCCACTGATTACACACACACAAACACACACTGGGAGTCATTCTGAATGAACAAAAGACCATATAATCAAATCTGTCCGGTTCAAAATTAAAACCATACAGTAGAAGCCGCCACTTTTATGAATCTTTTATAAGGGGAAGGCATGCCGTTACGCAGCATGACACATCCGTTCATAGTTTGTGATTATTCTCATGCGTAACCCATTCCCTACATCCCTACACCTTTCTTCTTGTCCATGGGCTGCCAGGTTGTCATCCCCAGTCAAAGTCAAGGTCGGACAGATAGCAGGTTGTGCTCTCGACATTAGCCGGAACTGAAACGATAATGTTTCTTGTGATGACGCAGATGCTAATGGGGTTCTGCGTGGGTTCTGTTTTTCTCTGTAGCTCGGCTTCGTCTGTGCAGTTCGGAGGCAAAGAATTCATTTGTCCTGCCAGACAACATTGAAAAATGCAAGCAGGGTGGCTAATATGTTTGAAGGCTGATGTTTGGGGCGTTATGTAACGTGGACAATCTCAAATGAGTACATCTGATTAATTCTGTGTGCTGTGTAAAAAAAAAAGCACTGCACAAATATACAGTACGCTTGCATTGTTCTGCATCGTGAACATCTGCTTTTGAGGCACAATGTCTTTTTCCTGTTTTTTATTACGCTCTTATGTGCTAATTATGCCTACAAATCAAAGTGTTGACAGTTTCGCTCTCCACAATGAGCTCAGCTGAAACCTAACACACAGCCCACGTACACAATGCAAAGTTTGGGGAGTGACAACCACATTTAAATGCAGGAATAAATACCCAAAATGATTATTCCATGTGTGTATTGAATGCAGGATACACTCCAAGTTGCAACAGTTGACACAGTGATAACTCAATAGCAGCATTACTGCATTACTAACTAGCTTCTCAGTTTGGGTCTGTACATACTACTCAGATTGAATAAAATTGTGATTGTCACTGCCTGGATGTTTTAGCCGTGAATTTAGTTGTTTAGAATGTATTTGCACTCTCAGTCATTCACGGTCATTTTGCAATTGTTAATTGTAAAGACAATTTCAGCAGAATTTTAAGCATTCTGTCAGGAGCATCTTTAAGTGACACTATATAAAACGTTACATGAAAATAATACTTTATTTTAAATAAAGTAATACATACATTTATCAAATGTAAGATTTTTTTTTAATTGTAAGATTTTTTATGTGCAGTATTACTTTAAAATTATTTATATGCTATTTTTTTATATGCTATTAGTATTGTTTAACATTTTGAATTAACTTTCATTTTTATATTTTCAGCTTTCATTTAAATTTTAGTTAAGGATTTAGCAATTTTGTGATGTGCTTTTGTCATTTTTATTAGTTTTTATTTTTAGGTTTAAGTTTTTCACAACTAAGCATTTTCATTTGTAAAATGTTTTAGTTCAGTTAATTGCAAATACAACATTTCTCATTTTAATTTTGTTTTGTTTTTAAGCAGTTTTTCTCCTTTCTAAAATCAACTAAAACATTTTAATAGTTTTACTTAACAATAACAAGGCTTATGGCCTCCTATCATTAGTATTCAGTAGCCAACAACATGATTCTTTTCTATAAATAGAACAAATTACGTAAATTCCTTCTGCTTGAGAAATCTTATTTCAAGCTTGAATAAACGAATTATGTAAGAATGTTGAGAGCAGGCACTCTCTCCTTTTAAAACTTAAATTATATAATGTCCTCTTCATTGTGCCATTTAAAGGTGCTTTAGGGAACTTTTGTAAAAAAAATATTTTTTACATATTTATTAAACCTGTCATCATGTCCTGACAGTAGAATATGAGACAGATAATCTGTGAAAAAAATCAAGCTCCTCTGGCTCCTCCCAGTGGTCCTATTGCCATTTGCAGAAAGTCATGCGCTCCCGGTAAAAAACAACCAATCAGAGCTGCGGTCCGTAACTTTGTTTGTGTTCAAAATGTAGAAAAATGAACATAATAAGCGAGTACACCATGAATCCATTTTCCAAACCGTGTACCTTTGTGATTCTTCATAGACATAAACAGAGAGAAGTAGTTCCGGCTACGATGTTCTTCCGCAAGACGCAAGCAGTTCTGTTTATTAACCGCTAGAAAGTTAAAAGTTCCCTACTGCAGCTTTAATATCGAATAATATAAAACAATATTATTTACCGCCCTATCATTTTAAGTAGAAGTGTGGTGAAAGGCATAAATTCAATGAAATTGAAACCTGTTATAATTTAAATGAATGTGTTGATATAAATGTGATTTTAATATACAATTGACTGTCTACACACAAATAAAAATGCACATATATTTTTTTAAATATTTAAATGTACGTCGAATTAAAATATTTTTATTACAGTAGGTTTATTATTTCACCAGATGTTGCGGATACAAATAGTCCTCCTTGTTGGAATGACTCATTTAGCTGCAGTGTGTACGTAGCCATACACTGACACACACACACACACACACACACACACACACAAAGACACACACATTCATACAACCTGTGAGACAACAATGAAGCACAAAGCATGTGGATGTATCTCTCTACCTGAGGCCCATAATCTTGTAGGCATCAGGCAGATAGCAGCGAGTGTTCTCCATTTGAGCGGGGTCCGAGTCACAGATCTTGTCATCTGTGCGCCCGTAATTGGCACTCTCGATCATAATGACATCGGTGCCCGGGCAGCGCAGCTCGATAGGATAACCCTCACATGACAGCTCTCGACGCACCACAGCCATCGGCACTGGAGCACGACTTAAAACTGCGAAAAAAAAGAGAGAGGAAAACATTACGTCGAACAAACTATGTAACAGATTTAAACACAAACAGAGCGTTCTTCATCTTTCATTCATGCACTCTCTCTCAAATATAAAATAATCCAGTTTTGGAGTGTGTTAGAGAGAGACGGCATGCAGCAAAAAGAATAGTTATTGGGAGCAAAACTATTTTTCATTATACAATAGAAAGACCTCATATCTGCACCCAAAAGTCACATCTATCTAGTTATCATTTCCTCAGTTATAACCTTTCTTTAAATTACACACACAGACACTTAAATCAAAAACTACATTCTTTACCACCACCCCTTTCCTGTTACCGTAGCAACACACTCCTTTCCCCGCATGACGTATAGCCATAGACAAACACCAACACAATAAACTGCATTCTAATGCGTGCACAGACGACAGACACATACAGATTCAGACACCCTCACGCAAACGCGCTCTTATGAAATTAATCTCAGGGATGTGAATGACACTTGACTGCGCGCACGAGTTAATTTCATATTCTGCTGCTGCCTCCGATTAGCACGCGCATTGACAGCAGAGACGCCACATCATCATCCAATCAGGATCCAGGATTTAACCCTCGCCATCGCAGTCGTTTCCATCGAGATTTAACAACGCGCGCACACACATAAGAGCCATTCCGATTCTAAAAGGAAGCAAAGGCCAGCAGAAACGACTGTGAGTGAGAGTGTGGGCAGAGCTGATGTATAGAACTGAAATGGCTTATGGGTATAATGTAGGTTATTAGTTTAAGTAGAATCGAGTGCAGGAAGGAAGGCTCCTGTCGAGGTAGAACTGTGTTTTAGCGCCCTTGAGACTGGTGGAAGGTGAGTGCCAGAGAAAAGAAGCAATCGATGACAGTGAGAAAAAAGGAGAGAGGCTGAATGAATGTGTGCGTTACAGAGATACAGAGGACGTCGATGAGGGAGCGCTTGTGTTGAACGTTGCCTTGAGGTTTTTAAAACATTCCCCCCAATGGCCAATTCCCCAGTGTCCTCTGAGCTCAAACTGTTACGTTAAAGGTCCCACTTGAGGGACCGAATCGCACACACGGGGTCGCGCTCGCATGTGGCGCACACACACGAGAGTCTAGACGTCTGCATCTATGATTATTGATCTGTCAGATCCTCTTACACCTGCACTCTATCTCACACACTTTTAACAGATTCACACGCAATTTTTATAGTTATGGATTGGCCCGTAAAATGGCTCGTTCACTGGAAAAGAACCCAGCTATATTTCATACTTCACTATGGTGTTTGGCAAAACGCAGCTATCTATTAAAAGGCTTTGGAGTTGTTTTTGTTTGTGTGTTTTAAATTTCTCTCCCCCGTATGTGCGGGAGCGCCTTTCTGCATATGTGGGAATGTTTTGATCATAACGGATGTGCAGTGGTTGTGAAATTCTGTGATTGCTCATGAATCATTTATTGCTGCGAGAAGAGATGTCTCAATTAATAGTTTCCAAAACTTTTAATAAGACGCAAAAACTTTGTGGAATTTTCACTGAAGATTTGAGAGCTGCGCACTTCGCTCTCATTTGGCTCGTCTTCATCTGACAGTCTGCACTTCAAGGTTGGGGGCCAACTAATCAAATAAAAGCAGTAAGACATCTCATTTATCCATCTCGGCGAAAACAACACAACAAGGAAATAATTGGCTTTTGTCTGCGTGTGTGTGAGTGTGCGCGTATTACCGAGTGTGACGGGTGTGAAGAGGGTGAAGAAGAAAAGTAGGCGTGTGGACCACATGACCGCCGATGACCCTGATGACCTCTGCACAGACTCGCTGAAGATGCGTCTCACATTAGCCATGGAGCTCCTCTCTGATGCGCACACCTAAAGTAAGAAGGACACACACAGAGCAAGCAAAGAGAATGTTAATGTTACAGCTAAAGGTCACTTTTATTGTACACAGTGTTCCAATTCAAAAATAACAGGAGCTCAGAATTTAGCCCTGTTTAGGTTCTCATTAAATTTTGCAAGATGCATCCTTGCACATTATTCAAAAAAAGGAATTTATTTCCATAATGTTTTCTCAGACAGTAAGAACTTTCTTCTTTTGAAACCACCTGAGCACATTCAGCACAGGGTGTGTTCTTGTGCTCAAAGGGAGCTAGACAGAATGCAAAAGAAGAAAACAGAACACAAAGATCTTGAGCAACATCAAGGATGACCTACTTTAAATTCATATGCAGCGCTCATGGTCCGAAAGACTATTCTAGTTGCATGTGTGCATAGACCAACAATTACAAGATACTACAGATAAACACAAAAACTCGTCTTGTATTTGTAGGACTGTGGAGTGCTGGCCAGTGACAGGTTTATGTAATATCTTCTGTGCGACAAACGTTTAATGAGATGTGAATGGTGTCATGTTGTTTTTAACTATGGAATTATGAACCATTTTTAAGTTTAGTTAAGCATAGTATTTGTCATTAATAACAAATCAGCTCAAAAGCAGAGAAACTGATACAGCTGAACCCAGATGTAATGATCTGTTATATCTCTTGACAATCTAGCCGGTCTCTGAATCATGTCTGTGTAATGAAGTCGATTACACTGAAAAACAAATCCATAATATTTAATAGAGATTATTGATTGTTGTGTGTGTTTGACCATGCAACCAGTTAATCATTTGACAAAAAAAAAAAAAAAAAAAAAAGAATGAGCGTCTGGCAGTTTCTTTAACTTCACGCACTTTTATGCTTCTACAGTTTTAAACTAGAGTTTAACTTTTAAAGATTTTAACTTTTTGTTTATATGAAGGTCACCTTGAAATGTCATAATTTGTTTCAGCTTTTATTTAAATGCTTCACATCTGCCAGTTTTTTTAATCTTGTTCTAGACTTGCAATTTTAAACTATGAAATCCATTACTAAATACAAATCATAGAACTATAATGACCTAAATGGGGGTGAAATAAAAAATAACCATTTCAACAATAATTGTTTAAGTAAATATCACTTACAGAATACTTTTTATTGTCCATCATTTTCAATCGAGCAAGTAATTATACTAAAGTATTACCAAAATATACGCTGTTGGATATATTAAATAAAACAATGAGTGTCAAAAGTGTATTTCTAAACATCCACATATTTGAATAGGCCCATAGCTGTGTAATGTGTAACAGTAAAAACAGAGGAATGACAGCACAGAATGAAAATCCTGTGACAATACTCTTGAGAAGACACATGTGGTGCTCTGCTAATGCCTCCTACAACAGCTTAATGCATCTGTCCTCTTTGCCTCTCCCACACACACACACACACACACACACACACACAGATAGTTATATATGGCCTGCCTCCACTGAACATCTTTACCTTATTAAAAATAAAGCACTATACAGCCACTGTCTCATTAAACTTACATAAACACTCAACAATGCCACTCAGTCATTAGAAACACACAGCCGCACACTCTGTCTTCCTTATGCCCAAAAACACACGTAGCTTAAACACTCTCTCTTTCTTTGTCTGGGTGATTGATGGCTGCTTAACTAAAGTCAACAGAAGGGTTTCGAGCAGATGTCCCACATTATGAACAGGGACATATGGAAGTATAGCCACGGTACCAGTAAAGAGCATGTGTGTGCTTATGCGTGATCAAATGACCATGTAATCATTCTACCAGTAAATTCCTGGTCAAATGAGTGTGTGTCTGAGATCTATGACTATATCAGCTATGCAGTAAGGAAACTTGTGTTTATGGTAAACAATCAGTCAGCCAGTTAATCATGTGTACTATATATAGGTGTTTCTGCAGCTACTGGCACTTTTGACTCTCCAAAATGTAAAAAAAAAAAAAAACCTGCAAATTTTACCATTAGAGTCTTTGTAGGCCTACAAATTAAAAGGTCAACAAAATTCCATGGAGTCATTAAGATTTTATTCTGGATCATGTTTATTTTTTGTTTTTCAACTCTTCATTTTTCAAAATGTCCTTACCGCAACGTCACAGTAAGCTTCATTATATACAATTTTCTTTTTTAATTTCTATAAAAATGTTAGATATTTAGCTTTTTCGAACTTTGTGCAGTTTTGTAAATAATGATATTCAAAAATGATTTACAAAATAGGGGATTCCATGGTTTTCTCTATGCCATGTAAAATTTAGACAGTAACCTTAGATGTCAGTTGTTTCCATGCACACTAAAGATAATATATTTAGATGGTGAGTCTGTTGCACAAAGAAAACAATAATAACTTCTTCCTCCATTTTGGAGAGTACCCCAGAACGTTATAAGCATTGTTTATGTTCAGAATGTGCGCGCTGTCTACTGAACGTAAACAGATCTTATTACGTTCTGGGAATGTAAAATTATGGTTGAACCCCTGATGTCACATGGACTGTTTTACCGAGGTCCTTGCTATGTTTCTGTGCCGTGATCATGGAAATATCCTTGCTGCCTATGAAGAGTCAGAGAGCACTCAGATTTTCCAAAAATAGTTTTGACTCTTAGCATCTTGGCAGTTTCAAAGTCAAAAGTCCAGTGGGTGACACTAAAAAGCACATTCAAATTTTCTCTGCAATAGAAAAAGGTGACTGTGCCAACATTTTATTACATTGGTTTATCTTGAATCTCTCTGTTTGGAAATTAAATGTTGCATACCCTCAAAACCCTAAACATTGATTTTAAAAAAGCATTTTCTGAAGCAACTATGCCCCCAACCCCTTGATTCTACATGGTTTTGAGCTCTAATGGAAGTCGGGGGGGGGCAACCTTGCTGAAAATTTATCTTTTGATATAAATATATATATATATATATATATATATATATATATATATATATAAATGATGACAGAAATTTCATGTCTGGATGAACTGTTTCTTTTATGTAATCAGTTTTGATTTTACTGTGCAGAATATGTTCATGCTTAGTCAGTTCCTCAATTATTTCATTGTTTAGCATGATCCATTTGACCATATGCTAATCCTAATCACTTAATGACCCAATTAGCTATTTCAGCATAACCAATGTGTGGCCACTCTGGTATGTATAATACTGATTAACCAGTGGGCATCTGAGGATGACCGTCAGGGGTTCCGCTATTCACTCATTAGCTTTTCAGTTCCTTAAAGAACTCATGATGAGTGTGCAATCTGTAGTTGGCTGCAAGTCAATTTACCAATCAATGTGCAGAACATTCATGCCAAGATTTTCATCTTTTGGAAGAATATACAGAGTGGCAGGTGATACATGGTGATATTTTTTACTGTTAGAATAACATTCAATATTAATATCCATTTTTCATCATTTATTTATACAAAATACCATAGCAAATACTGGCCATTTATCAGTTAATTATTGGTTTACATTGAAATAAACTTCAGCACACTGTTGATTACATGCTAATTAAAGCACTGCTTCTAAAAATCTCGAAGCAAAAACAAACAAACAATCTACATAAACTAGTTAGTAGTTAGTATGTTTTTTGGATAATTAGACCATAATGAATCATCTCTAATACTATATGCAGCCAGAAAGAGCACAAGTTTTGACCAGCTGTCCCTTATTTTGCTCTCATACTTAGCAGATAGTGTTATGAACAACATTATCTATCCTATTTCATTATCTCACCACGACTGAGCAGATAAAGTATCTGAACACTGAATAGCTGGCGTTGGCGTGTTAATGTGGGTGGCCATGCATTAATATACACCTCCAAGTGTTGTCAGGCATTTTTCCATCTTACTTTCAATAAAAGCATTTATTTATTTATTTATGTAAAGCCATGCTGAATTGTCTGAGTGTGGCTGAAGTGTCTGAATACTTTTGGGGGCCGCTGTAGATGGATCCACATTTGATAGAGACTGACAAGAAAAGTCAGCCAATTTCCAAGTTCATTTCCTGAAGTCATGAACTTACTCTAAGAGTGCGGTAGACTGCGTTACCATACGTGCTGATACGCGATCCCTCCCCCAACACACACGCTTGCTGTCACTCTCGTTCTCTCTCAGATAATCTATAATGCCATATGGCAGTTTTTGACTCAGTTGTGCTGTGGGGTGCCGTGCATACAGTGCTTGGTAGAGTTTGGTTATAATTTATGGCATAGAAATGCTTGCATGCCTCAGTCTCATTCTGGCAATTTCTGTCTGGCATGGCATGACCTTACGAGCTCCCATCAACCCCTGCAGCTCTGTGTGTCCAGTAATGAGAGCAGCAACCTCTCTCTCTCTTTCTAAATGAGAGTCTGCCTGAACCCTCAAATCAGGGAGTCTCACAGTAATAACACACAATTAGAAAGACATGACCATGTATCCCCCCACCATCATGCTCTCCAGATTCCTCCCTGTGTCTCTTCCTATCTCGATCATTCCATCTCTCCCCATCTCTCCTATTTTTATAGCACACATTTCTCCTCATGCATTTTGGGTGGCATGCAGAGAAAGAAAAAAACAACTGACCTCTTTTTATGTTTCCCTCTTCACAATAAGGGAACAAATCACTTACGTTTCCATGTAGCGTGGTTGATGTACATTTGGTAAAATACATACTGATTTCACCAGGAATTTCAACCCACATTTTTAAGCTTTTTAAGACATTGCATATGTAATCCATATGAATTGAGTGGTTTTATTCCATGTGTTATGAGACAGATTTAATTTGGGCTTCTGTTCACACATAAACATGGATCTACGCACATACAAACAAATTAGAACATATATAGTGAAAAGAAGCTCAACTGTACTTGCTTGACACTCATAAACTTACCTAACTGGTTCTCACGTGTCTTCGTTTTGTGTTTCGAAAATGAACAAAATAATTTGCAACAACATGATGAGGCGATTAAATGATAACAGAATTTTCCTTTATTACCTCTGTTTACTCAGAGGTAATAAAACACTAATAATTTAATGAGACTTTTAAAATGTAATCTTTACTAAGTAGCTAAATTAATATCATTTTCTTACTGCACAATTTAATATTGTGATGCCTAAATTCACTTGTAGAATATATATATATATATATATATATATATATATATATATATATATATATATATATATATATATAGCACAAAGTCAAGTGCACTTCATTATAGATCAAAAACTCAATTTAAAGTTTTTCTGCGCTATAGTATGTGTGTGGGTGTGTGTGAGAGATAGAGAGAGAGAGAGAGAGAGAGAGGCAGGGATAAGGGTGTGGCCAGCTGAAATCTGATTGGCCCATTCAGTGGATGAAACTACAGTATCCAGCTGAATGGTCCCAACCATGCAGGCCAATCTGAACTATCCTGAATGAACTACAAATCCTTGGAAGTGTGCATTCTGGATGTTTGGACTGGAATATATGTTTCTGAATGCCCTTCAGCAACTACCCTTTAGTTTAAAGGAGCAACTAAGGTTTAAAAGACTTCTTACAACTAAACAATATGCTGTTTTGAGCGTGTGACTGAGAATTCAGAGCAGGAATTCAAAGGGTTTTTGTGGTTCACATCCCCCACAAGTTCACGGGATTTGTAGTTCATGCAGGATAGTTCAAGTTGGCCTGAACGGTTTGGGACCATTCAACTGGATACTGTAGTTACAGCCATAGGGTCTCTGATTTGGCCAAAAACATGTCATCACAGAGTCACTGAATGGGCCAATCAGATTACAGCTGGCCCCTCCCCTAGCCCCGCCTATCCTCTTGCTCTCTCTTCCACATTAAAGTGCAGAAAAACTTTAAAGGGAGTTTTTGATTTATAATGATGGTGCGAGTGACTTTTGGCTCTGATAGAGGGCATGTTTATGAAACTCTTTCTAAGCCTCAAAGAGTCATAAATCTTTATTCATTTTCCCCATGTTTCAATAATTTAGAATTCAGCATTCTGAAATCACGATTAATCTCGAAGGCACACACACACACACACACACACACACAGGCACACACTGAATGCGCAGGGTTGAGTTCCTCTAGCCTTTGCTCATAATAGATTCTGTGTCTGTCTTCTGGCTCACTCTTCATACTGCCAATACGACTGAGTCTCTATGATTTATCTTTTATTATGTCCCACAATCTACTTCTAAAGCACTTCGCTCTCTCTCTCTGTCTCTCTCTCTCTCTCTCTCTCTCTCTCTCTCTTTCTTACACACACACAAAAGACACATTCATGTACCCACAGATTCTTGCAGTTTTTGTCATACACACACATGCGCAAACACATAAGATAACAAACCGAATTGCTGATAAAAGGCTATGACAATGTTTGTGCATAAAAATATGAGCACATATACAATCTTGTATGAATACACAATGTATATGCTGTACAGACAAACGTAAAATGTACTTTCAGCAACACAAAAGGGATATAATGAACTTCTTTGATTTTGTCTTTAAAAACTCTCATTTAAATTCCTGAACATGACAATTTTATGGCAATTTAGTGAGAGGAGACACATATTTACTTTGAAATTGAAGGAAAATGAGGCTTCAAGGGAAATGTAATGTATGCTTTTATTCAACTTCATTTTTATTAAAACTAGGCGTTTTTAACTTTTTTCTTTTTGTGAAGGTCACATTACCATTCCTTAATTTTTTTCATTTCTGCTATTCAAATATCTTTTGTTTCAAAGTCAAACTGCTTGACTCTTGTCCTTGATTCAGACTTTCAATCTTTAAAAAAAAACATCAAAAAATAGTAATTACGCTGGAAAGACTAGAATATTATAAAGTACACAGAGAGTGAAATAATCATAAACTATTTCAATATTTTTTATGTGGAACCCAATTAACACTCATTACAACTCTTGTGGTGTTTTCCATCACATCCATAAATTTTATCAAGTTTGCTGCCAAGAAAACAAAAGCGTCTGCATATGATGGCATTTATGAATAAAACAAAGAATAAATAAGACAACTTCTGAAAAGTTTATTTCGCTGTGTGACATATCTCATTAATCTGTATTTTCATCAAATTATGCAAAAACAGTTTTTCTAATTGTGTAATTTAGATTCATAAAATGCTGGCTTTGATATTAGACAATTTCCACTACAATGTAATTTTAAAAATGTCATTATTACAATGTAATTTCAACCGCAGAATGTTATTAAACAACGCATTTGATGAATGTTAATAATTCATCCAGCGAAACACTGAAAATGGGCATAAATTTCCAGTCATCAAAGAAAAAAATACTGGATGCAGAAATCATTTTATCACTTTTTTTATCAGATAGCAAAACATCCTTATTTGTGCAGTCTCTGTTGAAGAGCTTTGTCCTGATCTGCTGTCTGCTGGGTACTTCAGTGGGCAGAGTGGGGCACTGGCACAGTCCTGTCACTCCACATTCATCTAGAGTCAGCTACAGGCTAAACACTACTTCAGCCAATGGCTAACATGAATCAAATTGAATGTCTCCAGTGGGTGTATAGAGATGCAGGGGCTTGTACAGTAGTATTGTGGATAAATTCTAAAGGAATAGCATAGCTTCAGGTTTTGAAAGGCTTCAATCGGTATCTCAAGGCTAATGTGGATTAAAGCTATGGTTTGTAGGATAACTTTGCTAACATGCCCAAAGGTTAAGGTAGTATTGGCTGCTTTGTGCCACGATAAAAGCCTTCACAAAGTGATCTCTGATAGCTCTTGTACGCTGAGGCATTCAACTGGCCTTATTTAACACGAGCAACATGAATTTGTGTGTAAATCATTCATGAATATACAAACAATTTACACATAAATGTGCTCTAATTTAGTTTTATGAATAGGCCCAATGTGTCTGTTGTCATCTGGAAGTTGCTTTTTTTAAAGAATTTTCTCATCTGCAATGTTCCCTGATGTTAAAACAACATTCAGCAGATGTTAATTCACAAATTCACTTCACTCTTGATTATCAGATTTTGTGTATGCTTAAAGTAGAACAAAACGCTTAGAATTAGTTATCATTCAGTATTACTTATCCATGTACCACACTGACTTATGGACTTGTTAATGCTTCTAAATGATGATTTCAGGGTACAACCCTGTGTTCTGTCTGATAACATGTGATATAGCGCTCTAATTATGCAATACTAAAGGTGCTCAATATGCTCAGCCTGATTCAGCATGATGGAGCTGATAATTAAGGCCATTTCATTAATTATTCAAGATGAATATTCACTATTGTGGATTTGGGTGAAGTGGTAAAATATTTACGTGTTTCTTCCTCCAGTTCACTAATATTTTATGCTGGGCCTAAATTCACGCTGTATGACAGAGAGAGAGAAAGAGAGGGACAAAAGCTGGGTACGAAATCAGGAAAATGCTGTCTTTGCAGGCAGTATACAATGGTAGGAAGGCAACCATGTCTGTATCCAGTGTTCACGTAACACTCTGCCTACTCCATCTGGACATTTCTGAGCAGAACTGTGTCCAAAATTGCTTTTTGTTCCCTATATAGTGTGCCATGTGGGACGCTAGAAGCTCATTCTTTATATAGTTCACTCTTCTTTACCTGTAATGCCTAATGTACTTCAGTTTTGATGCGCAGCATACACGTACAGCCGAATACATAGCCTTTCAATGTTTAGAGCATTATATATTTGCTCAGAGTGAAGAAATGCTCTAAAGTAAAGGCTGTGCAGCAAGCCCTTAGATGGAGATTTTTTGGGTGTGTTTTATGCAAATGACTAACCTCGGGCACACAAACGCTAATTTAGATTACTACAAATTCATTAACATTAGAGTGCGGTTAAGAACAAATGTTTGTGAATTAGGCGGAAATGTTTTGCGAGAGGTGCATGTACATACAAATAACCCACTCAGTTGTTAGGGGAATGAGACCAAATGTCTTTGTACTGTTTTATACTAGAACTGCGAGTATCTATAATGCAAGCACTCGTCAACGTGACAGTCAGTTGTAAGCTGTGCCACGATTGAGAGGCTGCATGTTTCGAAGGCTGCTTTCCAAGATTGAATACGCCAAAGTCTGCTGTCCAATTTCCTTCAAATGTGGCCATCGTTTCACAGGCCGCAAAAGATAAAACAAATAGATCCTTCACAGCCAAAACTAATCCAAGATTTATTGCACGCTGGTGAGGATAGGATTTATCTATTTATTGAGAAAATGCTGGATAACAATTACATTTACTGTAAGTATTGGGATTCAACTTGGATATGTAACGATAAAAACTATACCCTCGTGTCATCCCAAATCCATAAGACCTTCGTTCATCTTCGGAACACAAATTAAGATATTTTTGATGAAATCCGATTTCTGACCATCCATAGATAGCAATGTAACTGAAATGTTCCCAGACCCGGAAGTGTAGTAAGGACATCGTTAAAATAGTCAATGTAACATCAGTGGTTCAACTGTAATTATACGAAGCTACGAGAATAGTTTTTGTGCACAAAGAAAACAAAAAAACTGCCCTTGTCCTTGTCCTCCGCCATAATCAAGAGCACCATGACACGTGTGCGCATTCCTCTGCTCGAACAATGTTGACATATCTTACTAATATGCAATTTTATAGATAGATAATATTTTTATTATGTACATAATTGGACCATGGTGAACATATCTAGGTAATTAATTATTTAAATTGGTTATGATGTTGTCCGTTTTGTTTACAGACAGATGAATATGAATAAAGAAAAAAAAAGTCCACCACAATCATAACTACTGCTTGTCAATGGAAGCTGTTACTTTTCGCAAGGTGACAACAGCAATTCTCTATAGGCTTGACCATCCCATTTAAACAATACTTGGGTTGACATTCGCAGTCTCCAATAGTTTGTTGTTGTTCCATCTTTTCCATTTGCTTTTTGGATGTGTTGCCATCATGTGGACAAACTAAATGTATTAATGTGCACATGTGTACATTTCAAATGCTAATATGTATGTCATGTACACTCTACGTATAGTTTAGCGTAAGCATGAAAACCTAAATATACCTTGTTGGCATGAAACGCGAGTAGCGTCAGATCTTCTCTTCCATATTGTGACGTTTAAATGTCACATTGACGTTTTGAAAAAAGCCAAAGACACTATGAGTAAAATTTTGATGTATATAGATTAAGCGGAGAGGGTGAGAGAGAAACAAAGTAAAGGAAAACATCCTTTTGGGAGCATGAATATAACACTATTTTACTCCTGCAAGTGGGGCTGTACAGTGTCAAAAGTTGGGCAGCCTCCGTGCACCACTCACCCTCACATACACGGCTCAGAGAACGTTAGAGCAAAAGCAGCATCCGTGTGATGAAATATTCAATGCTGCCGCTGTTTGAGTGTGCAGACAGAGCCCAATGCTAAGCTAAATTATGCATTCCACATGCACACACACACACAATCACCATCCTAGCACTTAACAAAGACATACTTTAAATATGAGTGGAAATCTGCAAGAGTTACTATGTATAGCAGGGTGTGGTTGAACATATGGAAGACATAGCAGACTATAAAACAGCATATGGTGCTTACAACAGGCATTATGGAGCTAGAGCTATAGCTTTTGTTATCGAATATGCTCTGTTTGTTTTACATACTCCCTCTGTTCATCTCTAATCAGGTTGTTTTTTTGTTGGTGAGCAGATATTGTTAATAGCGTGTCACTCCCTCCTGGAATTAAACAAGTCCAAAAGCAGTTCTACCCAAGAGCCCTGCTACTAACAGCAAATACTCTCATAGTCCCTCAACAGGGTGTGTGTGTGTGTGTGTGTATATACTGTATATGTGTGTGTGTTTAAGTGTGAACTTGACTTTATGTACACTGTTTCAGAATGGAAGTTTTTTGTCTCGGAGAGCTCAACTCCAATTCTGCAGGTTTCGCTTATCAATGGCTGAAATCCTCTGAGAGTTGGGGAATAAAATAGAGAAAAGGAAGTGAATTACCAAAGTATGACGCGTGCAAGTAGACATTTCAGATGGTTATACAATAAACACTGCAACGCAGTCATGAGAAAGCACATTTGAGCTTACGCACACACTCTATAGTCTGTCTCCACTTTTTGTGTCTCAAAGGAATGGCAGTCGCCCGGCCTCATTGTTTTGGTGGTGTGTGTGTGTCTGTATTGTTTTGGGCACAAAAGCTTCTGCACCCCTGGCAGAGACGACTAATGGAACACAATAGGACTACTTTAGCATTTAGCTCAGTGGCCTGTGAAGACAGAGGTCCTGACAGCCTGTGTGAGTGTGTATGTGTGTGTACAAAGCTGGAAACACCTGCCATTGGTTTGATAGCGAAAGATGCATCCTGCCTTTCAGATGCCATTTTCTCACTCCGAAACACACATTTACTCAGTTTCCACTGGTTTGACAGCATAGCAAACAGCAAGTTATATAACTAAAATGTCAAATGATACACACAGCACCATGTAGCATAAACTGTGAAAAATGGCAACATGCAGCTATTATCTCAAGGAGCTATTTCTAACAGATCTAACTGTTAACAAAAATATAGAGGTTCATTCAGATTTCACCACATAATGCACTTTTTTATATTACATGACAAAAAAAGTTAAACGATTATCCTTTGATTTAAATATCTTTATTCTGTTTCCTTGAAAAATCTTTTATTAGCCAGAATTTTTATAAAATTTTTATTACATTATACATTACATTATTAATTTAGCTGATGCTTTTATCTAAAGCGACTTACAATTGCTATATATGTCAGAGGTTGCACGCCTCTGGAGCAACTAGGGGTTAGGCGTCTTGCTCAGGGACACATTGGTCTCTCATATCCAAGTTTAATGTGCATAGATAACTAGAAGTAAAGCACCCATTGGCTGGTATCTCCAAAAAGTGCCAACACTGAGACCTTTTCAAAACATGTCAATTATTGGCATTGGTGTGATTTGATTTTGGGTTTGAACTACTTTTTCTTTTCTTTTTTTAATGGGCAAAACCTTCACCACAGGCCCCTCGACTGAAATTGTGACTGATTTCCAAGGCCCCACTTCGCATCTAGTCCAGTCCAGTCCAGAAAACAATCAATATCTGGAACTCAATAGTGGCGCAGAAATTACACACTCTACCTTTAAAGTCAACATGAAATGGAAATTCACCATATCTATTATCTAAATGGATTTTATTGTGAACCATTAAAAAAAAAATCCATTACATCATACTTTTTAATCAAAATATCATCACGTCTTCTGGTTAAATGATCGATTTTTCTCTGGTGACATATGCTTTACTCCACCGATCATTTAGTGCACTTGAATTCATCCCTTTCTACAATCTAAGGCAAGCTTAAATTCAGATCTGCCTCTATCTAATTAAAAGCTGATGAATAGAAGCAAGGCACTGATTACTTTGTCTTTTTTGATAATCCATTTAACTGATGTACGTTACAATAAGAAAGAAAAGATCTGTCACTGTTACAACACAACTTCAAACCAAATCAATCTGATGCAGCTTATCAGATACAGAATTATTTCTCTGATATTTTTTAATGCAACTCTTTAAGCTATAGTTGGGATGAGGGATAAAATGCATTTTTTTAGACAGCACAGGTGCGTTCCATTTGACCATGAGTTCCCTTCAAAGTGGATTTCACAAAGTATTTCATATGAGATTCCAATCCAAGGGGGAAAAAACATGTTCAGTTTGAAGGGTGCTATGAATGACATTGGGAATAAGGGAACTTCGATACATTCTTTTACAGGAAATGAAAAAAAATTACCTGCCAGTCACTGTCCAACACTGTTTAAGAAGTTTGAATAAAATCAACATAGTGAACAGGAGATGATGCTATGGTGTAATTATTGAGCTCCCAGCTACAGTTTGTACGTTATTATTGAAGGGTATAAAATGTGTATGAGGCAACAGTTACAATGCAACTATTGTGATTATAGTTAAATGTGGATTACACAAGCGTATGGTAATTTAATCTTTATTATGCCATTATACCTTAAACTACTGTAATATTCGCAACTCAAGTTTTGCCTGTATGTTGATGATGTTGCATGGTGTTCCAAATGAACACATTTTGTGAAGTGAAGAGAATTTGGTATAGGAAGCAATGAAGACTGCATAGGGACCCTGCTAATTGGAATGTAGCTTGTGTTAAAAATAGTCAAACTTTTAAAATAGTCTTTAGGGGCCAGCTGCATAAACTGCTTAGACTAGTCTTAGACATTTAGTCATCTAATTTGTTTTCTTAAAGACTGGTCAGATATTTAGTAAAGTAAATTACAAAATGGCTCAATTTGAACCATAAAAGTAAGACTAATTACCTCCTGGCTAACTGCTAGCTGATCAAACTAGTTCTTAAGACACAATCTTAAAATAGTGGCTATGTTTATGCAGCTGGCCCCAGATCTGCGCATTCTGCTCCATTTTGTGTTCGGTCTATCTGTTTTTAAACGCTGGAATGCATCTTATATAAACGCACATCGGATCTGGGTCAGGTGAAACTGAAACCAGCCTAATTATACAAGGCTTCCTTAAGAACACTAGTCGATCAGGGAACAGACTAGTCGATCTTGAAAATATTTGTGCTGTTTTAGCAGAGCACTAATTGCAGAGCAGTTCCCCTTTGAGCAGTCCGGTGTGAAGTGTCTTGCTCAAGGGCACTGCGCTAACAGAGCAGGTCTGCGATCTTTCTAACTCTCCTTTCCTGTGTCACTAATTCCCTGGACTGAACCTTCAATCTTCTGTTACCAGCTCTGATCTTCACCCATTATCCCACCACCGCTCCGGAGGGAGGAAACGTGAAAACATGAAAGCCTGCAGATCAAGTCATTGTAAAACACTGCACTGAACGTGGGCGGGTGCTGATTCAAGGTTTTTTTTAGAGCACTACACTATCTTCCCATTTAAAAACGGTCACTTAGGAAGACATCCATTTAATGTTCATCCAGCAATGGTTGAAAAACGGTTATTACGTACACAGACATCTAAAGCGCAATTCGGCTTTATAACAATCCACAGAGCTTTTGTCTAATGGCGTCTTTCAGTGTGTAATGGGTTTAAAATGCGGGCATCTGTGCCCATGTGTTCAGAAGACAGTGATGAATAAGGCTCCACTTCTTGAATGCCACTCTAACACAAATTATTGTTTGAAGTTCAAAGTTCTGTTCATAGCGTTATATATTTTTCTTTACTGTTTTTGAACTCATTTTGTATATTATTATAGGCTATATTTTTCCCAGCAGCAGGAAAAAATGAACATGTATTGTTGTTCTTATACGCGCACATATTGACAGTACCATCCGTGACAGGAAGCACAGAGAAAGGGGGCGGGAGAGACATCATGCTCCATCATTATAAGGTGAATTGCATCGCTGCCACCCAAACATCCTTTACACTCAGTTTCTGATATTCAAACCCTCATTCTGACAAAATACCACTGCATATGTCCTCTGTTCCCATCCGTCTATCCTCTCATCGCTCTCTCTCACGATGGGTGGTCATATTTCTCGCTCTGTTTCTAACTCTCTCTCTCTCTATTTCCCTCTGTAATTGGGTGTATTACGGGACTGGAGGCAATGAGCATCATGGACATGGCTCAATGCGCATAGAAAGAGAGAGAAAGAGAGAGAGCAAATTCTACAGCAGCTTCAGGCAATAACAAGAAGAGATTGCGGAGGAGAAAGACTGTGCTTTGTCCGAGAAGAGAGGAGAGCAGGGGAAAGAAGAGGAAGAATGACAGCCGTGAGAGCGAGACATAATATAAAGAGAAGACGAGCACTGCAGGATCATGAGGAGAAAATGATTGCGTCTTTTTGGATCCAAAATGGACACCACTAGGGGAAAAAAAATAACTTGATCCGGGAATCTGCAATTTGGAGACTGTTTTTCAGGAGTTTAACAATAATCCCAAAAGAATGAACTCTACACATCAACCTGAGTTACTCGCCACAGAGAGACTAAACTTGAGCCAGACTTCAAATCAGGCTGAACTGTGTCAGCCACAGGATATAAGTTAATGTTACTTGTCGTGTGTCCATGTGTGCGTTCATGATATACGCTACAGCGGTGCACCCAGTTCCCTCATGCGTAAAATTAAAGAGTCATATCCTGGAAACAGCATAAACGTGACACACATTCATACGCGCGCACACACATGCATGCCTGACACGGCAGAACTAATGGGGGCGTTGGTCCATTGGTAACCAGTCAGCTGTGTGTAAAAGCGACGATAAGGCCAAGACACCTTGATTTCACTGTTTCATTATGTCACACATAATACCTGACCTTCAATATGCTGCACACGGACACACACAAACAGATAATACACCACAGACGGCCAATTAGGATACTATGGATGGGACCACAAGGGTCAACGACGTAATGTTTTTCTGTTGTATATTTATACACAGACACATTACATTGCAGTTCTTACATGATATACAGAATATACCACTTCTGTTATAACAATATTTTTAATTTCTGATTTAAAATTAATTTTGATATTTTTGGGGTAGTCAAGAAACTTATGAAAAGAACAAAATTCTGGAAGAGAAAACAGTATTATGTAGTTTGGAATCAATTTTTAGTTATATGGGGGGGGAGAGTTATAACAAAACTGTCCACAAAATCAAAGTCATGTGGTGTGACAAACATCCAGAAATAAATTTAACAGGAAATTATATTATTGATCTCAGATATTTTGTCCTTTTATGACAAAAAAGGTTAGTTCAGGTTAAAATGTCACATGGTGCAAGAGTTAAAAATGCTATATTTATTTTAAATCATGCTTTCAGAATTACTGCTAATTACTAATAATTATCAATCAATTGATGATAGTTGTAAAAACAAATGATTACATTTTGCTTAAAATATATTTTAAAACATTTGTAATAATTTTTATAACAATTATTCAAATATTTTATTTTTATAGTCATTTTTGTTAATATAAGAAGTTAAAATAATATAGAAGTTTCTTTAAATTCTGTGAAATTAACATTACAAAAGATATATTTACATGTTTTATTATTTTCTTCAACGTACACTTATATACAAATCAAACTTAACCTTTATAACAGCAAGTCACAGAAATATAAAAAATTCTCTTTGCTGAAATCTCAGTTCCCACAAGCAATATAACACTGCACTATAGATGTGAGCGATGACGATGAACTGTTAATGGAGGCCAAAAACAACACATCATAGGAGCGAACAGGGGCACACTCACACTCACACACACTGGAAGAGTGTATCCCTCATTCACTGGTTTAATGGCTAATTAGGCAAAAAGCTGGAAGAGGATGAATCTCTCGGCCAAGTAGATTCCTCTTTTACATTTCTCTGTGGCTCAATAAAACAATGTAATGGACGCTCTCTCACTCTCTTGTGTTTTTTTTCTTCCCTGTATATAGAGAACTATGCAGGAGGCTTTATCCATGTGGGGAATATTCCAGAAGAGCAGCAGTTATTTAAGATTCAAACACAAGGATAACAGATGGCTACCAGGAAGAGAAAAAAGCACACATAGAGAATGTGAGAGAGGGAGAGAGAAGGAATATGACAGAAAGAGTTGGTACCTCCCAGTAAGCTAGTCTCTAAGGACAGCCAAATCCACTGCTTAGTGACGTTTAAATGAACAACAGCACTTTATACCACCCACTGTCACTCACCTCACATCAGTGTTCACATGCACTCACAAAATGTGTGTGTGATTCTGTTCACGTTTCAAGTGCTCAAAATAGACATTTAAAAAAAAAAAAAAACGTGATTTAAGCTTAAGTTTTGAACTTTGCTTGAAAATTGAACGCCGGAAATTTTAATTCACCCAATCTGCTTTGTAAATGCTTGCTATACCTGGTTTTCTGAACAATTCATGCATGTTTAATTATATATTTTTTTGTTTTATATTACAAAAAAAAAAAAAAATCTGTCGCTTGCTGCCTTACATTATGATAATTTCAAAGAAAGATGTGAGCATGATGTTTAGCAACAGCTGATCCAAAAATGAAAATTATTTACTCATTTTCAGATTGTTCCAAACTGAAATTTAGTTTAATGTTCACCCACAGTTTTGTTTTTCCATACAATTAAAGTGAAAGGGGAAAGGAGCTGTTGAGTTACAAAGCTAAAAAAAATGATAAGGGACTCATAACAGTGCTCCAAATCTCCTTTACATATACAAATCTGATGCATTATGGCATTGAACATCATTAACATTAAACTCAGCGCTATGTGTTTTGACATGCCTTATTTGAATATATACAAACGTAAATAGAATTTCAGAGCTACAGCAGGCTTCCTACAAATACATTATGAAATATATATATATATATATATATATATATATATATATATATATTATATATATATATATATATATATATATATATATATATATATATATATATATATATATATTATATATATATATATATATATATATATATATATATATATATATATATATAAGCAATTTATAAGCAATTATAAAATTCAAGAAGCACGAAAAAGAAATTCGTGCCAGTTTGGACTAAATTTGCGAGGGTAATGTGATTGAGTAAATGACGACAGAGTTTTCCTTTTTGAATGCACCCTCGCTTTAAATTGTAAGGTAAATCCCCACAGTGGGCAGATGCCTGCTGTAAATTGTTTTGTGGTGAATGAACAATAAACGTTTCGAAAAAATAGACCCCAACCAATCAAGAGCACTTTGGACAAAAAGCACCCATTGCTAAGCTAAACACTTTGAGCTATTTTTTCACTCTTGAAATAGCACACATTGTCCAAAAGCTGAAATAGGAAACAACTGGAGGTTGAAGTTTCCTGTGCCATTCATTACTGATGAAGAAGAAAAAAAAATGCTGCCATTGACTTCACAATGAACGGTGCCAACACAGCCGGGAGCAATCGATGCATGGAGCAATCAAACTTCAGGGTGATCAATCAATCACAGAGCTGCTTTATCTCAGAGGCTGCTTTACTCTCCCTGAACCTGTCACTACAGCAGACCTGAGGGTAGTCTAGAGACCAGAAGACATAAGGATTTAACATTACTGTCATGCTGAGCTACACTTGGAAGGAGACTCGCATGTAAAACAGTTGTTGAAATGCTTGGTACTTCTGATTCATTGCCTCATTAACTTATCTTTTACTGGCAAGGTCGTGGGTTCGATTCCCAGGGATGTGCAAACTGATAAAACACAAACTAAATATTTAAATGTAATGAAATGTAATTGCATTAAAATCTATATAACGATAACTCTAGTTTTCGCTGTTAGTTGCCTGCAAAATGACATATCTATGGTCTCTTAAGCTGTGGGCAAGGGCATATAGCATGAGTCATTTCTCACAACGGTTTCACTGTGCAAAACGACAACGCATTAAAGGAAGCATGATGATAATGAGCAAATTTTACAAGCAAATTTCCCATTCATGCAAATCTATGCCACAACAATCCCGCAGGTGTGCCTCTCTACTACATCTCTACTATTCTATAGCCTAGTCTTTACGGACTCCAGCTCGGTAACTTTATCTGATGCTTATTAAAGACTAATAAGTTGCTTATTAGCTGGAACAAGTGTTTGATTAAGTCACAATTAGAACAAAGTGGTCAGTATTTGTTAAATACACAAAGCTGGCAATTCATGTAATGCGGACAAAACTGGTTGTGTCTCGTTTTAACTTAATTTTTTAATTTCTATATGGGTCTGAAAATATCTATATGGGTCTGTCATGGGATTGTGGGACACCATTAAAACACATCACAGCGAGAAAGCTGTGTTTGATGACATCATCACTATTTTTGCTTCTTTAGCTCGAAGCACTTGACATCACACGCTGTGACTCATAGCATGCTCTGAAGAACATGTTAGCGTGCACATATGAGAAAGACCTCACACACATGCACACATTGATGTGCAAGACAGCATATTTTCAAACACAACTCTTCTGTGGAACGACAAGACCAGCTTAAAAAACCACTGTATAATTAAGGGTCCAAAATACTGATCAAACGCATTTCTTTACGTTCACACAAGATGTGTTTTTGTGTTCGAGTACAGCTTTGAGCAGCTGAATGGAAATGAAATCAAGCATTTTTAAACGCTGAACTGTTTTTAATTTGACACAGAGTCTTGAAAACAGACAGCGTGACCAGTGTTACAGATCAACGGAGTCTTACCAGGTGGTTCTTTTTAGTGAATCACATACATCAGTACCAGTAGTTTGACTCTCAAAAAAGAATTTTAAGCAAATTATTTCAGCGAATCAAAAATATATATGTATATTATAACATAATTAAACATACATCACTTACAACTGAGAAGTCTGTGAAGTTTATGACTGGTTGTGTGGTTGTGTAGTTAAAGATGAACGTTACAAGTTTTGTCAGAAGTATTTTACAAAAAAAAAAAAACAGTTTATTGTTGGTTTAGCATTTAATATGTAGTGCCTAATATGACAGTCATTTAGATTGCATTTATAGTGCCTTTGAAAAGACCATTAAAAGCTATTAAAAATCTGTATAAACAGAACTTGATGATGATCTCATCATTTGGCAATGATTTCTTTAGGTAAACAAGCACTAAAAGAATTCTCAATGAAACCAATGAAGACAACAATTTCAATTAGATTTACAACAACCTGCTAGTCGATTAACGTTGTTGGTAATTTCTCAACCACTCTTTAAAATATTGAAATTACTAAAAATACTACAACACACACATATTTTTCTGGCACACAATTGTGACGCTACACCACAAAAATTCTCTCATAACTTAAGCCCACTAAAAACCTTAACCTTGCAAATGGATGATAATAAAAGCATAAACACGCTCGCACTCATGGGTTCATTGCTCCCAATTTCCTTGTGGGACTGAAATGATCAAAGTCCTTCTAAAGTCCATTCCAAATCCCATCGTCATTGTTTGGTGACCTCCTTATACAATTAGATTCTAACACACACACACACACATTTCCTACTTTAAAACATGGCCTGTACACATTCAACAGCTCTCAGTTCTTGCCCTGAGTGTGTATAAAAATGGATTTTTAAGTGAAAGGGAAAGAGAGAGAGAGAGAGAAAGAGATCGAGATGAGGAAGCTGTATTATTCATGTGAATCACTATTTTAGTTTGAAGGACATTCAAAGAATGAGGAACGTTTGCTAGAATACTGCTGCAAACACATGCTCTCAATGTGCTTTGTGCAGCTGCTATACGTCTAATCATATATAGTTCTATAGCAGTATGATAAACTGGATTATATTTGTTTATATTTGAACGGCTGTGAACACACACGTGGACTTCCTTTCACAGATCTATGACATCAGGTTGCAGCCACAAAACACTGTTTGTATATTCATGCAATCAAGCCCATAATACAAAGCGAGAGGCATCCTGCATGCTGTGCTTGTCACCCTTTGATGATGAAAGCATCTGTCGGAGCATGGGTCCCACCGGCCTCTGTTTGATAATGAACGAGAGTTGCAAATTACATACTGACCCATGCTGTGACATTCAAAACATATACCAACAAACATAAACCCTAAACTATTTTAGGTTTTAAGAATGTGTTCATGATGTTCCCATCATGTTATGACAATGTTATTTACAATCAGCCTAGTTTTTATTTATTAATAGTTCTTTCATCATTTACTCTCTCGTGTTTTTGCATCCCTGACCATCTTTTATCTATAAAATATTTTCAAGAATGTTAGTAACCTTAGATGACAGGATGTTTACTTTTGAGTGAACTATTCCTTTAAGAATGTCCTTGGTTATATGGAGGTTATGAAGACATTAACAAATGTTAAGCACGCATGATAAATAGATTATAGTTTGTAGCCTCACGCAATTGTGTGAAACTGTTTGGCCAACCAAGTGTGGTCGGGCAGTTTTCCAAATATCATTATATTTGCTTATCCATTTGCTTAGAAATTACACACTTCAGCTTAAAGACACTAAGATTGGAAATACAAAACACCCCCATCAAGGCAAACAGAGCAAACCAAAAAACCCAATCTGAAAAATACAGCTCCACCCTGCGTGAGAACTCTCTACGAAAATCAGCACACCACCCACTGACAAAACAAAAGAACACAGGGAACATCTTGACAGAAAATAGAAACTCGAATATACAAATAATATAATTAATATAAAATTGTCTCATTTATACAAAAGGAAACCATGAGTACCAACACATAGCTTTGCAAACTATACATTTCATAAATGATCTTTCACTTGGCATCAGCAAAGTGTTTTAAATTGACCTGTTATCTTACATCACACACTATCAAATATCCTAAATATGTAAACCGTTTCTTGCTCTTTGAAGAGCAAGTAGGAAGTAAACTGCAGGTGTCATCACATAATTGAGCAAAATGCAGCAAAATCAAATCTTAAAGAAACTGTTCAAATGAGATATTGTGCACAATATAAGGGACTGACACCTTCAGTCACCATTCACTTTCATTGCATCTTTTTTTCCATAAAATGAAAGCGAACTGAAGCTGTCATCCAGCCTAACAACTCGTTTGGTGTTTCACCGAAGAAAGAACATCATACGGATCTGAAATGGCTTGAGGGTGAGTAAATAATGACAGAAGTCTCTTTTTTGTTAAATGTAGATTTGGAACGGAAATGTATTTCAAGTGAACAACTTTTACTTCTGCCTGCCTATAACAAATCCTCTGATAAAAAAAAAAATAGAAGACCTAATAATAACTCTAAGTTCTGAGTTCGACTGCAGGGGACCAAGCCTAGATTCAAATCTTTTTATATATATCACAGAGCAATTATACACGAAGCATACACAATATTCTCAATCCTCCCACCAAAACAGATGCAAAAAAAATTGGTATTTTGATCTGGCCTGGGTGAATGTACCTGTAAAGTAATTTGTCAGTTCTTCCTGTCTGTCTTTTTCTACATGCATGATGACTATGCTGCAATCAGTGGAACACGGGGACTGATCTTTTCCTCCCAAAATGGGTCATCCTCATTAGGAAAACAATCACTTAACATCTCTAAGTGAGTTTACTCAAGTTATTATTTAGGCAATCTTTACTGACAAATGATGACTAACAGTTGATTGGTTATATCATATATGATGATCCAGCATGTACTGCAATTTTCATGACATCAGGGTGACATGAATAGCAGATGTGTCTTTATTACTCAATGAATCAAGGTCATATGATCTCTGTACAGATCTGACGGTGTTAGTTGCATGGATCGCTGTTGATGTTTCCAGTGCTGTTTATTTTAAAGATGCTCTGCTTATTTTCTTCTAAATTATTTCATACCAACGCATCTCCTGTTTATACACAAAAACACACATGCATTTAGACACAGAGAAAGTCGAACGAGGCGTTGACGATCTTCTCCCTATATAAAGGCTGAAGGGATGCTGTGAATATAGGCCATCAATATAACGTTAGTCGCGACACGCTGCCTGCTTCCTGCCTGTAATAAACAAATTAAAGATATCGTTTCGTCAAGAGCTGAAGGAAGCGACTTGGACACTCAAACAGACGCGCGCGCGCACCGACGCCCATTAAAACACCACGCACGACACACGGCAAAAAGCATCCTGTGTCCAAAGCCCCTCACACACACACACACACGGCATAATTCAGCTGTAGGATATGGAGAGTTTGAACAGTGTACACTAACAGCATCTTGCTGCCACTGCCATTCAAACGTCCATCGGTTATTGATTTATTGCCCCTTAAGAAATAACGTCATCTCGTTAAAAAGCATTGACTCACCGCATTTTATAAAGCAGCGGAATAATAGTCAGCTCCGGATGTGTTCAACAGCATCGGGCTGTGTGATCTCAGGATGCTCCTTAATTCCCGTGACAATGTGTCCGTGTGTGAATAAAACACGCAGATGATGTTTTGAGCTGCCGTTCCCAGATGCGCCTTTACGAGGCTCGAAGCCTCCCGAAGAAGCACGGTGAGGAGCAGGATATTTCGAGTAGCCTGTTCTTCGTCCCCCCAAACCCAATGGATCTATTGTGAACACAGGGGATCAGAGCCCCGTGTTGTATCCCGATCAGTGTTTTTTTTTCTGGAATTAAGAGGAAAATGCGCCGATTGGCTCCAGCGACTGCACACTCCGCGAGATCAGCGCCAGTCCATCGCTAGATCATCCGTGCGAACCGACAGCTAGGGAACGAGCGCCGAGAGAAAATGACAAGCCAATTTGAAAGCTAAGTGATGCTTGATTCAAGGATGTGAAGAGAAAGAAAGGCAGGATAAGAGAGAGGGCGGTGAATCTGGAGCTGGGAGGACTTGAGCACGCTCTGGTGGCCGACAGCGCGCACAGCAGTGAAGGATCGACCTTCCTATCACCCGCGGGGTCACACAGAGAGGGTGAAACTGTGGGACTTTTCGATTTTTTTTTAAATGCCCCCCCCCCCCTTTAAAAGTTCTTTATGCTTTTAAAACCTTAACGCACGTATTTGCGTAATAAACTGCAATGTCACCCCAAACTAATTTAAAAAAAGTTGATGATATTGTGATTCAGCAAAGACATGTTCCTGGATCAAAATCTTTTGATGATCCTGGATCAACATTATTGTCCAAAAATACAGACTTCAAAAAACCAATCCCTACCCCTAAACCTAACCCTACCCATATTTTATTCCTAAAATCAGTGGGAAATGATTAACTGATTAACAAGAGTGTAGAAGCACCTAACTCTGGTTGTAAGCCTAAAACAGATATTTCCTGAAAAGTTATAGCTCAATTCTGATTGGTTGATTGAAATGTTGTTCCATGATCAACAAGAATGTTGATACAGTGACATGTTGTACTGAAATCACACTCACCAGTCTAAGCTCACTATTAAAGTATTTAAACCTTAAAAAGGTTTAACATGTAGTTAGAAATAAGATAATAATATATACCATATATTGACACACACCAAAACATAGACCTAACCCTAACCCTATCCCAACCCCTAAACCTAACCCTAATTATACCTACTGTAAAATCAGAAGGAAATGATAGTTGAAAAACAAGAGTGTAGAAGCACCTAACTCTGGTTGTAAGGCTTAAACTGACATTTCCTTTAAATGTATCCCTCAATTCTGATTGGTTGCTTGAAATGTTGTTTCAGGATCAAAAAGGATGTCGATCCAGGAACATTTTGCTGTTTTCCAAATCATGTCAAATCGAATTCATTGAACTCCAATCAAATTCTTCAGAGAAAAAGGAAGTGCCTAAATTTTAAGTGTCATCACAAATGTCCTGAATAGGCTATACATTGTATTTATTCAATGTGACCCATGTTGAGATTTTTCTTTTTTATAAATAAGTCAGAATTGCGTGTAAACAGATGTGAAGATAATTTAAAGCATTTTAGCATAATGCTGCAAAACAAAATGCAGAATAAAATGCTGGTGCTGAATACTCTGAATTTACAGTGTTAAAAGTGTTCATTTACAGATATGTTGGATAGCCTATCCGCTATATGAGAGACACAAAGAAATTTATTAGGTCCTGATTTATTTAATTATTTTTTGCAGTTATTTAGTTTATTCATATTGGCGTTAGCTTCCAAAGGTTTTACTATCGTAATAGGGAAATATCTCATAATAGAAAATATCACATTGGCAAATTATAATTTGTGGACAAACACTAATTTAAATGTCTTTTATGAGCAACAGTAATAAGAGCTGATGTCTCTGTTATTTCATTAAATGAGGGGGGAGAGGCCTGAACATCCATTTACATTAAACTCATGAGCATCAAAGGCGCATCGGGACATGCGCGAGGACAGCCAGTTATCACTCTCACGCGGAGCCTAAGCCGTCTAAACAATGTTGGCAGTCTCTAATGCGACTTTCGACATGTGAAAATGTTTAACATTGACCCCAAACTTTTAATCATCCGACGAGGCGTCCTCGAAAGGCAGTTTTTCATGAACTGCCGGGGAAGCCTGTTGATCTGAAGGTAAACGTGGGCTGAGACTTCAGCGTTTATTGATCTTTACGGTAACGAATGAAGACATCCAAGAAACGACATCGCAGCTGTCAGTTACACCTGAACCATAACGTGCTGGTTTGACCTATTTTTAGCTATCGGATTGATTTTAGTAAACTGCTATTGTTGTCCGTATCTTTGAGACAAAGCCCACATGCTCTATTAAAATAGATAACTTGTTTTAAAATCGCAATTATGCATTTATGAGCTACATTTGTAAAACGATATACAGGCTAATGGACCGGGCAATGAACAAATGATCATGTTTTCATCTATTTTGTCGTCCGCCGCAAGATTAAGTAGTGACCCTTAAATACGTTTTAAACAACACACTAACGATTTTTTGTGATATATTTGTGAGGTATAAATCTATAACCAATAACTTGATAAGTAATAGCAGTTTGAATCCGATGCAGACAGCGATCGAGCATCTGTTGCTATGGTTACCCCCAATCGCTATATGTTTGTACACTAAAAAAGGCTAACTTTTGTGGTTGAAACGTAAACCTTTTTTAACCTCCTTTGGTCTCTTATAGCCCTGTAATTCGCACACTGATGTTATATTGATAACAATACATCTTTGTGTATGCTACAATTGATAGGCTAATTTGTCTTCCAACAAATAAAATGCATGGTTCCTGCGTGTTAGGATATGACTTATTTTAGGCTGAATCTTACGACCCCCTTTGAGGTTTGACGAGGCCCTCTGGTTCCGAACTACTGTTGTAGCCTATTTTATGTATTTATTTTTATACAGTATTTACACATCTTTTATATGTCCAGCTTCTCTGTGCTTCGCCCGTTTAAAATAACTCTCCTTCTTAGTTTTCCCAGTTACTATTGTTGTCCACAACTCCGGCCACGGCCAGGCGCTTACAGCCCTATCAGGTAGGTTGTAAGGACATCTGTCCCGGGTAATTACCGTCGTTCACAGTTTAAGTCCGTTTACAGCTGCTAAGCCTCCCCGGTAAGCGCATTACTGGAGCAGCGCGGCGCAAACACGAGCGCTAGCGCAGTACATGATGAGCGCGTGCAGACCGCGAGAACCTCCCGTAGAGGTGCGAGACGTCAACCCAGATTACATCTGCATGAATAACAGATTACAGCGGGCGTAATCAGAGCGATCAGCGAGATATGAAGTGAACCGTCGCTGCAGTTCATAAAGCCTTTCATCGATTACAGAGATAGAGGGTGAGCGCTGTTAAATTGCGTCACTCTCACTTCACGCCACACGTCACCGTTGCTGTCACAGGTAAGGACTGTCAGGTGTGCATTCCAGTAAGTGATTAAGATGCTGCAATCCACGCAAATCCCTTTTGAGTAGGATGCGAAAGAGACCAATCTGTTTGTTTTTATTGTTTTGAGTTTGATTGCCATTATGTCTGATGGCATAAATTTGTTTGTGTTGTTGCAGATGTCAAAAAGAGAGTGGTGGTAATACAGTAATCAGAGTTGAAAATAATGGGTATGTATGAATTCCTGAAATCATGTGTCTCAATATGTCGTCTTTCTCAACTTATGATATCACAATTGGTTTGCAAGTTAACTGGCTATGTATGAATATTACATGTAGCTTGTTGTACATACTCTCATGTGGGTTATGAGATGATGTCATTGCATTTGCCCATTTTATTCATATGTTTATGTGTATGTGTGTGTAGACACACAGCGTGCTTTGCTGGCAGTGGAGCGGCTGCAGGAGAGACTGAAGAAGAGGGGAGAACTGCCTGCTGAGGAAAAACTCAGTCTGCTCAAGAGTGTCTTACAGAGTCCCCTGTTTCACCGGATACTCTACATGCAAGAGACTGGACAACAGCATGAGCAACAACAGGTCAGACATCAACATCATCATCATCATCATCACAGTGCATCACAAAAAGAGCATACACTAACACTAAAATATGCCAAAACATTAAACAGTGGGCTTTAGTTTTTAATAAATGTATTAAACTCCATAAAGAAATGTCTCATTATCATACTATGTAAAATAAAATAAAAATAGTTGGCTGATAGTAGTTGCATAATTATGATACATTATACAGCATTATTCTGTCATTAACATAATAACTGATCTTGTGAAATGCAGAATTGTACAAAAGTAGGCTATATATTTTGCTGATATCCAACTCCACCACTTTTACATTAAATAGAAATTTTCCTGCACATCTATTTTATAAGACATTTATACACCCAGCGAGCATAATTTCAGATATTCCCTGATGTGAACGGTGCTTTGATTCACCTCTTACATCTCTCTGGCCCTGGGTCTATTATTAGTTAAATAAAACATGATATAAACATGATATTCTTAAAGGAATATTTCATATCACAACTAAGTGACAACATTTGTGGCATAATGTTGTCTCTCTTTGCTTTAAAAAAAGAAAAAAATTGTGGTCAGTGATGCACTTAAAATGAAAGTGAATGGGGCCAGTCCATAGTTTGATTCAATAGTAAAGCCACAAGACATAAACAATATGCATGTTAACATGATTTTAGTGTGAAATGAAAAGCTGTGTAGAGTTCTACCTAATTTTACAGCTTTGTTGCCATGACAATGAATCACCATATGACAATGAATAAACCAAGTGTGGTTTAAACAGCTTTACAGTTCAAATAATAAACAGCAGAGTAGCTAAACTTATTTGAAATTCCGTGAGCTAAGAAGGTTTATTGTCCATTATCAGGAGTGCATGAAACATCACTTACTGGGGTCACTTCCAACCTAAACAGCAGATACTGATCAAAGTGGCCAATTTCGAAAATCTTGAAATAGTCAAACCTGAATTAGTTGAAAAATCTACAAGGAGAAACGTTTCACCTTTTTTTACAAACTAGGGGAAAAGTTTAAAATAGTTAAATATATTGAGCTTCAAGTTGAGCTTGTATTTGACATTTGACTTTTACTGTGCTTAGTTTAAAAAAACAATCACCCAGGGGACTATATTTCCAGAGCATAAAGAGGTCAAGGATAATAGGTTAAAGGTCTGGTTTCACAGTATGTGAGCTATATGTGTGTGTGTGTGTGTGTGTGTGTGTGTGTGTGTGTCTATCTGTGTGTTATGGTGTAGAGTAATGATGGAAAATGATCTCTTGAAAATAGCATGTGTTATCCCAAGCTTTCAAAGAGCAGCTCGGGCAATTTAGTCATCATAAGAAATAGTAGATGTTACATTCAGATTTATTTGGTACAACCACAATTGATTGTGTTAGAATCTTCTAGCAGGCCAAAATGAGAGGAGCAGCAGAGGCCAGATGAGCAACTCCAATAAATGAAGCACTAAACTGGCTGTTTGTCATGAGAAACGGCATGCTTATGGGTTCTCTAATATGCCATGAGATGTAGCTACTTCAGCAAAACTATATTTTAGATAATCCTCGTGCTCATTGTGCATTGGTCAGGCCACTTGCCATGGATAATCATAAGCATAAGTTGTTTATATGAGTCATTCTTTAATCAAGCTTATCACTTCCTGTCTGCATTCTGTGAAGTAATAGGCTTACTTTTTTAACCACGTGTTTGGGAGAAAATGTAATGAGATCTTTAAATATAAAGAAAAAATAGTTGATTACATTGGTTGTACTTCAAGTACTTATTTTAATCATGGGTTTCAATGAGCAGGAATAAAAACAGAATTGCCAGCTGTGCTGTTTGCCTGCTGTTGAGGCATATGGTAAGCCATAATAGACCTTTTTTTAAACACTAGTTTTTGTAATCTTTCTGAAATAGCTTTAGAGTCTTTGTTTGACTTTGTGGATGCCAAACAATTAATTCTTTCAAGAATTAATTCTGGAAGTGTCTCGCTGTATCTTCAAAAGCTAGTAATGTATTCAATAAAAATATTTTATTTAAATTTTTAATTCAGATTTCATCAGACAATAAATATTAATATATCAGCATTAATATTGTTTTAACACGTTGAATTAAATGATTAAGTTTGGTTAATAAAATGTATATCTGAAGCAACAGTGATTAACAAGATTAAATACTTTTTAAACATAATACTCAATCTATTCGGGTGAGCATTCTAAACCAAAATACAAATTTGAATATTATTTGTAAGAGGAGGTCTGATTGTGTACCATATCCTTGGTAAGTCCTTATGTGTATCGTGTGTAATGTATTTAGAGAGATGATTCTTGGAAAACAGCAGCAAGGGCCAATTGAAGTTGTGTAAGCTACTTACCTGAGCTGACTACTTAATCTGTGCTGAATAGAGAGAGGCTGGCGTCAACAAGTCACACACTCACCTTTCTGTAATGGTGAGGACTTTCCTTTGATTTTCCATTTGGATTTTTAAACTGAGTTAATGCCCCTAAACCTGACCTTTGAAAAAAACATTTTAATATCTTAATCAAGATAATTTAGTATGTTAAACCTGACCGCCACACATAAAAAAAATGGAAAGTGACAGAAACTCTTACATGCTCTTTTTGCAGTTAAATCTGTTGCACTAACAATCTGAAGTCAGTTAACGCTTATACTGAGTAAGACAGCTAAAAAACACAATATTTTAAATACATTTTAGCGATGATCCTGGCTTATATCCTACTAAATATTTGTGCATTGCACCAATAAACTTGAAACATTGAAATATAACCCTTTGTTTCAACTAAATATATCCTTAAGCTTTTTACCAAGTTAGAATAAATGGTTGTTTGGCAGAATGACTGAATTATAACAATGAGCTAATGCTTTGCCCGACATACTTCAATCATTTAGACTTTTATTGCAATGTTCACATTTACACTTGTTTTTATTTTAGGAGAGATCATTATATGAATAACTTAGCTGTTAGCAGCTCTCCAGCATGAAACAAATCTAAACATTGCACTTTCTTTGTCACATCCTCCTATCAGCTGTTTGCTTATGTATATATTTGAAAGACACTTATGCTCAACAGGGCTTCATTTATCTGATGAAAATTGAAATATTACAATTTCAAACAATCTGAATATTATTTAAAATTTAAAAATGTATGATTTATTCCTGTTATGTAAAAAAATTACAAAACAATTCAGCAGCCATTACTCAAGTCTTTAGTGTCACATGATCCTTCAGAAATTATTAGAATGTTCTGACTTCTGCTCAAAAAGTTTTCATATAGTTGTGCTGCTTAATATTTTGAATCTTTGATGGATAGAATGTTCAAAAGAACCGTATTTATTTAAAATAGAAGTCTTTTGTGACACTATACATATCTTTCGTATTACGATCAGTTTTACTGACCCAAGCATTTTTAGCGGTACTGTATTTTTTTAATATATCACTTGTTTAAAAAAATATTAAATGTTTATTATTTTAAATAAAAAAGAAATTATGATAATTTTTATCTTTTCTGTTAATATTCCATATATTATTACTTTTAATAGTGACAAGACTAAGGGCCAGATTTACTAAATGGGGCAAATTAGCGTTGAGAGCTTAATTCCAAAACAACGCAGACGGGCAAAGAAATTTTAAACACAGATACAGCATCTCATTTACATATCGACCAACGTAAAATATCAAGCATAGCACAAATTATTGTAATCACAAATAAGCAGAGCCAATGCTCATCAGGTGTGGGTGATGCGGGTTCTTATGACAGGTGCAAAATAGTTTAAGACATGCTATTTTGGGGTGTTAATGGCGCAAATACTAGTAATTGGATGAGCGCAAACTTTAATAAATCGCAATGCATGATTCATTTTAATACTCTCCTCGCATAAATTTTGCATCTGAAAGGGAAACTCCATGCACCATGCTTTTTCAGTGATTATTATTCACTGCGTGTTTTTAGTAAATTCTGACAGTTTCCTACTATTGTAATGCCAAAAAAAGGTTTGCTCTGGTGCAAACTGTTAGTAAACCTTGTCCCAAAACTAAAGTGCACAAAGATCAGTAAAGATAAACACCATAATTTTTGATAAATCTTGTATTAATATTGGGAACTTTATCATCCCAGTAAGGCCTTACAAACGGCTAGTGCAACCCAGCCATATTACTCTAGCTGTGTGTGTTACAGGTTTACCCCGGAATGCCTCCTTCTCAGTCTATGAGTGATGATGCAGATGGTGTGAGCACATCACGCCCCACATGCAATCTGAGGTACAGAGACTCCTACCTCTCGGCCCAGCGGCGCAATGACCGATGTCGATCCTTCAATCATGTGACTTTTGCCCCTTTCCTCACAGAGGACATTTCAGTTCTGCAGTCCATGGCCCAGGTAACACCATAACTCAGAAAACAAAAAACTTTAAAGTGGTCATCAGATGTCCATTTTCCACAAGTTGATATGATTCTTTAGGGTCTTAATGAAAAGTCTGCAACATAGTTTGGTTAAAATTTCTGAATGGTAGTGTAAAACAACACCCTTTTTACCCTGTCAAAAACAGCTCTTTTCAGAGCAAGCTGTTTTGTAGCATTTTCCTTTAAATGCAAATGAGCTCCGCTGACCCCTCCCCTCTGAGCCACTCTTTGAGGGTCTGTTTACTTTAGCTACAATCATTTTGAAACTTGCTAATTAGAACATTATTAGGAAAGGCAATTTGCAAAGATTCATTAAAAAACCTTATACTCACATCTTCTGTTGGTGAAGCTGGATCACGAATGATTTGCACGAACGTAGACCTATTTATGTAGATCAGAGGCGCATTCCTTTAAAAAAAACGTAATCCACTGTGTCTTCAGCGGCTCAGATGTCCGGAGTAAATGACGACTGTTATGTGTGTTTATGACATCCAACAACAAAACTCCTTAATCGCTTAGGAGACATTCTTGTCTATATCTGCTCTGGTGATGAAACAATGGAGGACTGATGACAGCTCACTCAGGGCGGGCCTACGGAATACCACTGTCAATCAAACTATTGTGGGAGGGGCCTGTCTGTGTGATGTCACATCTGAGACTGGCTCGATTTGAGAAAAAGGAAATGATTTAACGAGATTAAAAAAAAACACTGGGTGGATTTTTATCATTATAGGTTGGTTGTGTACACACTGTCAACATACATTTCAGTTGAAACTAATTGTAAAAATGCATGTAGCATCTGATGACCCCTTTAAACTAACTAAGATACACGTCAAACCTTAAAAAATACTATAATTCCAACACTACATCTCCTTTAACCAACAGTTTGAATCCATTCTTTCTAATCTCTTATTCTCGTATTTATTGCTCTTTCAGGGTCAGACTGTGCTAAGTTTTGACCTGGAGAAGGGTGAAAGTGCTTTAGGCATCAGCATTATTGCTCAGGAGACTGAAAGCAGTGGAGGTCATGGTATCTTCATACAGAAGATTCAGCTGGACTCTGTAGCATGCAGGTATAAACTGACAAGAATCGAAGTACAGAATACCATAACTTAATTGATTAGAAGTGGATTATTTTGGACAGCGGCGTAGATTGATTGGAAACCATTCATTACCCTATTCTTCTGTCTTAGTGATGGACGTCTACATGAGGGTGATCGGATTCTAGCAGTGAATGGCAAGCTGTTTGAATCCTCTGTAACACAGGAGCAAGCTGTCCAGGTCCTTCAGGAAGCTGCTTCTATAGTAACATTAATTATAGCCAGAGAACCAACCCCATCATTCAGCCCTCCACCGATGAACCACACTCTGTCCAAAAATCTCACCGGCATTTATCATCAATTCAGTGTAAGTCTACTTAAAAACCTTTGTTTTTATATTTATTTGTATCTCTTAAATTTTCCCAAATATACTTAACATAATGTGTAAAATGGCCTTAAGAGATTTTAAATGTGCCCCTGAAGTGTCTTAGAGCTGCCTCATACTTTAAACTGTAATTCCATATAGCCGGCCCATTTTACAATGCATCTTATATGTGTTATTGATCCACAGTAATTTGATTACATTACCACAAGTGTAGTACATCTAACATTTTAAATGTTATACATTAGCTTTTTATGTGAGGTTTTTAGATTTGGTGTTTGTTGTGAAAACAGAGTAAAGGAAAGCAGATGGTCTCCTGGTAATGGTGGAAATAAAAATGAGTCTACTTCTATTAGTAAGACTTTTATAATACACTACTGTTCAAAGGATTGGGGTTGGTTAAATCTGTGAATGGTTTTGAAAGAAGTCTCTTATGCCTAACCCAGGCTTCATTTATTTGATAGAAAAAACTGTAGTAAAACAGTAATATTCTTAAATGTAATTACAGCCATTACTCCAATCTTCAGTGTCATATGATCCTCCACAAAAGAACAACATTTACTTGATATAGAATTTATTTTGTAACAGTGTGACAAAGTCTCTACTGTCACTTTTGATCTAATAAATGCATCCTTCCTAAATAAAAGTATTAGTTTGTTTGAAAAAAACATACTTTCCCCTAAACATTTGTATTAGTATATATATATATATATATATATATATATATATATATATATATATATATATATATATATATATATATATATATATATATATATATATTGTATGTATATAGGGCTAAGTTTTAGTATATAATAAACAATTACATTTTTAAAACAAGCAGTCAAGGCTACAAAAGCTATTGAATTATTGAATGCAAAAACAATTAATTTAACACATGTTGACCTTGTGTACCACATGAAAAATACAATATGCCCAAAATTTTGGAGGTTCAGTCAAATTTATCAAAAGTAACAGCTATTCAAAAGACATTTCTAATTTTAATAAATGCTATTCTTTTAAACCTTCTGTCCTTCTGTGCTTTGAAACATCTAGTATTGGTATTTTGTACTCGCTTGCTGTTTCATTCAATATTTTGTTTCCCTTTTTTGTTGTTTAAATTCAGCTTATTAAAAAAATAATAATATGCTGTTAATGGCAGGTTCCACTTTGACAACCTACCCGATACAGTGTGACATTCCTTGCAAATGTGGCGCAAAAGGTCAAAGTGTTAAATCAGTTGTATTTGTATTCAATAATTCAATAGCTTTTGTAGCCATGACTAAGACATTTACTTGTACAGAAAATAACTTTTAAAAATAAACCTACCCTGAGAAATATTAACTGTAGTAAGTGTGATAACTAGCCCCAGTCTCTCTTGTTTTATAATTAGGCTTATTCCACTCATTTAATTTGATTCCACAGCCTCGACAAATTCATCATATAGAGCTGCAGAATGACAGATCAGGTCTAGGCTTTGGCATCATTGGAGGGAGGAGTACTGGCATCATGGTTAAAACCATCATACCTGATGGTGTAGCTGGAAAGGTATGAGAGAATCATCATTGATTCACCATTATTTAAATGATTTGTGGAAACTGATTCAAATTAAAAAGAGTGACAGATGCCTTGACATTTGTGGATGTGTGTGTGTGCACACAGGATGGGAGATTGCTCAGTGGCGATCTTCTCCTCAGAATTGGTGATGTGGATGTGTCTGCAATGGGCAGTGAGGAAGTGGCACGTGAGCTCCGTCTTGCTGGTTCCTGTGTGAGACTTATCATTGCCAGGGAAACCACTGATGGTGACCTATCACCTACCATTGCCCAGCAACAGGGCTCTAAAAAGAAACAGGTGCAGAATGCTTCTGTGTGTGTGTGTTCGCATATATATGTAAATAGTGATATAAACAGTATAGCTCACCCAAAAATTAAGTTCTCTTATCATTTACTCCCAATCATGTATTTTTTTTAGCATGTTTGACATTTATTCTTCGATAGAACACAACAAATTCAGTAAATTGCAGTCTGTTCCTCCTTCACCACGTTAATGCTGCTTTTGTGGTGTTTTTGTCATTTTTTAAGGTCACTGTGAACTGTTATTATATGGTAAAAAGCTGCGTAACAATTCTTAAAGGGACAGTACACCCAAAAATAAAGATTCTAGCATCATTTACTTGTCATCATGTCATTCCAAACCTGAAGACTTTCTTCTGCTGAACACAAACGTAGATATTTTGTTAAAGTATTGATGAAATCCAAACAGTTTTGAGTCCTTTTAAAATTATCTTTTTAAATATTATGCAGGTTTGGGATGACATGAAGGTCAATAAAATGTGACAAGCATTATATTTAAAATGTATTAGCCTGAAATTATTTCTTGAACACACTCACACTCAGTCAACAATCATTGATTGACATTCACATTAACACACAAGGAGTTTGATTACAATGTTGTTATCATAAATGCTGCTTTATTATGTCTTGTCTGAAGTGGCGAAAGTAAACAAAGAATTACCCTTCTGCAGGATTTAGAAGAAAAAAAGGGAAAAGAGTCCAATGTGAGATTCAGTAACAACAAAAATGGTTTGGACGTCAAAATCTCCAAATCTCTGAATAACCTGAACAAAGGTATGATTCCTTGCAAGATATTTTTTCCCATTCAGTTTAAGAATGATAAATGTAAACAATAAATGAATATTGGGCATTTTAGAGTCCAGTGGATTTGGGGTAAAGAGCATACTGAAAGAGAATGCAGTGGATCAGCATGGACAGATTCACACTGGAGATGGCATCGTTGCTGTGAGTTCAATACAGATCTTTATTTTTTGCATCTCTTTACTTTCCTTGTGCATGTAAATTTAAACAGAAGTTCTTAGTGGTTTTAAGCAATAAATTGCTGTTTTATTCATTTTTCAGTGATTTCTGTGTAAATGATGTTATGGAAATTAATAATCCTGTTGTTGTTTCTGTTGTTTGTGGGGGGGGGGGCTGTTTACATTGTAGTCTTTGTTTTAGGCAGAATGGTAGTATTATGTATGTATGATTAATTACATTGTCACTAGATATGTGTTTGTATTTATGTAAATGTGTGTTTGGGGTTTCAGTGTCATTTTGGTACAAAAAACAACAACAACATTGAAGTATCGGGTTAATACTTCATGACTTTTCTAATGAGAGCTTATTATAAAGAGAATTTCAACTTGCTTCATAAAACACTTCAAACGTCCTCGTTTTGCATTAATTATGTTTGGGGTTTTAGAGACCTCAGATATGAAGCATTAAATAATGCAATGACTTTCCACGTGATGAGACTCTGTGACTGGTGTACCCGCTGTGGAAATACACTTCTGTCAGATGTTTATTGTAATTTATTTTATTATATTTTTCTACATAAGTTTTGCCAAGGTCAAATTGATCACAAACAACGTCACTACAATTTATACTAGGTACATTTCTGAAAAATGCTTGCTTTCTTTGTGGCAAAATAGAGGGATAAAGCGTCTGGGGTTGGGCATCAATATTTTCAGTACTGATGTTGTAGCAAGAGCTATTTAGCCTGAAAATCAATGCGTGCCAGAAGCTCTGAAGTGAAAAATTGAACCGTGTTAGAATATGGTTGTTTAGGATTGGAACTATTTATCTTAACATGCAGAAATTCTGAAAGACACAAAAATCATCTGCTGTTATTTCACACTAAATAATGAAGCTAAATGTGACACTATAATAATTATGTTATATTATAATGGGCTTTAAAAAAAAAAAAAAAAGTTATGATCATGTTCTATAATAAATTCTATAAATTCTTGTTAATGATAAACTAAAACAGAAGCATGATTAGCAGTTCAGATCCATTAAATGATAAAGGATGTCTTTCAAATATAATGTTTAATGGTTATAATGACCTGTTGTATTCTAATATAGGAAGCGGAGGAGATCCTGCTCACTGGCCAACAAGTGGAGATTTCTATTCGGCGAAAAGGCTCACCAACTGGAACACAAACAACCCCCACAATGTCCACAATCTCTCAGAGACCCTTAACCCCTCTGGGTCTCCTTCCCCCTCCACTGCCTCCATGTCTACCAGAGCCAAAGCCAGTTCTGCCCCCAGGGAAAGTTTTCTATACTGAACGCCGGGACCTCAACTTCAACAGAGAGTGCAGTTAGTGAAACTCTTGTCACTTCTGTTTATATGCACTCATTCACACTGTGCTTGATTCATGCGTTCTGTTTCACTTTGGCCCATTCTCTGTGTGAAGTCTCAGTTACTTTTTGACCCTACTTTGATTCTAATAACAGCTTCTGTGTCTGTTTGTTCTTTCTGTGACCTCAGTTGAGTCAACGCAAACCTGTGATTTAGAGTCCAAGATGAAGAATATAAACCAGCCCTCGTGTAAGAACAGATTTATTTACAATTATTATTACAGCCACTCATTTTGACTTGCACCTCAGGTTTCTTAGTGTACTAGTACAACATCTACTATAATATACAGTTATGATTGTAATTTAAGCATTGTTTGCAGACAATTTTAATTAATTCGAAACTTGCTTACCATTGAATCCTCTGCAGTGAATGGGTGCCATCAGAATGAGAGTTAAAAGAGCCGATAAAACTGCATGTTTATAATTAAATTATCATTTGGATGTTTTTTTTTACTTCAAACCGTTGATTCTGGCTAAAATACATAATATTGCTTTCTCTAGTGAAAAAGTTGTCTTGTCTGAATCAGGAGTGAAATATGCAGATATTTACACACTAAAACAGTCCAAAAGCGTTAATTGATGGCCTGGAGTCGTGTGGGTTTCTGGTGAATTATGGTGATGTTTTTATCAGCTGTTTGATCTCTCACTCCTTCACTGCAGACGATCCCTTGGTGAGCAAAAGATGAAATGCTAAATTTCTCTAAAACTGTTCCTATAAATAACAAAGGCATCTGTATTTTGGGTGGCCTGGGGGTCAGTAAATTGTAAGTGTTGACTTTTAAGGTGTGTTTTCAAGCTTTATTCCAAAATTGACATCAAGATAATAAAGCATTTCATGCTTTGAAACATTATGCTTTTAAAAGTTAATAACCCTATTTATTTTGCTTTCCTTACAGTACACCATTATATTGTTAGAATATAATTTTTTTCTGCTGTCCAGTCAACCCCAATGGACAGCATGTCACAAAAACTGTCCATAGACATTAATCTGTTAAAAACCCCAGAATATTCCTTTAAGATTTCTTTAGTTTGCTTGGTGATTTCTAACATAGATATACACTCACCTAAAGGATTATTAGGAAAAACATACTAATACTGTGTTTGACCCCCTTTCGCCTTCAGAACTGCACTGGCATTGATTCAACAAGGTGCGGAAAGCATTCTTTAGAAATGTTGGCCCATATTGATAGGATAGCATCTTGCAGTTGATGGAGATTTGTGGGATGCACATCCAGGGCACGAACCCCCCGTTCCACCACATCCCAAAGATGCTCTATTGGGTTGAGATCTGGTGACTGTGAGGGGCCATTTTAGTACAGTGAACTCCATTGTCATGTTCAAGAAACCCATTTGAAATGATTGAAGCTTTGTGACATGGTGCATTATCCTGCTGGAAGTAGCCATCAGAGGATGGGTACATGGTGGTCATAAAGGGATGGACATGGTCAGAAACAATGCTCAGGTAGGCCTTGGCATTTAAACGATGCCCAATTGGCACTAAGGGACCTAAAGTGTGCCAAGAAAACATCCGCCACACCATTACACCACCATCACCAGCCTGCACAGTGGTAACAAGGCATGATGCATCCATGTTCTCATTCTGTTTACGTCAAATTCTGATTCTACCATCTGAATGTCTCAACAGAAATTGAGACTCATCAGACCAAGCAACATTTTTCCAGTCTTCAACTGTCCAATTTTGGTGAGCTTGTGCAAATTGTAGCCTCTTTTTCCTATTTGTAGTGGAGATGAGTGGTACACGGTGAGGTCTTCTGCTGTTGTAGCCCATCCGCCTCAAGGTTGTGCGTGTTGTGGCTTCACAAATGCTTTGCTGCATACCTCGGTTGTAACGAGTGGTTAATTTAGTCAAATTTGCTCTGCTATCAGCTTGAATCAGTCGGCCCATTCTCCTGTGACCTCTAGCATCAACAAGGCATTTTCGCCCACAGGACTGCCGCATACTGGATGTTTTTCCCTTTTCACACCATTCTTTGTAAACCCTAGAAATGGTTGTGCGTGAAAGTCCCAGTAACTGAGGAGAATGTGAAAAACTCAGAGCGGTCCGTCTGGCACCAACAACCATGCCATGCTCAAAATTGCTTAAATCACCTTTCTTTCCCATTCTGACATTCAGTTTGGAGTTCAGGAGATTGTCTTGACCAGGACCACACCCTTAAATGCACTGAAGCAACTGCTATGTGATTGGTTGATTAGATAATTGCAGTAATGAGAAATTGAACAGGTGTTCCTAATAATCCTTTAGGTGAGTGTAAATAAAGTGTGAAATACAAATCTTGACTCTATCATGATGTAACTGACATAATGAAAATATACATTGTCTTTTGTAGTCTGTTCTCCTCAGTCATGTTGTAATTTATTTATTAGCTGTCTGATGCTTGCAAATTTTGTTTTAGTTTGCAAACTGTCTGATAAAGAGGAGGAAATATTGAAGCAGAAGTGGCAAAGCAAACTGGGTCCTCAATATGAAGTCATGGTGCGTCTCATCTGTATTCTCTCCTGTTTAGCTGACAGTTAATTTCCATGGCTGAAATTTTTGAGTGTGTGTCAGCATATGTTTATGTTCAGTATGTGTCTCTTTATATGCTTGTTTAAGATGTATGTGCATGTCCACTGTATATTTGTTTGAAATGCTTATACATTTATATTTACATTGTTTGTGTGTGTGTGCAGGTGGCACAGGTACAGAAGTTCTTTGAGAGCAGCGGTCTTGGTGTGAGTTTGGATACCAAGGAAGGTCATCACTATTTCTGCTTCATACTGCCAGAGGGTCCGATTGGACAGGCAGGAATCATACAGCCTGGAGATGAGCTGCTAGAGGTTCACTTTATATTATAATTGTGTTAACATAGTCATGTAGATTATCTCACATTACACATACAAACACTACTATAACATTTATTTACCTAAAAATGCTAATGTAAATTATGTTTTATCATAGTTTGACTATAATATATAGTCAAACATGCATTACACACAGATAATACTGTTGTTTATAGATTACACTGTTGTAATCCCTTATCATAAAGCCTGCGAACACATGCATGCATTAATAACTGAAAGCACTCATCTTTCTTTCTGCATTCTGTTTTCTATGCATGGCACTTTATTCAGTGCTGACTGCACATGAATATCAATCATGACAGCTGCTTAAAAATAGCCCTTCCTGTCAGTAGAAAAGCCCAGAGGATCATTTCAGCAGAAGAAGTGAAGGTGATATGTTTGTTCTGTCTGTAGGTGAACAGGTTCTCTCTGATTGGTGAGACACATAAGGAAGTTGTGAGCTTGCTGAGGGAACTTCCTCTGAATGTTTGTGTGGTTTGCAGTCGTCTCATCCTACCCACAGTCGGAGAGGAAGATGATGATGATGATGTACAACTCACGCTCAAAGAGCTACTAGCAGAATTTAATGAAAAGGTTTCCTGTGTCTGTGCATCATGATTTTTAAAGGAAAAGTTTAAATGTTTGTGCATTGCACCTCCCTTGTGAAGTTTTATTTAAATGTGAAAACATTTGTTGCAAATACCATGCATGAAAATATAAATAAGTATATTATTTGCATTAGAAATATTGTTTATTAAAACTATGCTAAATTAGACTTCTTTATGACAAATGGTATTAACTCACCTACACTAACTCACATGACCCTTTTTCTTTCGATTTAACACAAAGGGACAAAAATTATAAACATGTACTTATGAGCAATTATACAGTGAAGCTCCAAAAATAACAAAGGAATTTTTTTTTTGAAGTAGAATAAAAAGGTACTGACTGTGGAATGCCTTGGATGAGGATGAGAATAAGAGTGTTTGGTTACACTTTATTGGTGTCCTTGTTACAGTGTAATTATACATTTAAGTACCGAGTAATATTAATTAACTACATGTATTTACTATATGGTTAAGGTTAGGATTAGAGTTTGGCTTAGGGTTACTTGCATGCAATTATGCATAATTTATTATTACTATTATAGTAAGTACTGTAACGTGTAACTAAAGTGTTCAGAGAATTCCCAATTAACATTATAATAAAATTAAGTATACTAAATAGAAAATCAATTAAATTCAACAAATTAACGCTGCTATCCTTTTTCAAAATAATATTGACTTGTCCACTTTTTCTCTATAACAGAAGTCATTTGGGGGTCTCTTTGCACGCAGAGAGGATGAATGGAAGACAGAGGCTCCCGTGCTATCCCATCAGGCCATGTGGGAGAATGAGATTCAAGTCTATGAGCTGCAGAAAGGCGATTCAGGACTGGGATTCAGTATACTAGACTACCAGGTGTGTGTGTGTGTGTGTGTGTGTGTGTGTGTGTGTACCAATACTACAACAAGAAGGGAGCAGCAGAGTATGGACTCCACATCAGCTGGTTTAGGAAGTCCCAGTTGGTTTGAAATCCTTCTACAACATGGCAGCAGTGTCTCCTAATTTATTACTATTCTTCTCTTTCTCTCTTGCTCTGTCACTTTCTGAAACTCTCTCAGGACCCCATGAACCCAGGTCGTACTGTGATATTGATTCGCTCTCTTGTAGCAGGCGGCTTGGCAGAGAGAGATGGCCGCTTGTTGCCAGGCGATCGGTTGATGTTCGTGAACGGGACTGACTTGAGCCACGCGGGTCTGGCTCAGGCCGTTCATGTCCTGAAGAGCACTGCTTTGGGCACTGTACGAATTGGAGTCACTAAACCCTTACTGGTAAATTTCACCATTCACTTCACAATTATCACCATTCACCAGATAGACAGCAACAATTACATCTTTGACCATTGTTAGAGAAATCTACTATCCAAGATATTCTATGTCAATGAAGGTTCTTAGTCATCTAGGTCTTTAAGAATGTCAGGCAAGTTTAATTTAGAGAATTCCATGTGCACAACTTTGACAAGTAATTTGCAGTATGATATGCATATGCATCAATTATCAGTAACTAATGGCAGCTTTGATTACTCAAGTATATTAAATTATAGTTTCTTCAACTGCAAGGCATTTTAATGTCAGATGGGTTTTATTATTCTTATTATTTTAGTTTACCTTCATCATGTGTTGTTGGCATTTTTCAAATGCCTTTTATCCAGATTTTCATACAAATCCATCAATACAATGATTTATGTTATTTAATTTTTTTTTTTATCATTTTAGATATCTTTTTAAAACAATGATCACAATAAGTGAAATGCACTATGTGAAACAGTATAGTATAGAAATTCACGTATTCAAGTATTATTTAAATTATTTATTTTTTTACACAAAATATGTCTGTCCCTCATTTGTGGAGTCATGACCATCACAGCCTACAATTTCAGAATAATATATTTTATAATAAGAATAGTTTTATAAAAAAGTGAAATAATATATACCGTAATAGCAAGTTACATATTCTTACTTGATATCAAAATATTTTTATTAATTATTGTTTATGAGTTCATTTTACTACAGCAAAATATTTATATATTTATATAATTTATGTCTAAAATTATTTTTTTAATTTACATTTATTTACATTTACATTTATTTACATTTACATACATATATATATATATATATATATATATATACAAGCTTGATGGTATTCACAGCTTTAAACTGCTGGACATAAGCTGATTGGTTCATGTTGGGTACACAGCCATTTAGATGGCTGGTTATCATTCACTTGAGCAGCTCGCAGTGCGATTTCAGAGTTCCTCTAAAACCCTCCACCTTCCCCAGCTCCACCGTATAGATCTGCTAATGTTATTATGTATGCTATTTGTGCACCAGCAGTCTTAAATTCTGACAACGTATGTATCGGCGTATGTATTGGCAGTAGCAAGTTTATGTACTTGCTTTGCAGCAGCAGCAATAATCTACAAAGACAGCAATAAGCAGCAGCTATTCAGCAGCAGCATAGAAGATCTATTCCTCCAAGAACCAATACATTAACATTGTCATATTCATTACCATGCTAAAATCTTCGGAGAGTTGTCACCTCAACAAGACAATTGATTTAAGTAATCATTTCCATCATCACCTCCATCATAGCTGATATTTGGCAGATATAAATCTTGTTAATTTTTCAGGAAAATAAAAACAAAATAAAATAAAAAAACAAATTACAGAATTTTCATACAATGCATGTGTATGCACTGCTGGACATTGATAGCAGACAGTTAAAATAGTGTAAGTTAGTTTAGTTTGAAAAAATTCAAGATGTTCATAGCACACTATGCACTGAACATTTTCTTATTTGTTTAAAATGATATCTAATTGCGTTGTATATTCCAAGTTACTTTAATGTTTTTGACCTTATCTATGGGTGTTATTTTAGCATTTTATTATTGGAAATCCACTTTAGTCTGATGGTGGTCTTTGTTGTGAGCTGGGTCTCAGTAACTCAGAGCTCAGAGTCTCTGGTTACTTGAATCTTTCAATAATTGATGTCTCTTGAATTCTAACACCAGCCTCCTAAAACAAGTGGTGCATTTGTGGTTCTGTGTCCCACGACTCTGAAATTGGGTTTATTTAGTGCTGGGAACTTTCTTTCTTTTTATTTGCAAAAGTTAAGAGTCTGATGAGTGCATATGTTATTGTGTCCAGATAGGAGTGTAAGGAGTGGGACAAGATTTCTGAATAGGAGATTTAACACAGCTTTGTCATTGACAGGAGAATGACACTCAGGACACAGGAGCTGATGTAACAGGCAACTGTCACTCAGAACATAACAACCAGCACAGCACTTTGCAGGTACAGTAGGCTATATATTGTTATACCTGCTCTAATACTAATGTGATCTGTTTTGTAACAGTACTTTGGTGTTAACATCTGAGCTACATGAAGCAACTTCATTTCACTGACTCTTGACATCTGTTTTTCAAGCGATAGATAGTGATTCGATAGATTGATTGGTGGTTGCTTGTTTACAGCACAGTGTAAAGTTTAGGCTCACTGCTTCTAAATTAATTTTTGTGGATTCCTACAGCAGTTGATTTGTAAACAGTGGTTGTTTTGAGCTAGTTGCACTCAAGCAGTTAGTTGGCAAAAGAGAAAGTGTTTTTTGTTTTTTTTTCCACTGACCTAATTCAGTGTAGTCATTCTAGCTGTCAGGGTTTAAATGGTGAGGATATTTGTTGACAGGATTTGCGTGACATCATCTCTTATTCACATGAGGGTTTTTGGTTTACTCCAGAGCACAAGTGTGTAATGTATTAATTCGTTTGGATGGCTTGTTGAGAACACATTAAAACGTTATTGAAAGTATGGTTGTGTATTATTAACTTTTTTTGGCGCAGTGAACAAATTGTATTTAGCATTTCATTTATTTTGTAGAATAAAAAAAAAATCTGATTATTTATCTGCATGTTTCTTGCATATTGGTGACAAACACTGCAGACTATTCCACTTATGCGTCACCACATGGAAATCTGGAGGGGATAAAATGTAGATAAACTAAAATATCTTTAGAATATGTGTAATACTTAATACAATAAAATATCCAAATTCTTGGGAACATTCACAATAAGTTTCAGAAGGTAACACAATGCTTTTATGAGATTTGTTAATCTGGACTAATATTAATTTATATCTATACCAGGAGTGACGCCGAATAGTCAAGATTCGATGCTTCGATAGAAGGAGCATGATTTGACTACAAATCTCACAGTCGAATATTCACGGTGTGTTATGATCATGCCATTTTGGCTATATGGGGGTGCTCAAATGTTTTATTTCACATAACACTACTGGTTTTCTCATTTTCAAACATTTCAGCTAGCTTATATATATATTGTGTATATGTTATTTATCTCATATAAGATGCATTTGGTTAAGTTGCAATGGAGTAAAGCGCTTCATTGTAGTAATACACTGATTCCCAGCAAACACAAAACGTTCCCCTAACATTAGTTATTGGTTTCCGTTTTATCATTTTTTGGGGAACCAAATGCTTATGTTAGGGAAATGTTTTTTTTAGGTTATATTTTTTGCGACCATAAAATAACGTTCCCAGAATGTTGCTAGTTGGTTATTTTTAAAAGAACCTAAAAATAACTTAACTTATTCTCAGGTTATTTTATAACCCTATAAAACTATATTTTCAATGAAAACATCAAAGTTGTTAATGTGTTATGACCTGTACAGAGCCCTGAAATTCGTTTAATGCAACATTTATTAAAATACAGAAATTAGATTACCGGTAATCAAAACGCAATTTAAATTATTATATTAAGACAGGGTTAAACGTTGAGTGATAACCATACAGTCTATGGTGATAACATAAATCCAAAATTTGTTGATTTGTTTAATCTTCATTAAAATCTCCACGCGCTTCACCTCACCTTCAACAGAGAGTTGAGCACTCGCTAAATGAAAACAATTAACGGTAATTATTATTTTTTTTTTACTGAAAATTTTATTTTGTTTATACATTTTATACTTGCTCATTTATCTATCTCTGTATTGAATGATTACTTAAAATTTAATATATTTATGAGAGTAAATATAATCATCAAAAGAGAACATGATGTTAAGCGAGAGGTTTTTGTTTATGGATCAAAAGAAGGTCCCGCTGCACAAACTGTACACTTCAGTGGTAAAAATGAATGTACTGATATCCTACTTTAAGTCATGTATTTTTTTTATTCTTTTATATACAGTATATATCTATATATATATCTTATTTTATGAACCATACATTGTGTTGAAGTCATTTTTATTTGGTGCTGAAGAAATGTAAAATCTGGGTATCCCCAATCTTACATATTAATGTACAGATTTAATCTTACCTATGTTGGTTGATGTGCTCAGATTATTGCTTAAACAATAGATAGAAACAAGATGTGGTTTTTATAATACTGATTAAAGGGTTAGTTCACCCAAAAATTCTATCTTTAATGACTCCCCCTCATGTCGTTCCAAACCCATGAGACCTCCGTTCATCTTCAGAACACATTTTTAAGATATTTTAGATTTAGTCCGAGAGCTCTCAGTCCCTCCATTGAAACTGTGTGAACGGTATACTGTCCATGTCCAGAAAGGTAAGAAAAACATCATCAAAGTAGTCCATGTGACATCAGAGGGTCAGTTAGAATTTTTTTGAAGCATCGAAAATACATTTTGGTCCAAAAATAGCAAAAACTACGACTTTATTCAGCATTGTCTTCTCTTCCGTGTCTGTTGTGAGAGAGAGTTCAAAACAAAGCAGTCTGGATATCCGGTTCGCGAATGAATCATTCAGTTCACCAAATCGAACTGAATCGTTTTAAACGGTTCACATCTCTAATACGCATTAATCCACAAATGACTTAAGCTGTTAACTTTTTTAATGTGGCCGACACTCCCTCTGAGTTCAAATAAACCAATATCCTGGAGTAATTCATGTACTCAAACAGTACACTGACTGAACTGCTGTGAAGAGAGAACTGAAGATGAACACCGAGCCAAACCATATAACGAACAAAACATTGTCTCATTCACGAGTCAAGAACCGTTTCTGTCAGACGCATCCGATTCGAGAACCGAGGAGCTGATGATACTGCGCATGTGTGATTAAGCGTGAAGAAGACAGATACACAGAGCGCCTGAATTGAACTGGGCCCGGTTCCCCAAAACGTTCTTATCGCTAAGTAGTTCTTAACCTATTCCTTAACCTCTCTCTTAACCCTATGGCACGATTCCCGACACGTTCTTGTTGGTCTGGACCATTCGTAAGCTCTCTCTTAACGTTGTTTAAGCTCAAGATGCTACCTGTACAGCAGTCTTTAGAAATCAGCGCAGCGAAGTACAAGTCAAACTATGGTATGTTGACAATGTTGTGGCTCAACAATGATTTTATGTTATTTTTTAAGACTCCTAATAAATTATGTTCGCAATGGATAGAGGCCTATTTATGAAGTTGAGTTTATGTGGTATGAGAACTAATATGGTGGTAAATAGCCTAGGCTTTTTCTTATGTAATTAAAGTGAATTGGCAATCAATTTTTTGATAATTAAAATCTGGCAAACAATTTGGCTGTAAATGGCTAAGATCTATAAATGGGTAATCATGGTTGTGTCCAGTAAGGACCAACTATAGCAGCGATCCAACGTGTCCTTGTATTGAATCAAAGACGGAGCCGGACTCGGAGCCGTTTAGTCCATGTAAAAAAATGTATTCGGCAAAACTTAAGCCCTTTTGACATTTTTGCCTGACGTGGCTATATAAAAAAATAATCCGACCTGGTGGCAAGGTCCAGCAAAACTTCAAGTTCCCCTGACGAGAGGCTTGGTGCCCTTTTTTACGTTGCTTCCCCACCATATTTTGTATCTAACTCTCTCTCTCTCTCTCTGTTCATTGTAGATTGGTTGCTTTTTATTAAAAACATAAACCAATTACAATCAATACCGCATTGAACAGAAGTAACTGCAGCTGCTTGACAATCAATTCTGATTGTAAAGTACCTTACCATTAATATAAAAGTGTATTATATATTTTTTAAAAGTCGTTAAACCCATGTCAAGAAGCGGCACAAGTGGCACAAAGGGATAAGGAGGGTGGATGATTAGCGAGGGATACCCGGTTCGTCTAACCGTCACAACATATCGTGTGAACATATTACTGACCATTTGATAATTTAACTTATAGTCTAAATTCTACTGATAACTTAAACTATGTTAAAATTAATGTTACTGTAATAATTTGAGGAATGTTTCATTTGCATAGAACATTTTGTCTTTCTTAACACTGTATTGCACCTTCGCGTGAAGTGGAAAATCGATTCCTGAGCAATCGATGCCAACTAATTCAGCACCCTCACTCGGGACAGTGCCTTTGTAACGTCGGACGTAAGAGGCAGCGTGCTAAGAAGCTTCCTAAGGGACACTTTGGGGAACACACTAAGGAACATAAACAACTTTGGTAAGATATATCTTTCGAGGTCTTCTTAGCGCGCTAAGAGTGAGCGTTATCGGGGAACCGGGCCCTGATTCTTTTGTTGATTGATTCTGAACTGATTCTGTGCTAGTGTTATGAGAGCAGGTAAACCGAAGGCTTGAATCAAGGGCAATCATCGCAAATGACGCCATAACGTTGAGCGCAAAAGAACCGGTGAACCGTTTTCTTCAACCGGTTTATTGAATCGAACTGTCGGAAAGAACTACTGGTGATCCGAAAACCAATGCAACCGGTTCTTGACTCGGGAACGAGTCAGTCTGTTGTTCGTTATCTGGCTCGGCTCGGTGTTCATCTTCAGTTCTCTCTTCACAGCAGTTCAGTCAGTGTACTGTTTGAGTAAATGAATTACTCCGTGATATTGGTTTGTTTGAACTCAGAGGGAGTGTCGGCCACATTAAAAAAGTTAACAGCTTAAGTCATTTGTGGATTAATGCGTATTAGAGATGTGAACCATTTAAAACGATTCAGTTCGATTTGGTAAACTGAATGATTTGTTCGCGAACCGGATGTCCACACTGCTTTGTTTTGAACTCTCTGTCACAACAGACACGGAAGAGAAGACAATGCTGAATAAAGTCGTCGTTTTTGCTATTTTTGATGCTTCAAAAAATTCTAAACGACCCTCTGATGTCACATGTACTACTTTGATGTTTTTCTTACCTTTCTGGACATGGACAGTATACCGTACACACAGCTTCAATGGAGGGACTGAGAGCTCTCGGACTAAATCTAAAATATCTTAAACTGTGTTCCAAAGATAAACGGAGGTTTTACGGGTTTGAAACAACATGAGGGTAAATTATTAATTACATAATTTTGCTATCTGGGTGAACTAACCCTTTAAGCTGTTAATTTTTTTTTATGTGGCTGACACTCCCTCTGAGTTAAAACAAACCAATATCCCGGAGTAATTCATGTACTCAAACAGTACACTGACTGAACTGCTGTGAAGAGAGAACTGAAGAGCCGAGCCTATGGGATTAGAATCCCGCCAAATGTATTGCAGTCACAGATCGAAAAATAATAAGCATAAATAAAATATTTAAAAACACGTGTAAAATAATAACGCACAAAACCAAAAAACAAATGCAATTTTTTAAAAATAACAAACGGCGCAGTCATGGATTACACAAAACTGAAACATGAATTAAAAATTTTCCAAATCGCAAACAAAATCAGGTTTCCTGCTCATGTTATTTTTTTATCTGCTTGTGGTCTTTTCCCCTTTGCTCTTGTTTCCATGTTCTGCACTTGCGTTTCTAAAAGTTGCAGTTTGAGTTTCATGTAAATCAGGACAGGCTTCAGCGTCACCATTGGCCTGCAAGTTCTAGATTGACAGCTGCTCCTCTAACCAATCAGTTCAAGGGGGAGTTGATGTCACTCCAATGTGACTCATGGCTGCTGTGGCAGGTGTGTGAAGATGGATAACCAACATCAGCAGACAAATCCCGGATGATCTCAGGTAATTAGCCATAAATATTTTTTTAGTGGGTGACAGAAACATTCCCTTTGTGTATTATGATATTTTCTGCAAGTGCTATGTAGTCCGAGTAGGCCGATATCTAGACTGTTAACACATGTCTTGTTAGTTTGGTTTAGTTACCAATACTTAATATTTTAGGCAGTTGGGCTGCACGATAAGTCATACGCGATATAAAGCCGGTTGTGTAATCAGCGGTAAATCTACATCACCTGCGCGCTTTCACATGGAGCAGCATTAGCGTTCGACTTGAAGCAGCTGCACAGAATGATCACTGTATGACATCAAAGAACCGCGCGAGTGATCCGAATGCATTGGATCCGTGTACTCTCTTATCGCTTGCGCGGTATTTGATGTCATACAGTGATAATTTGCTTTACTGACAAGATGTGCATTAAATATCACACAAAGGGAATGTTTCTGTCACCCACTAACAAAATATTTAAGACTAATTTTCTGAGATTGTCTGGAATTTGCCTGCTGACGCTGCTTATCCATCTTCACAGAAGAGGCTGACATTGATTGTAAACAAAATCACTATCATGGGATTGGGACGGGAAAAAATGTTGGCGGGACCTGGAATCGTAATAACACTTTGATCGCCGACTTTCTACACAAATATAGCCTACCTTTTAAATAAATGAAGTATAAACTATAGGCTTATATTTTAATTTTGAACTCGCCCTGTGTCTTTATGCTCTCCTGTTTGCTTTAATGTGGCTGGTGAAGGACAGATCGTTAACGGATGGTCTATGTGGTAATAGTAGCCTACATCGGGCAGTACATCCAAAAGCCCACCTATCATTCATAGACCTCAAATATAGCGCTTCATCTAAAAGATGTATGTAGTAATAACTTTACATGGCCGCTCAATTTAATGTTAACCTACAGAAATGTATGCTATTGAAGTGTGTGTGTGGAAACTGAACAGCAGCATGCTCACAGCAGGACAGATGGAGGCACTGTGCTCTCACTTGCTCTTAAAATACTCTGTCATTTTTGGTCATACACATAAAAGTAATAAATCTTTCTAATCCGCATACGTTTATTTGTGTGCACTCAGAATAACAACGAAATGCTGTGCTTCTGTAAAATAATAAAAAAACAAAAACAAAATGCGGTTTCTGTCGTCTTGGTCATGTGAACTTGAGCGAGAAACTCTGTGTATTAAAAATAAATTTATAGAGAGTGCCACTCTCAGAGTGCAATGTCTACGCTCAAATGAAAAATAAAAAAATAAATAAAATAGAAAATGTGTGTTAGCATGGATGATTTACATTACGTCTGTGAAATGCACAATGTGCATTGTTTAAGATGGCTTTCAGTTCAGTAAAATAACAAAAAAAAAACTACAGTTTAAATTTTTTTTTAACTAAAGTGGGCATGCTGTGATATGTGCTGTAGTTTTTCACTGTAACTGACAGATTCCGGCTGAAAAAATACCTTCAACATGGGAGTGGGAGAGATCGTGAGTCATTCCGGGAAATGGGACTGGATTTTCCCCCAGATTTTTTGTGGGATTGGGACAGGACGGGACTAGTTATTTTTTTTTGCGGGAGTGGGACGAGAGAGATTTGAAAATCCACTCCCATGTCACCATCACCCTCTACTTCACACACCTGCCACAGCAGCCACGACTCACGAGTCACATTGGAGTGACGTCAACTCCCACTTGAACTGATTGGTTAGAGGAGCAGCTGTCAATCTAGAACTCGCGGGCCAATGGTGACGCTGAAGCCTGCCCTGATTTACATGAATCTCAAACTGCAACTTTTAGAAACACAAGCGCAGAACGTGGAAACGAGCAAAGGGGAAAAATCCAAAAGCACACAAAAAAAATTACATATGAGCAGGAAACCTGATTTTGTTTGAGATTTGGACAATTTTGAATTCATGTTTCAGTTTTGTGCAATATAATTTTAAATGCATTTACATTTTTATTATTTTTAGATCCATGACTGTGTTGTTTATTTTAAAAAAAACTGCACTTGTTTCGGTTTTGTGCATTATTAGTGCAATCTGTGACTGCAATACATTTGGCGGGATTCTAATCCCGTACGAGCCGAGCCAGATAACGAACATAAGATTGACTCGTTGATCTCTTCAGTGTGCAGTGTGAGCAGTACAAACAACAATGCAGAATATTAATAACTATGATTGGGACTGTATTATACATAACATTATAATGAGAACACTATTATATCAAAACACTTTGAATTTTAAGATTTTAGTTGGCGTGTTTCTGCAAATTGTTGCATGAAAAACGTGTCCACAATAGTTTGTTCAGAGCCGCATAGACACATTTTTGCATTTGGGGAATTTTGTGTAGATATGAGCCTATAAGTAGTAATATTAACTTCATGTTGTATAAATAATGAAGCATATTCTATATGAGATAAATGATGAGTTAAACTACTTTTCATCTTCAGTGCATGCAGCTCAAAGCAGAATTGCAAAACATTAATAACTACTCTTATATAGGCCAACATAATGTTATAACGAGAGCATTATTGTAACAAATCGCGGACGTTTAATGTTAACTATCATTTAATCAAAACATAAAACATTATTTTCCCCCGTTTGTATCTGCGAGGCATCCATTACGCATTTAATGTTAATGTCTTTATGACTGTTGAATGACTGACTCGACCCTTGGTAATGTATTTTGCCCTGCCCCCAAAACATACGATTCGACTATCGGTCGATTCGAATATAGGCAAGATTCGAAAATACAGATTCAATGAAAATCCTTAGTCAGGGACACCCCTAAAACAAACCTATATATTTTTTACATTTCTATTTGTATAAATACATTTTTAATGAATAAACATGAATTACAAATGAACAGTAGTATATTTATAGAACAACACTATCCTAGATTAATAAAGGCTGTAAAAAAAACCTGTTGTTAATTATTTCATGAAACCTACCTTAATTAATTAATGTTAATGGATGTAATCTTTTTGTATTTTGTTATCATATTCTGACCATTTATCTTCTACTAATGTACACTACCACTCAAAAGTAATTGTTATTTATATAAAAAATTTTTTTACTTTAGATAAAAAAATATATATATATTTTCAATCTGCAAGCATGCTTTAAAATCAAATCAAAATTGACAGAAAAGATGTTTATAATGTTACAGAATATTTCTATTTGAAACAAATAATGCTCCTTCTTTTCTTTAAAAATTCCTGGGGAAAAAAGTATCACAGTGTGACTATTGGTGCGGGGCCGAGAGCCTTGGGAACAGAGCGAGGCCGGTGAAGTGATTGGTGGAAGGGTAAAGGGCGTAGTCCGGAGGCCGCACACACTCCCCTGTCTGGTCCGGAGCATCATGCTCGTTGGCCGTGGTGCTTGCAGGGGATGGACGACCCGGCATCCTGGCCTGTCGGCCATGTGAACGGGTGTGGTTTTCGTCCGGATCCATGGTTTCGGCACCAGGGTAACAGTAAACAAAAACTTCATAATCACGGGAAGAAGGAGGCGGGAACTGGCGGACATTCAAATCAAAACTTTAATACCAAAATAAACACAAAACAGTGCGACAGCCCCTCGTCGACGACTGCCACGCACAAAAAAAAAAAAAAAACACAAAATAAAGCCCAGGCCTGATCCTCTCTCGTCTTTCACTGTCGTCGCTCCTCTTTTGTATCCTTCCGATCTCCTCCGTGGGACGCGAGACCGGCGAGTGGAGCAGGTGTCGCTCATTTCCCACTCAATCACTCCACCAGCCTTGCTCTGTTCCCACGGCTCTCGGCCCGGCCCCACTCATCACACACAGTTTCCTCAAAAATATTAAGCAGTACAACTGTTCAGCATTTATAATAATGAGAAATGTTTCCTGAGCATCAAATAAACATATTAGAATGATTTCTATCTAAGTATCATATGGCATTGAAGACTGGAGTTATGACTGCTTTTTGGAGCAGAGCACGCATAGTCAGCTCTCTGTCCTGCTGTTGCTGAGGCAGAGTGGCAATTGGGATCTCGGGGATCACATATGAATCATATGTTTAGCTCTGCTACTACTGACGTTTCTCCTCGAGGGAAGAAAGTCTTGTGTAATGTACAATCAAGTAGGTTTATAGGGTGACGTTTAAAGTGGGACAGATCTGTTCCCATTGTAGCATCAGCCCTAAGGCCAAACATTTTCCAATGCTGGAAACAGGTCTCAGGGGCTGTTTGCCTGGAGCATCCCTAGCCATATTCCAGCTCTTCATTCAGGAAACATTGTTTCTCAAACTCCTCCACTATATCTGGAGTCAGAGTGGCACTCCTGAGCCAAAAGGATTTTAAGCAGAAAGTGTCTCTGTGGACCATCATTCTCACTAGATAGTCTTTGCCTAAAAGGTCCTGATGCCTATGGCCCAGGAGTTCTGAGGGCACCTCAGTTTCCACCCCTGCTGTTTCAGTGAACAGTGGTCTCCATCAAGCACACCTCTCAGCATCCACACAGAAACGTAGCGGTTCTGGAAGACTCGCTACCTCCTAGGAGGTCAACAGATCAGCTAGATTGGCCTTCCACTGCTGGTCCTTCGCTTCAGGGCACCAAGCTAGCTGCTCTTGGTTCACCACAGGCCATTCTTTAGAGACTGGTTCCCTTAGTAGGTAACCTGGTGTGGTAACCCCTGCCAAATGCATCTCATATGGTCCTTACCTGAGCAGGCTCTGGTTGTGTTTATAAGTGATTATAAGTGAAGTGACATTCAGCCAAGTATGGTGACCCATACTCAGAATTTGTGCTCTGCATTTAACCCATCCGAAATGCACACACACAGAGCAGTGAACACACACACACACTGTGAGCACACACCCGGAGCAGTGGGCAGCCATTTTATGCTGCGGCGCCCGGGGAGCAGTTGGGGGTTCGATGCCTTGCTCAAGGGCACCTAAGTCGTGGTATTGAAGGTGGAGAGAGAGCTGTTCATGCACTCCCCCCACCCACAATTCCGTCCGGCCCGAGACTAGAACTCACAACCCTTCGAGTGGGAGTCCAACCCTCTAACCATTAGGCCACGACTTCCCCAGACACATCATCTGTCTAATGTGTCTGTCTAATGCTGCGTTTCCACCGAAATTACCCAGAACATTTGTACCAGAATTTTTTTTTCCAGGAACCCCCACCCCCAAGACCTATTGCTTTCTGTGTTTCCACTGCGGTGTAAAGTACCGGGAAGATTAGGCAAATAGACTGGTGATGTAGGTCTACGCGCATTTCTCAATACAAAGTAAGCTGATTTTGGACGTGTAGGACGGGTTCCGGGTCCCCTTGGTGGAAACACACACAGTCCCTAGTTCCCGGGTAAAATTCCTGCAGTGGAAATGCGGCATAAGTCTTTTTTAAGTAGATGATGTGTCTGAGGACCATCATTTTCAATAGGAGACGTTTGTGCTCTTAGTCTGTCAACCCTGCTACCCCCAGTGCTTAAGGTACTATGCAGGTCTATGGAAGGCTTGTTACCTCTAAGGAGGTCACCATAGCAGCTATTTTGTTGCCCTTGCTGGTCCTCTGCTTCAGGGGACAGAACTAGCTTCTCCAATTACACCAGAGTTCAGTCTCGACAGACTGATTCCCTTACTAGACTTTCTGGCAGCGTCGAAAATTCTGCCAAATGTCTCACAATGGGTCTTGCAGCCTGTAGACACTGATAACGGAACAGGAAGTAAACACTCTCTTGAGGAAGGAGGCCATCAAGGTGGTCCCTCCTCATGACAGAGTCCGGGTTCTACAGCCAGTACTTCATCGTTCCCAAGCAGGAAGTTCCTCAGGCTTGCTTTAGAGGGCAAAGCTTAGCAGTATCGGGTTATTTCGATTGGTCTGGCACTCTCACTATCACCCCACACTTTCACCAAGTGTGTGGATGCTGCTCTGGCTGCTTTGCAACTACAGCACCTCTGCATACTAAATAATAAAAATTATTGGTTGATATTTGCTCAGTCCGAGTGGTTGGGAGCTCGGTATCAAGAAAGTAATGTGTTCAAACTGAATCTGAAACTGAAAGTGGTGTGGGATTCGACCACAATGCAGGCATGTCTGTCTCCTGCTCGGATTGAGTCCATCCTCACAGCAGTCACTCACTGTCAAACAGTTCCAGTGATACCATTTGGCCTGTTGTACATGAGACCCTTGCAGTGGTGGCTCAGGACCAAATGGTTCTCCCCGTGGGGCAACCCACTTTACATGGTCAAGGTCATGCGGTGATGCTTATGTGCCTTAAACATGTGGAGGAAACCTTAATTCCTGTCACAAGGACCAGTGCTGTCCCTCACGGGATGGGGAGCGTTCATGAGTGACCACTCCACCCAGGGTCTAAAAGGAAGTCACTATCTCATGTGGCACATGAATAGCCTGGAGATGTTTGGTCGTGTTTCAAGCTCTGAAACAATTTCTTAGTAGCTCCGTACTAGCCTTGCCAGCCAAGCTTCGCGGACCTGATAGGGTGTGCCATCTCTGGCTGTGTCTGGTTGATATGAGGGACGTTGACAAAGTTTGGTTCATTAATGCCCTTGTGTCCCAGACCAGTCTCTTCAGTGATGTGGTCGAGAGCCTGGCCCAGCAGATTTCAGCTGCACAGAAGCAGACTGAGGCACACAGCCTGCCCTGGCAGCCAGCTAGTGCCTCCACCCATCCGCCAGCCACAGCTGCTATTTGGAGGTTGGTGATGGGGGATGGTGATGGCACCTCTCCCTCCCCCAGAGGAGGGCCGGGTGGAGAATCTGGAAAATCTTGACAAGGGAGCGGGGTCCCAGGAGGGCACGGAGAGTTGCAGATGACCCAACACCGGACCTCACTCATCTTCCTCTTTCGCCAGATGGCAGCAGCAGGTGGTTTGAAAGCTTCAATAAAGCCAATGCTCCTGTCTTGCATGTGGAGATCACAGTCCTACTGGTGAAGGATGTGATAGAGCCGGTCCCTCCAGCTGATATGAGGATGGGGTTTTTCAGTCCTTATTTAATTGTACTCAAGAAAGGCAGTGGGTAAAGAACAGTCTTAGGCCTGTGTGTCTTGAACCGAGCCCTTCACCGGTTACCGTTCAAGCTGTTGACACAGAAATGCATCGTCAGGAGCATCTGTCCCAGGCGATCAACCTGAAAGATGCATACTTTCATGTGTCAATCCTTCCGCGACCATGTCTGAGGTTTGCAATTGCTGGACGAGCATACCAGTTCAAAATCCTGCCCTTTGAGTTGTCCCTGTCTCCCAATGTCTTCACGAAAGTCACAGAAGGGGCTATTGTTCCCCTCTGAGAGCAGGGTGTTCACGTCCTCGATTTTCTTGACAATTGGCTTATACTACCACAGTATTGAGATCAGTTGTGGGGACACGATCTGGTGCTTTGGCATCCCAGCCTGTTGGGTCTTTGGGTCCACTGGGAAAAGAGCAAACTCTCCCCGATGCAGAGGATCTCTTTTCTTGGTATGGAGTTGGATTCGGTCAAACAGACAGCATGCCTGGAACGTGGGCAGTTGGTGCTGACCTGCTTAAATTAGTTCAAGGGCAGGACTGCAGTCCCACTGAAACAGATCTATGGCAGCTGCAATGGCACTTACACTGGTAGGGCTTTTGCATATGAGACCGTTTCAACACTGGCTTCATGGCCGAGTCCCAAGGTGGGCGTGGCAGCACAGTTACACTGGCCTGGCGCCAAACCTTCACCCCGAAGTCTGAAGTCACTTCATTCCATTCACATTCCGGGCCTGCTCAACCATACAGCCGAATGAGCTGTCTTGAGATACACCCCAGGGAGAGTAGAGACTCCATCCCCAGATGATCAAGCTGATTTGTAGACATTTCGGAGCTGCTCAGGTAGACCTGTTTGCCTCTCCAGAAATCTCGCACTGCCAGTTGTTCTACTCCCTGACTGACGGAACATTTGGCACGACAAAGCAAGTATGCCTTTCCCCCAGTGAGCCTTCTCTCACAGACACTGTGCAAAGTCACTGAGGACGAGGAGCAAGACCTGCTTGTGGCACTGTATTGGCCCACTCTGACCTGGTTCCCTGAACTAACGCTCCTGGTGACAGACCCTCCCTGGCAGATTCCTCTGAGGAAGGATCTACTAACTCAGAGACGGAGCCCTTTGTGGCACCCAGATCCAGACCTCATGTCTGGTCCCTGGACAGGGTGCTGAGGTTCTTAGTGACCTACCCCATGAGGTAGTTGACTCTTTCACTTCTGCAAGAGCACCATCTGTGAGACACGCTTATGCTTACAGATTCTTTGAGTGGTGTTTTTCTCTTTGAGAAGACCCGCAGAGATTCCTGATCAGGGTTGTGCTTTCCTTTTTGCAGCAGGTCTTGAGCAAAGGCTCTCTCCCTCAACCCTTAAAGTCTATGTCGTTGCAATTGTTGCTAACCATGACCCCGTGGAAAGGAAGTCAGAAGGGAAGCATGACCTGGTCAACAGGTTCCTTAGGGGGGAAAGAAGATTAAATCCTCCCCAAGACCTGTCTCTAATGCTTAAAACACTACAGCAGGGCCCATTTGAGCCTTTGCAGTCAGTCCAGCTAATGTTTCTTTCGTTGAAAACTCTGCTCCTGCTTGCACTGGCCTCAATCAAGAGGGTAGGGGACCTGCACGCATTTCACGATTTGTGCCTAGAGTTTGGGCAAGCTAATTTCCAGGTAATCCTGAGGCCCCGGCCCGGCTATGTGCCCAAGGTTCCTACTACTCCCTTCAGGGAGGAAGCAGACCCAGCCCTAGCTTTGCTCTGTCCCGTCCAGGCCTTAAGATGCTACGTAGAACGGACACCAAGCTTTAGGACCTCAGACCAACTCTTTGTCTGTTATGGAGGCCTGCAGAAGGGGAAGGCCATCTCTAAGCAGAGGATGGCCCACTGGATTGTGGATGCCATCGCCCTGGCTTATCAGGCACAGGGTGTGCCCTCCCCTCTCAGGTTGCGAGCTCATTCAACTATAAGTGTTGCATCCTCCTGGGCGCTGGATTGCTGACAGATATTTGCTGACAGATATTTGTAGAGCTGCCTGATGGGCAACCCCCTACATGTTCGCTAGATTCCATAGCCTTAGTGTGGGGCCAGTATCTTCCTGTGTTCTCACCACAAATCGGTATAGACACTGAAAGGCGCAGTTAGTGTTGGTTTGCTAAAACTACTCCAGAGTATCAATACGGTAGACCCTGTCGAGCTCCTACATCCCCTTGGCAGCCAGACATGGCAAAACATTTGGTGTCAGGCCTTCACTTAATGAATCCTGGGTTCCATATCTGAGACCTAAGTGGATCCCATATGTGTAAACTCCATGGTATAGCCTCAGAGCCCGTTGTTTCCCTAGCAGACTTCTGCCATTTTCAAGAAGGTTACAATCACCTCCAATTTTCCATATGCACCTAAACGGATGTTCAAATGTGTATTTGTTTCCGAAACCTCCTTCAGAAAGGATGGGGCTTCTGCAGTGTCCTGTTCCAAGTGGAATGGATCAATTTTCCAAGTGTCATCCAATCTCACTGAGTGGGTAGTGCTATGACAATGATGAATGGTTTTTTTATTGGGAGTCCTGGCATTTACCAAAAATGGACACTGGTGGCTCACACAGGGCACTGGAAGGGGCACCATCAATGTCACTTTGGTAGGGAATCCCAATTCGTTGGTCATCAGCGTGCTGTTGAGAGTGACTGACTGAAAGGGAACATCTTTGTTATGTATATAACGCTTGTTTCCTGAAGGAGGGAATGGAGACGTCATGTCCCATCACCACCGCTGCTGCACCACCGCTGCTGCACCACCGCTGAGCGGCTGGGTCACCTTCTCAGTGAAAACCTGGTATGCATTGCACCTGCTGCCATTTTTTAAGCTCATGCTGTGATCAGATGCAACTGGATGCAATAAATGCATGCTAGTATGCATTGGCTCATAAGTTACACTAGAAGTAGATTGGTCTCTCGAAGTGAGATCACAATTCTTCAGTCACCAACGTAACATTTCCGTTCCCCTTCTTTAGGGAAGAACCTTCCCTGGTCCCCCGAGGAAACGAGATGGTGCATCGCTTTGCCATGCTTCATGCATCCCTTTGAGCAACTTGCTTCAATTATCAGAAGCTAAAGCTGCTTGTTTCGGATGCACTTTTAAGCTCCCTGGTCTCTGCGTCAACCTACCCATGACGTTTCACCATTCTGATATCACATGTGATTCAGAGCGTGGTCATGCAGACACATTACCAAAACATTCTTGACACTGTGTCTTCTTCCCCCAGGGAACAAGGGTTACATATGTAACCTAGAGAGTTTTTTTTTCCTGTATTTGATCAAGTAATTGCAGCCCTAGTGAGCATAAGAGACTTATATTTCCATGAAATGCATTATTACTTTCATTTGGCCTTTGGCAAGAGGTTATTTTGGACCCTAACTATGTTCTGCATTTGATACATTGGGGTCAGGATTCTGAAGAAGTTAGTGAACATTAGAAAACTGTATTTCTTGTCTTGATAGCAAGGACTGTCGCTAACATCTTCTGTTGACAACTTTAAAAAGTCCAAGAGATTGCTCATCAGAGGATTATTCTTGTTGCTATGAATGTCATTCAGTCACACATTCACTGGCACCGACTCGCCTGGGATCTCTCTCTCGAGAACTGGATGCCTGTGTACTAAATAAACACTTTCAGCACTGGAAATGAAGCATTGCTGCAGGACAGATGTTTAAAAGGGCTCTTAGCAGCTCAAGAGATTATTTTTGCTTTCCATTTACTGCATATGCAAAGAAAATAGGCCGTTTCACTGAGTAAAGATGCCTGATGCTTTCTCTGTTTATGTTCTAGACAAATTCCCACTCTCAGAACAGGAAGATGGAGGCTGATACTAAACATGTCTCCATCCCTTCAAGTGGCTATGAGAGAACCATAACTATAGTCAGGGGAAACTCCAGTCTGGGTATGTTAACCCTGTTCATTACACTCTTCCTATCTGTCTTCTTATACATCCTCAGTATGTTTCACAGAGAGGTGAATTCTGTGAGAGACCTGTAACGTGTTTGTATGTGTGTGTATAGATGTTGTACACATGCAATATTTTACATATGGATGTAAGTTTTGTATTAGTACATGATATGTTTTACATAACTTTTTTTGCTAACTAGCATGTATTTTAGGTTGTATGTATGTTTTTTTAAGAGTTGTGATTTATTAGAATATATGATTTTCTTTGATGTTTTCTTCTATTCAGTCTATACTGTACATGATGCATTGCAGTGCTCAACAATTTTTTATAAGGCTACTAGTTCTGATTTGAACTTGCCCTGCACAGTATTTCCAGTATTTCTTTCCAGTATTAAGTTATTTGAGTTATTTCTTTCAAATAATATATTGTAAAAATAAAAATGAATGCCTTTCTTTTGAACTTTCTATTTAGCAATGAATTCTGACAGATATGTAGCATGATTTACACTAAATAAATAAATACATACATAAAGCAGCATTTTACTTCCCGACATTGATAATATTTAGAAATATTTATTGAGGATCAAATCTGCATATTAGCATGATTTCTGAGGGATTATGTGACACTGAAGACTGGAATAATGAGTGCTGAAAATTCAGCTGTACCATCACAGGAATAAATTACTTTTTAAAATATATTCAAATAGAAAAGAGTTTTAAATTTTAATAGTATTTCACAGTAATGCAGATTTACTGTTTTTAACCAAAATAGCTGCATTATAGTGAGCGAGAGACTTTTCAAAAACATTAAACAATCTTACTGAAATAACAGTAGTATATTTTTGTATTCATCTCAAAAAATAATTTTTGTATTTCCATAAAACAAGTTCAGTTATTAATCTGATTACATTTTTAATAATTTAATTAATGATTATATTTTTAAGCAATAATAGCTGGTACTTTTACAACAATAACATTACAACTCCATTAAAACCTATAAATTCATAAACACACTTAAATGATGGCATATTTGTTCAAAATCTTTACCCCATTCTTACTGATGTGACTTTTTTTATTTTTATTTTTATAAATCACTTACAATTTTGACAGCTTTATTTATATCAGCTAAATGAATTTACACTGTGGATGTATTTCAGCATAATTTGCAGGAATAATAATGAATACATTACAGAATACATGACCCCTTAGGGCTAGTGACATTCCTGTTAAATGTCCTGAAGATCTCACAAATCATAATTGTTAAGCCCTGCAGTGTATCTATGCAACTACACTATCTCATTGGCAATATCATGTTTCAGTGAAGAATATAAAAGTCATGGTTTCCATTTAAACTTGATCTTTCTATTTTTCTTTCTTTTTGATGAAGCATTTATTCCAATGAATAGTCATCAGTTTGACACAAAGCTCTGCATGAGTATTATTTAATTCAGCATCCCATTTCATCTAGATTTTTTATTAACTTTACAGTAAGTTATTTATGAGTAGGGTATTTATGTTGGATGTTGGAATAGAGATTATAAATTGTGATGTGTGGTGTGTCTTTTGTTCTGGTGTTCTCTTGTGTCATCTCTGTCCTGTGCTGTGCTTTACATGGTCAAATGTGCACTTCTGTAACTAGCGCACTATGATTGTACTGTAATTTGACTGTTCAGACAAGAAACCTGATAAATGGATGTTCAAATTGAAAATAAAAACTTCAAAATCCATGAATCTCAAATTCTTTACGACCATAGTGTTGTCTCGATGATTGGTGTGTGTTTCCTTGCCTGTTAGCTCTCATGTGTGTTAATATTGCACGTGTTTTCTCATTGCATGGACTCCTGATTATTCATAAATCAGCTGCATATTATATTTAATATAGGCTTGCATGGTGCATGCTTCAAATTGAGAGCAATTTAGACAGATTTGTATGAACAAAAAATAGTACAAAGCCAACCAGTCACTTTACACCCACAATGAAGTCAGCTGCACTGTTTGAAGCTCATTAGCTCAATTTAATACTCGTAAAATGAATTGTTGAAAGCACACGCTGTGATTTTAATACAACATGAGTCAAAGCCAACACTTATATGCCATAAAGGTGAGTGAGGGGTATTAAGACCCTCTCAAATGGACTGACTCTACATGGCACACTAACACTTTCATTGTTACTTAGAAATAATCTTACATTTGCTTTGAATAAGAGAGTTTGAATTGATAAGACAGACAGTTAAGGGGTTTGCTGGCTATGAAAATGACAATTAGCAAATGATGATATTCCATTTGTAGTTTTAAAGAAATATCTGATGTGGTTAAACTTCCATTGTCGAGTTGGTCACACCCGCACTTTAACGCACACTTGTGTTGGTTATGAGGATCTTGTTTTAAATAAAATAAAAATGACTAAATGTGTATATATATATATATCCTTAAAATATTCACTGTTGGGAGAGCCTGGGGCTAGTTGTCACTCTTTTTACTGCAGTGAAGATTTGTTGGTTTAGGTTTATTTCTGTACAGGCACATACCTTATAGTCTTGGCTACAACAATACCAATAGTTTTAGCAATAATAGTTTTAACAATACCACTGTTATTATGGAAGCAAAAAATAAGAATTATAATAAGATTCAGTTTATTTAACTCATACTGGCATTTTCACACGATAGGGGTGGTTTGTGAAAAAATAGCCTTATTATAGTTTTTTCAGCACACATTAAAACAATTAATAAACATAAAAGAAAATATCAAATATAAAATGAAAAATACATAGGACAAATGTGACAAGAAATAAGCACATACCTCAAGTGACTATGTAAATGACACGCGCGCATGTGTGTGTGTGTGTGTAGGAATGACAGTGAGTGCCTTAAGGGATGGTTCAGGCATGATAATCCGCTCTGTGGTTCATGGCGGGTCGATCAGTAAAGACGCAAGACTGGCAATGGGGGATGGAATTGTTGCCATCAATGGAGAATCCACCACCAACCTGACCAATGCACAAGCCAGAGCGATGCTACGCAGACATTCACTGATCTGGCCTGATCTCAGGTGCAGGTTTTATCTAAATGGGAACCTACTGTATCTCTGACTTGTAGTTTTAATAAACATTTAATGCAAATGAATGCAAATGAAAAATTATCATACTATATCAAACAAGTGGTGTTATTTTTAATTTCACAAAATAAGTTTGTTAGAATTGTATATGAACAAACAAGCAAACAAATTAATTAATTCATTCTGAAAGTTTGGGGTTGGTAAGATTTTTTTAAATGTTTTTTAAAGGTTTTAAAGGTAAGATTATCACGCTTACCAGGGTGCATTTACTGTATTTGATCAAGAATACAGCAAAAACAGCACTATTGTGAAATATCATTACAAAAGTTTATTTTGATTAACGTAATTTACTTTTGTTGATGGCAAAGCTGAATTTTCAGCTGATTTTCAGCAGCCGTTAAGTCTAGACTGCAGTTTCACATGATCCTTCAGAAAACTGATTATTTGGTGCTAAAGAAACATTTCTTCTTATTAGTATTATCAGTGTTGAAATCTTTTTTTAAATATAATTTTTTTGGCATTAGTGCATTTTATCAAGATAGGACAGTATATATATATATATATATATATATATATATATATATATATATATATATATATATATATATATATATATATATATATATGTGTGTGTGTGTGTGTGTGTGTGTGTGTGTGTGTGTGTATATATATATATATATATATATATATATATATATATATATATATATATATATATAAACAGGAAACAAAGTGAGAGAGAGAGGAAAAGGTCTGCGAGTTGGGATTCGATTCGAACTCGGCTCACCCAGAGCACAAGCCCAAGATTCTGTCAGCTTCAACAACAACATGTGCTTCTTAATAGTTGAAATTGTGATACTTTTTTCTGGACTTATGATTAATAGAAAGTTCAAAACTACATTTATTTAAAATGTAATTCTTGTGACATTGTAAATACTGCCACTTTTGATCAATTGAATTAATCACTAATGTTTTGCTGACCCCAAACTTTTGGTTGTTAGTTTAAATATTAAATATTTTTTACATATTTTACTTTAATCTTTAGAGATTTTGTCTGTTAAAAGTAATTTCCTTTTTTTTTTTAATTGAAGAACAGTTTATGTTCTAGCCGGCAGCACATTTCATTGGTTGTTGAAATTGGATTCTTCTTTAAAACAACTTCAATCAAACCCATTTTGCTTGTTTTTGTATCAGTGTGACTTATGTGCCTGCTGCCTTCCTGGACATGCACAGATCCAGCTATGCCCAATCGAAAGAAGAAATAGAATTACACAGAACAGCTACTGTCCAACCCAAGCACTCACAAAAGCTACCTTTTAAACCCCTGTAAGGAGACAGAGAATCTTTTTGTCTGTTTGTTTTCTTGTTTCTGATGGTGTTCTAATGCTTGTTTGCTTTGTATTAGAGAATGCATTTCTGAACAACACAGTACAGTGGATGGTAAAGGAGTGAACGGAAAGACCCAAACTGAAGAAGAGAACGAAGGAATAAATAACCACACTCAAATTAACCAAAGAGAAAGCAGTGAAAGACTGGAAAGAGACAAAAAGGTGAAGAATGAAATACCGGTCTTGCAGAGAGAGAACGGACAAAAACGAGGGAGAGAAAAAGACAGACGAAAAAATGAAGAAGAGGCACATGGGAAGAATGATAGTTCATGGAGTCAGCCTAGAAGGTATCCCATAAACAAAACATTAGCAAAACATCAACACATTCACTTGTAGTATGTTATTGTGTAATGTGTTATGCTTGTGTTTATTGTCTAAGAGTAACATTATTGAGGGCTGGGGGCACATGTCTTGGCTTCAGTGTGGTCGGGGGTCGAGGTATGGGTAGTCGACTGAGCAATGGAGAAATGAGACGGGGCATCTTCGTAAAACACATCTCAGAGGACAGTCCAGCTGCATACAACAGCACTTTGAAATTAGGAGACCAAATTCTTCAGGTGGGTGGGTGTGTGTGTGTGTGTGTGTGTGTGTGTGTGTGTGTGTGTGTGTTTTCATTCCATAGTACCCTTTAACTATTGGAGTAATCTCAACTGCCCTCTTTGACAGTGTCTGAAATTCCAATAATGAAAAAAAAGGAAATTAATGAGACAAATATTAATAGGGAAACTGGTGGATTTTTGATAGAAAAATCATAAAAACATGAGTTATTTCCTTGTTTGCACTTTATTTTATATTATGTACACTTACATGTACTTACAATCTACTGGATAATATTAGGTAACTACATGGTTTAGGGTTAGGGTTAGGTTTAGGAGTAGGTTCAGAGTAAGTGTCTAGTTGTTACCCAATTATTGTACTATAACAAGTATAGTATGTATATGTGGAACAGGGATGTAAAATAAAGAGCTACCATTCCTTCTTTAGTGTCCTTGTTACTGTGTAATTACACAGTTAAGCACTGAGTAATATTATTTAACAACATATAGTTACTATAGGGTCAGAATTAGGGTTAGTTGCTTGTAATTGTGCATAATTTGCTGTTATTACAAGTACATATAACATATATAACAAGGGAAATGTTTAATAAAGTGTTAACCAAAACACAAATAAGTATGTAAAGCAATATAATTAATATCTAGTTTACTTATTATAAGGATGCCATGAACATCAAAAACTAATTGAAACTCACCCTTGTTTCAAATCTTTATGAATGAATTTATTTATTTTTTATGCCTTTTATTTAGATAGGACAGTAGCTCCACAGGAAGTGAACTGAATGCCTGAAGCGCAACGGCGCTACAAGTCTTACTAATATGAAGTCAAGACATATTAAATTAAATTAAATAGAATTGTTATGACCGCTCTGCTTCATTTAATGAATGTAAATAAGAACTCGGACTGTCAAAGAATTGAAAAGGATGCAAAAGCGACCTTTATTTCGTTTTGGTATATTGAAAAAGAAATCACATTTTGTGCCCCGCAGAAGAAAGTCATGCAGGTTTGACACACCACGAGTAAAAAAGTGAGTGAGTAAAAAAGTACAGTCAGATAGTCAGATTGGAATGGGTGATTTCAATCTACTCTTGCTAATTTTGTGTGAAATATACATCAGAAAGCCTGAGGCTGAGACTAGATAGTGTTGATGAACAGTAATTGGATTTGGATGATGTTTGATGATCTCCATCTGCTGGCCATAATAAGCTAATGCATCACTCCTACTCTGACCTAAATAAACTAGATAACAAGATTAGTTTAAAGAAAATCTGGGGCAAACTGGTTACCTTGAAAGTAGAAGTATGTTGAAAGTAATGAGCAACTGGAGAAAGAACTTCATACATTAGATTTTTAATGTGTGTGTTGGCAGGTTCAAGGTGTAGATGTGAGTGATTTTACTCATGAAGAAGCCGTGGAGGCGATCCGTAGAGCAGGAGACAAAGTAGAACTACTGGTACAGAGTCCTCCGGTACAGCACAGATACTGTACACATGCACACACATAATCACTTTACAAATACTCATATTCAGTGCTAGAATATACTCGAAAACCTAACCTTTATTGCCTCTCTATGTCCAGTTTTCAGCTCCAGACAACTGCTCTGAGGATGAAAGTGTGTCAAAACCAAATTCTCCAAATCACCAGGTGTGTTTTTGCCTATACTATGGTGTCTATCATTAGAGCCTTTTAGGTATTTCATGTATATGCTTATCTCATCTTTAGGAACCCGAGATCCCGAGTAATCTCTCCCCAACCTACCCCTTCAGTCCCACCCCCTTTAAGGTCTGTGATGTTTGCATAGTAATAATCCAATACATATGTATATAAATAACTTATTATAGGTTCCACATACAAAATTAATACTATCCTTGTGTAGGTACTCATAATTATACCTTTAAAAACAGGGCTTAAAAAAATACTGCCAAATGTTAATGATAAACTGAAACAGTGCTTTGAAACTTTAATTATATTTCTATTGAAACTTGTAAGTCATGCATTTAAATATATTTGTTATTACACATTTGTAATAATGAAGTTGCAGTTGCAGTTTATTAAATGCATTAACTTTGAATGTAATATTGAAAAACGCACAAGTCAAAATTATAATCAAGTACCTCACATGTGCCAAAGTATGATAGTCAACACCAAAATAAGATGCTTCTTTTTTAAAGCCCCACATAAGATATAATAAATCCTTTTTAATTTGACATTATTACAAAGTGTATCAAGAAACAAAGGGATACACATAATTTTAAGGTCTTCTTGTTACAGTGTAATTATACATTTAAGTACTGAGTGATATTAATGAACTGCATGTACTTACTATATGGTTTAAAAAAAATAATACTGCAAGGTGCACATTTAATACAATTATGCACACTTATTTTTGTCAGATTTGTCTCAGCCATATTGTAACGTACTGCTGAGGCTGTGCAGTAAAAATGCAATGAAAGAGATAAAAATTTAATAATGTGTTTTCTGAAGAATATAATCACTTTTTGATGGTACTGTTGTAGCGTACAGAAGACTGGAATTTGGGGAAGGCTCCACATTTAGCTCCCCCCCTCCTGAAACTGCCCTCTAGGCAAGTCGAAACAGAAACAGATGGAGTGCAGAGTGTTCCAGAGAGACCACCCCTGCCAGAAGAGGCTGCACATCATCACAGCGAGCAGCAGCAGGCCTCTTACTGGAGTATGTTTGACTGTGTCTGTGTGTAGCTCAGGTTTCACCTACATAAAGGGGGCCAAATGTCCCCTAAAGACAGTCCAACCTGAAATCACCTACACTGTGTGGAGCAGTGAATCATTCCCAACAAGGAAAAGACATCAAACATATTTATTTAATAAAACATACTTAATATACATACCAAGCTTAGAGGATCCAATATCATTAGTTCTGAATACACGTCAGTGCCTCTATTAGTGTGTCTGCTAATGTGTCTATATTGTTTTATCTGGATGTTTTTGCATGTTTATGTGTGTGTGTAAGCAGGCCGCATGCAGCAGAGGTATGGCAGTCTGCCTGGAGAGCTGCACATGTTTGATCTGGACTGTGGCTCACACAGCTCTGGACTTGGACTGTGTTTGTCAGGAAACAGAGATGGAGCTTGTGGTAGAATGAGTGTGTATGTGTCAGAGATCAAATCAGACGGGGCGGCTGCGGCAGATGGTCGGGTCAGAGTGGGAGATGAACTACTGGAGGTGAGAACGACCCCCTGAACTCTTGACTGGCCAACAGAAACATTTAGATTTGTGCAATCAAGCCTTTATGCTGTCTATATTGTTTTTAATTAAGTAACCATTCAGTTTCTGATGAAATACAAAAACAGGTGAATTATGGTCATTTCAACAAATTTTTTTTTTTTTTAGGTGGGGGGTGTAGTCAATATTTTTATTCTGGTATCTAAAGTTTGATGAATTTTCTCTGTAGATTATTGTTTAAAAGTTACCACAAATGACAAATGCTTATACTGTCACTGGTAGTTACCATGCGAAATGTGTTTGTAACAACATAATTTCATTTTATATATATTATTTTAAAAAATAATTAAACTGCTTAGTTTAAATGTTGTGCTCATTGGCTAATATTTAAATATATATTAGAGAAATATTGAGTAATACATATATAGTGAAAATTATTCATATTATTTTAGACAACTCTAATAATTTTCCTATAATTATCAAATATATTCAATGCATTAAATGCTTTATCAAATTAAATACACATCATTATTATTAAATACACACAAATACACTTTATAAGTTCCATTTAGGAGTGAAAGATATTAGAAGTAATATAATTCAGTATTAATAACAAGAAATAAAAGGAATTTGTATTACTTTTTTAATGTTAGCCTATTCTTTGAGACACAAAGTAATATCAAAAGATGGTGTGTAGATTTGCATTAGACAAATAAAAATGCTATAATTGCCACGTCTCCCCAGTATAACTAAAAGAGCAAACTGCAGTGAAGTATGTGTCTTATCTAAGGTCAAGGGTTAATCTTCAGCATGTTTATGTGTGTATTTGGAAGATAAATGGACAAGTGCTGTATGGACGCAGCCACCAGAATGCAACAGCAATCATCAACAGTGCTCCAGCTAAAGTCAGGATTCTGCTCACAAGGTGAGACATTTTCATGGGAATTCAGATTGACACAAGCTCTCTCTCTTCTATATGCATTTTAATATACTCTTTATACATTAATATAGTATAGTAGATTTATTTTTGTGATTTGAAACAAGCAGAAATAAGAAAGACTTTGGGTTTTTAAATATTTAAAACAAAGGAATATATTCTGCACTATTTTTAGGTCTATACCAACTCAAACACACTGTATATGCGCATGAATACTGTATGAAACTTGAAATCAAACTAGAAGCCTTTTCATAAACCTCTCAGACTTAGTATGTTATTTATTTTAATGCACATATATCATTTTCTCATCAGGAATAAAGCTGTACAGAAAAAAATGACTACAGGACCAGTAAAGGAGGCAATGGACACACACACACACACACACACACACACTCAAGTTTGTTACAATATGTACAATATAGTTTTTACAAATAATTTATCTATTCTTTATTTTTTACTGGACGTCTCTGTCACTTGTGTTATCTAATAACAGTTTTATCTGTTTAGATGGACAACTGTCCTGTTATATCTCCTGCCATTCTTATTAATAGCATCAGAGAACTTCAACATTTAGCCTTGTCACAGGTAAATCAGTCAAATCAAATGTTAGACAAAAATACGGCACAAAATATCCGCCTGCTTCATTCTTATTCCCTTTATTCTCATGTTTCTGTTTGTCGATAGGATGGAAGGGTCAGCACAGAGGATAAACTGAAGTCTCACTCCTCAGAGAGCCTCAACATTGGTATTCCTGCTCCAATCAATGCCACATCCAATCTTAAGCCCTCCTGTCATCCTGCCAGTCACATGTCCCCCAGCCACTGTACTCCTGCGTCATCTGGCATTTCATCAGCTGATGAGAGCATTCGCTGCGGCTCCACGGCCAATCAGAGCACTTGCACGGGGCCTCACGGCATTTCTTACTTTACCCAGTGTTCTGTGAGCTCTGACCCCCTAACATGTCCCATCATACCTGGCTGTATAAATACCATTGATATCTGCAAGGGAACCACTGGGCTCGGCCTCAGCATAGTAGGAGGCTGCAATACAGTACTGGTGAGAAATCATAAATGAAACCAAGCATATAAGACTTCACGGTGTTGAAAGAGCATCTTCAGTGCAAATCTGAATATCAAAATACCACAGCAATGTTATCTGTAGTATTAATAGACAGCCAGAAATGAAAGGTGAATTGTAAAAAAAAAAAGACAAAGCATTTATGCATTCCAAAGCAAAGCGACATACATTGCATTCAAGATATCCTTTTATCAGTTAATGCATTGCCTGGGGATTAAACCCATGACGCTTTAGTGTTTGAGCTGTAGGAATTATCTGTAAAAGTAGCTTGTGAAGACATGCAATACCTTTGAATGGAGAACAGACTCAAATTTAGGTAAGGATATACCTTTTTATGTGAACTACTCTTCTTAGAATTATTACAGGTCAAATACAACTTTACATTAATAACTTACCCTCATGTCGTTCCAAACCCGTGAGACCTCCGTTTATCTTCTGAACACAGTTTAAGATATTTTAGATTCAGTCCGAGAGCTCTCAGTCCCTCCATTGAAACTGTGTGTACGGTATACTGTCCATGTCCAGAAAGGTAAGAAAAACATCATCGTTTATTCAGCATTTGCTTCTCTTCCGGGACTGTTGTAAGCGCAGATTTTTGGGTGAACTAACCCTTTAAATAGTGGGAATGCGTTCAGGAAATAACTTAAACTTACCTCTCATAAATGGATAAGGTATGTTGACAGAAGGGTTTTAAAACCAGAAATATAAAGTTTTTTTTTTTTTTTTTTTATAAGGGATTATTTTTAGAAAAATATTATTATCTTATTATTTGATCTGTAAAGTTGTCTAAACCATCCTGGGTTTGCTTATTTTTATGAACTGAGGAATGCGTCTAAATAATTTTTTCATGTGGCATTCAACAGAAGGCCAGAAATGCTCTTGATAAGCTTATAAAATATTCCTTTAAATTAAAAATAAATATAGAAGTAACATGTTGCAATCACCAGAAATCAAAATGGGACTTCAAACTATATTCTGTATTTCCCTGGGGCTTTTTTCTCATGTGGAAATAAACAAAGCTTTTGGATTTTGAAACGTTTAAAAGGCAAGAAAAGTTATTAAAAAAAATACTGCACTATTTTTAGGTTGATGTCAGTTTCAGTGTATGGTGTCGTTAAAGAATGACTATCAAATTTTCAATTCAACTTTTCTCTTAAATGCTTTAACTACATTTCTTTCTTTGTCAGGGAGCAATAGTGATTCATGAAGTGAATAAGGATGGTGCGGCACACAGAGATGGTCGGTTGTGGGCAGGAGATCATATACTGGAGGTACAGAACTCTAGCATTCACCATTAACGTTGGACAGAGTGTAGTTTATTGATCTCTTCATAAAGACCTTCCATTGAGCCAATCATAGAGTAACAATCATTATTTGAACTCAGTGTACAGTGCATTCTGAACTGAATATTCAAATAGGGAAAATGTAATCTTTTCCTATCCAAGGTTCTCTGAATCGCCCCCAAGTGTGATTATTGTTATCTCCTCCAGGTGAACAGCATTGATCTGAGAATGGCCACTCATGAGGAGGCCTTGAGCGTCCTGCGCTTGAGTCCGCAGTGGGTGCGATTGTGTATCTACAGAGACCCTGTGCCAGAGAACCACTCCACACACACCCTCCAAAACCACACACCCGAAGACATGTGGGACCTCTTCAGTGTCGAACTGAATCTCAAAACAGGACGGGGACTGGGGCTTCGCATTGTGGGGAAAAGGTGGGTTATTCTAAAGGGATCTAATTACATTACAGAACTGCACAGTTCATATTTGGCTGCGTGTCTTGCAGGAATGACACTGGAATCTTTGTGTCTGAGATTACCAGGGGAGGGGCTGCAGACTTGGATGGAAGACTGTTGCTAGGTGACCAGATTTTGTCTGTGAATGGAGAGGACATACGAGCTGCGTCACAGGACTATGCAAGCGCGCTACTGCAGGTGCGCTCAAAAACACTTCATTTAGGAATATAGTAATTAATGCATTTCATTCTTAATCATAATAGGGCTAATTATGATCCTCTGCGTGTGTGTGTGTGTGTGTGTGTGTGTGTGTGTGTGTGTGTGTGTGTGTGTGTGTGTGTGTGTGTGTGTGTGTGTGTGTGTTGTAGAGCTGTAGTGGGCCTGTGCTGTTGGAGGTGGCACGTTTTAAAGCTTCCACACACTACTCATATGGAGATCAGGTAAACACTTTTAGTACAACTAGATCATTCCTGTTATGCAGTTCCTTTTGAACTTTGAGATCTAAATCAATAAATATGTATGTGTTATGATTCAAGCAAGGAAATTCTTTTTATAAAGGGTTCAAAATAAGCTCTTGTTGACAAGAAAATTAACAGAATGACTCCCAAAATAAAGGAAATAACGAGCCAAGGTTAGCCATTGCTCAGAGACTGACACAAGGGTATCATTTAAAGTTTATATGTTTAACCATATTTTGTAATTTTATTAATTTACGTGGAATTCTTTGGAGTGACACCAGTTCAAATAATGGTTACTCTAGTGTAGGGACCAATTCTCACTATTAACTAGTTGCTTATTAGCATGCCTGTTATTAACATATTGGCTGTTTTTTTAGTGCTTACACATATTCTGCATGACCATATTCTACACCCCTAATCCTACCCAATACCTAAACTTACTAACTATTAATGAGCAACAAATTATTTGTTTATTAAGGAAAAAGTTGTAGTTAATGGTTTGTTAATAGCAAGAACTGGACCTTAAAATAAAGTTCGACTGAAAAGGAAGACCAATTAAATAAAATGTTTGATTAAAACATTCTGAAGAAAATACCTGAAATACCTCTTAATATAATACCTTTCATAAACAGACAGTTTGTAATGTTAGAAGTTAATGAAAAGCACATGGGAAAGTTTTGAAATTATAAATAGGATTTCTATTTTATTTATTTTTGTATTTTTGTATTTTAACTGGGAGATTAATATTTTATACAATATATTAAATCCAAATAAACAAATACATTCAAATAAACAGTAAATAAATGTATATTGTTACAAAAGATTTCTTTCTATTTTTAGAATCCTGGAAAAAAAAAAATCCACAAAAATGAAAGCAGCTCAAATGTTTTCAAAATTGATGATGTGATATGTTTTTCAAACGCCAAATCATATATTAGAATGATTTCTGACAGATCATGTGACACTGAAGACTGGAGAAATGATGCTGAAAATTCAGCTTTGCCATCACAGAAATAAATTACACTTTAAAATATGTTCTAACATAGTTAAGGGTTGTTTTAAAGTGTAATTATATTGTACAATATACTGTTTACTGTAATTTCTTACTGTAAAACTCTAACCCTAAGCTTTTTTATGGTACTGTATGATAAAGATATACTCTTACTATACACATATTTCCAGCACACAAACACAACTTGTGTAGATCTAGACGGGGCACAGTCTATAAAGTGTCTGTGTTATGGCAGGTGGGCGAGTTGGATGTCCCTCTTCTCTCCTCTCTCAGCACAGATGATTGTAAGGGTCTGTCACATCACACAATTATTCACTATTCAGTATTCAGCTCTATTCATCAGTGAGTCACTGTTGTCATGTTTTTGCACAGCTGTGGATGGAAACGTGGACATCAGAACTGTCACCGTTCAGAAGGTGGGTATGTTGTTATATGCAGTAATGTAAGCCATGTTTCTGCAGTAACTGTAAAGTTGGTGTGATTCTGTCCCAGCATGAATGTGAGTCTGTGGAGTTGAGATCGAGAGGCACACCGGGAGATCCAGTGATTTATATCTCCAGCCTGGACCTGACCACACCTGCAGCACACGCAGGACTTCTGCAGGTGACCCTAAAACAGCCTTTATTTGACACCTTTTTCATTATGTTTAGAAAATATTTATATTGGAGTCAGTAGCTTTGTGGACCAAAGTTTGAGTCCCGACTCGTGGTCCTTTCCCAGTTTTCGTTTCCACATGGCTTTCAGGCCTTTCTCTATACTGTTCTGCCCCGATAAAGGCAGAAATGTCTAAAATAAATAGAAAAAAACTGTTGATCATTGTAAACCTCACAATGTATACCAAACTATATGTACTCTACCATTCAGAATGTTGGGGTCAATTTTTAATTTCTGAAAGAAATGATAACTTGATAAATGACAGTAAAAACATTTATTATGTTACTTAAGATTTCTTTTTTTTTATATTGTTCTTTTGACATTTTGTGCATCAAAGAATCCTGAAAAAATTATATTAGAAAATATATTTGAATAGAAAAGTTACAGTTTTTACACATTTAGAATATTTATTTTACAATATTACTGTTTTTACTTTATTTTTGCTTTTGGTGAACATAAGAGACTTAGATAATGTAACTGATGCCAAACCTTTGAACAGTAGTGTATATAACATTTTCAATATATTTATTCTTAATGGAACTGTCACTCAGTAGAAGCTATCTACATAAAGACTGTTTTATAGTTATTTATAGAGCTATATTTCCACTAAATTACAATACAAAATTTTATATATATATAATTTTTATTTTATTTTTTACAGTGATTTGGGTTATAGGGTTGAATGATTGAGCAAGGCCAATCTGTGAACACTGAAATGTATGTAAAATTTGTAAAAAATAAAATATATATAATTATTATTATTTTACTGCAATTAACTACAAATAATTTTGGGAAAATGTGTCGAATTGATGATGTTTAATGATTTTATATTTTTGTATAAAGCCAAGATGCAAGGTTGAATAGGCCAGAATTACCATTTTAATGTATACAGAAAATTTCCTAGTAGATTACATTTTTTATTAATTTTTTTAGATACTAGTTTATCTAACATATCTAGTTCCTACTACAAAGAATGTGAATGTCACTCACAGGACACAAAAATGAATACTCCATTCATGGGAATTGCTTCCCACGACCCTCAAAAATAATCAAGTCTGAATTGAATTTTCAGCTGGGTGCCAGGGTCATCAGCATTAATGGTACATCAACTGAACGCCTCTCAGTGACTGAGGCAAGTACTCTCCTGAGAAACAGCAGTGGAGCCGTCACACTGCAGGTGTGTATCTTCAGACATATATCACATCATTTCAGATTCCAAACCTAATCAAATGTTCAGAGCTCATCTTTCCATGAATGTCACACCCTGTGTGTTTGATTAAAGGTGATGCCAAGTGGATGTGCAGATGGAGCTAGTAAAGATCGGTCATCTTTAGTTCACTCCTCACTTGGACTCTCAGAGAATTACAATACCCACAGTCACCAGAGGTATTTAATATCATAATATATCTTAAATGTTTTGTCACTAAAATACATAGGTCCAGGACAAAAGTTTAATGGCTGGGAACTAATAGGTTACGTCATGCAGGACTTTAGTCAAGTATGTTCCTGGTCTGCTGAGGATGGTCCTAATTTAGGCTTTCATTTAAGATTTATTATTCGTTTATCCCAATGCTGCCTTCAGTGGGTCCATAAAATATATATTTAACTGTGAATTTTTACTGAAATGCCTGCTTGTGGATATTTTAGAGCCAGTTTGTGTGTGCAGTTTTGTAGAGGCATTAGAGTCAGCAGAATTCCACACACTTAAGCTCTGATAAAGGACTTCACCTCCAGGGCACCCAGACTATTCAGACACCCTCTACAATAGAACTGTAATGCTTGCTTTTTTTTTTTTTTCTAAGTGTACTGAGAGATTAGTTGTTGCCTTGTTTGCCAAAAGTGTGTCTGGGAAGAAAATGGGTTAAAATCTATTTGTCTTTTGTGTGTGTTTAAGTCCTCCTCAGTTCCAGACTATCACTCTTGTGCGTGGCTCTGCTGGGCTTGGCTTCAGTATTGTAGGAGGATTTGGCAGTTCCCATGGTGACTTGCCCATCTATGTCAAGAACATATTTCCCAAGGTACACAAGAAAGAGTCTTAAACTAAAAAAGGTTGAGTAAATCTCGACTGCAGTGCGCCAAAGAGATCAATACATGTCCAAACACACGTTCAGTTTGCATGTATCGTGGCATGTATACACTCCACCTCTGGCATGCAGTCATCTGACTGAGAAAGGAATGTTATTTGTGTATTTGAGCGTGAAGTGTATGTGACAGCGCTCTGTTTCCACAGGGAGCTGCGGTGGAGGACGGGCGTCTGCGTCGCGGTGATCAGCTACTGACAGTAAATGGACAGAGTCTGGAGGGTGTCACTCATTCTGAAGCTGTCGAGCTCCTTAGACAAACCAGCGGGACAGTTACTCTACAAGTACTCTCAAAACAACTACCAACATGCTGATAATGTTACTGTCCTGTCAAGATGTTTCACATAGACCTCAAGGAGCTGATGTATTACTACTGATTGTTAGATTACAGATAGAGTTTCTATAGAAGCTGTATTTCTCAAAAAAAAAAAAAAAAAGGTAGTATTGTATAATAATTGCAAAAATATCTCAGACAACGTGTGTAAAGAGGGAGAAGCCAATAGAGACTAGTGCTAAACCAGTAGTTCTAAAAAATATATATATATATATTTTTAAAAATTAAAATTAAGTAATTATATATTAATCGATTTGACAGCACTAATATATATATATATATATATATATATATATATATATATATATATATATATATATTTATATATGTATATATATATGTGCTTTCAAATCGATAAATCACATCCAAAATAAATGTTTTTGTTTACATAATGTGTGCACGGTGTATATGTTTGCATGTATATCAATACACATACACACACACACAAACACACACACATATACGTGAAATTTAAGAAATATATATTTATGTATAATATCAATTATATAAATTTAAATATACATAAATAGTGGTAAATATTTCTTACATATATATACATGTATTTATATATACATATAAATATGCGCAGTACTCAACTATATAATATAAACGCACTTATTTCGGTTGTGATTAATCAATTTGACAGCACACACACACATATATACAGGTGCATCTCAATAAATTAGAATGTCATGGAAAAGTTCATTTATTTCAGTAATTCAACTCAAATTTTTAAACTCGTGTGTTAAATAAATTCAGTGCACACAGACTGAAGTAGTTTAAAGGGATAGTTCACCCAAAAAATCTAAATTATGTAATTAATAACTCACTCTCATGTCGTTCCAAACCCGTGAGACCTCCATTTATCTTCAGAAGACAGTTTAAGATATTTTAGATTTACTCCGAGAGCTCTCAGTCCCTCCATTGAAACTGTGTGTACGGTACTGTGTGTACGGTATACGGTATAGTAGTAGTAGTAGTAGTAGTAGCCCTTTATTGTCACTAGTCACAAGTACCAGCGAAACTAGCCATCAACCTGTCCATACATACATACATACAATATGACAGTGGGGTAGACAGGACAGGAAGACAGGGTATTTGAGGAAGAAATAAGTACAGCATAACATTAGGTAAGTGAGGAGAAAAAAACCAACACCCAGACTATGCTCCTAATGGGAGCACAGTATGAGAACAGGAAAAACACCTCAGCACAAAAAAGCACATAATCAGTACACCATAGACACACGACTTTGCAACTGGGTACGGAACTTGGGGTGGTTGAGGTAATCCAGCGCAGGCAAACAGCCATCCGGTCCCAGCAGCTTGAAAGCGCTAGTCACAGACCCGCCTGCCAGACTGTCGGAACAAAGCGGCGAAGGCGGGTCGATGGGGGTTGGGAGGGTGAATGCATATCTGTATATGTGTAAGAGTTTGTGTATTTGTAGGCCTGGAGAGTTGATGCCTCAGTCCGCAGATTTTACAGCGTCACAGCAAGTTGCCATGGAGACGTCCTTGGTCAGGTCCTAGATAAAGTCAACAATCAGCAGGTGTCTGTGGGAGAGGGTGGAGGAATGCAAGAGAAGTCAAGCTGCCCTGCTCACCTGGGAGATTTTTGTCATCCAGCCAAGGCTGGTAAAGAAAGCCAAAAGAAGATAAGCTACCAGTTGTTTGGTCTAGTAGCAGCATTTCTTTTCACGGTCACTATGATTTTTCATTGTCCATTGGTCTCCAAATTCTCCAATTTCTTTTCCAAATCCGTGAGCTTCTTCATGATGTTATCCATATTGCGGTTAATAGTCTCAGTCTCAATGCTGACCGCTCTGCCCACTACTTCAATCATGACGGGCAGCCTTGTGAGGCTTTGGACGGCTGTTCCCGTCTTCTTAATTTTCCGATAACCCAGGGCAAAGCCTAATCCAATCAGCAGAAGACCTGTTATCATGGTTCCGAATAGGTAGATGTCTTCAATGTCCTCCACGGAAAGAGTCGCCAGACACACGACCCGCCAATTCGCCCACGCGTCCATCGTGTAGCCAGCTGCAAACGTTCCGGCAGGGCAGTCAGGTTCCCCCTGACAGTGGCCTTCAGCTCAACAGCATTTTTGGATCTATTGTTTCTCTTTTTCCTCTTGACAACACCCCATAGATTCTCTCTGGGGTTCAGGTCTCGGTGCGTTTGCTGAAAGGTTTTCAAAAAACAAAATGGACCAACACCAGCAGATGACATTGCACACCAAATCATCACAGATTGTGGAAACTTAACACTGAACTTCAAGCAACTTGGGCTATGAGCTTCTCCACCCTTCCTTCAGACTCTAGGACCTTGGTTTACAAATGAAATACAAAACTTGCTCTCATCTGAAAAGAGGACGTTGGACCACTGGAAAACAGTCCAGTTCTTCTCCTTAGCCCAGGAAAGACACCTCTGACGTTGACTGTGGTTAAGGAGTAGCTTAACAAGAGGAATACGACAACTGTAGCCAGTTGTGTGGTGGCTCTTGATGCCTTGACCCCAGCCTCAGTCCATTCCTTGTGAAATTTTTGAATCGATTTTGCTTGACAATCCTCATAAGGCTGCGGTTCTCTCGGTTGGTTGTGCATTTTTTTCCTTCAACACTTTTTCCTTCCACTCAACTTTCTGTTAACATGCTTGGATACAGCACTCTGTGTACAGCCAGCTTTTTTGGCAATGAATGTTTGTGGCTAACCCTCCTTGTAAAGGGTGTCAATGATTGTCTTCTGAACAACTGTCAGATCAGCAGTCTTCCCCATGATTATGTAGCCTAGTGAACCAAACTGAGAGACCATTTTGAAGGCTCAGGACACATTTGCAGGTGTTTTGAGTATTCTACCATATTCTAATTTGTTGAAATACTGAATTGGTGGGTGTTTGTTAAATGTGAGCCAAAATCATCACAATCAAAAGAACCAAAGACTTAAAACTACTTCAGTCTGTGTGCACTGAATTTAATACATGAGTTTCACAATTAGAGTTGAATTACTGAAATAAAAGAACTTTTCCACAACATTCTACTTTACTGAGATGCACCTGTGTATGCAAATTATCCACAATTAATTTCAAGCTTCATGAAATGAAATGGTTGAGAGCCTTTGTGCTAAACTGTGATTCTTTAACACATATCAGCTTTTTTTTGTACTGTATTGCTTCAAAATACCATTGTCCACTTTTCAGCCTGTAAACATATCACTGGCATAGTGTTTAGAGCTTACATTATGCATAGTTATTCGTAAGTGTGGTTGGTTCAGTTACACATTTAGGTTGTCAAATCATGCAAAAAAACTATTTTAAATGAGACTAATATATAGGAATATTTTCTAACTGTATCTTAATAATGAACAATTATAGCTGTATAAATATTGTCTGTTTATGTTGTCAGATGTATTCCATGTAAGTCAGCGCTTCACTGATCTTTAAAATCAGCTCATAGATGTCTTTTTCTACTGTAAATTTATCTGTATACAAAATAAATTATTTTATTGCAGCAAATAATTGTGTATTAAATTCTTTGTTAGACTACCAGATATAAAACAGCAATTATAGTACAGTTGAGCTGTTTTTACCATCTGATCAACACTTCTCATTTGCATCATCAAGCAGACTGAGCCATGGAGATAATTATGACAAGCAAACACAATACATCTCTACAACATAATTCTCATTTTAATTTTTGAATCGCATTCAGTCATTTACAGAATAATCTTCAGGTTAACATCAGACACTACCAATCCAAAAGTACTGCCATAGAAAACACTAAGAAAGGGGTTAGTTATATATATTTATCTGCTAGTATTCAAAGTAACAAAGGGAAAAATTCTAATATGGCAGATCCATATTTACACGATGTGTGGTCGCTAATTGACATGCAGCAAGTACAGCTGGTATCCATGTAGAAGAGAGTATGTGTGTTTAAATGTGAAAAGCTGAAGTTAATATATTAAAATGCTTGTGCACTTTGTCATGAGGGTTACACGAGTACAGTGATATTAAGCGCCCTTAATTCTATTTACCTTTGAGATGAATATAGCTTCAGCCCCATGTGTTAACAGTATGATGCATGTGTATATATTGATGAATTGTGAACTATATAATAACTTCTGTGTAAATGTGTGGTCCACCCCCAGCTCCTGGTCCCTGCAGTGTCTGCTCTGCTGAAAGCAGCTTAAGCTGAGTGATGGCTTTCAGGAAGTGCACAAGTATGACTCGCAGACAAAAAAGGTCTGTTTATAGAGCTGATGTCATTCAGCAACTCACATCTTTGTGAAAACAGAGTGAACTGTCTCGTTCCTTTCTATGTTCATCTCACTTCATGGCCTTTCCTTTACCCCTGCCTTTCCCCTTCCCAGAAGCCCCTGGTTTCTCTTGCTTGACGTCTTTTGCTGGTTTAGCTTTCTTCTGCTGAAAAAAAAGAAAAGAAAAAAACAAATCAGGTGAATGAAGATATTTCGCTTATATGTAGGACCTGATGGAATATGCAGACTGTATCTGAATTTTCTGTCCCGATTTCAGGGCAAATGTGGAATTAAACAGAATGAATTTACACATGGTAAAAAATTTAGCTGAAAGCACTACACTCTTAGTGGTTACAAAATATTTAATAAACAAGCTTTTATATCGTAACATGTAAACTTAAAATGACAAGTGTTTCAATTCTGTGTGCTAAAATTCTGTGGCATAAACTTAAAAAAAGGTCATAATTTGCTCACCCTCATGTTGTTAAATACTTTCACTTTTTTTAATTAAAACAAGGAACTGAAGATTTCAAGCTTCAAAAACAATAAATCATTAACATAAAAGCACCCACTTTAAGATGGCTTTAAGAAACAAATCTGTTTCTAAACTTTATGCCTTATGAACCGATAACAGTGGTTTCAGAAGAGGCATATGAACTACTTTTATTGTACTTTTATGCCTTAGAGCTTGAATCTCTCGCCTGTACAACTGTATGGAAAAAGTGAAAAATTCTTGAAAGAGTCACATTTTATTTTCAAAGAAACAAAGGAGGCCACAAGCTTGGAACGACATGGGCACAGAAACAAGCTGACAATTATAATTAACTACTTAACATTTTAATATTCCGCCTAAATGATATGTGACCACTATATAAAGTAATCAAGTCTCTATAGTAGACATGGGTTAAACTTGATGCATATGGACTGTTTACAATGTCTTTAAAAACATTTCGAAGTGTCAAAGTTCTGGTTGCATTGACTTTTGATGGAGGGATAGAACTCACAGGTTTCATAAAAAATATTTTTCATTTGCATTACAAAGTTAAATGAAAGCCTTTAGCATTTGGAACAACATGAAGGCAAGTAATTGATGAAAGAATTTAAATTGTGCGGTAAACTTGTTGTAATAGAAGTAATAGTTCACCTAAAAATCATTTACTTGCCTGCATATCATTCCAAACCTGTATAAGTTACATTATTATGTTGATCATAAATATATTTTGAAGAATTTTGAACAACCAAACAGTTGCTGGTCCCCACTGACTTCGAAAGTATTGAAAATAAATACTATGGAACTCAATGGGTAGCATCAACTTGAACTTTTGATTACCAGCATTTTCTTGTAACTTATACAGGTTTGGAATGACATGAGCATGAGTAAATGATGACAACATTTTATTTTTGGTTGAACTGAGATGTTTTTGAGGTCAATGTAATTGTAAAACTGATGGAAAATGAAAAAATAGAGACACTGAATTGTTATTTTGATATCTACCTTGACCATTGCATCTGCTGTAAGCCCATCATCATCTTCCTCTTCCTGCAACTGAGATTCACTGTCAAGCTCTCCTAAAAGCTCAGGGTCAACAGCACCTTTCCGGCTTTTCTTCACCACTTGTAAGGAGTACGGCATAAGATGGGATTCCTTATTGTAGGCTCTTGTAAATGCAGCTTTCACCTGCAGAAAGGAAAAAAAAACAGAGCTGATGGGGATAAAGTGTGGCATACAGCACCTCCAGATGTTTTACAGTTAAAACAATTAACTCAGACTGAGCAGGCATCTGTCAAAGCAATGAACTGTCAACCGGACCACCGGTTTCTAGTCCTGGAGGAGAACTCTACAGTATGCTCAGAAAATCAAACACACACACAAACCTTGGAGTCTAGTTTAGAGTAAGGATCCGGCTGTCCGCCCCACATACTGATCTCCATCATGTTATCAACATCATCTTTGATGATGTCGTAATCATCCATGAGCTTCAAGCTCTGACTGGCTCCCTCTGAACCTTGCGACTGAAGAGGCTCTAATATTGCTGAGCTCAAATACGGCAGGTAATCCAGATTTATGGCTTCCTTGCTACTTAACGTTCTGCAGGATAAGAAAGAGGCAAGATTTTAGGGAAGCACAAATGTAGCTTAAAGAGTTCATACTTTAGACAAGAAGGAAGAAAGTGTGAGAAGAAGTGTGTGATTTCTCACTTTAGGCTCATGTGTGAAGCAAGCTCCTGTATGATGCGGCTGTGTTTGCCAGCTGATGAGAACTTGCCCAACCAGCTTGGAAAGGTCGGAAACTGACTCATATAACCCCGCATCAGTTCCCCAGGCAACACGCTCGCATAAATCGCCTGGGGAAAAGAATATAAGCACAGATTTACTAAATATATAAAGCTTGGTTTTGTTTTCACTGATCTATGTGAAAACACTTAACCTCTGTGAATGGATTTTGTAATATGTTACAAATCAGTGCTACAGAAAAAAAAAATTGTTTCTTTGTTTCTGCCTTGAAAATGTCATTTGCAAAACAGCCACTTCAGGGCCTGATTATCTCAGTGCTGCTGCAGCAATCAAAGCTGTTGACTGAGGATTTGTTGGTCAACACTGATGAGAAGATAATGGCAGGAAAGTGTGTTACCTGTGTGGGAAGCAGAGACCATGCCTGTCTGGAGCGGATCTGTTTGTCCACTAAATCTCCATCGCAAATGCTGTCAGCGGTTTTACTCAACAACACCAAATGATTCTTCAGATTTCCCCTGATGAACAGCAAATGTCACAATTATACCATCACGCTTTCATTTACAGTCAGAATAAACTTGAAACGTCTTGTAATAAATACGTTGTGCAATCATTTTGCTGACACAAAATTAGGGAAAACTGTGTATGCTTTTTATAGGAAGATTGGGTTACACTTTATTTTAAGGTGCTCTTGTTACAGTGTACAAATTTGAAGTTAAGTAATGGGTTAAATAAGGGATAATGCATGGCTAGCTGGGCATTTAATGATTTTAATGCACGACATGGAGGCCAGGAAGTGCATTAAAATAGTTTAATCCACAGCTAGGCGTGCATTATGCTGCTTATACCACGGGCATTTGCCAGCATTGACAAGATAAAGCTGTTAATGATATTTGCAGTACAATATTTGACCGGAAGGGTAAAAATTAGTTATTTTCCAAGCTTCAAATCAGACAGAGATGAAATAGTGCAGTAAGATCACATATATTTGAACTGATTACAACATGTATCTGAATGAATAAATCGACCAATCGATCGAGAGAGATGCCAGTTTTGTGTTCATTACCTGCATCAGCACGTCTCTCTACAAGAAGGCTGAGTTTAATTACTTCAAAAACAGCGATTACCTCCTCGTTGCTGAGGAACATAATGTAGTGGTCTAGTACCTATACTATTTTATTAATAAAAGTTTGCGTGTGTGTGCAAAGCAATCTCTCTATGTGCGTGTGTTTGTTTGTGTGCGAGTGATATGTGTGGGTTAGTGTGCATCAGTTAAAGCAGCGCATTTATAGAACAGTGATTAAACTGATTTGGAATTACCTGTGCATAATTTAATTTTTTTTTAAATACATTTTGTATGTCCTGTGTGTAACAATAGCTGCTCTATCTAGAGCAGGTCTTTTCATGGGGAGCAAGCAAGAATCACCTTTTAAATTCCAGCAAATGCAAAAATATAGAGATATGTATTGGATATTGTAAAGATGTGGAAAAACTGCCCTTGTGTGCAAGTCTAAAACCTACCCTGCAGCAGCTGGTCGGACATGCAGGTAGTTTTCTTGAACAAATAAAGGTGCTAAAGAGTAATCATGGAAGAAAAGGTCTGATTTGTCAATCAAAGACATGTGGGCGGTTTCCTCTCCTGAAGTAAACACCTTCCGACACACATCAAATGGACCCTGCATATGTAAACACACAGATATTCATACTGTAGAGTCCACTCACATCATCAATGCACCAATGATTGTACAGTGTGTGTACAGTATAATGTATTTAACAGCATGCACATACCAGTTTCATGTCCTTCTTAGCATTGTTAGCATCAGCTTTGGCCTGGTCATAGGTCATGACTTTGTCTTTAGCAGACCACATGCTCAGATTATGCAGTACCTAGGGAATAGAAACCCAATAATTTTGCAGTGCTGCTAAAGACACCGACTCATAGTTATTCAGGTAGGGTAACAATATGAATGATAAAGACAACTGATTTGTTTATTAATACCTGCCGAATATCTTGATTAGATGCCAGAATGACTTCATTAAGTGCTGGGGGTGGGATCTTCAGACCCTCTTTGAAAGCTATAGACATTATAGCCCCCTGTTTAGACAAAAAGGAAGCTTAATTATTTTTGACCGCAATAAGTGTGATACTGACTAAAATAGTATATTCATTTTTTTTAAAACTTTGTTAACATGTCCTTGTTACAGTGTAATCTAACAAAAAAGTAGTATTACCTAGAAATAACTATCAACATGTACCTACTATAGTGTTTGGGTCCAAAACATTCGTCTGAAATTTTCACACGTTAAAAAAATCTCACGTTGTGTCAATCACGTTTACACAATGACGCTGAACTTTTTATCCATTATAAAAAATTCAGATCAGGTTCAATTTTCTCCTTATCACATCCGTAACAAGCATTTTGATAGGAAATGATGATGAATAAGAAAAAGAAAAAAAACTGTGTGCAAGGACCTTTAGAGTTAGTTGGTTGTAATAGTCCATAATTTACTGTTAGTACTAAAAAATTGAACCTGGGATGTTTAAACCTGGAAATAAAACATTGAAACATTTTTATATCCAAAAACACAAAGAAAAGATATGAGGAAAAAATTATTAAGTAACATAAATAGAGAATACAAGTGACACAAGGTAAACACGTTGAAAAAAAAAAAAAAAAATGATGTCAATTTTCTATAAAACACTGATTTAATCAGTAAATTATTTGAAATGTCAGTCAGTGAGCACCTTGATCTGCTCAACACGGGGTCTCTGAAACCGCAGGTCGTAGCAGTAGTTAGCCAGCGAACGGATCTTCTGATGATTGCGGTCATTACACATGCAGATAATGGGAATCTTTGACTGTTTTATCAAACCAATCATCTCCTGTGTGGGTCAAAGGGAGAAGCACAAGAGTCAAAAACCACATTGACACTGGAAACACTGGTGTGTACCAGTTTAATGGCACACTACTATTCTACTTCTCACTGCACTATGTAGTCTATACAGTGTAAAAGTACACACTATGTGGATTTTCTGCATGTACAGAATACCTACTTACAGTACATTTGCTCAAAATGATCAGTATAGAACTCAGTATTGCATAGATTACTGTTTCCCACATTGCAATGACTGAAAAGGATGCCAAATGAAAAGCATGCCAAATCTATGCAAAAACATTTTTCATCAAAACTATAATTTTAGTTGTTGCACTCAAAAAAGAATAAGCTAACGCTCCACACATGGCCATTGAAGCCATAAGGTTTTAAACATTATCTGGGCCACTTTTTGCTCCTTGAGCACCACCTCTGGTAAAGACAGAGAATGCAATCAAATGAGAGTGTGTATGCCGACCTGTATTCCTCCTCTGTCTTCATTTCCTGCCATCCCGTCCACCTCGTCCATTATGAGGACGTGTTTACTGCTCACTGTCTGCGATGCACCTGACACCATTAAACACAGAACCATACAATGTTTACATTATAATCACTGAGGTTTAACTTCAAACCCTGTTACAGATGCTACCTAATTAATTAAGCTAATTACCGGAGTAGAAGTTCTTAATGCTGGTGTTGTTGAGTGATTCTGCAATCACTTCCTTTAAGCTGTTCTTACTGCGGGTGCAGCTTGCGTTCATCTCCACATAGCTGTAACCCAACTCCTACAAGCACATATGGAACTCTATTAACACGTTAACCAATGCAATGAAACGGTAAAAACAGACACACTGCGTTTACAATCATTCACTAATGATTTAATTCTCGATCCCATGTTAAACACTTTAAAAGGATTATGCAGACTTTCTTTGAAACAGTTAAACACAATGTTCATTTATAAATGATTATAAGTGGGAATGAGCTGACCTCACAGACGAGAGCAGCAGTAGTGGTCTTCCCAACACCCGGAGGTCCAGACAGCAATGCAGCCTTAAATCCTGAACCGTCATCTTTACTCCCAAACTTTCCAAATTTGGCTGCTTTCCAGAAAGACAAAGACACAAGAATAATGAAAATTGGTCAAACAGAATTTTAGCCTAAAGAGTGCATTAGAATATCAACACTGAGTATGGTCCGAATGGTATACTACCCATTATATACTGCTAATTGCATACTACTGTTAAAAGTTAGTATATGAAACCGTATGCACCATTAAAAATGCTCTTGCAAGAGTAAAATGCAAATGCTTATGATTAAGTCAAGTGCACTGCATTATGGGAAACTGTGTGCTCTGGTTATATAATGTATGTTTTGGAAACTGTAGCAGGTCATTGGTGCAAACAGACCTTGCAAACTGGTAGCATGACATTCTGAACATGGGTAGTTGACATGAAATTAAGTAGATTCAGTAGTATCACATGCTACTAATAATAATAAATAAAAATAAGAAAAAACATTTGAAACAACATTTCCAATTCTTTTCTTATAGTAATTTCTTATGTAATTATGCATCATTTATTGTTATTATAATAGTAAGCACATGTAACAAGGACAAAATAAAGTGTTACCATGTAGACTATGATATATACTTCACATTCATTGATTGTGAACATTAAGTAGGAACAAACTTTAAATACTTACATGGTGCTTTTGTATTGCCGCTGTGATGTTTATGCCAGTTCTGTAACCAACGCAGAAGCTTGTTAGCACAACTCTGATCCCCCTGCTGCCCAATCAGGTTCTTCAGACTACGGGGGCGGTACTTATCCACCCACAACAGGCTGCTACCCTCACTCCCAGGGGTAGAGTGGGATACAGGGGATGCTCTCTTGGATTGATCAAAGCTCAAACTCTTTTTGACCTCTGAACGAGAGGCCCCAAGTGCTCCAGATTTAGAAGCAGATCCAGGCTTAGACTTCCCTCCTGAGGTGCTTCTCTTGTTGGGGCTGGGCCCTTGTGGTGTGGCCTTCTTGGATGGGGTAGTGGGTTTGCCTCTAGAGTCTGGAGTCCTTGTTTTAGAGGATTTATTCTGCAATACGGAAGACAGACAGACAACTTGTTTAATAAACCAAATTCCAGTATGTGAAGCAAGGCTGCATGAAATAAAAAACGGACATATTTTCTATGCAGTATTTTGATTTTCTGCAATATATGTTTCAATATGAAAATATACAGGACACATTCACCAGATAACTTAAATAGCTATATTTGGAAATAATTATTTACTGTGGTGCATAGAAAATAAAAATAAAAAGCTGAATAATGACTTTTTACTTTGAAGACTTTGTGTGTGTGTGTGTGTGTGTGTGTGTGTGTGTGTACAAACAACTCTTTTATTACTAAATGTTTTGTGAAACATTTGGGTGTTCAGAATAAGAATACATCTATTACAAAATTTAACCAAAGTTCTTTCACTAGCCATCAAATAAAGTAAAAGAAATGAATAATAATAAAAAAATAAATACACAAATTGACAAGATCCCTAGTTTTTTTGGACTATTCCATAATCAATATAACTTGAAATAATATGGTTTTTATTATGATTATTATTCAATAAAAATATTAAACAAAATAAAGAAATATATTACTATTGTACAATAAAAATTCAGTTTTTAATAAAAAAATAATTCTGTTTTATAGTACACTTAATTTCTTATCCTAACTTCTTAAACATTAAACCAGGGTTTCCCAAACGGGGGGTTTGTGAGTAAATGAAAAACTAATAACTAATTCAACCTAGTACAGCATTAAAATAAAAAAACAGGGTAGAACAATTAACTAAAATGAAAATTACACATCGCTATCTATCTTATCAAATTGATATCAGCAAATCAAAGGCTACAGTTTAATTGAAGTATAGTCTCTTATAATTCTGTGTTTTCAGAGCAGTTAACATTAAATACTGCTTTTCACAACATCTCTACAAGTGCTTTGAGTTCGGTGTGCATTTGGGAATGCAATGAGGGCCAGGTTCACTTTATTTTTATTCATATTTGCATAACTTCCAACATTTTTGCAGACCAATACTGCACCAAAATAAGCTTGAGCATCTGACATTTTGAAGTGTAGAATTTGAAGATTTTAAGTGTTATTCAGTTGTGGTAAAGAGTGAAGTCAGATGCAACTATTTTAATTAGCAGTAGAGTCTTTGAGACATTTGCATATTAAATTGAATGTAACATAGCAGCTCAAATTACAATATATTACAAAATAATCCCTATATAATTTATTTTCGTTTGCATTTAGCCACATCATTACATGGATTTAATAAGCTAAATATCATGCAGCCCTGGTGTGAAAGAACAGGGGGGTTGATGAGAGCTGCTGTACCTCTGCCTCTGCTGCAATCTCGTATTTCGACTTCTTGCCTGGTTTGGTTCTTATGAGGTCCAACAACTCATCTTCATTAATGATCTTAGTTCCAAAACTTTCCGCCTAAGGAATAAACATTGAAATGACATTATGTTAAAATAATTACATTTAATTCAGTTAAAAGGGTAAATTAGAAATATATTGAAGCAGCAGCATGTGGAAGCAACATTCATGTTCGAATACAGAGAAATAATGACGTGTTAAAAAAAAAAAAAAACAATATTGAAAATTAGGACCTTCTCAGTCTTTGAGACTCCACTGTCTCGTCCCAGAACAAGGTAAGTAGTTTTACGGCTGACGTTTCCTGTGACTTTCCCGCCGTATCGCTCTATTAGAGACTTAGCTTCATCCCTCTCTATAGATTCTAACACACCGGTCAACACAAACACACAACCCTCCAGGCAGTTCTCTGCTCCCTAAAACACACACACATAACATTGTTCAAGCTGCTTAAAGGAGAAGTATAATTTGATTCCTATTATTATTATTAAAGATAATCACAAATGGCAATAAGACGACAGGCCTTCAGTTGTCAACATGAGTCATTTTTTCTACCTGTGGTATCTCTTTAGACCCCAGTGCTCGTGGTCCTTCTCGGTTCAAATAGTTACGGAAGGCTGATGAATTTACCCGTTTTTTCTCCAGATCCTCAGGACTTGTACTCTGAAATAATAGAGACACATGCTCACTAGCACAGCAAAACAAGGTAGAGCCCTATTTTGTAATCTGTTTTTAAACAACATATTGTGAACAACATTCAACATAAAACCAAATATGTTAAACTCTCTTTTAACTTATACCCTTAAACAACAATTAAAAGCATACTGACATATCAATTCACTTATTTAGAGAATCCTATAAACAGGGGTGCACATCATTTTTTCAGCCTGGTTCTCATAAGAGAACCTGGAGGTTTGGTCCTCACACTGCATATAGCGTGACCCATTAAATATAACTATAAAAAAATAATAAATAATAGTTGTAATATTATTGCACTTTATTTAGTTAGTTTTTTTAATTATAAAATAATAGTAAATAAACTAAATAATAGTGTGTGATAATATTTTTTAAAATAAAAAGGCAGTCCTAGTATTAAATACAAATATATTCATTTTATAGTAAACTTAAAAATAAAATGCTAATATTTACTACTACTTTCTTTGTTTGCCTAATTAAGAAGAATCGCTTTATGTATTCCCCAATTTTAAATAAATAAATAAAAAGCGTTTTCATCATATTCAAACTTTAAATTAGCAGGCTTTTATTTTGGTAGGTTGCCGGCAAGTAAGTATAGGCACTTCCGGATTTAGCACTGCTTATTAAAGAGCGTCAGTGGATGAATGACACAGTTTTGCAATGTGATTTGAAAACAGCATGACATAGCCTAGATTTATGATTTCAGGTTGAAAATAAAACTTATTTAGTAGTTGTTTGATCTAAAATGGTAATTGTGTAATAACAGCTGTCAACCATGACGCAAATACGCTATCAGAACATATTTATATAACGCTTTTTTTATTTTGGTCGCGCATGCGGACCACTTATGTGCACCCCTGCCTATAAATCAAGCAGCATATTCAAATAATATACCTCTGGTTTTGTTGGTGAGGTTTTATTGGGTGCACTGTCACTTTTAGGAGTGGAAAAATTCTTTGATTTTGTCATTCCCGTGGAAACACTAGTTTTGGGCGTAGCTGCCCGCTCCGAGCTAGTTGGTGAGATCGGCTCTTTCTTAGGAGAAATCTTAGTCTGCTTTTCACCCCTGTCTTTCTCCCTTTGCTCTTCCACTTCTTCCTGTCGTCTTTTCATCTGAGCCAGTTTGGAGCTGGTCTTCACAGGAGTCTTTTTAGGGGACGGGTCCTTTTTGGGTTTGGTGTCTGAGGAAACTGCATGAGAGCTGCTCTTGGAGGGGGAGATGGAGTCCACACGAGCCTGAGAACCCAAAAACAAAGAAAAATTAACAATACATGACATTCATGTACTTTTTTGGCTGCACCACATGACTTTAAAGACAAGTTTGTCAAGTTAATTTAATTATTTTTAACTCCAGATATTTTTACATTTGAAAGGATTTGCTTATGTTTTTCTTTACAATTAATAGATATGACAAAAATGAACAATATACATGTTTACATAATAGATGACAGAGAGATGATAAGAGACAAATTCAGCACACCGACCTTTTTCAGTAAGGGAGCTTCATCCAGTTTGGCTAATGTTCTTGCAAATTCCTCATCATCATGGATCTGCTTTTCCCACTAACACAAAAATACAAAAGTTCTGCATAATGTGTTCATATATATATATATATAAATGTACTAATTTTTTGTGTAATAAACCAGCTATTTAAAACAGCAGCCACATTTGCATGCAATGTTTTCCGATTAAGGCATGTTCTGAATAAGCCTTTATTCCAAAAAAATTAAAGCTACAGGAATATTCCTGTATACATGGTTATGAAGATAAACATCTTCATAACCATGTATTCATAACATCCTCTTGTGGAAATCTTGTGCTTGACATTTATTTACATTTATTTTAGTAATTAAGAATCATAATTAAACTCTATAATTCCCTGATTACCAAATATAACAGCATCCAATTCTGATTAATAGAGGAACATGTGCTGTGTGTCCTAAACCAACCTCCATGTCTTCATCCATCTGAAGTTCTTTTGCAATGGCTTCATCACTGAGCAACTCCTCGGTTTCCTGTGAGGGCTTGCGAAGACCAAACAACTATGAGTTTGAATTTTTATACACTTTAAGCCCACACATTTTTATTTATTCTCTCTACTCACTGCCTTCCTCTTGGTGCTGGTACTGGCCACCATTTTCTTGTCTGACCTCTGAACGCTTGAGCTGCCAAAGAAGGCCATTACTGAAGTAGGAGTTTGTTTTGGTGGTGTTGGTCCAATCTTTGGAGAGATGGTTGGCTGAGAGCTCTTCACCCCTCCCTTTGAGATCGCGTTTGGGGATTTACTGGATGAGACTTTCACCTGTTTTGCTTTTCCTGAATCTGATTCTTTCTTGCCTTTAGCTGTTCCATTTTCTTTTGGTTTCGTCTTTTTCAGAGTCATAAACGTATCATCCGAATCTGGGACAATAAAAAGAGGACAAAAGAAGAGTATAAATGATCATCTAGGCTACATGTCATATTAATGGCCTAACAGCATTATATTATACATGTGGAAATTTGTTTGTTGACTCCCTCACCAGAATCAGACACGTAAGTTACTGGGTGTTTCTTCACCGTGACGGCATCCGTCTCTTTAGTGCCCTTCTTGGTCTTCTTCTCCTTCTTCACCTCCTTCTTCTCTTCCTCAGAGTCTAATATAAGATGGGACATGAGAACATAGTGTGACATTAATCATCAGCATGATTTCCAGAATGTGTTTAAAAACCCCTGGACTGAGCTGAGGTATTTCTAAAAACCTCAGGGGCACCCATCTCTTGTATGGCCACATTCAGGGTATGTATTTGATAACCGCCATTTCTTAACATTATGAACATGAAGGGCATCATCAAAAGTTCACTAACATAAAAAAAGCTGTTTATGAACCTGAATCAATTATGACTCTTTTCTTTCGTTTTCCAGATGGTTTCTTGTCAGATGTGGGACTTGTGACCTAAAGAGAGAAAAAGGATATTGTGTAGCACTACATAATACATAAAACACAAGACATTTTAAAAATGAATAAAGAAGTCACATTGTAAATACCATCTCATATTAATAGATTCAGTACAAATATCAGCATGACATTAGACTGTGGTTCTACCTTAGTCTTTGATTTTTGTTTCTTCTTCTGCTCTTCATCTGTGCTGGTGCTGCCATTGGAAGGTTTGGGGGCCGCAGGTTTGGTGGATGCAAAAAACCTCCGGATATCCTGAAAGAAACAAAGGTGCATTAAAATAATTGCACACACCAATAACATTTTATTTAGTTTTATCATTGTTACTTCATACTGGAATAGGCTAATAATGTGTTATGTAGAGCGTCTACCGTGATAGGAACCGCTGGCTGAGTTTGTTCTGTTGCATGTTTACATTTCAAAGTTGACAGTAACAAACAGGAAGCAGGTGCTTCGTTATTACCAAAACATAAAAATCTGTATTGTAGTGTTATGTAGTATCACATCAGTTCATAAAGGCCTGTCGAAGTAATGGCAGTCAGTCGATCTTAATCGTTAAGTTAACGTTAGACTTAATTTAAATGCTTAAATGTTGCTCGACCAAGTCATAAACAAATGCACATTTGTGAGAAGCAAGGACGGAAACACCGCAGCCTTTGCATGTTTTATTGTTTTTGTAGCTCTAATCTATTAACAAGCATGAAAAAGCTGCAAGTTGTTGCTAACTGCTTTCTTTAGCCAAACAGACTGATCCGCTGCATTGAGCTCTACTCTGATTGTGTCTTTATTTCTACAGACGGACCAATAATAAGGTGACTTACCATTTCTAAGCATGTGTCAATAGCGTTTCTTTATTTTTTGACAGTTTTCGAGACAGTGCTGCTTCTCTCCAATCCTCTTTGGCGCCAATGATACTCAACTCAGGCGCAGCGTGATGACGCGCAGACGGAGGGAGCGCGAGACGAGCGCAGAACCGATTGAGCGCAAAACATTTCTTTTTGAAGGTGTCGATAATCCAGTTTGTGAAATACAATTATAATGTTAGAATTATTTGTTGGAATGACGCTATAACATTAACTGTTATATGTGGAATTCTAATATATATATACTATATAAGAAATCAGTTGCAAAATTTAGTTGCATCAAACTAAATCCGAGGTATCATATGATTATTCATACAATATAATCATAAATATTATTAGATTTAAATGAATCTTAAAGCAAACAGAAAAGTTCAAATTAATGAAAACCACTTTCTTTTAAGTCAATAAACTTGAATTAGTCTCTTATGACATATGTAATATACTTGTGCAAGGAACCCTCATCTTAAAATTGTAAAGCTATTTATAGTTTCTGGTATAAAGACCCATTTTAATGTGGAATATATATATATATATATATTAAATATGTCCACTGATTTGTAAAATATTGTTTCCAATAATGTTTTTCTACTCATTATGGCACTGGACTCATTTTCTTTTATTACCAAATTGTAATAGTTTTTATTTTTTAATCAATTCATTTTGACATTTTTATACTATGCTTCATAACATTTCCAAGGATGGCCTAGAACTTCCTTCCCCAAACCCCAGTTTGCTTTATAAGATTTTAACACAACTCAATGTTGTAATACATTTTATACAATGAGGTGTTCAAATAATTTCTCATGAAAAACTCTTGCATGTTTTTAGGCATTTTCTTATGGCCACAAGAATATTTACTTACAATATGGTTTTAGCTGAAAAACATTAAGGTTAACCTCACAAGCTCTCATTCTACTAGGTCCAGATGGACTCATGAATAAAAATCCTACTCAGATTAAGAAAGCATCAAGAACACAAAAAGGACGTGAATTGAGAGTGCAAAATACGATTTTCAAATACAACTAGCCCATATTTGTTACATACATCGACCCCTCCAAACTACCTGCCATGCATATTAGGAGTAATTGTGCTCAAATAAATAAGACTTGCACACAAATATGTGGTTGAAAAATGTAATTGGGCTTTATTGACAGATTTTACAGAGACAAAATGTAGTCCTCTTGCTGTTCCACCAATGTGCCCTTCTCGCTGACATAGATACCATCCAGGAAATTCCTGATGTCCTTTCTCACAATGGTGGCCTGCTGGATCAGAGCAGCTGATGGAGAAAACCAAAGAGAGAAAAAAAATTAAGCCAAACCAGTTTTCAATGACAAAAGCAGTAAACCTGGCACAGAAAAGAGCCGAGAGAAAGGCTGGATGGCGGTCTGGTTCTAACCTCATGTGTTCTCTATGACTCCGGCTCCACTACAGTGCCCTTCTCCGAGACGTAAATACCATCCAGGAACTTTCTGATATCCTTATTTTTCACTGTGGTTGCCTGCTGGATGAGGGCAGCTGAAACAAGAAATGGTGGGAAGGTGAGGCATGCACACACACTAAACTACATAATGCCTTTGCGTACACAACTTACACACAACCCAATTACAGACAGTCCTTCAAACACCCATCAGGTTACACAACGAAGGGTTAAAGATTTAGTTCACCCAAAAATTATCCTGTTTTACTCACCCTTGAGTCATCATAGGTGTATATGACTTTCTGATTTCAGATTAATCCAATCGGAGTTATTAAAAATAGTTCTGGCCAACAGTCCAAATCACATTAAAGCTATAATATATAATATATATCTAAAATGTGCCTCACACGGCTCCGGGACATAAATAAAGGCCTCCTATAGTGATTTCATGGACTTTTATATGGAAAATGTCCATATTTCAAACCTTTTAAACACTTCTCACACTTCTGCTGACTGTCGTACGTGGAAACTGCTCTGACGGATGACAATCTCAGAGGTTCTCACGCAATGCATACGTCCTATGCTAGTCTCATGAACTAAGTTTCCTTACGTTAGCAAAAGAAAACCAATCTCCACTTTGCTTATATCGAAAACCTCTGACACTTTTCTTTACAAACCCTCTGAATGTACTTCTAACTCATGACCGGTGTTTTTGGGGGGTTTTTTCTCCGCGTCCATCACTAAACATGCAACGCTGTTGTGCTGCATCATCCGCAGGAACTGCTTCGGCATATGACAGATGGTGAAAGTGATAGAAAATGGTTTATTACATTTGGATTATGGATGTTTTTATTACAAAAATGTATGGATTCGCTACAGTAGGCCTTTATTCACCCAGCAGAGCAGTGTAAGGCACCTTTTATTTTGGATGCACGCACTTCATTTAACAGGTTTTGCCACCATCCACCACAATGACAGAGCTTAGAAGTGCCAGGACAATATTTAATATAACTCTGACTGGATTCATCTGAAAGAAGAAAATCATATACACCTAGGATGGCTTGAGGGTGAGTAAATAACAGGTTAATTTTCATTTTTGGGTGAACTAACCCTTTAAGAATGTCAGAAGAAGCAAAGGAGGCTAAAAGCCTTTTTTGCAAAATAGTCCAAACACATCAGGACATCCAGGTAATAGCAAATTAACACAGACAAGATGAGGGAGGGTACAGTTTAGGCTTAAGATTTAACGGTTTCCACAACCAGTCCAGTAAAAGATATCAATTTCTGTACAGTCTAATCTCTAATTGTCATGCCATTTGAATTTCATTAAGAAATTATTTTAAACCAAAATCAAACTATGCTCCCTTTGAACTGATTGTAATATTTCATTCACACACGTTAAATAAACGATCCTTTCTGGATTACAATCCACCATCAAAATTATAAATGACATTATTCTAGCAGCAGTGAGAAAAGAAAATGCTACAAACGATTCGCCACCTGCAGGATCCTCATATGGGATAGCCTAGTAGCCGGGACAACACGTTTACAGATGTGACGTAATGACAAATTTCCCATGAAAAAAAAATTCATAACTCAAATAAGAAAAAAATCATTATAAGTGAACAGGCAATAGTTTTTTTAACACTGGATGGTTATGTACTTGCTTATATTAGTTTCATATAATTCCCCCCCCCAAAAAAAAGTTACGGACTGCACCTTTAACAATGCTAACAATTCATATAACCCTTTCATCTGCAAAAGGCCCTTAAATAGATTAAAATTATGCTAATGAGGTCAAGTTGCATGTATCTCTCATCAGAGGTTGACACTGTACATCTTAGAGATGCTTACCTGAGTTCGACACCAGCTCAATGTCATTACCCTCCAGAACCAGCTCATCTTTTTGAGCAGCAGACACTGCGCATGACACACCTACATGCAAAAAAAATAAAACATTCTGCATCAGTGCAACCAGGAATGTATAAAATATTATTAAGGGCTTCAAGGTGACAAAGTTTTTGAAATCAGACACACACAGAAAAAAAAACCCTATAACACATACCTTGTCTCATGCGGACACGGCGGATGTACTTCTCTCCCAAGAAGTTTCTGATCTCCACCAGAGCACCGCTCTCCTGAATTGCCACATTAATGGGGAAATGGGCATATACAGATCGCATCTTGTATCTGAAGCCCTAGAGAAAAAAAGTTAACATGCATCAACAACAGTCCACATTTCCTCTTCAATAACATGGCAAAGAAATTAAGGACACTAACAGTCTTTTAAAACTGGATTTAAACAGTTAGGATCTTCTTGTGTGAGAACAAATGTACCAAAATTGAACTGACTTACCAGGGTGACCCCTTTGATCATGTTCTGGACATGACTGCAGATGGTGCGGACTGTGGCCAACTCCTTCCTGTTACCCCACCACTTGTCCACGCGCAGCTGAAACATTGTTTGCAGAAATCCACACACGTTAACATTAGGTATTTTTGCATCAATCATTTTATTAATCAGAACGCACCCAATAAGATTGCATATTCTGGATGCTGTTGCAATCCAATTAACATTTTACATGCGCTTCACACTTATCCCACACAAAACTTGTCTTACTGAGCATATTTGCTATTATTGAACTGTCGGCTCTCTTTTTAGATGTGTCGTCATGTCAGAAGACTAACATACATTTAACAAATATTCAGTCTGCTTCACATTACAGTTATTAAGACAAAATAGGCACATTCGTAAGACGCAAAACAAACATAAGCAAACATTAAATCAGACAAGCATTTTACACACTTTATTTATTCCGGTCTGTCACCACCTTCTTCCAAATGATTAAATTTTTATCTAGGTCAATCGGAACAATTGAGGTGTTTACATGAAGGAATTTCAGTCCGCTTAAGCCATTCATCTATTGCTAGAGTTTTTCTGCATTAAATACAAGTTAATTTCCATGCATTAAGACTACAAACCTTCCTCTGTTTCTTGCCCAAAAGACTGAGCTCCAGGTTAATGTGGTTGAACTCTCGCCGGAGAACTCCACGGGGTCCCTTCACAACAACCGTGCGGCCCTTGAGGGACACCTCGACTGCAAGCAAACAGACACATTGTAACAAGTGAAGGCGCGGATAAGCTGAAAACGTTTTTAAAAACTTAGGATGTGACATGATTTTTATCATACCGTTGGGGGGGATGTCGACTGTCTGGTTACTGAGAATGGTCTTCATTCTGAAGGAACAGACAATCAGACAGAAAATGCTTAAATATAAACATCTTGTTGACTTGTCTTCATTCATTTCAGTAGAGAAAACCAGCTAACGGCAAACACGGTAACTTAGCATCAGTCACAATGACATGTCAACTACATCACCACAATGTTAACGTATTCTTTGCCGTTTCAGTCAGTTTTACGGCTAACTGAACATTAATAATGTCATAATGGGACAAGTATGGCTTTATATCAATGTGCCCAATTAATGACTTGTGCTTGCCTCGGCCTACAGATAAACACCGAGCAGAAAGACTGCGATAATCAAGCAGCATCGACTTCTCGTCGCAAATACCAGCACAGATATTTTCACGAATATGTAAACAAAATCATCGGGAACTACGAAACCCGGACGGATTTGACATTAGTGCAGATTGTAGTTGATTGAAATGCACAAGAACAGGACGCGCCATGTTCTTACCTCGCCGATTAAGGGGAAAAGGAAGGAGGAAGGACGTCATTACGTAAATGTAACCAGTACGTCTTACGTCATCGTCAGTTTCCAAGGCACAACCAAACGAATACAGATACTAAAAAGGAAAGTTCACAAAGATTATGAAGTAAGATTTTACCCACACCCAAGGGCGTAACTTTGGGTCTACCATTGGGGGGGTTAAACTTGCGGCATATTTATTAATTAATTAATTTATTGAATAATTTTCTTGTGTAAAAGGTAACATGCTAATTTGCATAATTTAATTACCCTCTGGCTTTACCTCACATGACACTGGCAAACCAACATCTAGCCAGCCAACTCCAGTCAACAAAACAGCATAATAACAAAAACAAAAATAACAGCATTAAAAACTTTCAAATAGAGAAAATGAAAGTGCAAATATATTATCACTTTGCATGAAATAAGACTCAAAAGTAGATTAAAAAAATAATAATAATTGTGTTTGCATTTAGCCTCTGATAACATCAAATTCAGAAACTGAGAAAATACAAGTGTGGACTGACGTTAACCTTAGCTGTGCTTTGATTCATTTTGTCACTTTGCAAACTCCATGCAAAAAAAAAAAAAAGTATATATATATATATATATATATATATATATATATATATATATATATATATATATATATATATATATATATATTATAATCATCTCAAATTGAACCGGAGGTGGTAAATTCCTAATAATAATTTAACGTTACGTAATTTTTTTTTTTGTAATACACAAAACAAATTTGTGAAATTAGAATAAAAAAGGAAATAAAAGCTGATCATCAGTCATCAGCGCTGACAAGCAATGAATGATTCGTCTCCATGGGAACCATAAAGCGATACTACGATCAATAACGGTCGCCTTGAAAAACTTTTAAACTTACGTGTGAAAAGGTTAAGTAAGGCTTACATTTGAATGTGTCTTTGTTTTGTTTTGAGTGTATGGTCAATAAATAAAGTAAATAGAAAAAAGTGGGCACAAAACATGTTTGTCATGTATCTAACGTAACGTTACTCCCCACACTTTGAGAAACGCTCAGCTAACTTAACAGCCAATTTAGCGGGGTAAGTTACCTCCATTTGGTCAGGATTTTCTTTTCTTTCTTTTTTTGGCTGGTGTCGACAAACAATGAAAAATTGTTGTCTGGCTGCCTTTCAGTGTCCTTTTTATCTTTCCGTCAGCTTTTTCCACCCATTCATCCCAGGGACTGCGCAAAATAGTGAACAAACTTGGGAGAGAAAGCCGGTTGGATAATACCAAGTAGTCGGTGCGGGGGGCGGGGGGTACATTACAGATTATTTAAAATATGATACTATCTTTCTTGCTGGCAAATGAAATTAATAAAGAAAACGAACAAAAGTATTTATTCTGAATATTTCATATTATTTTAATCTGAATGGTTTGATGATATTGAGGGGGTTATATTAGTTGGATCTGATTTTTGGGGGGGTCATGACCCCCCTAACCCCCCTGCAAATTACGCGCATGCCCACACCCACACACACACATGCACACACACACACACACACACACACACACACTTATATAGTTTTTTTTAATGTATACTAAGAGGAAAATATATATATATATATATATATATATATATATATATATATATATATATATATATATATATATATATATATATATATATATATATATGAAGTCTTTGAATGAAACATGCAGTGTAAGTTAATCGATAACGGAGCGATTGTTGTCAATGAAAGGTTCAACGGGTTGGATGCTGGATTAATACTGATTAAATATATTAAAATTAGATTAATATTTTCTATGGACATAATGCTATTTACAATGTACGCTATAGATGCTAGATGATTGTAGTATGAAAGTTTTGAAAGGTTAAATTGAATTGGAGTGCCCTTCCGCAAACTGAGAAGAGCCAGAGCCCCGCCCCCCATCATGTACACCTTCTACAGAGGCACCATCGAGAGCATCCTGACGAGCTGCATCACTGTGTGGTATGGCGCCTGCAACGCGTCCTGCCGAAAGACTCTACAACGCATAGTGAGAGCAGCTGAGAAGATCATTGGTGTCTCTCTACCCTCCCTCCAGGACATTTATGGAACACGTCTCACCCGCAAAGCCCTCTGCATCACAGGTGATCCCACTCACCCACCACACAGCTTCTTCAGCCTGCTACCATCAGGGAGGAGACTGCGGAGTCTCCAGGCCAGGACCAGCAGACTGAAGGACAGCTTCATCCACCAGGCTGTCAGGAAGCTGAACTCCCTCCCGAACCTGCCCTCCCCCTCCCCTCTTCTTCCCCAGGCACCACTGAACTATGAACCCCCCCCCCCCCCCCCCACTAATTATATGATGACATGCACGAGTCACTTGTGCAGCATTGGTCTGCTCACTCACCGCTCACTACCTCATTCGGCATGGAACTGACGTCATTCCACTACCTCATCAGTCAGTTAAATAACTGCTCTTGGTCACTTGTCACTTGTCACTTTAATCAGACTTAAGATATTTTTACTAAGTGATTTTTTTGCACTAAAAAATCTTTTAACTGCACTGTTGTTCACTTCATTGATTTGCACTATATCTGTCATTTACCTTGCGCTGCTTTATTTAACTTTATTTTTAACTTTTATTTTTATTATATGTCTTTTTTTATAATTCCCTTATTGTATAATTGTATCTACATTTTATATTTGTTCTAGTTATTTTTTTAGGCTTCAATGTTAATGTTATCTGTATGCACCGGGGTCTGAGAGTAACGCAATTTCGATTATCTGTATGTATGTACTGTACATGTGGAAATTGACAATAAAGCAGACTTGAACTTGAACTTATCCTTTGCTTGTGGTCGTAGGTTTACTGTAACAGACTGAGCAGTGAGCACTGCTGCAAACACCTGCTCAACACTCTGAGAGCAAGTGGGAGGAATACAGAGGCAAGCTGAAGAGACAGAAGGGAGAAAGACAAGCGTATGGACACACCACTATCTTTTGGGTGCATGAATGTGGAAATCTTTCAATACCGTGGTTTTTATCAAAGTGTGATCATGATATTCCTGTGGTCATCATTGCCATATCAGTAATAAAAAATTATGATTTACAGTGATAACTTTGCAAAATCAGTTGTTCACTATTTTTTCCAGATGTTCCTTTAGGCACGTAAATATTGTTTGTTAAGTAACAAAGTGTGTGCTTTAATTGCTGAATGACTGGATTTAGCATTTTTATTTGGTAAAGAACAATTTATGAAAACCTGGCAAAAAAATATGGAAATCGGTGCTGTTTCTGATATTTATGTGGTCATTTGTACTAAAAAGGGCTACTCATTGAAAAGTATGAACTATCAATCAGATGACAGAAGGCGTGTAGTAGATTGTGTGCATCAGTTTTTCCCACAAAGTTTTAATTATGCCATAATTTAGAAATCTACGTATCGAATACGATTCAGCAGGCTTTATAAGGTTAAGATTTAAAATGTTTTAGGAGAAGTAGATATATAGATAGATACCTTATCATAAAGCCTACTGTAATAATGAAACTTTTATATATATACATGCATACAGTCCAGGATATAAGATTTATTGAGTTGTGTTTAATTTGCCAGGTTAAGTTTACCACCTTGGCTGAAAACATGGATCACTGAACCTACACGCAGTGAGTGTTTGAAAACATGCCTTACGCTGTGCTTCACACAGTCTCCTGACACAATGGTCACAGTGGACACAATTCTTTAATACAATGAATGTGGATGAGGACCATGGGCTGTCAATCATTAGCACCAAAAACAAAAATCAGCCATAAAGCATCATGACTTTGAAAGGATGTTTATAAGCCAGTGTTATGTGAATTATGGAGTCTATCGACTGTTACTGTTGTTGTAGGTCTGTGAGGAGGCCTGGTGTCCCAATATTTGGGCAGGGAGAGTATGCCACTGCCACAGAAACCATCATGGTGAGTGTATTGAGTCTGCGAAATGCCCACACACACACAATCTCAGTGTTATGGTCTTGACTAAACACCTCTACTTGATTTTCCACACTCTCTCTATAGCTGATGGAGGACACATGCGCACGTGGATGTAGGTTTTGTTCAGTTAAAACAGTGAGACGTCCTCCACCCAGCTAAAGCCACTGCAGCATGGGGTCTGGACTATGTAATACTCACATCAGTGGACAGGGATGGTGAGAACACATGAAACACCAGCAAATCAAAAAGAAAAACTCCATGAAATGCCATGAAATGTTTACCTCGTTGATGTATTTCCAGGGGCGATTCTAGGATTTTTTCAACTGGGGGGCACAAGAGGGGCCACGATTAATACAGAGGGGCCAATCTTGTGTTGTTTGAACTGCATATCCAAATCATTTCAAGAGTTCAGTAACCTTTAAAATCAGTAATAAACAGTGATACCCCATTATATTTTAATAGCAGTTATTCACTGCTCTAAAAAAAACAACAAAAAAAAAACAATTTGTATTAACTTTTCACTTTACAAAGTGAAAGAAAAACTGTAATAAATAAAATAATCCAATGTATGAATAGTGTACAACTCACAAATAATAATAATATAATTTATTTATAATAGCCTTATATAATATATATATAATAGCCTTATTTATATAAATGCAGAATAACATTAATAATTCATAGAAATAAATACACAATTAATTAATTAATATAAATGTAATATAATTTCATTATATGTTTTTGTTTATTATCCACATCCCATTCAATTTGCATAGCAGCAGTTGCAGTAAATTTGCATTGATGAATAAACAAAATCAACTTATGTCAAGGCTAATTAATCTTGAGCATATTGATTTAAAATATCATATATCCATACTTTGTTAGATAGCTACTTGTTCAAAAAGGTAGCTTTAATTTAACATGTAAAATATGTGGATCCTATAAAACAGTTTAGAATAGCTTAATTAGTCCAGTTTTATTTTAGTATTAGTTATTTATTTTGCTATTTAATCATGCATTAAATAATTATGTATGATTTCTTTGATAATGTTTCTGGGTGTCATCAAATGACGTTTTGTCAATAACTTGTGTGAAGGGAGCTAGAGAGAGAGAGAGCTTTCCAGGGTGCAGACAGCAATCGCGAAGCACCATGGTGATTTAGAACGGCAACTGAATTTATTAGGAATCTACAGACGCAAATAGACTAAAGGTGTAGAAAAATAAAGACCTATATGTGTATTTTGGACTTTTTTTTCACCACAAGTCTCAAAGAAGACATGTTACTGAAGACAAACAGCCCCAGATCTCAAAATTGACCAGTAAAAAAAACGATGTTTTTGCATGTGTCTCACCCATATAGACTTAAAAAAAAAAAAAAGTCTCAAGTGTGGAGCGTTAGATAAACATTACACGATTTGTAATGAAAAAAAAAAAATGAAAAAAAAAGTAAATCGTAACGCAGTAAACCCCTTTTACATTCAGCATCAGAGGAGCATAGTAAATATAGTGATTAGCATCTTGGTCTGCTCTAGGAGATAACATCGTCATCGAACCTGGTCTGTCTAACACCGAAAGACGTTAACGTTAGTACCAAACACTTCTTGCACTGCAACAACTCGCTAATCAAAAACATAAGCTATTTAAAATAGGTGCTTTTTTCGTTGGAAAACAGCAGCTCGCTATTCTTGGTCCTCGTTGAGAAGCATCGCGACGCAATCAGGAGTTATTTACTAAACTGAAAGATTATAATTTGAATTTGTGAGTGACAGACAAGTAGAAGGGTGGGGGCACACTGGGGGGCCAATCAGTTTTCAGGAGGGGCCAGTGCCCCCATGGCCCCTCCCCTGGCTACGCCACTGTGTATTTCCCAGTGAAACTAAGACATATTAAAGGGCTCATCCATTTACATTATAGCCATGAGTTTACCTGTTATAATAATTTTGTGAGGTGAGATTTAGTAGAATAAACATGGACTAAGAAGCACAAAACTTTCATTTTGGATTTTATTGTGTCTTTAAAATGTACCATTGAACTTTATTTTTGACTTCTGACCATATTTTTATTATAATTAACGGACGTTCCTGATGGAGGGGCTGAACACTTTAAAGGCCGTCTCCAGCCTTAAAGAAAGATACAAAAATGACAAAAAAAAGAGTTTATTTGTTTTTTAGAATCGACTCATTCTTCAATTCCTTCATACATGATCTTTTCTAAGAGTGTTTGACTCTTGATTTCTGTGGTGATCCAGTATGGAGTGAGAATCATGGGAGAAAATCTCTTTGTCTGGGCTTGATGTTTATGCTCACAATGTAGAGACTGTCAGAGATTTACAGAGGTTAGACCTGTAGAGTTTTGTGTGTTTACATATAAGTATTCCCTGTAAAAATAGCTTATATATATATATATATATATATATATATATATATATATATATATATATATATATATATATATATATATATATATATATATATATATATATAATTTGTATTTTTTATAATTATTAGTTTACAAATGTTTGAAGAATGTTTTTAATGCTGTTTGTAAAGAGCAGAAGCACAGGCAGATTTCAAAATGTGCGGTTTAATCGTTTTTGTTTTTTATGTTTATGGAAAAATATGTATACTATGTGGTGGTTTTTACTTGTAAAAATGTAAATATGTAAAAAAAAATCTATATATATTTAATAAAAAATTATAATAAATATAATTTATTCATGTTCATTTTATGTTTCTTTCATACTTTATTTGTATTTATTTATTTATTTTTCTGTTTTGTTTCTATCATATACAGTCACCACCAGGTGGCAGAAATATCTAGTCTTTTTTATCAAGTGAATTAGTAGCTCGCATCATTTACAGCTTGGAGGTTTCATTGCAGACCTCACTTTTCATCTTTGACCTTTGACCTTAAGGCATGTGCATGACCTCTATGCAAACTTTCAGTGTTTAACGATATGCTAAAAAGGTGAAACCAAGTGAGCTCACGAAGACTTCCATCATGCTGGGGCTCGGAGAGACAGATGCGCAGATACAGGCAGCTCTGAAAGGTAATTCATATTAGAATTAGAGATGTGTTTATTATTTATATATGCATATATTAATATATGATTATAATTTATATTAATATATGAGAGTTCTCTGTATTCTCCTGACAGAACTGAGGGACTATGGAGTGGACTGTCTAACACTGGGGCAGTGCAAGCGCCATCTCAAGGTATGACAATAATAAAACGACTAAACTCTATCCTGGATGGCACACTCCCAGTCTGTTGACTAATCATCTGATACACTCTGCACACAAAAATGACAAGTGCTGACTGACATCACCAGCCACAAGCTGATTGGCTATCTTTACACAGCGTTCGGTAGTAAAGATGTATAGTTTTGTGTGTTTTTGTGACTTTTGAATCCCCTATAGTTAGTCTATGGTAAATATATTATAAGTGAATATCTATAAAATAGCACTTGCCATGCCATAAAGCAAACTGCCCTTTTCACTTTTTGAAAATTATATTTCAAGGTTAAAAAAAAAACTGTACTAAACATACAGTTTCTTTAAGTAATCTATTTTAGACAGAAACAAAACAAACTCTGAATGGTCATGTTGGCTAGATCTATGAAACACTAATTTTTACCGAAGTGAGAAGTCTTCCAAAAATAATAATTCAAAATCAATATATATATATATATATATATATTTATATATATATATATATATTATTATTATTATTTTTTTTTTACAACAAATAAAGCTTTGGAACAATATGTAAATGATGCCTGAATTTCCATTTTTGTGTGAACTGTCCCTTTAACTATACATTTTACAAAAGTATGTTGCTGTAACTCATAATGTTGTTTTAGATATGGATTAAAGATATGTATATTGTGTATCTTTTAAGTAATATAAATAGAATATTTTCAATTCAAACTTGTCGAAGATCATGTTGTGTATTTTTGTTTCAGCCACGGTTGGCCTCCATAATCAAGCCTGTGAAATGAGTATCCAAAACTGCTTCATTTCATTGGTCCATGTTTATTTAAGAAATGTTTTCTTCAATCATTATTCATGACCATTATAAACCTGTACAGTAAAAGATGATTTTATAAAAGCTACAACTGTGACTCTATATAACATACACAGTGCAGGTTGAACAATACATATCAGAGGATTAATAAATGATTAATAACTGAGTGACACAAACAGCTATTTGGTTTCACTTGCCAAATTTAAAGCAACAGCATTTTATATGTCCATTTGGTCCTAGTATTTAAAAGTTGACATTCTTTCTGTTGCTACTCCTTCAGACATCACTCTCAGATAAGTAGATGATTTTGTATTTAAATCTATAACACTGATTACTGTAAACAATAATATACTACTGAACAGTACTGGGATGTTAATGTATAAATTGTGTGTACAGTTAATGTAAGTTTCAAACATTTTCTGAAATGGCACAGACAAAAAAAAAAAAAAAAACATGAAAAAAAAGAATAATGGTTTTAAAACAAAGACACAAATGACAAAGTGTATAAAACATTAAATCACTGCCTTTTTGTAAATGGCCATGAAAGATAAAACATCTTAAAAAAAGATTCTGAAGACAGAAACACACACACAAAGCACATGCATTTTTACCAACAGATTTCCAGTAACGGTCACACATTACTTTGGTTTTCTCAGCAAAAGACTTTAATCAATGTAAAGTGCACATGCGCGCGTGTGTGTGTGTGTGTATGAATGAGTCCCTGTCTAGGCCTTGGATTTCTTGATGGGTGGTTCACTGATTCGTGGAACTCCTCCTGATGGTGTGAAGGGAATTCGGGTCGTCACCTTCTTTCCAATGGTCTCGATCTATGCAAAACACACAACATTAAACCATGCCAACTAATAAAGTGATAAAATCAGGCAGGTATACACAGCCACTAAAATGTTAACTGCACAAATATCCACTCACCTGAAAGCCAAAGTTTTGTAGCTGAGAGTGCAGATGGTCCAGGACTCGTCGACCATCAAAGATAAATGCGGGTTTCAACATCTTGTGGTATATTTTCTCGTAATCCAGTTCCTAAAAACAAACAATTGCAATACTTCACTATTCTTTTTAGACATACCATTGTTTGTGTTATTTATTACTAGTACCACATATACAACAACATTCAGTTCCATGACAGGGCTGAACACTAAGAACTTGTTAGCCAATATTTCAGATTTATTTTAACTTTTATTTACACTTAGAAATGTCTTTATATATTTACATTCTAAATTAATTAAACATATAAACCCAAAAGGTTACACTTTATTTTAAGGTGTCCTTGTCACAGTGTAATTATACCATTAAGTACAGAGTAATATGGACTAGGGTTCATTGCATGTAATTATGCATAATTTAATGTTTTTATTACCTGGAAATCAATACATTGTTTGCAAGGCACAAGAGTACATGCACATGATCAAGAAATATGGCACTGATATGCTGGTTCAATAGGGGAATGACAGTTCTGCTATTAAAAAGCAAACCACTTTATATCACAAATATTACACTATACATCAGTGCTTTCTAAATCTGCATCGAGTTTGTGTTTTTCTGTGTGCCATGTACCTTAAACATGTCCCACTCTGTGCAGATGACCAGGGCATGTGCACTTTCACATGCCTCATAGGGGTCTGACGTCACTGTTACAAGATCAGACACTGCAGAGAGAACGAGAGTCACGGCAAATTAAGACAGAATCACGCAGACGCAAACTTTCTCCTGCATTCTCTTATGGGAGTTCTTCCCCTACATGACATTCACCATGACACAGCACTCTCTCCCTCTCCCATCATTCACAGAGACTTGACCGATTGCGTGGTTTTTATCTGCTCAACACGCATACCTCTCTCTGGGTTGTCTCCGGAAATGCTGGGTTGAGACAGGTCCAGGATTATCTGCTCCTTCAGCACTTTAGGGTCATAAATATGCAGCTTGGCTCCTTCGTCCATCAGATACTTGGAGATGTAGATACTGGAGGACTCTCTGAAACACACACACACACACACACAGGAGTAACATACAATACAAGAGTCCCATTTACACACAAATGATGATGGCAAGTATAGAATATATGAAATAAATAATAATATATAATAAAAATATATTTTTTCCCTCAAGCAGTTTAATGAAACTGTAAATTTCACAGTGGTGTCCAAAAGAATAAAATAGAATCTCATTGTGAAATCTCACTCAACTGTGAGGGTTATATTGTTTAAGAAAAAAATAACAGTTTTTTTGAGCTGCAATTGAAAATACCTCTATAAGTCCAACAGCACAAACATTCACGCATCTCTGAGCAACACAAAGTAGTGCTTTCCTTCTGAATCAATCACGGTTTTTGAAAGAACTGACTTGAGTGAATGATTCAGTTCATTATTATAATTCACTTGTAGGCACTTACTGGCGAAACGATGTAAAAATGCCTTTGACTAATGCAAAGAAAAGCAGAGTGATACAGTAAAAGGACTCAACACTCAGACTGGAACTAACAGTGTAATAAGCATTTATGATTTTACATCAGTTCTGAATCTGTGACATTCACTCCCTTGCTTTCATCAATGCTGTGAATCTAGGAATTATTAATGCCATGAATCATTCTTAAATTTTGCTGCATAACGTTATCACCAGGTATGGCATAAACTTCTGGAGTTCATATTACCTTAAATGCTGCTCCCATTAGGAAAAGATGGACATATTTAATAACAAAACATTCTGAAATTCAGGTGAATTTTTCAGTTAAACTGTCACACAAACAACTAACTGTGTGACAATTTGTCATGCTAATATTATAATTATTTTCACTAGTGGTATCAGACTTTGGACCCTCATAGTTACTGAAAGGATTTGTCACGAGCTTGTGTCCATGCCCCATTCCTATAATGTTTTGAATGGAGGTTTAAAAAAAAAAAAGTCATGATGTCTTGAATGGAGGTTAAAAATCAGCATAGTCATAATTCTCTTCTGAAACAATCCACATGCAGAGGCATGACATATGCTCACTTACTCAGTGACTCTAGATAAAGGTCATGGGTGGCACAGGCGTGTTTATGCATGTATTGTAGTGCTTTATGTCAGCATGGTTTTTATAGGATATAGTTCAAACCAAGGAAAACTGGGTGTAATCTTCATTACACAATCGAAGTTGATGGTTAACTCGTGCTCTGACATCTCATGGTCTGTGTTTTGTAGGTAAAAGTGAAAGACGCAGCTTTTGACTTGTCATAAATAAAACAGACTGGTTCAAAGCGTCCCTGTATGTACCTGGTGTCCCCCGTGTCCTTCTTGAAGGAGAAACCTAACAAAGCGATTTTCTTCCCTGTGACGGTGTTGAACAGGCAGTCAATGATCCGACAGGCAAATCTCTTTCTCTGATATTCGTTCATGTCAATCACCTGAACATAAGGAGGCACAGAGGAAAAGGTTAGACTAAATTAATCAAACTTATTTTCTGATGTCAATGAGTTTTCGTATGTCAAGTTATCACATGAAAGTTTTAGGTTGGTAAGACTTTTAAATGTTTTTGAAATAAATCTCATCTGTTTACCAAGGATGCATTTATTTGAGCACACCATTAAAACTGTAATATTATGAAATATCATTACAATGTAAAATAACTGTTTTCTATTTTAGCATATATTAAAATGTAATGTATTTTTGTGATGGCAAAGCTGAATTTTCAACAGCCACACATTCAGACATGCTGTGACATTATCTGGCAACCATATGATTTTACATGAAGCTAAATCGGACTCTATGCGACTTTCCATTGAATAATGACTCACGCAAAGCCAACATATCCCATCAAGACTTACTACAGTAAACTAGCATTCAAAGTGAAGTTTACCTGTTGCCAGTATGAAGCAACCTCTGGTAGATTCAGTGCCTCACACAGATACACCAAATTCAGCACATCCTTCTGAAAACAACTTCCTCCGAAACCTGTTACAGACACAAACACAACTGAAGCACAGCTCACATTTGTTTACATGGGATCTCATTCTATCAGAGCACCAATAAGGAAGAAATAAAATGGCATTATCAAATGGTAACGGAAACAACGAATGCACTGACCGACGCTGGCTTTGAGGAACTTGCTCCCGATGCGCTGATCCATGCCGATGGCTCTGGCCACCTCCTCGACATCAGCGCCGGTGGATTCACACAAGGCAGAGATGGAGTTTATACTACTGATGCGCTGAGCCAGGAATGCATTTGCTGCCTAGAATCAAATGAGTTTTACATAAATGATTATAGAAATGGTCGGCTTTTTTCTCTGATCTTTAATTGAATTCTTATATTTACATCACACACACCAGTTTGGAAAGTTCTGAGGACCAGGTGTTGGTGGTGATTATGCGTGATTTGGGGACCCAGTGCTCATAAACTGCACTGAGAGCACTGATGGCCCTCTGACCCTCTGGAGTCTCGTCTCCACCTATCAGGACGCGATCTGGGTCCTTCAGGTCCTTCACTGCTGTACCCTCCGCAAGGAACTCTGGGTTAGAGAGAACCTGTAATAAAAGGAGAGGAAAGCTCATTTGTTAACACACAGGAGCAGTGAACAAATCCAGTTGGTTTATAAGTTCACTAGAGAGAGAGAAAGACGCAAAAATCACAACCTTTGTAGAAAATCCCTTTTAAAACAACAGCCTAATCCAGATTACATTTGCATGTATATGATGGTGGTGTAAAATGTCAAACTAATGTATAAGCATATTTTCACGACATGAATTAGACAGAGTTCCTTTAACTTTTTAATACCCCCGCTGTGTCCTATTTGAGTGAACACACACACACACATACATGCATTTATACACTGTAAACACACACACACACAAATTACTATTCAGGAGTCAATAAGATGTTTTTAATGTTTTTTAAGGAAGTTTCTTATGCTCACCAAAGTCTGCATTTATTTTATATAATATAAAGTAAAAACATTACAATTCAGAATTATTACTACAATTAAAAATTACTGTTTTGTATTTCAATATATTTTAAAGTGTAATTTATTTCTGTGATGCCAATGCTAAAGTTTCAGCAGTCATTAATTCAGCTTTCAGTGTCACATGATCCTTCAGAAATTATTCTAATACACAGATTCGGTGCTCAAGAAACATTTCTTATCATTAGCAACGTTTAAAACAGTTGTGCTGCTTAATATATATATATATATATTTTTTTTTACAGGATTCTTTGATGTACAGAAAGTTTAAAATTAACATGTATTTGAGAAGGCAAAAATTTGATTAAAAAAAAAAGTGGATGGTGACACTTTCCTTTATACAATTGTATACAATTTATCCTCAAACTCTGGATTAAATCTCATGGACATTTTTTGGTCAAGTTCCCCATATATCAGCTGCTCACACAAACACACCTGCAAATTGAGGCTGGGTTTGGTGTTTGCATCAAATATCCTGCGGATGCTCTCAGCTGCACGGACCGGCACCGTGCTCTTCTCCGTAACGATTTTATACCCATCTGACATCTCCACGATCCGCCGTGCACATGCCTCGATAAACTTCAAGTCAGCAGCACGACCTTTGCCCATACCATATGTCTTAGTTGGGGTGTTTACCTGTGCAAAAGAGAAGGATATTTGAGTCAGTGTACACACCTACAAACCAAACCACATTAAAATAGTTTGTCACACTCACAGAAATGAAGACCAGGTCTGCCTCTTTAATGGCAGAGTCGATATCTGTGGAGAAAAAGAGGTTCTTCCCGCGGCAAGACAACACCACTTCATTCAGACCCGGCTAAACAGCAAGAAAAAGAGACACATCTCATGAAGAATTCTCATTCAAAGCATTTGTAAATAGACTAGGCATTTCTTTTAGAATTTTTTTTGTGCTTCTCAAATGTTTAAGGGTAAAAATATTTCTAATTAAGAAAAAAATCAGAGTGCAGCTTTAACTTGAATTAATATGTTTAACGTTGTTACCTCGTAGATGGGCAGGGTGTCAGAGTTCCAGGCTTTGATCCGGGATTCATTAACATCCACTACTGTTACGGTGATCTCGGGACACATGCTCGCAATGACACTACATGTCGGACCTCCAACATACCCAGCGCCTATACAGCAAATCTTTTTAATCTGAAACATCTGAGAAAAGAGACTTGGAATCAAGGTTAAAAATAATAATAATGACCCTTAAATGGTCTGCAACAGATTATGAATGGCCCCTTATTAACCAGCCAACTACTCTCAAGGCAGTCCCTTCTCTTCCACAGAGATCCGGGGCCGCACGAGGGGGTCACTGGTGAGTATCAGATTACTGACCCCCTGAGCCTTTATGTAGTCATGAGAACTTCGGATCCTCTGCCCCCTTCGGTTCTTTTGAACAGTTCATACCCTAATCCGATTCAGTGATTCTTTTATAGAATATACATTTAGCGATCCACTAATAAATAAAAATATAAAATATACCCTAAAATCAGTTAAGTCGCACGTGTGTATTAAACTGAAGGTAATAGAAAATAAGCAATGTTTTACAGTTTAAGTAAAATAAATGTTCAACCCATCAATCAATCCCACTCATCGGTTTTGCGAAACAGCAGATCAAAAGATTCATTGAAAAACATCCGACTCAAAAGACGAAACAGTTATTAACGTGTATGGCTCTGCTGTAACAGACATACGAAACAGATGATAAACTTTAAAGACAGATCGAAAGAACGCATTTTTTTGTGTTGGAAAAAACAAGTTTATAACTGTTGCCTGTTGATGCTTTTAACACGTAAAATTTCATTAAATGATTCATGATTTGATTGCTGATGTTCTCGTGAACATATAGGAACTCTTTAATTTTTATAACTTAACCGTTTTATCATTTAAGATCAGTTTTAGATTCTGTATTATAGCTTCAATCACAACTTTAAATTATATGTGATGTACTTTAAAATATATAAAATATTTCAATAGCTATAATACAGACTTACCTTGTCTGACAGTGAAGTTCTTCTCAGGCCAGTGTGCAGGTGAGGTTCCTCCGTCTGAGGTGCCTTGTTCCCGAATGAATAAAACTATTATATCCTTGATACATAAACTCGCGCAGAACACACACACACACACACACACAAATTTACGAACACACAAACACACCCACCGGGAGGGGGATGGCAACGTACACACTTTACAGAGGGGAGGGGACAAACTCTGCTTCCGGGTCATTAAGTCTTTCTTTTCAAATTAAGAGTCTCGTTAACCCTAAGGGAGCGGTAATCAAATCTAATTTTGACTGTGAATTAAACATAACAATTGAGGGTTTATAGACCGAAAATAATTTATTCTTATTATTTAAATATAATTTAGTTAGATAATATAAAATAAATGCGGTAAAACTGATTGTTGGGACTCTTCATTTGACATAAATGCCACTAAAGCGAAGCATTACGTGTGGAGAACGCATACGGTTCAGAAGCAGCCAATCAGTGACTGAGAGGTCTCGGTGACGTAACATCAAAGGAACGTCTTAACTCCTTTTGACGCAGGAATTACTCTTGAGAGTAGAGTCATACTGACAAATTCATTAGAAACGTATGAAAGAGACCACCGCCTATAAATATTCCCATTCCCATATATAAAAAAGAAAAAGAAAAACACGTCCTGATGCTATTGTTCATATTTATTTGAAGTAACCAAAAGTGCATAGATCAAGCCCTTTGACAGAGCGCTTTCATTAGAACAGTGTACATTGACAGAATTGACATGCCCTGAAATCCACACCACCACCTTAACTGATCTACCACAAATCATTAGCCCAACTTACTTTTGTGCAATTAAGACATTCTAATATTCTCAGAGAACCAAAGAGAGAGGGAGTTGAGTAAGTTACACCAAACTTGAAATGGGGCAGATTTACATCCTCTCTTTGGTGTTATTCTGGAGCTTTCATTCTGTACACAACTGTGAAGGGGCCACAACCAAAGTGCTACTAGTGATTTGCCTTTGAACGTAACCTATAAGGCAATCTCACTCATCCAAATATTCCCAAAATTCCTTAGTACCAAATTTATTCTTCTCATTGTATTACTTATTTTGAAAGATTACATTGTTTTTAGATTTTGACCACTGAATTTTGACAGCCACCCATAGCATTTGACTGTTTTAGTTAGTATAGCTACATAATGATTCCTGAGCAAATGTGCAAAAAAAAAAAAAAAACCTTGTTAAGATTGGCTATTCAAGTGGCTATACTAGCAATTGCTCTAGCGATTTTTAGACACAAAGGTTAAATAGATTGTCAAAGTATTCAGGGTGGAGAGGTATGCTTTAGATCAGCCACTTCTCTGTGGTCAACAGATCCCAGACCATGACAACATCCACACAGCCATGACGTCAAAAGTGACAAGAGCCAATTAGAAACTGGAAAGGACCTTTGCTTGGTCAAGTCTTGGTCAACCTTAAATCATCTAAATTACATCTGCGTTACAATGACTCAATGCAGAGTCAAGGCTCGTTCTCCACCACGGACCAATGACATCATGTCTGTGAAGTCATCATAGCTTTGGAATCTATTGGCTACCACAGGACAAATAACATTATCCTCTTCACCTCGGTCTACTCAAAAATAACCCAAATCTTTTGACAACACCCAATTTCTAGGTAACCTTTCCTCTAGATCGCAATTAATATTCAGGCTGATCTAGGGCAAATGTCATATATAGGCCTTTATGTCACTTTAACAACTTGTTAAATACATAATAATGCTTTATAATAAAAATATAGTAAGAAATAAAAAAAATAATAATTATGACAGAGATATATAATTCCGGGAAACTTTAAACTCCAACATTTTTGCCACTAGGGCAACTTTCTCTTTTTGCTTCCTCTCTTTTGGAATGTAACACGTTGTAGAAACACCTTGTTATCCAAGTGTCTGTGTAGATCAACCCCCTCATCGGACTAAAGAATCTGGAATCTGAAACGCTGACAGATGATTAAGGAAACTAGCAAGTTATATTAGTCACAGTAGCTGATCAGGTGGAAGCTGGATTAAAAGATCAAATCTTCTGCAGTGGAAAAACGTCTAGTCCACAGGAGGTGCTGGTGGCTCTCTGCCATGATTCTGAATGAGGAGAAAAAAAAATCCATCCAGTGACTACAGGAATTACAATTCATGAATTAATGTACATTAACAATGTTGAGATGCTACACTTTCTGAGTACTGTTATTTCACCGTACTGATCATTTATACACTACTCATCAAACATTTGGAATAATTAAATAAAGAAGATTTTTTTATGTTTTTGAAATATTTATCTTATGTTGACAAAGGCTGCATTTATTTGATTACAATACAGTAAAGCAGTACTATTGTGAAATATTATTAAAGTTTTATTTTAACATATTTAAAAATGTAATTCACGTCTGTGATGGCAAAGCTGAATTTTCTCAGCAGCTATTCCTCCAGTCTTCAGTATCACATGATCCTTCAGAAATCATTCTAATATGCAGAGTTGGTCCTCAAGTAATATTCTTTTCATTATCAATCTTGAAAAGTGTATGCTGCCTAATATTTTTGTGGTTACTCAAAACCATTTAAGTTTGGGGTAAGTAAGAAATAAAACTTTTATTCAGCAAGAACACTTTAAATCCATCAAAAGCAACAGTAAGGCATTTATAATGTTATTATATTTTATAATTCCAAATATGTGCTGTTTTTTTAAACATTCTACTCATTGAAGAATCTTGAAAAAAATGCATCATAATATCCACAAAAATATAAATGACAAAAATAAGAACTATTTAAATGTAATAATATTTCACTGTATTAATGTTTATCTGTATTTTAATGAAATATGCTGCTTTGTAGAGCATAGAAACGTATACAAAAAATGTAAACATTTTGACCACTTCTGTAACAGTTTGACCATCATTATGAGGGAGTTTATCTTTCATGACTTACACCATGGGGACCGGAGGGCTTGCCGCTGGCTGAAGGACCTCTCATGCTGGCTGGGCGGAACAAGAATAGCATGAGAGCTAGAACTAGCCATCCCATAATAATCAGGGGTAGAGTGATGTCCCCTTCTACAGAGGAGTTGGGGCCTGGCACTGCACATACAAGACTTAAATGTTAGAAAATATAAGAACCTGAATATGTGCTATCGTGTGATATGCTTTTGTTTTGGACACACAAACTTACTCTCCTGAAGGCACTCTGTGTCTGTACAGTAGGACTGGGACTGCCTCAGCTTGGAAAATGAATCACAAAAAATATTTTATAAAAAATGCTAATAAAAAAAAAAAAAAAACTCCATGACAGCATTGGGCTTCTACATTACATTATTGCATAAAAAAAAAAATCTAATTTAATTTGAAACCATCAGTGTGTGATTTATATATAGCACAAGTTATTGAGTTATATGTAAAAAGCATTAAATCTATCTTTCATTTCAAATGCTTGTTCAAAAAATACTTCAAATAGCTGAATCAAATGTTATTCCTTGGCTGGTCTAAGTGAACCAAATATGGACTAGCACCATCTACTGGGAGTTTATTTAAACTACAAAGCAGAAATATTCAACACCTAGAGCGTCATTTTCTTAAAGATAAAATAACCACATAAAGATATGTAGCTACATAGCCCACTAAAGCTCTTAAAAATTAAAATTGGAACATACATACCCTGTCAGACTGGCACACATCCAACTATAATTAATTTATTGAAATTAAATGGATTTCTACACACCATTGGAAATTATTTATTAGGACAATAGCTTCACATATTATATATATTATGCATGTGTGTGTGTGTGTGTGTGTATACACTGTATGAGTATGTGTGTGTATATCCTGACAATACAATTTAAATTCCAATTCTCCATATATAAATGCACATGAGATCCCTTTGAAAAATATGAAAACTACTACTCTAAAAGAAGATAAATCCAATATAAGAACAGGGTCAATCTAAATCACATTCATTTTTCCAAACATTTTTTCAAACATTTTTCAAAATTACAAATATAAATTTCAATTTGCAGTTCGGAATTAGCAAATGCAAGTTGTATTATATATTAGGTTATGTATCTAATAATATTTGACATGCCGATCTGGAAAAGAGATGAAGAACTGACCAGACTGATGAGTCTCCTCATGGCATGTTCATGAGAGCAGATGCACTCACAGGGGTCAAAACCTCCCTCTGCCATCCTCTCCTGAATAAGACAAGAGGATTCATAAAAAAAAACTAACAATTTATAAAAACTACAAACACTAATAATATCAAAATATTTTAAACACACACGGAGACTCAAAAACTTAATGGGTGTGGTGAATTATAATGGCATCACCTGTGAAGGATGTCAGCATGACTCGCATTTGAAATCCAAATAAACACAAAGCTGTGGTAGGCTTTTTTTTTTTTTTTTTAAACAGGCTACCTTATGGACTGCCAATGTTGTCAAGTTAACAATCCAGACCAAAAATGTTATGATATTAAGACTGCTTCTCCTCTCCTAAGCTTCATCTAATGTAGTGTTTTTTAATTCGTTAAAGTTTGTGTGTGTAATATATATATATATATATATATATATATATATATATATATATATATATATATATATATATATATATAAACAGTTTGAGTACTTTATGAACAGGACATAAATTGTAAACAAATAAATACATACATACATACATATCAGCCTCATACTGACTCAACGTCGTTACGATTTAATGACAAATACTTAATAAAAATGTCGTTCAAAGTTTTAATTTATATTACACAAACTGAAAATTCCTATATTCGCATTACACAGTTATGAACATGAATAAAAAAAATAATTATTGCATTAAGATGTTTAAGTGAGATGCTGCGATGGTTGTCAGGTAATGAGTGCAATCTCAGAGTCTGAACTGCACGCTCCTGTTAAATCAACTTCGCGCGACTGAAGCCTAACGTCACTCATTAATTCCTAAATCGAATACTAAAGTTAAAAAATAATACAAATATTGGCAAAAAACATGTTGCATTTTTTTGCCACAGCATAATCTAGACATGGTAGCCTTTCAAAACTGAAAGTTTTGTACAGTGTGTTTAAATAACATTATAGGCATGACTGAATCTCGGAAACCGTAAACAAATGAAAGGAAACCCACAACAGGTTTGCTGGAACAAGGAAGCTTACTCGCAACAGTAAATTACCACACTAATTTTCCACAAGATAATGCGAACGCTCGATAGACCTTTGACGCAAATGTCTTGGTCTATCAGTTGTCTAGGTTTTTTCGTAACTTGGTTCTGTTTTGTTTGCTTCCTCTTCAAATCAACCTGCTGACTTCAAAAACATGTCTATTTGAACACTAAAAACGTATAATCCCACTCATAAACAACCAAAATCTATTTTAAGTATATTCTATACAATAAACAAAGAATAAAAAGTAATGTTTTCCCATCGTGAGACGCCGAAAATAGGCTATTCTTGCATAAATATATATCTATTTTTTTGCAGTGTTATTTGAGATATTAGCGTTTTCGGTGTTTAAATATATTCAGTAAAGCAGTAGTGTAAATGTTTAGTCTAAAAAGCAAACAAACAAAAAACACCATAAATAAGATTTTTACCCAAGTGCAAAACAAACCAGATTTGGATAGACAGATGTCTTACCGAATACTTCGACAACTCACTCGAAGAGATTTAAAACCATTCGCTTCAAACCAGGAGGAACGAAATGTGAATATTGACCCCTGAAAGTCTCCGGCAGCACAGGCCAAATCCAGGGCAAATGCTCCCTTGTGTACACTGGTGTTTGGCAATGGGCCCCAGCTCCGGCTGATGTTCCGTCTGTGTTTTGATAAGGATCGGGGAAGCAAAAATTAGGAATGTTACTATGGCGAAGGCTCGGTTCATGAATAGTAAAGAGCTTGCGCAGACGTTGATTTTTATCTGTCCTCCTGAAGGCGTCCAATTGCGCAGCCTATTTGTTATTCATGAGGTAAGTCTTCATCACGTCAACGTCTACATTTCAGCCAATCAGCAAGGCGGACTGGACGAACGTCACAGCTACATACAGAAGGGAAGTATTTGCCATAGTAGGATTGGTACATTGATGTGGTGGAATTAACAGATGAGAGCCACGTCGTTACATGACGTGAAATGTAGCATGTTTTGGAAAACACTGAAATGGCGTTACATTACTCCTCGTTCACAAAGCGTACCCTCTATTCATTGGATATCGGCATTTTGCTGGCTGAGTGTATATAATGAAATGTATATTTGCAGTGCACATCACTGCTAGTCACAGGAGTGTGACTGTGAATGAAGTGTTTGTAGCCTATGTGTGCTCTTAATCTAAGACAATGCAAGCTCATCACCGTCACTCAACTCAATCTAAACTGAAAAGGGTTGTGCAAAATTCATACCCCTTTAAATATAAATTAAATCTATTTTGGTATGCAGTGGGATCATGCAATGGCAAACTAATAAATGTGTAAAGTGAATTTGCACTTGCTGTTAACTTTAATGTCACCCCAACATAACTTTAGAACAACAAATGACATGTCTTATAATATTGACATGTTTTTATGATTAGTATTAAAAAGAGAAAAATACATATAATGCTACTTGACATGCAACAACTTTTAATGTGCATTGCACCAAAACAATCTTTACTGTCTGCTTTTCATAACCTGAGAGAGCTTACTTGTTACTAGAGAAGCATGTCCATTGTGTATAAGTTATATCTTGGTGCGGGAGTGAGTGGATGTTTGAAATGTCAGAGAGTGAAGTGATTGAACAATAAAGAGAAAGACATTTAAAAGTATAGACTACTTTTATAGCTTCATATGACGGCCCCCCAGACAGTTTCGGAAGGCTGCATTTTTTTTCACTAAGACAAGTTTGTTTTATTAGACTGAGATTTATTGTATAATGCTTTAAGGAAACTGCTATATAGCTCTCCCTCTTGTAATGCATTGTTTGACAGACCAAATGCATGATGAATATATTATGAATCATTTTTCTAAATTGCTTTGCAAATAATTATTTATTTTTAAACCAGTCATTTCACAAATGAGCTTAATCTCTCAAAATGCAGAAGGGAATAAATTAATTTAAAAATAATTAAGAGTAAGAGTAATAATGGCCTTTGGATGCTAATTAATAATAATTCCTAAGAAACATTTATGCTGTACATACAATCCAGTATATTACCATATGGTTTTATTATAGAGGGGCAATTACAGTCTTCTTAATGTCATCCACCTGTTAAAACATTCACAAATATAAACATAATATTCTTTTTAACAAATATATAATGAATAGATACAATTAATTTAAAGATAAGATACAGGCCTCGAAAGATCAATACAAATATTAATGTCAAGTGAGAATTCTTCTTGCTTAGTATAAGTTTTTGATTTTGGATGTCAAAATAAAATCCACAATATAAAGTTATATGGTTAGAGCCAGAGAGTATACAACAATATAAAAATAGTATCCATTATATCCACTACTGTTTAAACATTTGGTATTAGTAAGAAATATATTTTTTTTTTATGTTTTGAATGTTAATTGGAAGGTTTTATTGTCACCAAGCTATTCTAGTATGTTTTATTTGACCTAAATAGAAATTTCATGAATAATAATAATAATAATATAATTTGTTATTTACAGAATAAAAATCTTAAGTCAAAAATGTAAAAAAAATCTAAGTCATTTCAATTAAATAACTAAACCAACTTTTTGAAGGGGTGTGTAATTAAACAGATCATTGTACATTGTAGGCTACATTCTAAAAGTTTAATTTATATTTCATATAATTCGTCTATCACTATTTACTATTGACTAATGTGTCTAATTATGTCTATTTACTAGGGCCTAACGTCTTAGCAAAAACAATGCAGGGTTGAGGATGGACACTTGGACAGATGTGATTTGGACCTGGGGGTGAAACGTATGTATCCAAGCTGTAGAAGCAGGATATCATGTGACAGCACCACCATATGGGACTGATACTAGATCTGGATGCATTCTGGATCAGTCAAGAGCTCTGCTTTTCTGCTGCGTGACATCACCACCTGCTTCAATAAAGAGGAAAAACGCAGTGTTCTAGTGTCATGTTTGAGTTTTCCAGACTCTCATTGTGCTCGCCAGTGTTTGTACTGGAGCTCAGCGAACTGTTTAAGGAGAGCGAGCGAGAGAGAGAGAGAGAGAGAGAGAGAGAGAGAGAGAGCGAGAGAGAGAGAGAGAGAGAGAGAGAGAGCGAGAGAGAGAGAAAGTGAAGCACTATCAGTCTTTGCGGACTGGACTGGAGGCTCAAAAACAGCGGAAGAGAGAAAGAGAGAGAGTGATAGAGAGAGAGAGAGGAATCAATCAGCCATGGCAAACATCGCTGTGCAGAGGATCAAGCGAGAGTTCAAAGAAGTGCTGAAAAGCGAAGAGGTTTGCAAAACGTTACTTTACTCTATTTTCCTGCCCGTTAAGAGCAAACAAAAGGAGTTTTGGGAAAAACGTCCAGAAACAAATGAGCTAGCTTAGCCTGCTAAGCTAATGTTAGCATGAACTGTCATATGATGGCCTGTAGATACGGAAGTCTTACATCTGATAATTGTGTATCCTTTGATATTTTAAGACGAAAGCCATGACCGAAATGTGAAAACCGTTTATGGACATGTCAAAAGAACCACAAGGTGCTTGACTGCACACGTCGTTCTTTAGCGTTGAAGCTACCTTGCTATTTGACATAGTTAGCCTGCTAGCTGCTTCACTAACCTTTCTTTAGTGTGTTATAATATTAGCACTCGTGTTTGTCGCGTTAACGTTTTCTTTCTTAATTTTTTGAATACTTTTTTTTACTGGTCGTGTCCAGAGATGTTTGCTGTGTTGGTGTCAGTTAGCATCACTGCTGGGCTGTTTTAAGTAGTTTTCAGGAGTGCAACACTATGGTTGTTTCAAAACCCATTGAGGTGTCTACCTAGACAATATATTTGGGAACCACAGGCACCTTTCATGCTGTCTACCTAGGTCGCTCATTGTTTTGAAACGGCTCCGAGACTTAATTGGTCACTTCTTTGTTCTGGGCAGCTAAAGTAAAGAAACAACCTTGTTTGACTAACTAAAGGCTCGTTTCTGCCATTTTGTCTTGATCCCGGTTTAATTAAATGCACAAAGGTTAAATGGGTAAATAACCCTTTTCCTGTTTCTATTTTTGTTCTACTTTATAACAGACAAGTAAAAATCAAATAAAAGTAGATCTGGTGGATGAAAACTTCACAGAGTTAAAGGGAGAAATAGCAGGACCTCCAGACACACCATATGAAGGTAGTGAGGCTATCTTCATCAGTCTTCTCTATTGCTGACATGATGTTTGCAGATCATATGTTCTGATGAATATTATAATTTACAAGCTTTTTTTCACTATAGGGGGCAGATACCAGCTAGAAATCAAGATACCTGAGACATATCCTTTTAACCCACCCAAGGTAATCTTTTACATATTTATTTGATGTTTTAGTAATAATTAAAGAAAAATCAAGCTGAAGTGATTGTAAGTAAATCAGGATTTTTCACAGACTTAATATTACCTATCAGGAATTTATTAGGTTTCTAATAGTTGGTCTTGCAATTCATATTGGAGCCAGGTAATCAGAGACACAACCATGTTCACTTAATAAAAAATATAAAAAACAAATAACTTAACAGCTTTCATTTGCTAAATTATCAAATTTGTAAAAACCTTTTAAAAGGACAGCATATTTTAAGTTGTTTCCACTGGAAAAAATGCATGTGATAGTGCCTCTATATCCTACAAAACACACTTTAGCTTCAAGTCTCCATAAAAACGATTAGATACGGTGCACATTTATCAAGGTTTAATGTTTAAAAATTGTTATATGCTTGAACTGTTTTATATCTATAGATTTGTGATGATTTGAGAAGGCTAAATTGATCAAATATATGCTATGATCAGCTCACTGTCTGCCGCTGGCCACTTGGTTGTCGCTTCAAAAACAAAAACCTATATTTAACAAACAAAAATTGTGCAAAACCTTTTTCTAAATTAACTTTAAAGAATTGTATTAATTTATTTTTAGAAATTTTAATTTAATTATTTTTTTTTAGTGCAGGTATGATCAATTATGATTTAATGTTGACTTGATTTGAAAGACCATTTGACTTAAATATATATTTTTCCTACATGTTTTTCAGGTGCGGTTTATTACGAAGATCTGGCATCCCAATATAAGTTCAGTTACTGGGGCAATATGTTTGGACATTTTAAAAGACCAGTGGTGAGTGCATATAATTAATGATCATGACAGGTTTAGTTTACTGTCATCAAGCATATAATGTGTCTTATTTGCCCAATTACTGTTATGTAAGGACTTTCTCTTTCCTGTTCACTTTTCTATACTCTTTCTCCATCTGCTCTGTGTTCGGTCTTCACTTCCTGTGCACAGGGCTGCTGCTATGACACTGCGAACAGTTCTGCTCTCACTACAGGCGCTGTTAGCTGCAGCAGAGCCAGACGATCCTCAAGACGCTGTGGTAGCCAATCAGGTACACATGCTTGTCTGAATGAGAACGGACAATAACAAAGCCTTGCAAACCTTTCAGCTACGTTACTGTTGTTGTTTTTTGCAGTATAAGCAGAATCCAGAAATGTTCAAACAAACCGCTCGTCTCTGGTCTCATGTTTACGCTGGTGCCCCCGTGTCCAGTCCCGAGTACACACGCAAAATAGACAAACTTTGTGCAATGGGCTTCGACAAAGTAAGTACTGAAAGTGAACAGCTAATAGTGTGCTTAAAAACTCAGTCTGGGGTTTGCAACCTTAGGGACATGGGACAATATTGGCATGTGTTGCCTTTAACTTTCAGCACATTACCTGATATAAATGTGAAATTACCACTGTCAGTGAGGTTTTAAACTTGTCTTATATGATCTTTAATAATCAAAACGATGACAATAGCTTGGAAAATCAAAGTTTATTGCTTGTGTAGGTTTTTTTTTTTTTTTATAAGAACGCTCACCAAAGCTCCATTTATTTGATCAAAATAGAAACCGTAATGGTGAAAAAAGAATTTCAATTTAAAATAACTATTTTCTGTTGTAATATAGAAAGCTGAGTTTAGTCCAGTCTTCCACGTTCTTTTAGAAATCATTCTAATGATTTGGTGCTCAAATAATCCGTATTGAAAAGGGTTGTGCTGCTTAACTCTTTCCTTGCCACTAAAGAGTCATCTCATCATTTAGAAGACAATGCTTCATCGCCACTAAAGAGTTTTTACGGCTTTTCATGTTTGCGCTGTTATACAGTGGGGGCGCTATTACACATCTTCTGAACGAGTACAAAACCACACATGAACATGATAGAGAAACGAACAATCTCTTATCTAAACAGATGCATATGAAAAATAATGTAATCATCAGCAATAGACAGCAAATTAATGAAAACTGCATAATGTTATGGAGTAAAATGTTGATCCAGGAAGTAGTATATGTCTGTGCAAGCTTCGTAGGTATTGATGGAAGCAATTTATTGGATTTATGCTTTGCTAACTGTACCGAATTTTATCCAGATGTAGTTTTTGACAAAATACCTGTATTCAAGTGTTGATTTAAAAAAAGAAAAAGAAAAGAATGCTTTAAGGTAGAGTAAAATGTTATATATATATATATATATATATATATATATATATATGTATATATATATGTAGAGGCTGTGGTCTTTGTTTTCGTGTATTGCATATTCAAATATTCATACAAAAAAATATACTGAAAAGTGAAAAATAAAAGTGAGTGAAAGTGAAGTGACATTCAGCCAAGTATGGTGACCCATACTCAGAATTTGTGCTCTGCATTTAACCCATCCGAAATGCGCACACACACAGAGCAGTGAACACACACACACACACTGTGAACACACACCCAGAGCAGTGGGCAGCCATTTATGCTGCGGCGCCCGGGGAGCAGTTGGGGGTTCGATGCCTTGCTCAAGGGCACCTAAGTCATGGTATTGAAGGTGGAGAGAGAGCTGTTCATGCACTCCCCCCACCCACAATTCCGTCTGGCCCGATACTAGAACTCACAACCCTTCGATTGGGAGTCCTACCCTCTAACCATTAGGCCACGACTTCCCCGTGAAAATCTCAAAATCGCTGGGGTTGGCTGGCAACTTTTTTCAAAAATACTGACAGGGAAAGATGTTGAAAGGATTATAGCATTTATTTAATATAAAAACCTTTGTAACATTTAAAGTGCCTTTACTGTCAATTTAATCTGTCCTTGCTAAATAAAAGTATTAAAAAATAGAATAACTTATCCCAAACCTTTGAATGGTGGTATAGAAATATGCAGAATACTGTAAATTAGGCACTGTTGAAAGCATAATGAAATAATCCTTCAAATGAATTTCAGTTTCATTGATTTGTGGAGTAACACTTTATGCTATATTGAATGGGAAAAACATTTCTGTAACTCTAAGTGTCATCTAAGAAGTAATTAAGCAAATCTACTGTTGCTTACAAATGTTACATTTTGTCTTTGTCTCTCTCAAACAGAATGCAGTAATAGTAGCCTTGTCCTCAAAATCATGGGACGTGGAGACGGCGACAGAGCTGCTACTAAGCAACTGATCCTCCAGCTCTCTTCATCAGGCCATGTTTTCCTCAAACCCCTCCTGCATCATGACCCATTCACTCCCACCCACCCAACCATGCACACATGCATCACCCGTCTTGGTTTGTGTTCAGAATGAATGTTAGCAGTTAGACAGTGAGACCTCTGAGTCATCTTCTGTCTCTCTTAGCAAATGGTCTCATCCCTTGTCTTTTTTTTTTTCTTCCCAACATTTTCACTGTTTCTGCCTTGCTACAATCATTTTTCCTCTTAAATTTAGGCTGTCACTTCCCTTTTAAAGAAACCCAAAAAGACAAAGCCTCCATCACTGTCATTTCATGTGAAAAGAAACACCCACTCGCATCTGTGAGACAATGTTAGTACATGTAAACTAGTATATTTAAGACTGTGTACATTTAAAAGGCAAAATAGCACTAATGTTATTTTTTTTTCAATCTGTACACCATAAAAATGTGTTTTGGGATATTCTTATTTGAATG